>NC_137456.1:156471991-157111453 GCF_964235325.1 Thermobia domestica | reverse complement strand
AGTGTAATCGAGATCGGTCGGGTGGTTCAAGAGTTAAGTTTTATTCATTTTCATATTTCCCCTCCATCCTTCCCCCTCCCCCTCCCCCAAAGATCTACCGTCAAAGTGAAATAATCAGAAACGTTTCAGGTTCAAACTTCATCTATATTGAAAATTTGATTGAGATTGGTCGGGTGGTTCAAGAACTATTAACTCACGAACATAGTCACCATAGTCACTGCTATATATATATATTGTTTTTGGTATATCTTCCCCTCCTCCTCCTCTCCTACGTTGCTTCGTCATAGTGAAATGATAAAAGAAATATCCTAGGACCGAATCCTATCTATGTTGAAAGTATGATCAAGATCAGTCGTTTGGTTCAAGAGTTATTTTTATTTATTTTTTATAATTCCCTCTCCTCCCCATCCCCTAAGTTCTATTCTCAGAGTGAATAGCTAAAAATACTCTCAGGGCAGAACCGCAACTAGATTAGACCCCGACCACAGTCTCTGATCCTTGAAACCCCGCGGACGTGTAACACCTTTATACCCCATTTCATTGCTTCCCCTTCAATTTCCTGGAATTACGTTCCTGTCAAGAAGGCTAGAAATCTTCTGCTGGGGGCCCAAGATATGAAGAGAAGCCACTGATGAAAATAGGCAAATAATACCATTAATCGATTACCATCTCAAGGAACTTCTATTTTAGGAAATTTGGGAATGGTCCCAGCTACTCTTCAGGGCCCAGTAATCAAGTGTTGAGTAACTTCATACAACTGTATTCAATATACCTATTAAATATGACGTTATGGCAGTTCTGCCCTTTGCTATTCATTCTTTTTAAAATAGGCCTTTAAACTTCGTAGCCAGGCATTCGATAAAAACAAATTATAAAGGTCGATGTGGCCGTGGCTGTACCCAAGAGGACCCTATAATATATATCTGTTAGCATGGAACTAGGACTACTTCACTGGTAGTTATTATTATTATTATTATTATTATTATGCGTATAATTGTATAAATTTTGATGGCAACTGTCGCCGAATATTAGAAAGTGAATATGGAAGAACTATGAAATAAAGGAAATAGATGCGCGTAATTTTATTATAAAATTATATGGCGAATGCATTTCCTCTGATCCCAAACGGTTATCGTCGAATTTACACGGTTAAAGGAGCACCCTGTTGGTCAAATTAAAAAGACTCAACGATTTATCCCTCTATAAGGAGACGTTGCTTATGTGAGTGTCACAATGACTTACTCGAGATTTCCTTCTTCAACCCAAAAACAAGTGATATAGTGTTCCCCAATGTGGAACATATCACGAAACATTCTTCAAGTTAAGGCTACGTCATCGTTTTCAGCGATGGTCCCGATCTACGTTACAGTTTTTCTTTACCTTCTAGTTTCCAAAGAAGAAAAGACGATAGAAATTGTTTTCACATTCTTTGAATTATATCAACACGTGTAGAAATATTGTGTGCTATGTTTATTTTCTTATCTTTGTATGAGGAATTGATGGCAAAGTGTGAAAGCAGAGAACTGCCATTACAGTGACCCGGGTTCGAATCATGTCGTGGCATTTATTATTCTTTCTTTATTTGAAGGCATTGTTTAAATAATTGTTATTGTAATTCTGTTGTTCCTTTATTATTATTATTATTATTATTATTATTATTATTATTATTATTATTATTATTATTATTATTATTATTATTATTATTATTGCAAAATCGAGATTTGCCTACATATTTTATATTTTATGAATTTTCTGATTGGATTTCACGTCTTTTTGTTGAATAATCAACACACTCCATTGAAGGGGACTTGGCGGAGGGAAATATCATCCTGTTGCTTTTTATTTATTTACTTGCATGCTACAGCAAGCCTGGATACATTTCACCTTTCTATATCTACGGGAAGTACCCTAAAGGTTTTGATGATCATAAGTAAGTAAGTGAATATGGTAAGAATGGGGTAGATGGACGGTAGGGGCAGACCGGCAGGAGTTAAGAAATATAGTAATAGGAAATATGCTAACCTGGCAACAGTGAGTTGAGTCGTGTGTGGTGTTTGGTTATAGTTCGTGCTTCACATCGCAAGAGTAGAATTCACTGAATATCGTGTGTGTACAACACTATTGCGAAGAAATTTGCAACAATTACACAGAGGCAAGTGTCCCAAAACGCAATTTCTAAGAACTCGACTTCAGAAATTAAATATTTGACAAGGAAGAAAAGTTGCTAAACATTCGCGGGAGGAGCAGCAGACAATAGATGGATAGTCACACGCACCACTAGAGTAAATGAATGTTGCGTGCCATCTATTGAGTAGGGTCAGAAATATTTGAAACCAATGTGTGTGCGGGGCAGACGGACACGCAATTAGCGGGACAAACGGACAGTGACCTAAATGGTTAGTATGAAGTAGAAAAACAATATTTATGTGCATGTATATTACTTCAGAGGCGGGTTTCTTATTAGTGCTACCATTTCTTCCAAAGGTGGTAAGTTATCGATCTCGCACAACACACAGATGCAAATAGGAAAATGAATCCATAACTGTTGCTGTTAGAGCGGTACGTGAAGACAAGATGCCTCTGTCAACTGCGGCGACAACTTTCAATGTCCCTCGTAATACACTAGGACGACGCGTTATGTCATTGCACATAATCCGAAAGTTTGGAAATCATACAACATTCTCAGCACAGCAAAAAAAAAATTGGAAAAGCATTTAATTGCCTCGAACGAAATGAAATTCGGGTTAACTCTACGCGAATTACGAAAGTTGGCATACAACTTTGCTGTTAAGAACAAATACAAGCACATATTCAATAATGATGCAAAAATGGCTGGTAAAGATTGGGAGCATGGTTTCGTACAATGTCACAAAACACTTAGTGCCCGTGTAGCGCAATCATTGTCCTATACTGCAGCTAGAAGTTTAACTCGTGGAAACGATATCTTGAGGGAGAAGACTGGGTAATGTGTACAGGTTGTTTTTTCTGGTTCCATGTAGAATGCGATCTAAATGGTCGTGATGCATACTTTGTACCCATTCATTGTAACAGAGTTAGTGGTTTATAAACTGTAACTGTACCTGTCCGTTTGCCCCATTATTTTTGTCCTTCTGCCCCACCCCATGGTGCATATGGATATCTTGCACCCTTGTATACTAATTGTTCAATATATCCTTGACTAATTGACAAACTGATTTCTTTGTTATACTTTTACTTTGTACCAAGCTTACTGGTTTGTAAGAAATATCTTGAGTTTTCTTCGGTCATTCGTATTCATACAAGCAACAGAAAACTGCTTAGCATGTAGGTTTGCCCCGTCTTTACCTAAGTGATGAGATCAATACACATTGCATATTAACAACATTTAAATTATCAGTTTCTCTTAAAAGTCATGAAGTATTTCGGTAAAATATGACAAATGATGATTTCTGCATATACTAGAGTTATTCGGATCATGCAAGTTATGTCATCAATAGCTAATTGAGCTCCTCCGTGGCTAAGCGGTTAGCATACGCGCCTTTCGCGTGGGAGAGCCAGGTTCGATTCCAGACGGGAGCTCATGTGGTTCGGATTCCACATTAATCAATAGGTCCCGCCTCATATAGCCACGCTGCTGAAAAGGACGTTAAACTCAAATTCAACTCAACTCATGAAAAGCTAAGATGTTGAGCGTTTTGTGTATTAATATTGCTCTTCGTTTGTTTGGGTTTTACAGATTTGACAACACGTAGAAAATGGAAGACCAAAAATGCTTTTTTTTTTTTGAGTATGTTCCATCAATTTTAGAACAATTTACTTTTCGAATATAGAATCTGTATAATCTCTTCTACATCTGAGCTGAATTTCAGCCATCTCCCCCAAAGTCTGTTTACATCATTGAAACCGGACAGACCCTTAGCTATTTTAGCCTGTTGATTTGAGAGCCAATGAACTCATTAAAGAAATTATTACTTGGATGGTGTTCACTCATAATTCAATTGTTTTATTATTATTATTATTATTATTATTATTATTATTATTATTATTATTATTATTATTATTATTATTATTATTATTATACAACTTTTATATAAAAAATAATCTTCCTTATTAACTTTTCATCCAATGTGCGCCTAGGTTTCGGTTTTCAAAACCGACAATCTGTTTTAGTTTTTGAAATAGAAAAATTTATTTCAGTTTTCAAAACCGAAAGACCGATTTCGATTTTCAATACTAAAACCGAAAATCGATTTTCAGATGTTTGATTTTCCAAAAGAATGAAAATGTCATGAAACGTAAAGATTACTACTCATAATCTATCTTGTATCATTCGGAAGCAATAACCAGAACTCACTTCAAAAAGGATCTCGGGTACGATAGTTTTTGTGTGCCGAAACTCAACGGACATTCTTGTATTTATATACAGTAATGGATATACCACTTATTTTAGGTTTGGACCTAATCTATAATTGTAAATAAAAATTCAAAGTCTGACCAGCTCTCCCCGCTGGTATAGTGGCTAGTACGAGCGCCTTTGGTGTATGGGGTCCATGGTTCGATTCCCTGTGGAAAATGATTGAAATTTGAACTCATTACGGTAGTGCGGATTCCACCTTAAACCATAGGTGCACGTCTAATATAGCGTCGGTGCTGAAAGGGAGCGCTAATCTCCATAACCTGACAAAACACTGCAACTTTATATTATGTAATAACTTCTGTTACATTTTAGTTGGTTGGAATTTAGCGTCCTATTTCAGAACACATTTCCTAATTGGTCAGATTTCAGACTTTTTATTCAAAGTATGATAGATCTAGATCGTCTTCTGGGGTCCGCATGTCCAGCGCACCTTGGAATTTGTAGGGTCGTTATTGCCGCCACTGAGTGATGCTAGTGATGTTCATCAACCGATTGAAGTGGGCATGAATTCCGAGAAATTCCCCAGCGACTTCGTATAAATTATAATATAGTCTGAATATAACAACATTCAATATAACAATGGAATTTCTCTTAAAAACGTGATTAAATTATGTATGATTTTTCTTTACCATACATTCTACATTCCAACAATAATTAAAACAATAAAGAATGACTATCGTTTTGCCCATACAAATCTCCAAGCAACAGATGAGCTACCAGAGTCTTTGAAAGTAGACGTGTTTTTACAAAGCGGAAACTGATAATGACTCTATGCACATCTTTTAAATTACATCCACTAGAGATGCGACCTTCTAACAGCTTGTTGGTCCGTCCTACATCAGCTTCTACGTGTTTGCATTTACCTCCGTCTCAGCCACTGCTCAGGTCGGAAGACTTTATAACTACCACTCACATACGAAACATCAGCAGAACGGAGCGCAGATTACAATACATCTTTCGCCGTCGCTGGATTATCGCTTGTACCGGTTGGATCCGAATGCGATTTCAAAGGACCTTTTCTAGATCAGCTGAAAGAAGAAGAGCGTTAATTGAGAGATCTATGGACGTAGCAAATCGTGGTGATTATATGAATTTCGAAGTAAATACAGTGTTGTCAAATACACCACAGCATTGTTCGTTCCCGAATAAGATCCTTATAGCAAGAAAACGAAGGAAACTGTGGAAGAGAATAATTGAATTTTTGAAGTGGTCATTTGTATACAGAAATTTGTCTTGTAACTGTTGTCTCATGAGCATCTATGGAGAGACAGTGCTGAAGGCATTGGGAAATCTGTCTGTTTTGCCAACGTTCTCGCCAGACCAGTTTGACGACCAAGGATTACCATACGTCTTCTGTAGTCAGTTGGACATTTATCATGACTTTGCCTCAAACAACGTTACAGTATGTGGAAAAGACTGGCGTGGTATAACCATCCTTCCGACTGCTCAGGATTATGGGTTAATGGTTGGATGCGCTATTCTCAACTACGGACCAGTTCAATTGTTCACTTTTATTGAGTGGACGGTAGTGGATCATCTTCTGGGAATAAAGCTCCATCCAATTACAAGAGACGGTTACTACATTTGCCACTATGCTGCTCTAATCGTTATTGTTGACCTGGAAACAAGACGGCTGCTCAGATGTCGTTTGGCGAAGAAGGAGAAACTGTTCAGAGGCTGGAGACGTATGCTTCATATTAAGCAATTTCAGATATTAGAAGAAAATGAGCCTGAACATTCCCTTTGCA
Source organism: Thermobia domestica (assembly GCF_964235325.1). Classification (NCBI taxonomy): domain Eukaryota; kingdom Metazoa; phylum Arthropoda; class Insecta; order Zygentoma; family Lepismatidae; genus Thermobia; species Thermobia domestica. Next base: position 157,105,309 of record NC_137456.1, on the reverse strand, counting down.
CGACTAAGCCTAAGCAACCAAGTCGATCCTTTATACGATGTCTTCTTACTCATTGTGGCAGGTGGATTAGAAAAAGGTGTCGAAGACTTTGTACTTCCCGAACGAGACATAATGGAAGAAACGAAGGATCAGTGGAAGCCTGTGCGCTGCATGTATCCATGAGAAAGAGGAGAAAATTACTTCGACGAATTTTAGAATGCATAAGATGGTCCTTCTCATATAGAAGCATAATTTCCATATCTCACTTAATGACCATTGAAGGAAATACGTTGTTAAACGCAATGGGAGAGCTATCTGTCTTAGCATCTTTCTCTCGCAGTCAGTTTGAAGACCAAGGATTGCCTTATGTATTCGCAGATAGAATTTGTGTTTTGTTCAACCCATCCTGCAATGATATCACTATCGCTGGAAGCGACTGGCATGGAACAGTAGCTCTTCCTATTGCTTTGAACAATGGAATGACTGTCAGTTGTGCCATTATTAACTATGGGCCAGTGAAACTGTTTACCTTTGTTGCGTGGTCATTATTGAATCATTTGTTAGTAATAAAAATACATCCAATAACAAGAGAAGGTAACGATATCTGCCATTATGCAGCCCTGATTGTTGTTCTGGACTTGAGGACGAGAAAACTGGTGAAATGTGGTATGGTAAGGAAAGAGAAGTTGTTCAGAAACTGGAAGAGGGTTTTGTCTGTGAACATGCTTCAGACATCTGAAGAAGATAACTCTGAAGGTTCGAGAAACATCTCTGTCTCTACTGCGGTTGATCATCATCAGAGACCAACCTCTTCTCATCGAGGCTACTTTCGTCGATGCAGAAAGTGGATTGGGAAAAGATGTAGAAGGTTCTTTTCTCGTCGCATCAGATGTCATTGTTAAATATAACATTGTGTAATGATCTGTCTCGTGAGGATATTGACTATTTGCTAGAAGAAAGTATCAAGTATCCTTTCTTACAAAAGGATGCACATAAATTAAGCTTTCTACAGCGGCAACTATTTGTCTTTTCCAAGCGAGTTGTGAGTCTACTGCACTTAGGTGAGATCTACGTGGGAACTGAGACTTAATGCAAACACGTGAAGGAAGATAAATTGCTGATGTATACAGTCTCATCACAAGAATCTGCTGCGTGGAACATCGAAGCACTGGCTCTGTGGTGGGAGTAAATAACTACAATACATGTAGCTAAGAGTACACACAGTGCTATTCAATATCCCTCTCTGTGAGCAGCTCTAGTTCCATCTTGTTTTTAATGAAGGGATGTATATTTTTTCTATTTTTCTTCTTCGTCTTAATTTGGTTCGTTTATCCTGAATTTCCGTGAAACAAGACCTCAGCATCAACACTAAACGATATTAATTTGAAATCAGTAACAATAATTTTAAAAAATAGATTGATATTGCAGTTATACAAGGTCATTTTTAGCTTTTTCAATACTTGTTTTATTAGTAGAGTACTAACAGTAGTAAAAGAAATTGGAAAGTTATGCATGTTTCTCATGTATGTTTAGGTTAACATTTATTTTATATTACAAACAAATCTCTTATTGTATATTGGAACAAATGAAAATTAATAAAGTTGTTTTAATCACGTCTTTAAGTTTTAATTATGAAAATAAACTACCAACATATAATTGAGACAATGCTTTCAAATTAAAAATTAGAAAATACTTATTGTAAGGAAAGTCAGTTTTAAAATACGAGGGTATTTCTAAAAGTTATCGGATTTACTCTGAAAAAGTGTCCCCTGATAATAAGCCAGTCATGGCATAAGGTGGAAGAAATATTGTATCCGTTTCAAATGTCTAGCAGCATTAGTTAGTTCGTTAGAGGCAGTCATTTGAATCAGACACGGTGCGTTGAGCCTTTACACTGCACGACAATCTTCCAGTCCACACGGCTGTTGCTGCCAAAGTTACAGTGCTAAATCTGATCTATAAGGTGAGTGCTGAATCTCCTTGAACCTACAATCTTTCGTTGCAGCCTTGACAACTAGAAGACAGTCATGCAGTGGAGCAGCTCAACGCATAGTGCCTGATTTAAATGACTGACTTCAACAAACTGGCGCAGCTGGAAGGATGAAACTGATGCATTATTTCTTCTATAGATGGCACTTTATGCAGTGAACGGTTTATTACCAGTGGGCCGATATTTCAGTGTCGATCCAGGAACTTTTCGAAATACTTTCGTACTGTATTTTGTTTTATTCTTTTGATTTATGAAAATGAGGCGAGCTAACCTTATATAAGTAGGAGAGAGAGAGAGAGAGATTTAGTTTAAGCCGTAAGTTTGGGGAAAGTCACTAGGAAATTTATTTTTCAGGGAATACAATGTTAACAGTATTGCCTATAGCTGTTGGAAGTGAATCTATAGTTTTCGGATGCGAATGAACAATTTAACTACGTTTAATACTTTGGAAAATTCCTTTCGGAGGTCGTGCTCTAGTATTCAAGTGAATTTGAACTTGGGTTTAACGACTTTCTAGGTCAGATTCATCTCGTTGTTGTGTCGCTTAATGAATACGTCTTGCTTAGCTAGACAAAAAGACTGTGATCTATTTTCGAGACACACATACATTCGACGAGTATTGTGAATAAAAGAACTAAAGGTATGATGTATCAAATCAATATATACCTCCCGTATATTCTATCATATTCTCAGTTTAGGGTATAAGCTGAATATTCGAACAAAAATGAAGTTCCTAGGCTAAACGAGTTCAAAACCTAGTAAATAGCAGGAAAATGTTTAACCTCACTATTTACTCTCGCAGATGACATATTTCACAAAAAATCGTCTTATGTGTAACCTAGGGCTTAAAGGAAAATATTTGTACACATTTTCAAGTCACTAAGTCCAACAGCTTCGGAGATCTATGAACAGTGGAAAAGATTTCCCTTCCCTCTCGATCTTCGAAAAATGCAGTCTTTCGAAGATCTGATGAGCAGCGAGAAAAGTTCCAAGTCTCCTTTTTACTTCTTCGGACTGGAATTTCGCAAAATCCCGCCTTATCTACAGGCTAGAGTTTTAGAAAATCTTTGTACAAAATTTAGAGCTCATACACTCCAAGAGTTTCGTAGATCAAGTTTCGTAGATAAGGTGTACGGGTGAAAAATGATCAATACTCCCTCCTACACCGTTCCTTAGGAGTTGAATTCCGTAAAACTCTGTTTTAATCACAGCTTAAAGTTTAAGGAAAATGTTCGCAAAAATTTCAAGTTCTTACACCTAATGGTTTCTGAGAGCTGGTGAAGGCTGAGAAAAAGTGCAAGGTACTCTTTTACCCATAGAGTAGCAATTTTGCGAGATCCTGTTTTGGCTAAAGCAAGGTTTGGATTTAATGTTTTGTCTCCCCTAAGCCGAAAAGTGTTTGCTGCCTTTCCCTTTATGTAAAAAAAAAAAAAAAAAAAAAAAAAAAAAAAAAAGAAAAAAGAAATAAAAAAGAAAAGAAAATAACATTTTAAAAATTATTTGAAACATATTTTTGTTCAAGATTTTTGTTTCAGTTTTAATGAATTTTCGTATGGTGATAGGATGATGTGATCACACATGAGCAGGAGTGCTTGGCGGGGGCGTGCCGCGCACAAACTCAACATCGTTACGCGCTCGCCTCTACGTAACTCTCTACTGCAAGTACAACGTTAAAATTTCCCTCAACTTTAACCACTAATGATTGAAACCAATAGACTCATTACAGGAATTAATACCTGAAGGGCATTTACTCTTACTTCAATCATGTTTATTATTATACAATTTTTTGTAAATTTTTTCGTCTTATTAAATTTTCACCCAACCTGCGCTCCTAAGAACATCGAGGCCCCAGACCCTGGGCTAGTGGTAAATCCAACCCCGTACATAACCATGATTTTCTGTATCCTGCAGGTGCCGAAAAAGGACACGCGTAATTTCCGTCTATTTGTGCTTGAACAAGTCGGTTCTGGCTAAGCAGCAAATCAGCAACTAGCCTAGTACAGCAAAACTTGTATGTGAAAAACGCCTCTCTGGATTTCTAGATTAAAAACTGGCGATTTTTCTCTCAGTGCACACTCAATAGTTTCAATGATCTGCGCATAAACGTTCGGAAATCTGTTAAGAGTCTTCATCCCGGCAAAATTAAAATACCGCTAATTTTACAGTAATTATGTGATATCTTCAAATAGATAAAAGATAATCGAAATGTGGAACAAGAGCGCCCTAGACAATATTATTTTACATGAGAAACTGTTATCACGACTCACTTATCTGCTTTCGATTTCGAGCCATTTTGAAAATCGGCGTTTATTTTCACGTTTCTAAACAGCTGAAACCGGAAAGCCACTAGTTGACTTGTGATAACGGTACCTCACGCAAAATAATATTGTCAAGGGTGCTCTTGTTTCATATTTCAATTATCTTTTATCTATTTGAAGATATCACATAATTACTGTAAAATTAGCGGTATTTTAATTTCGCCGGGATGAAGACTCTTAAATGCTCATAACAATCATTCCAGTCCTCTTAAAAGTCACTTCTTTTAAAATCACGACTTGCCTGCAGCCGAAGACCTAAGAAGAATATTTTTAAAAATGTAAATAGAAAATAACGTTCTACTCTTAATAGTTCCAGAGATTTGTTAAATGCTAAAGGAAGTCACCCTTAGGAGGTGTCACATTTCAAAAATCTCGTTTACCTATAGGACCTAAGGAGAATATTCATACAAAATTTAAACGTCTAATAGTTTTGGAGATCTAATAAATGCAGAAAAAAAATTTCAAGTTCCTCTTTCCTCTTTGTGATCACATTGAGTAAAACTCCATCTAGGGTGAAAGGAAAACATTTATTCAAAATTTCAAGGTTCTACTCCTGATAAATTCGGAGAAATGTTGTTGACTGAATCAGTGGGTTTACTCTTTTATATACAGTGTAGCCATATATAGATTATAAGGAAAATCCATTTTTATGCAGCAGGAAGTTTGATTAAATGACAGATCGAATTTATGTAATCTAGAGTATGTTAAAGAGCATACAAATTATTTAAGGGTTTCCTTCCTTCAAAGTATTCCTTCCCACTTTTAATGTAACAATTGAAAGTCTAGTTCTTGAATTTTCCCGCGGCGCTTTATCAGACATGAAAAGCAGGACAGTTGTCAATTGTTTAATTGCAATTACGAATGACACAAATTGTTCTCGCCGAGGCGCAAACTTTGGTTTCCCAAAGACCAGGTCTGTTTAAGCGTATAGCATCCTTTAAAAAAACTCTAACGGTAAGAGAAAAGTTTGTTTGCTGTCTGATTAACTGGAATGGATTGATAATAGACTAAATATCATTCAGTCAAAAATTCTAAATAGTCTATAAATATTGTTTCTTCTTCCACTATGACAATTGGTAATTGTACACCCTGAAATGGACATTGTAGCAATAAACTCAAATTTCTTAATACGGATTTCAAGAAGTTCTCCACATCAGTGGAACTATCAGGTAATTCTTGGCAGAGGTTAACGCAATTGAACTTTTGATTACTGATCGACAAACGCAAAAAGAATTTTGCAGAGAAATGTGTTGAAAGTTTTTCTGTTAAAATTGCAAGGCACGATCCCTGCTGGTGCTCGCTGCTACAATTTTGTCCGTTTTTCATAATTAATTTTAAGTAATAATTGCATTTATGGCTGATAAGATTTAAGGAAGGAAAGTGAGACAGTTTAATGCGGTTTTATTCTTCTTCTCCAAGAGTCCATGTATCACGACGTTACGTGCCCTCTCTACTAATATGGTGGTTAGCCTGGGTGCTTTTTGTGTATGGAGTTCCGAGCTCGATTCCCGGTAGGAGAGCATAAAATACATTACGATTATTCAGTCTTAAACTACACGTCCACGTGTTTATTGTCTCCTTGCTGAAAGGGGTTGCTGAACATAAAAACAAAGCTTCGTATCTGATATACACTGGATTTGTTTATATTTAGATCGCACACATAAAACAAAATACCGTTTGTCTTTTTTCTTCTTCTTTCAAACTACGCTTCGTGTAAGTATGGGAAATCATAGAGAAGAGATATGATGTCTTTTAACAGGTATCACAGCAAAAACATAACAAATTGTGAGACAATGTTTTAGACATGGATTCAGCGTACAAGGAATAGTTAGGTCTTATTTCTGGAATTATCCTCTACTGAAAGCAAAAGAAATAGAAATATCTCACGTCTCATATTTAAACTTTTAGAACACTGCATAAAAACTTCTTCAAATAAAAAGGTATAAAAAAATAATTGCTCCCATCCTATTGAAGAAATTGCAGAAACTAGCAAGAGTGGCAAATTTATCTGTATTATAATTACTATTACAATAGCTGATTTATAAGTCATGGTAACTACTTTTTTCTCTCTAACTGGAAACAATATGAAAAATCTAATAAATACGTTAGAAATTGTGCCATATATATGTATAAATGCTGCCACCACAGGATAATGTACGCAGAGGTGTCACACCCCTAGTTCAGTCGATAAATGACAGTTGTTCGGGAATGGAAATTACGAATAGGTTGCAACGTGCGTGTATCAAGATAGCAGTTTTCCCGTGAGGTAGATATGCACGGGAACCTAGTAGAACTAGAAGAAGCAGCGAGTGTATGTGCACTGTCCTATCGACCAGTAGCAAGACGAGCGGATGCCTTAACATGTAACAGAGTGTCAACTGCCGATCTTTCTCTCAATTGATGTTGTCATTCTGAGTTATGACTACCAAGGTCTTCTAGTGTTCTATCCAGTGCATGACAAGCACACTCTTAAGATTTGACGTTCTAAATCCCTCTTGCAGTATTGAATATTGAATAACATCATTATTCTACACGATAATGCGACAGCTCATGGGATGGGATGGGTGATTTTGCTACTTCAGTGTATTATCCTGATCTCGACTATAATCTTATCCCGAGAGTAAGGAAGCCATTCCGTGGGGAATATCTTATCACTTGCGACAAATCGTGGATAACCTAGTCGACTTCTTTAAGTGCTGTTAAAAAGTGTACTTGTACCCACTATTACTCTAGGACAAACACAAAATTCGGCGCTCCCCTAGTCCGAATTTTGGTAAGAGGAGTGTTGTATTATTGCACTATAAATGAGATTTTAAGTAAAACTACTGTTACGGTTTGAAGTTAGTAACATAAGTAATTTAAATCACAGAAATACATTATACTCCTTTGGGCTTCAAAGGTTTTGAGAATTATTTTATATATGTTTTAAATAAAATGAAATCTTTCAGTTTTACGTCCCACGTTATGCCGGCTAGGCTAAAGGAGACGGTGATGATTAGAAATGGATGGAATGGTTTAATGAATAAAGTGGAAGAACCCCGAGAAAACCCGCGAACACTGTTTTTATCCACCATAAAGTTCACTTGGCGCGAGCTGGGATCGAACCAAGGACACCATACATGTTTTAGTTTAAAATAAGAAACCTCGATAAATTAAAATATAAATCGTCTGCAGCATTATAAAGTTATTGAAATAAAATATTTAGTAGTAGATGACATACTTGACTGGGAGACACTGTTTTTCACCATATACGTCGGACCTAATGCCATCACATTACTACGGATTCCATTCCATGGACAACTACCTGGACGGATTCCATTCTATGGACAACTACCTCCATAGGAAATCATTCGGCAACAAGGTAGACAGATTGCACGCGCTCTCGAACTTTTTTACGTCAAGATCCTCGTGTTTTATCCTCAAGGCATTGCGCAGCTGCAAGAACGTTGGTAAAGGTCACTGGATGCTAACGGAGATTACACAACAATAAAATGTAGCTATTCTAGAAAGGAAAATGGGGCTGCATAATCGAAGAGATTGAAATTAAAATCAGAAAAGGCTGAAAAGTTCTTTCAAAGCCTCTTTAGGCGTAGGAGACCCGGGTTCGAGTCCTGGAGGGAGCTCTTGTCGTTCGGATCCCACTTTAAGCTGTAGGTTCATGTCTCATATAGCCTCATTGCTGAATTTAACTTTAAATTCTTTAAAGAACCGGAAACGAAAACTTCAAGAAACTCAACATTCCCAATTTTCGATTCAGTCTGTCACGATGAATTGATCAACTTGAAATGCGTCACAGAACGTAAAATCAATCGAGTATGATGCGAAAAAGACTCTATAGATGGATCAGATTTGGAAGTGGTGACATCGAGTACACTAACAAGAACGAAGCTATTGTTTTGGACCCAGAGCTTTGATGTCCAACTTTTAAAGAGTTTAGCATTGGGTTCCTGGAGCTCGACAAGAACACAGGAAGAGAACAATTGTATATGACTCGTTAAGAATAGAAACAATACGCCTGAATGTGAAATATTTTCAAAATAATGAGAGACATTTCGAATTTAGAAGCAAAGTTGCTTTAAAAAAATAAAATGCACAACAACTCTAATGTCGGTAATTTCCTAGCCTTATTATAAACTTCATTTTATATTCGATCTTATTTTGAAAGAGCATTTATTTAGGAAAGAAAAGTCTGGTATTAGAGAAGAATATTCTACATCCACTTAATGGCATCCAATGTTTGGTTGTTTGCTGGAAGTTCATGAAAAATTGGATGAGCGTCTCACATGTGGTTTTGAATGTAGAGAAAGCGGAGGCTGTACAGATAATATGAAAATATTGGTGTTGTTGTGCAACGATAGATCTCGCGAATCGGAGTGCGTGGTGGTAATGAATAAGCAAGGCGTAAGACATGGCGTACCAAGGACTTTGCAGCTTGTCATAAAACTTTTGTGGAGTTGATAAAGCGACATGACCATTCGTAAGAGCAGGACGAACAAAAACTTTATATGTATAAAGGATGAGTTTGGTGTTGAGACCCCAATTAGTGCCTTTCAAACTGCGTAACAAGTTGATCTGACAGCGAATGTTAGCTTGTAAATTTAAAAGGTGGGCGTACCTAAGAGCGATATTTGTCAGAAATGACACTTAGGCACTTCATACTATTTTGTAACTGTATTGGCGAGCCTAGCAATGTAAGATCTAATCGTTCTGGATTTAAGTCCAAATTATGTCATTTGTATTTTAGATGCATTTAATTTACCGATTAAATTAAATAGATTTTGCTGATCAAGATTTCTTTAGAGTGATCGTTTTTTTTTTTTTTTTTAACAGTCTTTCATTCCCATCCAGAGATGGGCGGGCCGTAGAAGGTGATGCCTTCTCTTGGCCGGAGGTTTGAAAGAGTGGAGAAAGATGTTAAGTTGGTTGGAAACAGGATGTACTTTAATATGTGTCAGTTATAATGTGCTTCTTACGGCAGGTGAGGAAGAAAATATAGCCTTTGTGAGAAATGGATGATAGTGTCAGCGGATTATGGATGCGAGTAATCTAAGTCGGATAGATGTATGGGTGGCGCTGATATATAAGTCGAGCAGGATTGTAATGAGCACTATCGCAAGAAATCTTAATAAGTCAAATCTGATTCATTAAGTTTCTTGCATAATTCTTATAAAAATAGCGAGATATATAAATACGTGAATAGAAACAGAAAATAATAAACACTTCAGGTTACAACCGTATTTTTACAGAAAAAACTTTCTGTCTTAATAATAACTTGGTAACGTTGATAACCTGTGTATAAACATAATTTTTATCACGTGTGTCAGCAACATCTATACACAAGAATATTACCGAGAAATAGCCAAATAATGCTTACGAAAAATACCTAGGTAAGATACAAGATACAAAAATTCAAATTTTATGCATGGAAAGTTTATGAGATATTGAGGAATTGTCTACGTACTGTGAATTCGTGTTTACATGTTTTCATGAAGAGAAAATAAAATCATACGAGAAAATACTTCTATCGAAAGTCAAAATCGGGTTTTGGACGTAGTTCCGAGGACACTAAGTTTGACTACTAAGTTGCTACTTTAATTTTACGCTAAGTGGATGTGAGATGCAGACTAATATACACAGTGCATTCAATAAGTTGCAGGGATACCTCGGACAGGCACGTAGCCAGGATTTCGTAAAGGAGGGGGGGGGGGAATCCGTGACATGAAATACTGTGATCATCACACCAGGGGTTCAATCATTCTAAACTATTTTACTGGAACATATATTGGTTCGTTTAACCAGGATTTCGTAACGGAGGAGGGGGGGCGTGATATGAAATTCTGAAGGCTCAGGAGCTTGATCAATGTAAACTACTTTACTATCAACATATATTGGCATGTTAGGACAATAAAATAGGGATATGTTGGTAAGTATTTTAATAACAAACTATGAAGAAATCTCGAGTAATAAAAGAATAAATAAAGTATTGAAAAAGATTTTACAATATTTACGTTCCTTTGTTCATTCAAATATAACAGTTTTCCTTTCATTATGATCTCAACTATTATGAAAAGTACATATTCACTATTATAAAAAGCACATATTCAATAATGTCTTGTAAAATATTTTACAATATCTGCGTTCCTTTTTCTGTTGAATCAAGTGCTAATAGAACTCCTTTTCCATATAATTTTTTGTTTTTATTATTCCGTCAACTACTGTCGGTTCCAAATGACAGGTTAAAGGAGCAGTAGAAAATTGTTTCTGAAATAACATGTTTGATTCTGCAAGGATGCGATGACGAAAAATTATGATAAAAAATGACCACGCTGTTACTCAACGGCACTATGCTTTCGGAAGCTTGAAATCTCTCTGACTAGTAGCATAAATTCTGAGAAGTCTGTAACTTTTCTAGAAATTTAAAATTCCCTGAATCTTACAGGATATCTCGCTCACCTCGTCACCATGTATTGTAAGTAATACAAATCTCATCATAAGAAGTAACCAAAAGCTTCCTGTAGTTTGTTTATTTTTAACGCTGATCTTTCTTTTTCTCATTTCATTTTGTTTCATCCTTCTTTAATTTTTTTTATTTCTGGTCTCAAAGGGGGGTCCGGACCCCGCATTGGCTACGTGCCTGCCTCAGAACAACATATTTAACGATACCAGAAAAATATATTAGCATGCTAGTTTTCTACATACGTCTCCTCCCACGCTACATACTCGCGGTCTCGGTAGTAGAAGGTTTGGGACACAAGGAAGGTCGTTCATTGACATTGCCGTCACATTCAATTCAAACGAGGGCAGATTTGAATTTAGGGAAAGCATGAAGTCATCTGAAGGCAAATGAGAGGGCAGTGTTTAAGGATTGTGATCTTCTTTTGGTCAATAACTTACCTACAAGAAAACTGGTACGGGTCAAGTAACGTTTATTTAAAAATAATAAATATGTAACAGTTTTGGGTTAAGTTTAGAGTTACCCCTCCGCTTTTTATAAAAATCAGGAAAATTTACAGGAGAAATGAGGTAAGAAATGATAATTTGAAGTTTTTATTTGATGTTTAGGAATTTAAGTTCGGCATGAGAGTTATGTTTAATACGAGAAAAGATATGTGGAAGTTAGTACTATTTGCCGGATGCGGAAGCATTCGCGGAAGATTTCAGCAGCATGGTAGTTGTAAAATATGGCGAAAATGGCGAACAGGTGTAATGGATGCTCAAAAATAATGAAGGAAACCTTTTAAATTTTTGTAAAGCCAATGGAGTACTAAAGTTAAGTGAAATGTAATAATTTTTAATACTTTAAGCACTGCTTTTTGTATGTTGCAAAGTCCAAGGGCACCTACAGACTGGAGGGGCAACTCTAAACTTAAGCCACAGTTTTATCCAACTAACTGAACATGGCTTCATCACACGCTGCAGGACTTAAAATTGACGAAGACTAAGGCAAGTTATTGGAAGGACTTAATTTGTATCTTAGTTTTCTATCCGATCAGGGAAGGAAAGGGATTTATGGTGTTTAGTTTCAGTTTTATCAACTTTTGTTATAATTGTCTGAATACGTTTCGATCAGCCAATCAGCGTTCACATCCATTTTCCGGGGACATGTTATATCTAGATGCAACTCTTTCTTGTTTCTAAAGTGTCTGATGAAGCCAATTTGTTCAGTTAGTTGGAAAACCTGTTATATATTTATTATTTTTAAATAACCGATGCTTTGCTCAGCATTTTGTATATCTAGTTTGTTATTTAAGGTAGCAAAGCTAGTATGAGCCAGTTATTATTATTTTTTTTTATCAGGTTTTAAGTTTAACCCGGGAACGGTCGACTGTTGATTTGTGACGCGAGCGGTCGACAGATGGGCGCGGCGCTCACTTACAATAAAATCGTTTCTATAGCTGTTTATGACTTTATACGGGATTTATTTTCAACACATTTCTAAATGTTGATATTTGTGATTTATTATTATCTATCTATATATATAAAAGAGAACGTACAAAATCCTTTGTCCGCTCATCACGCTAATACGGCTGAACCAATTTCTTTCATTTTTGGGGGGTTATTAGGATTTGGACCCTAGATGGTTTTTATCATATCACTTTAATTTTTAATTACCAGTGTCTTGAGATAATTGACCATTCAAGTGTCCATAACGTACAAATCCTTTGTTATTAGTTCATCATAGGTAAAAATAAACGTATTTATATGCAACCCGCATGACCGTGTCACTCGGCGGGTTAACATAAATGACAGGCGATATACAGCGGAAAATAGCTTGAATCTTCTGTTTAAAATATTTTAATTGATTTGCTTATTTTTACAGACACTTTTACAATATTCCAGCACCGGGATGACCGCAGCGAAGCGGGGCGGGTTAACATAAATGACAGGCGATATAATGTTAAGATTTACTGCAATCTTCTATGGTTTTTATCATATCACTTGAAAGCGAAAAAGTAAAAATTATCTAAGTAACAAAGTTTATTGCGTTCCGGGGTGACCGCAGCTAAGCGGGGTGAACGCTGCTAGTTACTATTATTAAAATAAAATCGCAAATAAAATTATGATACGTTTATATAAAACCCCACTAGAGTGACTTTGAAACGAAAACATAAACCAGGGTGAGCGCTGCGCTCACCTGTCGACCATTTCCGGGTTAATTAAACACCACAGGAATTCAGTACTTTGCTAGTGGTCAACATCCTTCATTGTGTCATAATTACTTTAAACCCATTCAGTATATTTTGCTATTAAACAGAACAGGATAACTTCATTATTTTAATGATAATGATAATTAAGTATTCATGGTTATAGAGCTTAATTAATACCGTTGTAGAATATCCCAGAATAAGTTATTGATACTTTTCAGGTATATGTTGATGTGTAATTTAATTTTATCATGCAGTTCTTTTTCTAATAATGTGTAAAACAAGCAACATATTAGTATGATGGTGATTTACATGTGTGCTATTGTAACTAATGAAAGTTTCTGCCTGGGACCATGTACAATGGAAAGCATTAAAAAAATCATTTTTTTTCCACAGTGGTTTGTCCAACTTCACATATACCTCAAACACAAGTCTGCCCTTATGCCCTAAGTTGTTGAGCACTAATTTTAAGATCAAGTGGGATGGAGAGCAGACATTAAGAACTGAATCATGGGTCAATTTAACATATACCTGAAACATAATTATGTTCCGTGCACTCTTTTTTGTTGAGGACTATAGGGGAGCCAGCAAGAGAAGACCTCCGACAGCTCGCAGTGACGTTGTAACTACTCACATGTGAAGGCTTTTTTTTCGGTGTATCTATAATCTCAATTTAATTAATGGTGTAAGAAAGAGTGACCATAGTTGATAACACTAGTACCAAAGTAGGGGCTGCATTGTCCCTCCGCATGTAGTAAGAAATTTCAGAGACCATCTCTTGTTAGCTCTGTTATAACTCTAAAGGTATGTGGGATGGAGAGCACTATGATATATGCTATATCATATCTTGTGCTATATCTTATGTATTTGCCCCGTCTTCATACTTTCCCATCAAGCGCCACAGTGAAATGGTCAGAGAAACCCTACTGCCACCCAATAGCTCGGGTAAGTGGGTTTATACTGTAGCTCTATTTTGGCAAAGTGAAACTCTCAGATTAATCCAGCCTCTTCCAGGATATCTTGCGAAATATTAGAGAATAACACTTTCGATTTCAGGTCTAATAGGACTCAAGGTAACTTATTATTGCAAATATTATCAATTCCATCGGTAATATTATCAATTCCATAACACAATAGCAATAAATGTCGAATTCATCTCAAAATACTGTGTTTAAAGATTTACTTACTATGTATTTCGGATTGCTACCTTTTTCAATTACCTGATATTTAAGACCAGGGGTGAAACTGTTAAACTGGGCAGATCATGGCTCTGACCATGTCTGTAAAGTTAGAAATATTAGATTCTTACCAACCGTAAAACAGACCGACCTGTCCCGCATGTTCATCTATGGAAAGTACAAATTTATGCAGTTTATTAGAGTTAAATAAAATCTTTCTTGTGTTGCTTTGCAGTGTAATGGACTACCAGTGAATGCGCTAATTGACACAAGTGCTGTGATCTCTACAATTACGTCTGCTATTGTAACCAAACTCCATCTTCAGCGAGAAGTCATTTCTGATGTAGCCGTGCCTGCAAATCCTCTTTCTGATTCAGGTAAAAGATTAAACTAAACTTATACTTCCTTCTATACTAAGTATTGTCACAAAATACCACTGAGACTGTTCTTGAACAGAAAAAAATAGTAATAGAGTAAGTAACCACACGATTCATTAATAATCTGTTATTTCATTTATCTGAATTCATTTCGCATCATCTTCTTGATGATAAAAGGAAGAAACATGGAATATATAGCTTAAAAAATAAACAAAACAATTTACGTTTAGCGCCAGTTTGCGTTTAGCGTTCTGATTGGCTCCCTGTTCATAACGACTTGTGGAGGAACTTTTGCCCATCTTGAAACACTTAACAGTATACCAACTAATGTAATTGCGTATGCAATATTTCACTTGTTCTATTGAACGATACCTCGGAATACCCAAGGTTTTATATAATAGAGGATCTGCCTATATGTATCTTCATCCTATTAGGTAGCTCAAGTGACCGCCATATATGTTGGCTCAAAACATCGCGATCTTCATATGTAGACATGTAGTGTGTCAGTAGTTTATTTTTATTTACGTCGTTACTTCAGATTCATATTATACAATGGTTACATGCTACACGTATGGGTGTACAAATAGGAGTGAGAAAAACTTACCTGAAATAACCTTTGACAGGTGAGAAAATTACCAATCATAAAATACGTATGGCTGTGATGGCATCACGATTTTGTGGTATAGGCAGACCCTCTATTTTGTAACATCCTTGGCGATATCTCCACTTTGACGTCACCGACCGCAAAATATCCTGGGAAAAATGAAAGCAGAAAGGCTGAATCGAGAGTCCCCTAACGTTGAAGGACAGTTAAATGTATAGACTTTTCCTTTTTTAATTAATATTCATTTTTCTTGGATGAATTCTCTACTTCAGATTACTCATGTCATTGTACATGTACCATTGCTCAATGACTTGCCAATGACAAGTACCATGCATGTCTGAGTTTTCTTTTAAGTTTTAACTGTAATTCGATGTACAGCTAGACGGTTTTAACTCCATGATTTTAACAAATATTCATGCTATGTACTTTCTAAAATTAACATTTAATAGACAATAATGTGATTTTGTTTTCTGTGTTTTAATAAATAATTATTTGTTTCCTTTCCGTGACTTCCTTTTAAGAAACAATTGTGTGATTTTATTTTCCGTGACTTTGTTTGAATAAATAGTTATGTTATTTTATTTTCCATGGCTATCTTTTAATCCATGACTTTCTTACATTGTTTGTAGACGATCGAAGAAAGCTTGAACAAGATTCTTGTTCAAGACTATTCAAGACTATTTCATGAAAAACACGACAGCACTGACGTCATTTTGTCTTGAGTTCAATAGTTTCGTTCAAGAGAATTCGTTTTGGTCCTGTTCTAAACAATCCAATTCAAGAGCATTCAAGAGCCAATCAGCGCTCGAGTTGAGTGCAGGAAAATACAAAACAACTATGAAATGGCGTTGTGAGACAGAGTTCAAGTTGTTCAATAAATATCTTTTTATTGTATTTGTACTCTTTCCCATAATTATTTGACGTTCAAAGTGTGCACATAATAACAAAGGCTAATATCTGCGCTGGACGATATATTTTTTTAGTTTTACGTCCCACGTTTATGCCGGCTAGGCTAAAGGAGACGATGATGAGCAGAATGAAACGGTGGATTGAAGAAATAGGGAGGAAACGGGAGAACCCCGAGGAAACACACGCACACGGTGTTTATCCACCACAAAGTTCACTTGGAGGGAGCAGGGTTTGAACCCGGGGCCCCATGCATCAGAGGTGAACGCTCTACCACTGAGCCACCAGTATTTTTGTTGATATTGTACACGATTTATGTAGTTACAATACTTGCCTGTCCAAGAATATCGAGTGTAGAGTCCATCAAATAAAAAATATGTACCTGATTTTTCTTGCTTTAATAAGACGTTTTGTACTGTTATGAATCTGGGATAATAACAAATAATAGCGTACAGATTGAAAATATGTCCGCAAACTGAAGTCCCCCGGAAATGATTACATAGTACTCTATTATAATATATGCAAAATTATTTTATCACGAAATTTACATGTAGTATTTCAGAAGTTATTTCTTAAGGTAGGAGTTGCTTTCATGAGTGCAGATTACTTTTACGAGGGCTTTTCCGTAAGGAATAAGTGCTAATCCAGTTATACGAAGGGAAAGAAACACTAAAATCTAAAATGCTATTTAACAGTGTCAGAGCAGGAGCATACAAGGGGGCGCACGCGAACGTACGTCCGTAGGGAGCAGGCGCGTCATCGACAGAGGTTATAGTGCAAGAAACATAAGAACAATGCATAAATAAGAATAGTGCAACATACCCTTGATATCGTATTCACTCATTTGAATTCAACTATTGTCCTTTAATGATTTGATACTGGTAACATTAAACTTCTAAACATAAAATACTGGTTTTAAAGAGCATACAGGCATGTTTCCACAGTGTAAATTATCTCAGATAATTTTCTTTCATACCCACTCAAACATATTAAAAGTAAAATTTGTTTGACGGGTTATTCTTAACCAGTACTAAATATGAGATAGGTTTGTGAAGAGTCTTATGCAGATATGGGCGATAAATCCAGTAGCTGAAAATATTATCATTAGTTCGTTTGGTTTCCTGTGTTTTCAGCCTTTTCTCTAAACAGTTTTTGATGTCATAACATAAATAACATCAAGAGGCAGTCATTGCCTCGTAATACACACAATTTTAGGAAATAGTTCGATTTTTTAAAGTATGATTCTGTCATCAGTACGCCATTTGAAGAATCAGATTTTTAAACAGCTTAGTACAAGGAACGATTTTCTACCTAAGCAGCACTTTACTCTTTCAACGTAAGCTAATCTAGCTAACATAGCTAACCTAACCCGCATTTAATGTAAAAGGAACAAAATACTTAGTGAAAAATCGATGAGGTTGCTACAAAATCAATTGACTTGTTTTCTAAATGATTTAATATTGTCTATTAAATTCCAAATGCCTGCAGAAAGTTAGGACATATATCCTAATATTCATTCACAGGTCTGAACTAAACCAGTACCGTACACAGTTTTGCTTTCATTTGTCTTCATAGTTTCAGTCACTTATTTTGGACTGCCACCTATCAACAAGTATATAAAGCATGATTCAATACCTCTATGATCGTGTAGAAGTGTCTTGAACAATACTCCTTTGAACGTATAAATTTGAGGTATTAAAAGGACTTCTTCAAGCTTTCTTTGATCGTCTACAAACAGTATTGGAATTCTTTCTTCCTTCCACACAATGTTTTATTTTATCTTTTTCTTTCTTTATGTTTTTTCTTTTTCTTTTACATATTTAAAATATTTGAAAATTTAAGAAGATTGTAATAATTTTACCCATTCTTACAAAATGTTATGTATACACCTACAGACTCGACTTATTCATTAATATACTCTAGAATATTTGGTAAGTAAAAGAGAATTTGCACTTATTCTCGCGCACTATATTCAAGTCATAAACCTATTAATAGGCAACAGTAGTTCACCCAAGTGGTAAATTTCGAACTTTGTTTTAATGTTATTGCAAGATTCATAGTATAAAAATGGTAAAATACTGTACAATGGAATGTAATTGTAAATATAGTGAAGGAACAAGATTCACTATATACGCCAATAATATATCGCCCCCAGAAAGCAGAAAGGTACTAAGCGCCAAAATGCAAAGTTCTCAGGAGATGAATATAAACGAATGAAACACTAATCTGTTTTTTTTTCTTTCTTCTAGATTTCAGTTTTCACTGCAGACCTTTCATATTGCCACTTGTTTCCTTTCTCCACAACATTAATCAAAAAATGGGTAATCAGGATATGCACTTAGATGGAAATCAAGGAAAATGGCGCTTAGCACCTTTCTGCTTTCTGGGGGACGATATATAATAGGGTAACTTTAGCAAATAACCCCACCAATTCAACATATTGTTCTTGTATTCAAGTGTTTTTATATCTAGAACCGTGAAAATTACTAAGAATGAGTGAAACCTCCGCTATAATACAATGAGAGAAAAAAAGAAAAAAGATCCTACACACAATGTCGCACACAATGCACTGAGAATCGGAGTGAGTATAAGAAGGCGTTACTACCAGACGTGTCGGCAAATAAGGCCACGTGCTTTACAACAACGGAAAGGTATTAGAATCGTAAAGAAATACAGTTTGAACACAACTAAACAATGTTCTTGGCATTGTGCTAATACACAAAACTCATAGTACATGTCTTTAACCGGTAACTCTTGTGATGATTAACGTGGCAACTGCACTCACATGGAGCACTATTTGTCGGAGTCAGATAACAACGCACAACCAGTGTCACACAATGTACACAAGGTGCATTTAACAATGCTGCCAGAATCACATGATTCGCGAAACCAAATCTTGCATTCAATACACTGTTTTAGGATCCCGAGGATCATAATAATATCTTCCACAGTCCAAATGGAACATGTCTCCCTTCTTCTTTCTAGAGTGTGCTTGTTTCTTCGTGCCGGAAGAAGTGGAAGGACCAGTTGTTGCAAACAGGTCTGGTGTTACCAATACTCTTCTGGCAGTAAGAGAACGCTCCTAGGATGAGATTTGCTGCTAGTTATTTTAGGTGTAGGCAGAAGCTCGTAGATGGGGTGGTCACTCGGTGGTGTTGAAGGAGAGATGGAGGCTCCTTGTGCACCTCCTGTGTAGCTCTTGCTCTGAGACGTCACTTGGGGTAAAAGCGACATCGGGAATAGCATTTCTGTTAAAAGGACAGGTGCTTGTAGCGTTGGAGCTTGAAATTGTGTTCTGAGGTGTTGCTAAACGGAAACATGCATGCGAAAACAGTTTTGAAAACTGTAGCTTCCCAAGTGTTCTTTCGGGATTGTTCGTCAATAACTGTCAACTGCTTCGTAGCAGTATACTTTTAACGATTTGAAGAGGCTCTTATCGAGCAGTTGTAGTTCGTGGTTGCAATGTGCAGGCAAACACAGCAGTTGGATGTCCATGCTGCCAGCGTCATTTGAAATGGTAATATCAAGATGATTGCAATGACAATAAGCAGTGCTCGGCCAGGGATCCGGGGTCTGTTGAAATGTTCCAGAACTGCACGGAATTCTTCCTGTGTAACATAGCCTTTAGGTGTCATCGCTTATGTGTTACCTGGAGGAAGATCATTACCAAACATTTTTTTCATACTTTCCCTTGTATAACACCATTGGAGCAATCCAATTTGAATATGATGCATTGGTGCAAGCAATAACATTCACTTTCACCTTTTTCGTTGTGTGTGGCATTATCTATTCGCTTGCTCGTTCACTATAGTTCTGTTGAAACGCATGAGTCTACCATAGCTCAAATTTTCCACCTTTCTGCACATGATATCCGGATGTCTTGCCATGAACGCGTAAAACCAATCTTTTGCGGCTCTACCCAGGCCCGTAGCCACCGCAAAAATGTAGGAGGGCGGTTGAATTTAGGGGGCACGACCCAACCATATTACAGTTCATTTGCAAGCCTACCGTTAAAATGTTAGGGGTCCGGCAAAATTTTACGGGAGGCCGGCCCCTCTAGAAACCCTTGATACGGCCCTGGCTCTACCACTACGAAATGGATTAGTGATGGCGTTCTCTCCACATATTCTATACGCGACCTGACAAACATCTTTTCTAGTTAAACGAAATCCAACTTTCTGTAAACGAATTATTCTTCCACAGTGTTAGAATTCTTATCTGTTTTATTCTCTGTTTTAATTGTTTTTTCAATTTCTGTGATAACGCCCCCATCAGGAAGTCGCGGTCGGCAAGAAAGATTGCCACCGTCGACGGTGACAGGCAGCCGGCACCCGTCCGCGACGGCACGACGATCTACTTGTTCAAAGTTGCCGACCTTTTGCCGAGGCGGCAAGTGGTTGAAAATCGTAAAAAAAAATGCCCTTTGCTGACTGTTGGCGATCGTCATAGTCGGCAAAACTGTCGACGCCGGCCAAAAAAAGTGGGCGCCGGTGCATTTATTGCGCCATTACTGCTAGGCGCAATAATAGTTGCTAAGGCAACTTTCCGACAGCGGCACCGGCGCATTTAATGCTAATTTCCAGCTGTTGGCCTACTGTTAGGCAAGGCAACTATTCGACGGCGGCGCTGGCACAATTTATGCACCTTTTCTGCTGTTTGCCGACTGCTCGCAAAGGCTACTTTACCTGAGTTTCACTCATTCTTCCTCAGAAACTTAAACAAATTCTCGAATTGACCCGGTAAATTTTCTAAAATTGGTCCGGCTATACAGCAAATTACCCAAATTTAGTACCTTGAGTCGTAGTCTTACCCACTTATTCCTATTGCATGTCTTGTTCGGGCGTAGCTGAGAGCGATTATGCAATAGTAACCCAACGTTCTAATGCGCGGGAACATACTATAACCGAATCTTTTTCATGCGCAGAAACAATTAACATATGTAAAACAACATATAAAATTTATGAAAATTTGAAATGTATGTGCATAATATTAACTCACCACATGTATATAACTCCTCCATCTCGTACTCTGGGCACGATTCCTCAGGTTTCACATGGAATACTATTAGCCGGTTAATATTTATTTTATTCGTCGTCTTCCCCACAAGGGGCACTTATACATCATGTTTTCGTCATAGTGCTTAACCAGCAACTTGGTACAGTTGCCAATGAATGTACATTTTTACCACAGAAAAACTCTTTACCCACTAAGCTCACCTTCACTTTCACCTATTGATAGGTGTTCTATTTGGCAGAGTATAGGCATAGTCTGTTTCACCCACATATTTTTGTACACGTTTGAAAACACTGACTATAAGAATCAACCAACTTTGTTTAAAACAGTCAACCCACCCTGCATCACCATGTGACAAATGAAGAACGCGAACCGAACATACAGGCAGCGCGACCAGACGACGATATCTCCAATCAGACTCTTCAGTGGCAAAGGTGTTATCGTCGCTGGCGGGCCGCCGCGCCATCAAGAAAGAGCTCCAAAACGGCATAAGCGAAAAATGCCCACATCCCGCCTTGGCACCGTCTGTGTTGGCGGCCTTGCCGCTGAAGTAGGAGGCGGTCCGCCATCGACGGCGACAAATTGTCAATGGGGGAGGCATATACGAGCATTAAATGCCGTAGTCATTTCGTCCACTGTCTGCCTACACTTTTCCGACTCGTTTTAAAAGGATCATCAGCTTACTGTATTAGCTGTGAAACTTACTTTCCATATACTGTTCCGCTTACAGGTCCTATAGTACAAGAGTTATCTTACTAGTCGGCAAACCGTCAGCGTTTCGACATCTTTCTGACAACATTTACCGCGGTCGGCCAGTCCGCTGTTTGCCGTCTTCTCCCAAAATGTTTGTCAAGGATACTCTCGTACTTGTAATTTAATTTTTAAAAAATGCTTCTCATTTACCCTTTACGTGCAGTCCCTTTACTACATTTCTTTTCATACATTTATCTTTTTTTGGTCGGCACGCTGTCAGCATTTCGACGTCTTTACAACCATCATTTGGCGCTTTCGTTCCGTCCGCTGTATGCCGACTTTCTGCCGAGTCCGTTTTCACGAGACATATTTAATGGATTTAGTGTCCACCCACAAGAAACCCTTCGGAAGTTTCAATTTTTACTTCATCATTATAAAAGATACAGGCTGTATTCATTTTCCAAACTTCGACTCGTTGCCGCTGGTACGCGATATTGAAACTTTCGACGACGTCGTGCCGATGTCGTTTCTCAAGAAATTGCCGGCAGTGTCTTTCTGCAGTCGTCGTCCGACGGTCTGCCGACTGTTTCTCGAAACCTTTATACGAGGGAAATATAAGCCCTAATTCGTATTTTAAAGCAACAATTTACCTTTTAACTCTCTTTGTTTTCTTTTGTTGAACGATTCTGTTTTTGCTCGTCGCGGTCGATAATCGCGCGGAAAGACGCCGGGTCCGGCGCCGGCAATCCGACCGAGGCATCTGGTCGTCATGGACAAATTGTCCGACTGTAGGAGGCAGGAACCCAATGGGGACAGAGCTACCCTTGTGAACCTGGCCCCCCCACCTCTCGGTACAAACGATTTCCGCATATCAATAAAAAGTACTTCGTTTGTACCGGTTTGTACCGCAAATATTTTTGTTTGTACTGTACTGCAGTATGAGAAATTAAGAAAACAAAGTGGGGGGGCCAACTTCACGCAGCCCCCCCACATTGTCCTAGGATCGATTTAATTGGCTCATTTGAAAGATTTTCGTTTGTACCGGATTGTACCGTACTTTGTTTCGTTTGTACCGTTCTGAATTATGAAAAATTAACGAAACAAAATGGGGGCCCAAAACAAACAGGCCCCAAATCACGACTTAATACACCTGGTACACATGATTTTTGTATGTCATATGAAAGTACTTGGTTAGTACCGAATTGTACCACAAAGAGTTTTATTTTAGCCGTAATAGATTATGAAAAATTAAGAAAACAAAATTGGGGGGGCTGTGTGAACCTGGCCCCCCCACCACGTAGTACAAACGATTTAGTTGGCTCATTTGAAAGATTTTCGTTTGTACCGGATTGTACCGTAGTTTGTTTCGTTTGTACCGTTCTGGATTATGAAAAATTAACGAAACAAAATGGGGGCCCAGATCAAACAGGCCCCCAAATCACGACTTAATATACCAGGTACCCATGATTTTTGTATGTCATATGAAAGTACTTGGTTAGTACAGGATTGTACCACAAAGAGTTTTATTTTAGCCGTAATAGATTATGAAAAATTAAGAAAACAAAATTGGGGGGGCTGTGTGAACCTGGCCCCCCCCACGTAGTACAAACGATTTAGTTGGCTCATTTGAAAGATTTTCGTTTGTACCGGATTGTACCGTAGTTTGTTTCGTTTGTACCGTTCTGGATTATGAAAAATTAACGAAACAAAATGGGGCCCAGATCAAACAGGCCCCCAAATCACGACTTAATACACCGGGTACCCATGATTTTTGTATGTCATACGAAAGTACTTGGTTAGTACAGGATTGTACCACAAAGAGTTTTATTTTAGCCATAATAGATTATGAAAAATTAAGAAAACAATAATGGGGGGGCTGTATGAACCTGGCCCCCCACCACCACGTAGTACAAACGATTTAGTTGGCTCATTTGAAAGATTTTCGTTTGTATCGTAGTTTGTTTCGTTTGTACCGTCCTGGATTATGAAAAATTAACGATACAAAATGGAGGCTCAGATGAAACAGGCCCTCAAATCACGACTTAATACACCGGGTACACATGAGTTTTGTATGTCATATGAAGGTACTTTTTTACTAGCGGATTGTAACACAATGAGTTTTATTTTAGCCATAATAGATTATGAAAAATTAAGAAAACAATATTGGGGGGGCTGTATGAACCTGGCCCCCCCCACCACGTAGTACAAACGATTTAGTTGGCTCATTTGAAAGATTTTCGTTTGTACCGGATTGTACCGTAGTTTGTTTCGTTTGTACCGTTCTGGATTATGAAAAATTAACGAAACAAAATGGGGCCCAGATCAAACAGGCCCCCAAATCACGACTTAATACACCGGGTACCCATGATTTTTGTATGTCATACGAAAGTACTTGGTTAGTACAGGATTGTACCACAAAGAGTTTTATTTTAGCCATAATAGATTATGAAAAATTAAGAAAACAATATTGGGGGGGCTGTATGAACCTGGCCCCCCACCACCACGTAGTACAAACGATTTAGTTGGCTCATTTGAAAGATTTTCGTTTGTACCGTAGTTTGTTTCGTTTGTACCGTCCTGGATTATGAAAAATTAACGATACAAAATGGAGGCTCAGATGAAACAGGCCCTCAAATCACGACTTAATACACCGGGTACACATGAGTTTTGTATGTCATATGAAGGTACTTTTTTACTAGCGGATTGTAACACAATGAGTTTTAGTTTGATTTAGATTTAGGTTTGTGGGTTAAACTGGCCCGCACAACTTATTTTTCATTAAAATTCAAATCAAAACGGTATCAAATATTTTTACCCGATATGTTCAAATTTGTAACGCCAAAATTAAAGTTTGTACCCTCATCAATTTCGAAAAAGGTTGGATTTTTGATAACGGGTGGAGCAGAGCCTCACAACTATTTTTCTTTCCAATTCGAATCAAAATGACACCATAAATTGGTACCCCATACTTACCAATTTGTACCACCAAATTAGAACTTGTACTTCCACCAATTTCGAGAAATTTTAGTTTTGATGGCGGGTCAAACTGGATTGCACAACTTATTTTTCTTTCAAATTCGAATCATAACGGTATCGAAAAATTTGAATCATAACGGTACCCATTATGCGCCCACTTGTACCATGAAAATTAGAATTTGTACACACTACTTATTTCGACAAAATTGGGATGTAATGGAGGATCAGTGGATCAGCATGACCACAACTGGCCTACACAACACATTTTTTTTTTTAATTTGAATGAAAACTGTATTAAAACTTTGTAAACAATATATACCAATTTGTACCTCCAAAACTATGATTTGCACCCTCACCAATTTCGCGAGAATTGAATTTTTAATGGCGAGTCAAGTAGGCTTGCACACTTTTTCTTCCCAATTCAAATCAAAACGGTACCAGAATTCTGTACCCAATGTGTACCAATTTGTAACACCAAAATTAGAATTTATATCCCAAGAAATTTCGTGGAGCGTGGCAAGTCACGTCAGACAGAATTTTGTTGGCAGGTCAAACTTGCTCACACAACTTATTTTTCTTTCCAATTTTAATCAAAATTTTTCAAAAATTTGTACCCTATATGTTCAACTTTTTCAACAAAACTTAGAATTTCTAGCCCCATCAATTTCGAGGAACTTGTGGAACTTTCGAGGGACTTGAACTGGCGAGCACAAAACTTTTTGCTTCCTAATTCGAATCAAAACTGTACCAAAACTTGTAGCCAATATGTAACAACTTGTATCACCAAAACTAGAATTTGTACAGCAACCAATTTCAAGAAATATGAATTAAATTGCAGGTCAAACTGGCCGGCCAACTTATTTTTGTTTCAAATTCGAATCAAAACCTCACCAAAAATTTGAACAAAATATGTACCAATTTGTACCGCCGCAATTAGAATTTGTACCCCTACTAATTTCGAGAAATTATAATTTCTGGTGGCGGGTGAAACTGGCCCGTATAACTTATTTTTCTTTGCAATTCGAATGAAAACGGTACCAATAATGTGTACTCGATATGTATCAATTTCTACCTATAAAATTAGAATTTGTACCCTCACCGATTTGGAGAAATTTGAATTTTCAATGCTGGAGCCAACTTAACGTCGAAACTTGGCTCGCGCAACACATTTGGTTTATGAATTCGGATTAAAATGTTACCAAAAGTTTGTGGCAAGTATGTACCAGTTTGTACTCTCAAATTTAGAATTTCCAACCTTACCAATTTCTAGAAATTTAAATTTTCATTGCAATCTTCCTGGGCATGGCAATCCTTTTTTTTTTTTTTTTTTTGTATTCAATCAAAATAGTATTCGATTCGAACGAGAACGTGCAAACAAATTTCCCCGCAATTCATAAAAACGGAACGGAAATTTGCTTATGATTTGCATGAGCAAAATCATGTACGAATAAAGATTAGAAATTGTTATTCAACGAAGGGCCAATTTATCACCAAGTCAACTCTTCCAGGCCAAAGGCTTATTCAGAATTCATATGAATTTGTCCAAATTTTTTAGACAATTTGTAACAAAAAATATTACATTGTACCTGCACCAATTCAATAAATCTGAAATGCTTACTCAAATGTGTGTATCTATTTGATCTCAAGGTAAACCAGAGAAACGAATTTTTTAAAATTCGACATCACTACTTCGCAAATGAATTTGTTACTATTTCCATTAAACATTTTAACTCTGGAGTGTATTATTGATGGTAACTGAATTTGTAAAAATTTGTATAAGCAAATTAGAACTTAGACTCTGTTTTCGAAACGGAGATATGAGTGGATAGAGACGATTTCACAGAACTGATCCTCTGAATGAGTTCTATAATAAAAATTAATATTATCCATGATCACAAATGGTTGGAGAAAAAAATCACCCACTCATAAATATTTTGGAGTCTCCAACATATGTAGATGTTTGACTCTCTCTCCCCCAACCAAGTTGTTTTGTGATAATGCTTTCCTTTATTCTTTCTAACATTTGGTACACCGTAGAAAAATATTAAAATAATTTTGTCTTCGGTGTTTATAAATGGCGCAAAACTAATATCTATTTGGCACAAATTTTTGGTAACATTTTGATTCGAATTAATAAAAGAAATGTGTTGGCCGAGCCAGGTTTCGACGTCAAGTTGGATCGAGCATTGAGAATTCAAATTTCTCAAAATTGGTAGTTGCACAAATTCTAATTTTTGTGGTACAAATTGGTACATATTAGGTACATATTTTCGATACCATTTCGATCCGAATTGAAAAGAAAATAAGTTGTGGGGACCAGCTTGACGTTGCCACCAAAAATTCAAATTTCTCGAAATAACTGGGGATACAAATTTAATTTTGGTGGTACAAATTGGTACATATTGAGTACAAATTTTTGATACTGTACTGATTCTAATTGGAAAGATAAGCAAGTTATGCAGGCAGCTTGAACCGCCAACATAAATTCAAATTTCTCGATATTGGTGGAGGTACAAATTCTAATTTTGGTGGTATAAATTGGTACATATTGGGTACAAATATTTGGTCCACCATCAAGAATTCTAATTTCTCGAAATTAGTGGGGGTAGAAATTCTAATTTTGTTGATACAAATTTCTACATATAGGGTACAAATTTTTGGTACCGTTACGATTCGAACTAGAATGAAAAAAAGCAGTGGAGGAGAAAATTTTCCTCCACAAAAATTCAAATTTCTCGAAATTAGTTGGAGTATAACTCTAATTGTCGTCGTACAAATTGGTACATATTAGGTACCAACATTTAGTGCCATTTTGATTCGAATTGGAAGGGAAAAGAGTTGTTCGGCTCTGCTTCACCCGTTATATATGAAAATTTCATTTTTGTCGAAATTAGTGAGGGTACAGATTATAATTTTGACGGTACAAATCGTTACATATAGGGTACAGGTATTTGGTACAGTTTTGATTCAAATTTTAAAGAAAAATAAGTTGTGCGGATCAGTCTAACCCGCATATCTAAATTCGTATTTCTCGAAATTGGTGGGGATATAAATTCTAATTTTGATACTGCAAATTCGTAAATATTGGCTACAATTTTTTGATGCCGTGTTGATTCGAATTTGAAAGAAAAATAAGTTGCCCAAGCCAGCATGATCCTCCATCAAAAATTCAAACTTCTAGATATTGATGCGGGTGCTAATTCTAATTTTAGTGGTATGAATTGGTACAGATCTGGTACAAATTTTTGGTCCCGTTTTGATTCGAATTGTAAAGAAAAATAAGTTATGAGGGTAACTTCGATCCGCCGTCTAAAATTCACAATTCTCGAAATTGGTGGGAGTACAAATCTAAATTTTGTGGTACAAATTGCGTACAAATTTTTGGTAACGCCTTGCTTGGAATCGGAAAGAAAAACAAGTTGTGCAGGCCAGCGTGACACATCAAAAATTTAAATTTGTAGAAATTGGTGGGAGTAAAAATTCTTACAATTTTTTTGATATTTTCATTCGAATTGAACAGAAAAATTTGTTGAGTGGGCCTGTTTGACTCACCATCAAAAATTAATATTTCTCGAAACTCATGGGGGATCAAATTGTAATTTTCGTAATAAAAAAATAGTACATATTGGTTACAAATTTTTGGTGCCGTTTCGATTCAAATTCGAAGGAAAAAGAGTTGTGCGGGCCAGTTTGATCCGCCAATAAAAATTCATGTTTGTCGAAATTGGTGGTAGTACAGATTATAATTTTGGTGCTACAAATTGGTATATATTGGGTACAAATTTTGGTAACGGTTTAGTTGGAATTGAGAAGAAAAATGACTTGTGCTGTCCAGATTGACTTCCCAACAAAAGTTCAATTTTCTCAAAAAATATTCGGGGTACAATTTTCAATTTTTGTGGTACAGATTGGTGCATATTGGGTACAAGTTTTGGTAGTTTTTTGCTTCGAATTGAAAAAGGAAAATAAGTTCTCCAGCCCAGCCTGACGCGCCATTAAAAATTCAAATTCCTCGAAATTGATGGCGGTACAAATTCTAACTTTGATGCAATAAATTGATACATATTGGGTTCAAATTTTTGGTGACGTTTTGATTCGAATTGGAAAGAAAACAAACATGTGCGGGCCAGGTTGACCTGCCATGACAAATTCAAATTTCTCGAAAGTCATATGTATCCTGTGTTTTAAAACTTGATTAGAATGTTTGCTTGAATTGGGACCCCAGTTTGTTTCGTTAATTTAACATAATCTACGGCGGGAAAAACGAAACAAACTACGGTACAATCCGGTACAAACGAAAATCTTTCAAATGATTCAACTAAATCGTTTGTACTACGTGGTGGGGGGGCCAGGTTCACACAGCCCCCCAATTTTGTTTCCTTAATTTATCATAACCTGTTACGGCTAAAATAAAACTCTTTGCCGTAGAATCCGGTACTATCCAAGGGCTTTAATATGACATACAGAGGTCATGTGTATTTGGTGTATTAAGTCGTGATTTGAGAGCCTGCTTGAGCTGGGCCCTCATTTTGTTTCGTTAATTTTTCATAATCCAGAACGGTACAAACGAAACAAACTACGGTACAATCCGGTACAAACGAAAATCTTTCAAATGAGCCAACTAAATCGTTTGTACTACGTGGTGGGGGGGGGGGGCAGGTTCACACAGCGCCCCAATTTTGTTTTCTTAATTTTTCATAATCTATTACGGCTAAAATAAAACTCTTTGTGGTACAATCCTGTACTAATCAAGTACTTTCATATGACATACAAAACTCATGGGTACCCGGTGTATTAAGTCGTGATTTGGGGGCCTGTTTGATCTGGGCCCCCATTTTGTTTCGTTAATTTTTCATAATCCAGAACGGTACAAACGAAACAAACTACGGTACAATCCGGTACAAACGAAAATCTTTCAAATGAGCCAACTAAATCGTTTGTACTACGTGGTGGGGGGGCCAGGTTCACACAGCCCCCCAATTTTGTTTTCTTAATTTTTCATAATCTATTACGGCTAAAATAAACTCTTTGTGGTACAATCCTGTACTAACCAAGAACTTTCATATGACATACAAAAATCATGGGTACCCGGTGTATTAAGTCGTGATTTGGGGGCCTGTTTGATCTGGGCCCCCATTTTGTTTCGTTAATTTTTCATAATCCAGAACGGTACAAACGAAACAAACTACGGTACAATCCGGTACAAACGAAAATCTTTCAAATGAGCCAACTAAATCGTTTGTACTACGTGGTGGGGGGGCCAGGTTCACACAGCCCCCCAATTTTGTTTTATTAATTTTTCATAGTCTATTACGGCTAAAATAAAACTCTTTTTGGTACAATCCTGTACTAACCAAGTACTTTCATATGACATACAAAAATCATGGGTACCCGGTGTATTAAGTCGTGATTTGGGGGCCTGTTTGATCTGGGCCCCCATTTTGTTTCGTTAATTTTTCATAATCCAGGACGGTACAAACGAAACAAACTACGGTACAATCCGGTACAAACGAAAATCTTTCAAATGAGACAAATAAATCGATCCTAGGACAATGTGGGGGGGCTGCGTGAACTTGGCCCCCCCACTTTGTTTTCTTAATTTCTCATACTGCAGTACAGTACAAACAAAAATATTTGCGGTACAAACCGGTACAAACGAAGTACTTTTTATTGATATGCGGAAATCGTTTGTACCGAGAGGTGGGGGGGCCAGGTTCACAAGGGTGACAGAGCTGCGACCAAGTTTTTGAATGAGCTTTTTGTCTTTTCGTTTTACCCAGTCCTTACGTTAAATGCACATGCAGCTCTTGCCATTTTATACCCTGCTCAATGACGTAAAGCATTACGATAGCTTGGCGTAAAGCATTTTCAGACCACCTGGCCAGTATGTTTTGACATTTCCTTCCCATCTGGAAAAGAAATGAACAAATATCAGACGAATCACATTTCATAGCCACTTCAAAAAACAAAAAAAAAAAAACATTTAACACTAGTATTATTTTCGTTTAGCGATTAGATAGAGTGGCGTAATTTTCCGACGCGATAGCGGCGTTATTTCTGGAAGGAATAGACTTTGTTTTGACCACTTTTTCTATACTAATTGTAAGAATACTGGTCCTGCATATATTATCTATATCATACTGTTATGCAAGTATGGCCTTATCGACGCATACCTCTAGTAATAGTAAAATCTTACTTTTACAGAAACAAATCTCCTACGTCATTTGACGCACTGAAATTTTGCAAATGTTTTCCTCTACTCCGCAGCTGCCACGTCAACACTTGTTCACTACTTTCTCTCTACTGACGCGTGACTGGCCTCTAGTCTTTGCGCGTCTACGAAGACAACAGGCATCACTGCATATCACATACCCATAAGTGATCAGCTTACGAACCATGTGTTGATCCTAACACTGTGGAAAGTTTTAAATGGCGTTACTACTCGACTACTCTCGAGCAGTGTTATATTATAATAATATTTTATTTCTTATATAATTTATTATCGTCTGAATACATAGTAGATTCTGAATATTTACTTTCTTCTTTTAAATAGATTAGAGTGGAAATAATAACGGTCCGAAGTTCAATTCTCGCCATACGTATTAACATGGGTTAACGGTTGAGGGTTAAACTATTTATGCGATATTATTTAACTATTAAGCTGTTTAAACTATTTACCTATATGATATAGTGGCAACTCTTGACGTAAATCACATCAGCAGAATCTAAATGTTATTGTTACAAGTTAAGGGGAGAAAGCTTAGCTAATTATCCTAATTCTTGTTTTCTTTAAAAAGTTTCACGGTTATGCGTCGAGGCCAAGGATAAAGGTAAAATAAGATCGAGGATAATGGTGAAATGACGAAACTAGGAGAAAACACGAGAACTCCGAGAAAGAAACACGCACACGCGAAAGAAGCACAAGAACCCCACTTAGCAGGAGCTGTTATGGAACAGGGACTCCGTGCGGCTGAGATGAGTCTAGGACTGAGTCATCACGGCCCCACTAATAATATTCTTGTGCATACTTCCCTGAAACTTAATGAATCTTGTTGCGATAAAATATTAATTTTACTCGATGTGCTTTCCTTCAAGAGACGCCGCTGCTTTTACCTGTAACAACTTTAGTCAGTATTATTTATATTTCATATACACACCGAAAATATACGTTCTTAAAATCAGCTACTACTGCTGTGAATGACTTTTATCTTTGTTTGGGTATAAACATCGAAGAAGGATGTTAGGTGATAAGCATCATTTTAATAAGATACGGGAGTGATTCAAACGTAAACCTTAAATGTGTTATAAAATGCCAAAAAGTTATATAATGGAATTTGTATTTGGCAGTAGTGCTCCTCGAATTCCACAAAATGACCGACAGGTGGAAGAGTGGCTTACAGCACAGGAGATGATAACAGTATTAGTACGAAGATGGCTGTCACTAACAACATGCATAAGGAATTTTCAAGGCATTCGAGTGCTGCGTCAATTACAGTCATTGGCAGGTCACAAGCCTCTTCGCTTTGCTCCATACAAAGTGGAATATTTTTGTTATTTTTAAAGATAGAACAATGATTCTGATACCGTTCGAAAGCTCTTAATGCAAACTCTTTTGTATACTTCACAAATATTCAATATCTTGGCATCATGTTATATTATTTGATGCTGAACACAAAAAATGCATTAACGAAACAGTATTTTTTGCCATTATTAAACATGGCGGCCACACATGATAACACATTTTAGTTAAAAATAATTTTATGTCCATTTTCCTTTATCAGACATAAAACGGTGTTTCAACTTTTATTTATTAGCAAGTTATAAAGTGGTAATATTGTTACAGGTGATTTTCCATGGCCGCCATCTTGAAGCCGCCATTGCAAAAAAAAAAAAGTGTGGGGGACAAACACCCAACTTTTTTCACTTCCTTATGGACAAGAGAATATATTTCAGTAATAATTTCCTCCATGCACGGACTTGCATACAGAAGTATTGTCAGCCTCAGGACTATAAATGCAGCACTGCTTTTGAGACCATTATTTTCTCAGAGCCTCGTTCGTTTACGTAAAATATGAAATTATTGTAGTGGTCTGTGTTGATTGTGATGCCATGTTTCAATAAATCACTCAGAAGTAGACGTTAGCAGTCTTATAGTACCTTCATTAACGTTTTATCGAGGGAATGTTATGTCTTGAACGAGGTAGGCGGCGGTGATAATTTGTGTGCTGATAAACCACACTGCATCTTTCTGATTCACGATTGTAAGCATGAACATAGTTCTCATCATTGATATGGACTCCATGTTTACATTACAGCAAATGCTGTATTATTATTTCTTTTTCCGCTGCTTTTAGTTTTAAAATCGGTGTTTAAGGGGTATTAGACTGCAGCTTTTCTCTGGTCTAGACGTTTCCGCTCCAACACTAATGTTTATTTCTGAAGTTAATTTTCTCACTATTACGTGCCGATTTCTGAGAATAAGTTTCTCATCTTGGACGTTTATGCCGTTATCAGTGCGGCTTGATTAGGAGCACGAGCTAAATTTACATATTTTCATTCCGTTTTATTAATATATACTTGTGATTGTGGCAATATTTCTTCCCAGTATTGCACAACCATATTCCAAATATTCTCAGTTGATTTCACATCTTTCACAACAATGCTTGACTCTTCACAACGAGCGTTTGGTCTCCACTTCCACTCTACTTTAAAATGTTTGGACTCATTCGTTCTATCTAATTTATGGATCAACAGTGTGTCTATCAGTACTCGGAAAATAACGTTCAAATTCTTAACAGTTCTACCTTTGAAAAATACGACTGGAATTTGAACCACTTTCGTATAATTTAAATGACTCTACTTTATATATTTTTGTAGGCTACATTAATACATCTTTTATCGACTTAAAATTAGTTATATTAAAAAGCTTGTGTGTGGTTTAAGTATAAGCATTTAAACCGAATTAATGTCTTTTTTTCTTCTTTTGTTTCCCTAGGTCACAAATCTCGTCTGAATGTTGAAGGGAAATTGAAGTACATAGAACTGAACTTCCAGGGAATGAAGCATGTTGTTCAATTATATGTTGGTAAGTTCTATTGTCAAGACAAATACAAATTAAAGCCAAAAACTTAATATAAAAACTACTCACCATGTCCATCACTATACGAAACATTTACACTACTTAAACGATACAAAATATTAGTAAGATGATTAAAATGATAGCACACCTTTTTGTTTAGTCGGAGCAATTACAATTTATAGTAAACGTGATTCAACGTTCTGATTCACTGCTCCAATTACAAGTGATTCAATTACATGATCAATCCATATAAATCACAGTAACCGGAGTAGTTAATAACATAAACCAATAAAGTCTGTTGGACAGAAAAGAGATTTACGCACTAGAACTTTTGAATCCATAAATAAACTCGCCATGATAATCGCTCTAGCTTTCTATTACAAAATTCAAAATTCAAGAATTCATTTCCATTCAAGAGGTCATTAGGAGTATTGGACGTATATATGTACGAACATGCTAACATTACAATATTATAAGTCCCAATTGCATGATCCTAATAAACAACTAACTACTATTCAATAAATTTTTCAAAGTAATCCTCCAGAATGTGGCCAACGTTGATTTCTGAAACAGTTTAGATGGTATTCAAAAGTAAAGTAAGCAAATTATAATTTTAATATTGAAAGCTAATGTTTCAAAAATCTTATAGTAATAGCAGTAGTTTGTTTGCGGGTCACGTTAAACCTAACTACTTAACAGTCACTGCTCCGCTGTTCCCTCCATACTTATCTCCCTGACTTTGTTCGAAAAAAAAATAGATAGTTATGATACTGGAAATGAATGATTTTCTGTTTATCATTGAGACAAGATCCGTATTAAATATCAAAATGTTATAATTACTTACATGAAATCTACAAATATGTATTTCATGTTAAGCGTAATTCTGTTTAAGTAACTATGCAACATGAACACAATAAACTACAGCAAGTTGTTACCGTTCACCTTTAGGGCATCCAATATTTTACAAGCTTTACCGCCACCCTACATTAAGCATTTATCCCTTTTACGATCCATGTACATTTTCGTACCTTAATGGAGTGTTGTCTTTAACCGCTTATTTAGGTCCTATAAGAGGCATTTAAGGCAATTGTTTCTTGTGGTCAAGTCAAACATAGACCAAAGAACACCCCAGATGCGTTTTGGAAGCAGATTGTCAACTTGGTGCCGCCAAATCGGAGCGGGGGCGTGACATCACATCTTTCCTTAAGGGGATTTTCAAAAAAAAATCCCACTCTTAACTTTCAAGATATCATACTGAAATTTTGCATACGCATTGTGTACACCTCTAACTACTTATCAAGTTCTTCTTTGATATCTGTACATCAACTCGGGCCCCAAGAAACATTATGAATATAACCTGAAATTAGAGTTAATACTCACAGTTCGAGTATTATGAATAGTTATAACCCAAAGATGAAGTCTTTGCTTCACGAATGTTGTTCCAGTGGACGCAGAAAAGCCGAAAAGCCTTCAATTATATGTGAAACATTTTAAGATTTTATCTTATGTCTCCTAATGTATGTGTATACCAAAATTTATTTATAGTTTATATGTCTCTAGGAAACCAAAAACAGTTATTAGCACATAGGCATATAGTTTATTGTAAGTATTAAAGTATATAAGAAATATTACTGAATCATATTATGACGCTGCTGCTAGATTCAAAGTGAAAGGAAACACAAGAAGCTAACCACTCTCTAAGTTAACAGTGCATCAACCTCTCCTATTCTACGGAAGATTCACAGAGCTCTTCTAACATCAATAGTACTAGAGATGTCATATTTCATGCTGATTAATATAAACGTTTCCAATATGCCCTGAGACAGGAGAGAGGGCAATTTTAATTATTTTCGGTTTTGTTAATACTCGTTCGCAGCACATTTGTGTACATGATAATGTTAAGGCATATTTACAGGCGACATAAAGTGCGTTAAATGAACTCGCCTGTTGTATAAAGTCAACAAGAATACTGCTGCACAGGATAAGCAGTGCCACAAGCTCTACCAGTTTTCACAATTGCTTGGCCTTCCTTTTCTTCGGAGCCTTCAGCATTTAAATCTCCTTCGATGTATCCCTGTTTAGTAGTTTGTCCAGTTTCTTTGAAGGTTAAGATATCAGCAGATAAAGCTTCGTACATGTTTGCGAATTGTACAAGTTCTTTCGATAGTTGAGCCTTATTAAGATTTAACTTTGTTGCAAGTGCTACAAATGCGTTCCCTGGAAGCTGTTCTTTTATTTCGTTAAAACATATAGGGCCTTATTCAGAGTCATTTTGACGTATAATTAGCATCATACTATAGGCCTGACTTCTGCAGGAAACATATGTTAGTCTAACCCTTTAGTATGGCACTAACCACGCATCAAAACGACTCTGCATAAGGCCCTTATAATCTAGCAACCGCAAATCCT
Source organism: Thermobia domestica (assembly GCF_964235325.1). Lineage (NCBI taxonomy): Eukaryota > Metazoa > Arthropoda > Insecta > Zygentoma > Lepismatidae > Thermobia > Thermobia domestica. The sequence continues at coordinate 157,069,142 of NC_137456.1, read as the reverse complement.
TAAGTAATTCAGAAGGAGGTTCAAACCTTTCTTCCACACTGTGGAGGAGAGCTTTTCTTCATAAAGCTGTCAGCTTTATTTACGTGGTAATAGGGCCCCAGGGTGGGGACCTGTTCTGTTTCTTTATGGTGGTGCAATAACTTGTCAAACGACTAACAGAGAGCACAAGCAGGACTTCTCATTTCGGCATTTGTGGGGCCCCCAATACATATTTAGACAATATGATGCTGGAGCCCCAATCTTCATATTATTGAAATGTATTCTTACTAGGCCACAAACAAACGGTCTCAAATAGGTCTTTATTGTATTGTTAGTTTCATTCCAATAATAGGACCTCAAGACTAAGGAGTGTATTGAAAAGTAGTTAGCAACATTGGGGGTGTCGGTGTGCACTTGCGAGGGTGCATAGACGGCAAAACCTGGAAGCACCTGGTCAGTTGAAGTCTTGTAAACGGGTAGCTGCGTGCTTGTTGCTGTATTCCGAGTTGAATGGGAAATGACGCGTGTGAAACGGGAAGTGAAGTGGGAAATCCTGCACAATTGGTGCATCGTCAAAGGCATAACATACAATCAGATAGGAAATAAGTGTGGGGTTCATGATAGAACTGTGAAATCAGTCATTGAGAAATTCGGTGAACATTACAGCTTTGAAGATATGCCGAGATCCGGGCGAAAAAGGGTCCCAGAAACCCTGGACTCGACCGTGAAGTTGTGCGGTTGATACACCAAAATCCATCAATGTCTGTGCGGGATTTGGCTACCAAAGCGAGAACGTCCATAGAGATGATTCAGCGTATCAAAGCCAGACATAATTTGAAGACCTATAAGAAGCAAAAACGTGCGAAACAAACACCAAAGCAGAGACAAACGGCACAAACAAGAGCCCGCAAGCTGTATGACAACATCATAAAGTCACCAGAGCGATGTGTGTTGATGGACGATGAAACGTACGTAAAAGAGGACTCAAAAACACTTCCGGGACCCCAATATTATACTGCACGTAATGCTGGGGATGTATGTGCTGCACAGAAGTACGTTGACGTGGAAAAATTTGGGGAAAAAGTACTGGTATGGTAGGCAATCTGCTCCTGTGGTTTGCGCTCCGGTATTTTTTATGCAGAATCCACCATAAACGCAGAAGTGTACCGAAAGGAATGTCTAAAAAAAAGACTGCTGCCATTGTATAAAAGGCATGCAATCCCCCCTTGTTTTGGCCCGACTTAGCAACGGCACACTATGCTAAGACGACAGTACAGTGGCTCAATGAACAGAACATCAAGTTTGTAGGGAAACACATGAATCCACCAAACTACCCACAACTCCGTCCAATCGAAAGATATTGAGCAATTGTCAAACGCAACTTCCGAAAGAATGATAAACCAGTGCGCAACATGGCGAACTTCAAGAGAAACTGGGCTGCAGCATCCAGGAAATGCACCGTCGAGACTGTGCAACGGTTAATGGCTGGAATTAAACAGAATCTACGTTCATATGTACGACGGGACATGTAAGTTGTATTTTCTTTGTCATGTAGATACATAGAGGTTCTCTATTAATAAAAATGTGGGTTTGCTTCACTTTTTATATTTTCTTTTGACTTTCCTGACATATGCAATGTTGCTAACTACTTTTCGATACACTCCTTACATTCAATGCTGGGGACACCGAACTCTGGGAACGGAACAAACTACAACGAGTAACTATGCTCCAACATGAGACATGTTTTATCTTACATTTCATGTTATTCAATAGTCATTATATATATATATATATATATATATATATATATATATATATATATATATATATATATATATATATATATATATATATATATATATCAGTGGCGTATTTAGGGGGGGCTTCCGGGCTTAAGCCCCCCGAAAGTTAGCAAACCCCCCCGAAACAAAATCGTAAATACGCCACTGATATATATATATATATATATATATATATATATATATATATATATATATATATATATATATATAGAGAGAGAGAGAGAGAGAGAGAGAGAGAGAGAGGGACCCCGGCAAGAATCCCTGAACTCCTGCCCTGGCCAGTCCGAGCCTTCATTTGTCCAACGACGCCGGCCTTCCAAAATTTCTGCGGGTGCATATTAATGGCGGGACCTGTTAGCCTATATGTTTTCAAAGAAGTCTCGGTGTTTGTTTGACTTATTTTTAGTTAAAATCTTTTATGAACACTGTCATAAAGGTCTGTACTGTGCTACAGTAAAATATACCAGGTATTATAAGGATAAGTTGGGGCTGCCCTAGCTCAGTCGGTAACACCGGTGACTTAAACGCAAGAGAAACGAGCTCAAACCAGGACCCAAACTAAAACTCTTGTAGGTGCGCCGCACCCACAAGATTATTTGTGTGGGTGCTGGAGCCCCGGAGCATCCACGTATTCGGCACGCATACATTTGTCTATAACTCAAAATTCCTACGGTACACATGACGAATAGGTATACTAATACAAAATAATTACACATACCTCGCCATTTGGACAAATTAGACTCTGTAATAAATTCAAAAAAATATTTTTCATAAGCGACGTTACATTCCACAGTGCAGATTTACTTTACGGAGGCTTGATGTTTACAGGTACAAATGCAGTGTTCATCTCAAACTACATTATGAGAAAACAAATTTTTACTGCAAAATTTTCTCAGATAATGACAGACATTACGTAAGGCTTTGCATCACCGCATCTCAAAATCTGCATTTATTTTGCGATAATAGGTATAAGACTTATGATTAATTTTTGTATGTTCTGAGTTGGATTACTCTCTGCAATTTTTGTGGAGACTGGTATGGAATAAAGTCCAATAACAGTAAAATGTTATATAAGTGCAAGTGCGTGTGTCCCATCATAATTGTGGAGTGCCAGGATCAATTTTAATCAAACTCGATACACTTATGATTTACAACCTGGAAAACAATAATGTAGAGGAAAACATTTTCCCTGCAGAGGTGGAGAGGGCATTAATGTACCGCTTAGATTATTAGTGACGTAACTCCAAAATTGATTTTTTTTTATCAGCACTGATATTTGAAGTGCAACGTCTCATGAACAATTGATATGTGTATTATGTTGACAATCAAAACCATAATTATGAAGTTTATAGTTTTGTAATCACTATTTTTAAAAAAATCATTAAAAAGTAGTATAATAAGTAGTAAAATGAAATCTTTCAGTTTAACGTCCAACATTTATGGTCTTTAGGCTAAGGGAGATAGATGATTAGGGCAAATGAATGATTATGGAATATTTGGTGGAATTAAAATGTGGAAGTAAAGGGAAGTGCTCCGAGAAAACCCACGAATATGATATAGTCCATCATAAACTTGCTTGGGCAGGGATCGAACCAGGGACACCACGCATCAGAGGTAAGCGCTTTACAACTGAGCCACTGTACCCCTTCTTTTAAAAGTATAGAAATGAATTAAAGCATTAGTCCATTCTTTTCATTTTTTGGAGTTAGACCACTTGACATCCAGGTGGTCCGAATAATTGAAATAAATCACTATTAGTGTCGAATTAATAGGTTTCTGAGTAGCTGAAATGAATACTGACCTTCTTAATACCTTTTAAGTCCAAGGGAAACCCACATTAACATCCCAACTTCGTCAGAAAGAGTGACGTATAAAAATAATGCAAAACGACCGTTATTAACGTTGAGTTCATAGTTTTTGGGGTTGTTAAGCTGATTAGTGGTATCCCCGTTGATATTTAAACCTAAGTTGAGACGAGAGTATGAGACATCCCGATAAACTCTAGAGTCGGTATAAGAAGGGAGTAACATGTAAAAATGATCTAAAACAATCAGTATTATAATGTCGAATCAACAGTTTTCGCCAATTATTTTCTGGCAAATCGATGTCATTCTTCGAGTTCATGACACTGTAGAGGCAACTTTAACTAACACCTTCAATTATAGTTATTTATTTCACATTTGACTGTAGAAGCACCATAGAAATACTATTTAGAAAGTAATCATTTAGTAGCACCTACGTAGGTCAGAGCAAATGAACTGACTAACGAGTTATAAAGGAATTTTGTACGATAACTAGAACCGGAACTGTTTCAATCCAAAAAGAACAATGAAAAATTATAAATCGAACGAATAAAATCGTATTCCATAAATTATAACACAATCATTTGATATTTCACAGATCAGTTTTAACTTCTATTTAGGCAAATATATTTTAGATTACGAATTACTTTTTTAAATCAATATAATAGAAGAAGTAAACCAGTGAGCTAAACCAGAACTTGATTTTTTTTCCTCTAGCATTTGCTTGTCATTTCGTGGCTACGAGTAAAGACGAATCAAATTGAGAATAAAGAAGCATATGTCGGATCTATTTCCTTTTCAATCCACTGATTTTGGGTGTTCATTTAAAGTATTTTCCCTGCTTTTGTACACTTAGCATACTGATTATAAATTCCATGTTAATAACCTTGTTGTTAATTGCTAAAAATATCTTTAATTTGTTTAGAATTTAAATGTATTGACCTTCGCTAACTTCACTTCATTGTTTTAATTTTCATAACTCAAGAACAATGAAGAATATGAAAAATGTAAGAAGTGAGCCAGATAGTACACGCAAAATACAATTATATGTACTAATAATATTTAAGACCTTTTACATACTGCATAATTGTAGGTTCCGAATTATTCACGTCATTAACTGCGCACCCAAGTTTCTGATATATAAAAAAAGAGAATTTGAAACAGTTATTAAGTAGTATTTACAGATATAACCTGGCTTCTATGCTACCGGTACATTTTTTTTTTAATATTCTTCCCTAAAATTCAGATAAATGACATGAACTGAGCAAAGAACTGAGTCAAAAAGTACCGGTACATTTTCTTATGAAGTTTAACGAAGGATCCTAATGTCTCATTGGATACTTTCAAGCTTTATGATTCCTTTCCTTAAATACAACGGGCAACTCAAAGAAAGGACAACAGGTAGTTAATTTAGAAAAAAAAATTCCAATTAAACGGAGCCTATACGATATTATGTATGAAGTCATTGTAAATGGTTATTGAAGACATCTGTGTGCGCTCTATGTCAGTATTATTATTTTCTGTTTCTGCACTCGTATTTCACTACAATATGTGTTCTTATGGTACTTACGGCAATTTTTTTTAAATATTATTGTAATGCTTTATATTTTGTTTTGTTAGGTACATTTCATTATGATTCTAAAATAGCAAAGAAAAACTGTATGTCACAACTTCCTAGTTTATACCCAACACTACTGTACGTAGTAGTCCAAAGGTGACATAAACATCTTACTTATATACACATACTTATAGCAAATATATATATATAACTTACTTATTTAAGTTTACTCTCAAATAAAGAAATGTCACGCGACTTACAGTATTTTCCACTTACCAACATGATATGTAATATACGATATATTTATGTAACATCCACACAAGTACAATTGAGGATTCAAGATTTGAAAAGTGATAAGAAAAGAAAGGAAATAATAATAGAAACACAAAAGAATCAGAAGTAAAATAAAGAAACATAAATATTGAAATCAATGCATATTTTAAATATATATTAGACAAAAGACTAAAATCTAAATCCTTGTATTTACGTTAGGTTAATTATTGTATGTGAAACATTCTTGTTATAGACAAACTCTTAAAACATTCATTTTTAGATTTATAATAAACTAAAGGTGGTCTTGATCTCAAATTAACCTTTTAAGTATTGTATCTAATTTTCATAAGTCACTATTATCAAGGTTACTAATGTTCAATTTATATAAAATATTTGGTCAACCAATACTTACTTCTCCAATGAACTATTATTATCATCCAAGAGTCTACGACCAGAATTCCAATTGGATTTTAAAGTTCCTGGGATTTATGTTTAGCGTACGAAGAACATAAATTTACAAATAAACTCCAATTAAATTACAAAACCATCCCACAAAGAAGAACACTTTTCAACAAATTCTCAGAACACTATTCTCAGATAAAACGCCACAGTGAAGAACGCAAAGAAGAATTCAGACAAAGAAGAATCACCATGTAAATTCCTACAACACACACCTTACAAAGGAGAACACTATTTATTTAACAAATAATCTCTACTAGTGAAGAATACCACAAAGAAGAACACTAACCAAGAAGAAGATGGAGAAAGAAGAACATTAACAAAGAAAAATACAGCAGTATAGTAAACAATACACTACAGTACTTGCCATGCTGAGCAGCAGATATTTTATCATACACCAACAAACATATATAGGTATACAATATAAATTTACTCACTGGACAAAGTTGCTAACAGTTAAATGTCTTTTTTTCTCACTTCAGTGATATGAGTCAAAATAGACGTTTCTTGACTCAATTCGAATCGCTCGAGACACGTAGCACAGCCAGGACAGGAGTTGAATGAGGACATTCTTCTCGATTATATTCGTCTCGTACGTCATGTGTCTGAACGGATAATATAAATCAAGCCTAATATTGTTTCTGAGCCTAATTGAATTGATAAGTAGGAGAACAGTACAAGTCCAAAATAAGTTTACATTTAACTTCAAAACATAATTGTTGAATACATAGGAAAACTCGTTCCTACGAATCAGTAATCAATTTTCAACTTATTAGTAATTTAAACATGAAATCCATGAGTAGTACACCATAACATAATTTTCTTATTGAAATATCCATGAACTGCAATTTTGTACTTGTACTGTTCTTCCACTCTCCGATTCAATTAAATTCGTAGAATAAAAACTTAAAAAAAAAAAAAAAGAACGCTAAATAGAATAATTGCAACTGTACGACATTAAATTAATGTTGACACCTAAAAGCTGACATCTCCTGGTGTCAGTACGTAGAGTTCTACAAACGATTTTCTATTTTTTTTTTTTTGAATAATCAGTTAACGTAAATGTGTGGAACGAAACATAATGTAACGGGTAGGTGTCTTCAATAGAAATAATAAATACATAAGCAATGTTCAAGTTGGTAGAAACATTAATCGATATTAAAAGTAAATAGTGTAAGTGTTAGTAAATTGAAATAATATCTAAATGGTAAACATAGTATTATAAAGAAAATAAATATAAATGAAATATGATAAATGTAATGGAACAATTAGTTAATGAAATATAACTAATTTGTCATAAATAGAGAGTGAAAATATATTTATTGATAATGATATTCTAATGTGTGCAAGTATACAAGGTATTAATGAATGAACTATACTGACAAATTGTAAGAGGTGATTCCTTACATCAAAATAAGAGAAAAAGTTCATATTGACCTGTGGGGAAAAGTGCATAGTTTCAGAGCTAGGGCTGTCAAAAATCGCGAAAAAGTCTAAGGACCACAATGCACAGTTTCTGGAATTCGAAATAGGGCCTGTTGAAATTTGGTTTTCTCGCGATTTTGGACAGCCTTAACTCTGAAACTATGCACTTTTCCCCACAGGTCCATATGAACTTTTTCTCTTATTTTGATGTAAGGAATCACCTCTTACAATTTGTCAGTATAGTTCATTAACACTATATATATATAGGCCTATATATATTCAAAGAAAATTCCGATATGTATGTATAGCATAGCTACAGGGTAATTGTTCCACTTTTAAAACATACATTAAAAGCTAGTGAATATAGAGAAGATAAACCTTCTATACCAAAGATTACACTTGAACATAACTTCTTAAAGGCAACTCTTCACATAAAATGTATACTATCTATAGCATACAAATATATTAAACTAATATTAACATTACTTTCTTTTCATTTTCAGTGAGAGAAGGTCCAACTGAACTGGTGCTTGGTGTGGATTTCTTACGAAAGACTCAAGCGAACATCAACTTAAGTGATAATGCTTTGGTATTCGCTGGAAACCCTTGTGTTAAAGTGACCTTCATGGGAGTAAGGGAAGTCATGCAAATTATCAGAACTACACAAAGACCTTCCACGTTGTCTGTGTTTTAAACGACATTATTAACAGTGTTTCACATAATATAACTAAATTTGAACTCAAACGTTTAACTACACAACCGCGTCTTACCACCGTATAACCTGAGATTAAGTGTATGTGTAACTGTACAAATTATTGAATGAGAAATCATCCTCTTTAAATATGCGAAGAAGAAAATAGATCAGATGTATTGGAATACTGGTGAAATAAATGTGTAAAATATATTCGTGTTATCTAGGATTAATAATTTCTAAACTTCCTTGCGGTACGAAGTTCGAATGTTGCCGAGGAGAAAAATCACATTTTGGTTTCATACGTATTAACAGTACACTAATCGTTATGGTTATAGTAAGGTTTAATAGTTGTAAAGTTTAGTACGAGATTAGACTTCTAACTTTTAATAAGTTTTTCTAATAAAATTCATCACTGCTATCGTCCTGTCAAACATCCCTGTGATCTTTAGTATGTAAAGACCATGGGGATACAGCCAAAATTTCAATGCCGACAATAATGCTGAAGATGATTCTGTTTCAAACGACAGTCTTGCCGATGGCAGCAATTTGAACCGTAGGTTTTATGTTGGTAGAAATTATTCAACGTAACAAAGAATTATTCTACATGTGTTGTTGCAGAAATTAGCCTTTAAATTCCGTAATATGAAGAAGAAAAGAGTCATGATGGAGTCAGCTAGGATATATGATTGCCAGACGTTCTGTTTTACCTGGAGATGTCCTCTTCTTCAGACCTTAAAAGTGGTCTGGGCATGTTTTAGGAGAAATGGCCTATTTTTGTGACTTACAGATAACTGGTTCAACTTAAATGCTGGTGATACAGGTGAAAATTATTGCCAGATTTCAATTTGTATTTGTAATTCTTTCGTGGAATGCCTCCATAATAATATTGAATTTGGTCAACTTTATTTACAAATTTACACATAAAAACAACAAAAGATTATATTGTGACCCTAACATCAAGTCGTCTGTCTGTGACCCTAATATGTTGTATGTAAATGGTATGTGTATTGTTAGTGAAACGTCTGTTAATTTTTGATCATACAAATATGCCATCTCGTAAACCAATATCGGTGCTTCGGTCGTCTTCTTTGGGCAATCCGAAGCTGCTTGTTCCCCTGTCTGCTACCTTCACTTGTACTGCTTTGTTTTGAGGTTTGAGTTCCTTTCTTTGATTGGTGTCAATTGCTTTTTCATGACAAGTTGTTTGTACCTGCTTTATTTTTTCTGCGCATCTTGGCTTTGTAATGTGGATTTTCCTTGTGGTTGTAGTTAATACATTGCCTGTTTTGGAGGAAACTTTTCTAGTGGCTAATTGTGTGGTTTCCAAAAATTGGTTTCAGTCAATCTGTGGTGTAAAGATGGTGACTATTGTTGTCACCCAGGTTATTCTTTGGTTTTTAGCTGCTTCTATTCCAGTTTTTATTAGGATTTTTGCTGATCGATTCTCCTGTGGTTGGCTTGTTTGTGCTATTGGCTGTTTCTGTGTTTTCGAGATGCTTGAAAGGTGTAATGGTATAGTCTTCTACTGATGAGCTGGTGACTCTTTGTTCCGTATTTGTATTCGGTCTCTTTTTGGACAAATTCTCTACCTGTTCTATGTGTGTGTCCTTACAGATTGCACATAAACTATTCTTCATTCGGTTGTTGTAGTCTTTCGCATCTGTGTCACCACTACTACTTGCGTTGTGCTAAACATTGGCTACGTCGATGCCCGTACTGGTAGCAGTTCCAGCAGGGCATCCCTGTAGAATTTGCCTTCAATCTTTAGTATGTTGAATGTTAATTTGTTAAAATAGTAGGAAAACTGGCACAGGACTCTTCCATCTGGATGCGTATTAGATCGTAAAATTTGATGTTTTGCTGATTTGATAGTGTCTTAATTTATTTACGCTTCTTTGATCAGACAAGTATATGTGTATTTCTCTAGTTTCTCTTTTCTGTTTTTGTTGTTCTGGCTGTTGATGGTTACTGGTTTATCTCGGTTTTCTTTAGTTTTTTCTTCTCCCTTTCCTTTGTGCTCTTTGGAATTCATCTTTTTGTATCTCTTCTGCTGCTATTTCTGGTTGTGATTCTTCTACATCATTCGTTGATTTCTCTCTTTGTGTGAGTTGTTTCCTTATTGCTCTTTTGGCGGATAGGTTTCTGTTCTGATTTTGGTTTCTATAGTTTTTGGGGTTTATTTTTCTCCTGTGTGCTAGTTAAGTTTTCTGCTTGTGGTTTCTCAACTTCAGGTTTTCGGTTCAATAATTGTAAGTAGGTCCTACTTATGCCTCTCATAAGGGCCATAACCATATGTTGTATGAGGTTTCTCTGATCGGTTTCTCACCTGAAAATTCTCGGTGTTTGAGTAGTCTTCACAAGAACAAATACTTTAGTTTTTATTCTTGTATACATCTGTCTCTTTGGTCTGGTTCTCCTTGTTTGTCTTCTTGACGCTTTCCCGGGATCAGTGTTCGTGAGCCAAAGTCTGTGTGTCGGAAAATCTTAAGAAATATGTCCCATGTAGCTTCTAATTTCAAAAATATCTGTTCATAGTGATTGTCCACTACGTAAAACTCGTTCCGATTTTCCTGTTGACGATGTTCACTAAGTCTTCGTTTGCGAATCTGCTCTAACACTTAATATTTTCAGAGGTGAGTATTACTTCGTAAATGATCACTATGAGAGTGTATTAACTAGTTATAAAGAAGAATTTTAATAAGCTTACTAAACGAGCCAGAAATGCTTCCAACAATTCATACATTTATTCTACAAACAAACATATAAAGGGTCTACATTCAACACAAAAAGACTCACAAATATACAAGTACAGAACAGCGAATACACTAAAACTGATTTCTCTTTACGACCAAAAGTGTACATCCTAACTATATATTAAACATACGTTCTTTCTACAACGAACATCATCTATCAGTCTTTCAGCATTCGCAATATATAGCCACTCTTTCTTTTCTTTTAAAACTATGTTACTTTCTTGTAACACTTGTACCTCAGTCACAATTAAGAGTCCAAACAGTGAGATTTTTAGGAACGATCGACATCTATTTGAATTGCTTTCATTATTTCTCTCAGCATAACTTCTTTTTCCCTGCTTGTGGGCTCTATCGTCCCTTCATTGTAGTCATCAGTGTAGAGTCTTGTTAAGTAGTTAGCTGCATCGTCTTCCTCTTCCAGTTTTCTAGTTAGCATCCACTTCCTTGGTCTTGGTATGGTCCTGACGAGGTCCTCGGTACTAGGTTTTGGGTTAGGAGAGGTTAGTTTTAATAGTTATTAACTTCTCTAAAGTTGTATTAGTACCTCGCGTATGCTATCTCAAAGAGATAATGTTGCATTCCCATTAGCCGATTTTTGCCAAGGGCAATACAACCTATAAACAAATCTTGATCCGCAATAAGGGTCAGGCAGACGGAAAACAATGCCTATTTCTTGTGGAAACGGTGTTGTATCAAGTGTTTGTGTATTTGCTCTTTATTTAACATAAAGCCTCTTTTATGTGCCAGAATTGCCTTAAAACAATCCTGTGATATACTAATTTTTAAGTGCAACTCCTTGTTAACTACGTAAGGTATTCCTGTAAATTACTATTCTTTTGCTGAAGTATTAATTTCATTTGCAGTTCTCCTTTAATCTTCTTTTCTTTCCGATGAGCGTTTCGAGACTACTCATGACAAGACGAAAAGTTCTACCTCTCTACTCCACAATCACCAGGCCATTAAAATCCGATGAAACAGAAAAGTTAAAAATAATGACGCCCCTCGGGAAAGCTCGCGCCCTGGATAGTGAGTAAGGCATCAACCAACATTCTACATGCCTCTCCTCCATGCAGTTAGTATTCTATAGAATTTGTCGGTGGGGAGTGTTTGTTCTCGGTTTTTATCTTTGCAGAGACATTTACACGCGAGTTTTGTCAGCAGTGTAGATAGTAGGAAGAAAGGGTAAATAAAAAGATAGGAAAGCGCAAGAAGATTTTTCAGTTCTTGAAATTTGATAGAGGGATAAAAAAACCTGGGAACCAGGAAAAGAACCTGTGTCGGTAATGCTGCATGCATAAGTATTTACATGGTAAACCACATTTGAAGGGTGGCAAAAATCCATGTAAAAATGTCTGTAGTAATACATACATTATATATCTGTTAAATTATTTTAATATGTTGTTTTCAATGCAAATCTGTGTTGTCTGTACTGGGGAGGTGTATTGTTAGTGGGAATATCTGTTACTTTTTAAACATGCAAAGTCTGGCGGTTCCTTGTTCATTACCGTGGTCATCATGTCTGCAGGCTGCAGCTACTTCCTCCCCTGGTTTGCTCCGCTGCTATTTCTGCTTGTTTCTTTGTCTGGCTTTTTTATTTTCTTCTTTTGTTTGAGTTTTTCTGCATAAGACGGTTCCGTTATTAGTAGTCTGCCATCTGTGGTTGGTACGATGTTTATTGTTGCTTGGAAGAACTTCTTGATACTGGACTGTATCGTTTTAGTGAGATTCTCCCTTTCTTCTGACTTAATTGAAACAGCAAGCACTGATGTAACCCATGTCAGAATTCTATTGGTTGCTTGATTGATAACTTCCTGTATCTACTCTTTCGTGATTGGTTGATCTGTTGAGGCCTTCTTGATGTGCTCAGAACTGCATTCTTCTGGGTGTTTTTCTTCTGTCTGGTCCTTTCGAGGATCATTTTGCGTTTGGTCGCTGATCTCTTTATTTGTTATGATGACTGGTAGCTTAGAACGTCTTGGGGTTGTTGGTCTAGCTGGACAAAAGGTACTTCCGGTTCTGTGTCCATCGTTGCCACACGTAACACAGAAAGATTTGTTAATCGGCTTATTAATGGGTTGTTTGTTGAGTGAGGCTTTGCACAGCGAAAACATACTTGTGGGTTAGTGCACCTGTATTTGAAGTGACCATACTGAAAACATCTCCAGCATGGCATTGGTCTTGGTTCGTTTTTTGATATTTCCACTCTGCAGTACTTTTGTGGTATGCAAATGCCTTATTTATTAGGTTGGTGATGACACTAGCGTGTTCTGAGAAGAGTCTAATAAGTGGTGCTGGTCCTTTTGCTGTTTGTATTCTTACTGCACTAGTGATGTACAATTCTTGTTTTTGCAGTTCCAATTTTAACTTTTCCACGTCCTCATTGGCTGGAAAGCCTTTAACGACATATGTAAAAGTTGCCCTTTTCATCCAGTTTAGATATTTAGGGGAGTAGGGTTTTGGTCATCTTTAAATCATCTCTTCCTGATTCTTTCCTTGAATGGCGTGTTGCTTCTGCTCCTCTTGTGTCTTCTGCTTCTCTTTATTGTGGTTTCTCACCTTCGTTTTTTGGCATTTACCTGTGTGTGTACTTTGTTGGTTTCTGCGTCCTGTGAGAGTTTATGAAATACGTTTTGTTTTTGGTTTTCCACACTCTGGGAGAGATTTCCTGAGAGAATTTTCGTTTTGTTCACTGCTTCTTTACTATATCTTTTGGGATCATCTGGACTTGTGCGTTATTTTTCTCTCTGCTTGCCACGAGGTTTTCTGTATTCTACTTGGATGAACGGTTAGTCTTCTTCATCTTCTTTTCTTGAGTCCTCTGTTGTAGTCACATTTCGAGAATTTGAGGTTTGTTCACTCGATGATTCTGGTTTGTGATAGCGCCCAAGTATAATTGCTTGCGAGCCAAAGTCCCAATCCTGGAAAGCTTTCAGAAACATCTCTCTTGAGGCTCACAAAATTAAGTGCAAACGGTATTTGAAGTTTCCATGTGGCATAATCAACACTTTTTCGGGGAACATCTTGTACACAACGGTTTCAATGTCGTCAAAGCTCAGGAATCTTCTGTTTACTGTTATTGTTATTGCTGGAACATTTAGGTAGGCTGCTACTTCTTGTGGTGGTTTTCTTGACTCCTGTGTGTGTCCCTTTTCTGTCTCCGTCCAGCTCATCTCTTGCTTCTGGTGTACAATCTTCTCTTGGTGGGTTGTCGCTGCTTTGGATTTCGTCAGTGTTGGGCTTTTTCGTTGGAGCTTTCTTCGTGCGCAGCATAATTGTTTGTCACAACTTGGACTTGAAAAGAGCCGCACTGCACTACTACACACTTGGTTTGGAATGTCACTATTTGGGCTTGGTCCTTGAAAGGGCCACACTGTCTCTAAGATAAGCGTTTCTGTTTCTCTATGCTATCCCGAAGAGATAGCATTGCGTTCCCGTCAGCCGACTGTCACCAAATGCTGTTCAACCTATATGGCCAGCGCGAAGCGTGACTACGCAGAGATGGAGTTATGAATTGGGGCTTGTGATTGGCTGAGATAAATGCCGACTCCTGATTGGCTGTTGTTGTGGTTATTAGAAGTGCCTTTGTTGAACGTCAGTTTTTTTATTCCTGAAAATGGACGACCACATAGGACTGATTTGAAACCCATTGTCTCTATTAGGATTGTTGCTTTCAAATAAAATGTATTCTTTTATTATTCTATCTCAAAATTGATACATTTGGCTACAATGGTGATTTGTAAAATTCAGTCTGTGTCACAGCTCGAAATTTTGCTCTTTCTCTGCTAGTAGTAAGCTGTTTATTGCTGAAGTCTGATGGAGCTGTTGTGTTCTCTTCATTGTTGTTCTATGGTAGTATAGTTTGCCGTATGCATGATCTGTCACATTCATAGGATGTACGGTAGTCAGGAAGTGTGCAGTCGCAGGTAACGATCTGATGTTGATTTGAGGTTTATGAATAACTCTTATACCATGTCTGAAGTATTCTGCTGAATTAGCTAATGGTGTGACGGATGAAAGTCAATGCAGTAGTGGAGAAATAATTCTCACTATATGTAGTATAGTATGTATATAGTATACTATATATAATTTTACAATATATATAGAAAAATATACAATCCTCACTCTTGACTTTCTGATCATTTTGTTGAAAAGGAACGGCTCTTTTTATAGCAATGTTGATATCTGTGAGACTGTAGCTATTCACTTGTAGAGTAAAACGAACATGATTGAATTCCTCTTGTAAACTTTCCTGTTCTCTTAGGAGAACTGCAGTGTAGTTCAAGATGTTTAGCTCTATATATGGTTTTGTGATTTGTGATCACACCTGCTTGCATTGAGATACAGATCCATGTGTGTGTTGGCTTCATGTATAAGTTGTGTCCTAATGTTCCCTCAGGTTTACCGCGAGCAAGAATATCAAGAAAAGGGAGGCATTCATTCTGCTCCAATTCCATGATGAATTTGATCTCAAGGTGGCGACTATTGAGAAATTCCAGAAAATCCTATAGTGTTTCAGGTCCATGTGGCTACATAGCAAACGAATCATCAATCATAGCAAATGTATCATCAACGAATCAAAAGAAAGAGGAAGGTTAAGAACTACCGCACCAAGAAAGTCATGTTCAAAACATTCTATGTAGAGGTTGGCAATGACTGGAGAGACAGACAGAGGGAGGAGACTTCATGTCAATTCCATCCATTTGCTCATAGTGATATCCATCATACAAAAAGTAGGCAGATATCGGTGAATTGCTAAATGGGACAGTTTGTTTCGGGCTGGAGTAATTTCGTTATGGCACTATCATATCCTTGCCAGGAACTCTTATAAATAGAGAAACTACGCCGAAACTGACTTTGGAGTCACGGATATTCTACAGGATCTTAACAAAGTCGGAGAGTTTTTAATGTGATGTTCACAGCTTCCAATTAACGGATTTAAAGTTAAAATGAAGTACTTTATATGTCATTTTCATGGAGGTCTGTGTCCCATTAACCCTCACACCGTGAGCTGAATGCGAACGAAAATAAATCAAAGGTCAGTGGGTATACCTAACATACTACCTGGCTGTGGCAGTTCAGTTAAACCATGAAAGTGCGTAAGGACAGAGTGAACATGGTACCTCCAAAGAGCGTTATAAGGGCTTGTATTCTGTACGAGTTCAAACTGCGGTCAAACGCTGCTGCAGCGGGGTCGAAGATATGCTAGGCCTTTGGTAACTACGTTGGCAGTACAGCGGCTGGTTTAATAAGTTTAAGGACGATGACGAAACACTCGAAGACGCATCACATGTCGGAAGACAAACACATGTACAAAATGAAGATCTTCAGGCAGCAATTGAGGCGAACAGTGGCCAGACATATGAGGAACTTTGACTACAAGTCAGCGTGTGTGGAAAAACCAGTCTGCAGCATCTCCATAAACTCTGGAAGTACTGTAAGTTAGGTCGATGTGTCCCACATGATTTGGTTCCGGATCAGAAGACAACGCTAGCACACACCTGTGTTTCTTTGCTTTCTCGTCTGATTAAGGAGATATTTCTGAACAGAGTTTTGACATGTGATAACAAGTGAATCCTCTACAAAGCTCCATAGCGACGTCATCATTGGTTAGCATGCCATGAACCGGCTCCAAAACAGCCTTATCCAACACTGCACCAGAAGAAGGTCCTCCTGTGTGTTTGGAGGACTGCTCGCGGCATCATGCATCAGGAACTGGTACCAGCTGGTCAGAGCATCAATGCAACTGTGTACTGTCAGCAGTTCACCCGTGTTCAAGAAAAAACTCAACACTCTGGAGTCAGCACTTCTGAATCTCAAAGGGGTCCTCCTGTTACAGGACAACGCTAAGCCCCACGTGACAAGAATGACCCGGGACACCGTTCTGCGTCTTGGATGTGAAATACTATTGCTCCCGCCATACTCCCCGGACATTGCACCATCCGATTATTACCTGTTTCATTCCTTGAACAATCACTCTAAAGGACGCCACTTCAAATCCATAGTAGAGGTGCGAAATGTACTTGATACCTGCTTCGCTTCACAGCCATCAAGTTCTACCTCGATGGAATCAATGGCCTTCCAGAACGTTTCCAGAAGATCATCGATGCTGATGGGGACTACTTTTAATGATCCAGGTACATATCGATGTACTATGACACGATCTTGCACTTGGATGTCAGCATTGGAAAAATGAAATAAAATCTTCCAGTTTAACGCCCCATGGTTATGCACTTTAGGCTAAAGAAGACGGATGATGATGATGATGATGGAAGAATTGGTGGAACAAGAATATGCGGGAAACAGGAGTATCCCGAAAAAGCCTACCGATACGATGTTGTCGACCACAAACTCACTTTGCCGGAAATCGAACCACAGGCAAGCACTGTATCAGTGAGTACGGAACAGATAGCAAAAAACAGCTAATTTACAGTGTAGCTGAAGTAGTGTAGTTTCTCACAGTAAATTAGCTATTATGTCTCGGGATTGAGAAGGTGGACTCAAAGATCTGCAAGAATTAAATCTTTATGAATCGATCCCGGCTCCCGCCAAGTGAACTTTGTGGTGGACAAACACCGTTTGCGTGAGTTTCCTCGGGGTTCTTCCGTTTCCTCCCACTTTCTTCATTCCACCATTTCATTCATTACTCATCATCACCGTCTCCTTTAGCCTTACCGGCATAATCGTGGGACGTTAAACTTAAAGATTTCATTTCATTTTCGTTTTGTTATTGTAAGCGAAAGTTATTTTGAAAGAATTTGTAGTGAAATTAATTTTTTTCTAAATGACATGTAATTTCATAAAATATAAATGAGCAAATAAATTATTTTTGTGTCAGGAGCAGATTTTTTTTTAATTCCAACTGTAATTTTGTGAAGACTAATCTTGTAATATGCATCCCAAATATTCATATGCATGCCCTGTTCACTATATTGTAGTTTCTTAAGAGTTTTCGATGCAACGGTTTGAAGAACGGATTGGTGAAGAATTTATATATCAAAACATATTTGGAAGAACAATGTGAGTATTTCTTTATTTAGTTAATATATTATAGATGGAATTTTTTGAATTTAAAAATTGCGAAATGTGGTTATGGGCACTCATGAAGAAAATTAATATGAATGGAACGATAAGCAGACGAGTAAAGCTTAGTCAAAATTCGAGAAGGATACTCGTGATAGTTAAAAAGAGAAAACGTTTAATTACAGAACTATTGAAAATAAATTATATATTCTTATGGTTGTAATAGAAAGTACTTGGGTATATAAAACTGCGAGAAGAAGGTTATTACTGAATGATGATCCTAAACAGGGATGAAAGAGAGAAACTCAAGATCATAGCGTAGGGAAGCATTAGAATTTGCGTCAAGTTAGCTGAAAGTTATGGCTAGGAATGGTACCGAGACCAATTTTAGTCTGGAGTATCGTCTCGTCTCATAATTTCGAGAAAAGTCCTTGATCGAGACGGGTCATTATAAATCGAGATATTACATGAGTACTATTACACTAGCGCAAAGCATTTAAGAACCCTCAGTAAGAATTCACGAACCTGGCCCAAAGTAATAGATAAGAAGGTGGTAGATGGTATTGTTCCGAGAATGGTATCCATGACACATCTTCAACATGTTACAATTGTCTTAATATAACTACCCCAAGCGACTACACAACTGTTCGGACACATAGCCTGTCATAAGCTGTACACTATGTCTGTCTCTCTCTTGGTTGCAGAGCTGGCTGTGCTCAGATGCTGTCCCATTATGCCCCACACGTGGTCGAAAAGACTTAGGTCCAGGAAACTAGCAGGCTAGAGCAGAAAGCGTATCCCGGGTAGAGAGCACTAGGTTAACCTAGAGGTATGGTGATGCGCGAGGTTCTGCTGGGAAGATGAGGTCCCAGAAAGGGTCGAAATAAGATCGGAGAACGCTTATCACGAATGCACGACGTATTAATAATATCTACAACCTTGAACGCATACCAGAGATGAGCAGAATATGTAGCTTAGTTTCCTTTCTTGTATCAAATACCAGAAGGTCCTATATGACGAATGAGAGCGCGTTGGATTTTCCCTCTCACATAAAAGTACGTATGCACACAGAGCCATCTTTACGTCTAAAATAGAAACTACTCTCAACTCTGAATACCATCCTTGCCACTGCAGTGATGGAAAACGTTCTTGAAGATGATCAGGTGTCAGGTGTATCTTGTTGTCTGACAGCCTTCATACTACTAACAGCATGTCCTCCACATACACTACGGTCAGACTTATTATACTGCTTATTCAAAAACACATGAGTTCATAAAAACAAACTGCAGATAAAAGTAACATGAGCTTCATGAGTGTTGCATGGAGATTTTTTTAAAAAATGAAATGAAATCTTTGAGTTTTACTCCCAGGGTTATGCCGGTTGGCTAAAGGAGACGGTGGTGATGAGAGATGAATGAAATGGTGGAATGAAGAAAGTGGGAGGAAACGGGAGAACCCCAAGAAAACCCACGCACACGGTGTTTGTCCACCACAAAGTTCACTTGGCGGGGGTTGGGATCGAACCCGGGACCCCAAGCACCAGAGGTGAACGCTCTACCACTTTTTTTAATTGTATTTATTTAGAGCAATATAGAATACATTCTGTGCTACAGTTGCGTGAGAGACATATATAGAGACATATTTATATGGATAGGCTTAAATCTAAAGACTAATATGAACACCTAAAATATATGTGCAAGGAGAATATACAAAACAAACAACATTACAGCTTAAGAATAAACATCGAGAGTCACCTGGAGAAATCGAGCGAACAATCTTTGCTCGTCTAGGTGAGTAAACTGTTTTTTCCGAACTCGGTTCAAGTATGTCAGGTATAGATGTCACAGAAAGGTCGGTAGTTGTCTATAAATAAAATAGTACAGCAGGTGAGCCAGGTAACTGCTCGTTGTTTGGTAGGAGGGAACCACTGAAATTCCGGAAATAAAAGGAGATCAGAGGTGAAATATCTCCCTGAACCGCGACAAATCAGCGCAAGAAAGGAACACAGAGTTTGCCACGCAGGTCGCGTAACCGTGCATTGTGTATATCGGTGTTCTAAAGTGTCCACCTGCGGACAAAAGTCACATATGTCGGACGCACTCCTACCAATCTGTACCAGTCTGTTTTTTGTGACAGTCAAGTTATTTACTAAACGATACCAGGCTTCTCTCATTGGGGATGTAAGATACGGCGCTTGAATGGTACGCCAAATAGCAGGCCAATTGTAGTGCGATTCTCTGACTTCACATAGGGGGGTGACATTTATCAATTCAGATTGCAACAGTGTGATATAGAGAGATTTAGGAGTCCAAGCATGGGAAGGATTGTCACTCGGAACCATCGACCAGGCCAGGATGACCTGTAAGATGTATGTTGGACACGATTCAGGAAAACGAACATGGGCAGGATTGTTCCCTGGCCAAAGGCGATCTACCCAGCATTGGAACCATTGCGCAGTGTGAGAGGAGGCATGTTCCAAATGATGTAGGGCGGTGAGCATGTAAAGAGCTCGACATTTGTGACGCACACTGATGAGATTTAAACCGCCACGCGCAGTCGGAAGATATAAAACGCGTCGTTGCACGCGGAACATGTAGCCTTTCCATATGAACCAACCAAACAATGACTCAATTTGGCGCGCATATTTATCGGGCAGTGGAAAAAGACGCGCTAGGAACCAGAGTTTGGAACTAATGTAAATATTCAGATAGTGAATGCGTTGAGCTAGAGTGAAAGTTCTTGAGCGGCACAATGATAAATTCATACGCAGCACCTAGAGTAATGGCTGCCAAATATGGTCGTAAGACGAGCGGCATACGGCTTGAAATCGGACGCCTAAAATGAGGGATTCTGTCGTGCAGGTCAGAGAGGTTAAGACGTCCCTGGGAAGCAAGGTCTGAAAGTTATTGACCGTCAGAAGAGTTGTTTTGTGTAAGTTAAGTTGCAAACCGCTCGCTAGGGAAAAGTCTTCGACTTTTCGTAACGCTGAGACAAGTTGAGCAGTGGTAGCACAGAGGAACGTTAGATCATCCATATACGAAATGGCTGTCAATTGCTTGAAGCTGTGAAGAGCCGATGTAGAGGGGTGCTGGAAATGATGAAGGAGAGGATCTAGTGCAAGGCAGAACAATATTCCCGAGAGCGCGCAACCTTGCCTGACACCTTTATGAATCCCAAAAGGGGAAAGAAGATGGCCATTAACTTGTAACTGGGAAGTAGCATTGTGATAAAGCTGGTGCAGAACGGTAAGTATCTGAGGAGGGAAGTGATACTGTTGTAAGACTTCAAACAAATAAGAGTGGTTTAGGGAGTCAAAGGCTTTCCGAAAATCGCATGCAAGAACTCCTACGGGAAGAGATTGAAATTGGGCATAAGCAAGGAAGTTGAGAATGGTCGCAAGTGCGGTATAAATATTGTGGGAGGGGTGTAAAGCCGTTTGAGCAGGGCAGATGTACGGAAGGATAACTTGCTTAATACGATTGGCTAAAAGCTTAGTAAAAAGTTTGTAATCTGTGTTTAGAAGTGTGATCGGGCGATAGTCCGCCACGCTTGTCGGATTGCCGCCTTTGGGTAGTAGAATGATAACGCCTGCATGTTGATAGACCGGTCCACCTTGCAACAGAAAATTAAATAATTCACAGAGTGTTGGACCGACTAGTGGAAAAAAGCTGGAGTAAAAGCGGTACCCGATCCCGCCTCTGCCCGGAGATGTACTCCGTTTAACTTGGGAGAGGGTTGTCTCGATTTCGGAAAGAGTGATGGGCGCAAGTAAGGAAGTGCAGTCTTGTTCGGATAGGCACGATGGGATCTTGGTAAGGAAAGGAGGAGGTACTGTGTTAACGTCGGGTAATGCGTACAATGACGTGTAATATTCCTGGAAATGCTCGTACAAGGCGTCTTTGATAGTGAGCTGTTGCCCATCCGAAGTGGACACATGAGAGATAAACTGATGTTGTTGGCGATTTAGGCGTTTAACATAATGATACAAAGACGAAGGTTCAGAAACAAGTCTATCTGCCGTCCCGTCGTCAATGTGAACGCTCAGCGATTGAGTATGTTGCAGCTGTTTCAATTGGTGCTTAACACGCATGATCGCTGCCATATTGGAAACGCTACTTGGTTGGTTCCACAGTTCGCATAGGACACTGTATAAGAATTCGTGCATCTCGCGATAGTTTTGGCGATGTAATTTCCCCATGCCTTGAAAGAAAGTTCGAATTTGGGGTTTAATGTAGCGACACCACCACATGTTAATATTAGGATAGATCGTACGAGCTCGTAGCCATCGTGTCCAACTAGCATGAAATAAACACCGGACGTGGTCGATGGTTAAAAGTTGATTGTTTAATTTCCAATAACCACGACCGTACAATTTGGGAAGTTGCGTCGGAAAGCGTAAGACCAGCTTAATACCTGTATGGTCTGTAAAGCAAGCCGCATATTGCTGTATATCAAATACTCTGCTTAGGAGGCTTGCCGGGAGATAGCAGCGGTCCAAGCGTGAACCCACTTGGGCTGATTTGAAAGTAAAAGTATGATTCTTATGAAAATGAAGCCAAATGTCTTTTAAGCCCAAATGTGTAATAAAACGATGAAAAGCTGGAGATGGGTGATATTCACCGCTCGTATCTTGAGGAAACATGTGACAATTCATGTCTCCAAGAAACAAAATTGGATATCGTGTAATAGGTAGCAGGTCAACAACTTCTTCGTGATAAAAACGTTCGCGGGCCATACGCTGATTTGTCCCTGAGGGGCCGTAGACAGCCAAAATACATATACCATCAATAACACATCGAATGGCCCGCCCTGACGAGGATAGTTGGATATGCGTAGCGTGGAGGCCTCGTTTCACAAGTAAAGCAGTGCCCAATGATGGGGGCGCAATATTGACCATAGCAGTATAATTAGGCACAAAGGATAGGTCGGGATCCTTGACCTCCTGCAAACAATAAATATCAGCATCGTGAAGCGCTATGAAGTGCGCTAATAGCTGTTTATTCGATATGCTGCTTATAGAATTAATGTTTAAAGTTAAATACGAACGGGAGTTGACCCCAGCGTTCATTAGGTAAAACACAAAAAGCGTACCCACAAGATAAATGTGTACTTTACAAGGCCGTAAAAATCTCCAGGACACATACCTGTAAGTGTACCTCGTCCGCAGAACAGCACACACACTGAGTAACTCTGCGAAACACCATACATATTGTTGACCACACACATATACACACACAAAAAAACACTGGATTGTAAACACAAAACCAAGAACTTCTCGAAAATAGGTTAATATCTTTGCTATACACAAGCAGTAAAAATCCAAATTGACATAGCTTTCCAACATAACGCAAGTAACACAAGCAAGAAGCAAAACACCAGAACAGCATACAACTCGTGATGACGAGACGAAACAAGGAAACCAGTGAAGTCTTACCACAGTTGCTATTCCACAAGGTCAGGCGTTTGGAAGTCACTCACACTTTCTCGTATATTCGGTTTACGTTTTTTCACGTGTTTTACTGATAATATAGGCGAAAAACAGGTTGTATCATCATTAAACACGTCAGCGGGCAAAGGCACAGCTGGACGAAGCACTATATCCTGGGTCGTGCCATGCTTAGCAGAAGGATGACCTGTTGCTGGATCATGAAGTACTACTGTCGCATATGAAGCGAGAGATGAGGGTGGTGTGCCTGGGGGGGCCTCGGGGGGGCATGGTACCCCATCATCCAAATCAGTGGGAACTGAAGGTTGTTTAGCTGGTACTATGGTAGCGGATGAGTCATTTGATGACAATTGGGGGAAATCAGTTTCTGAAGTAGACAGCAGTGTTGACACTTGTTGGGACGTAGCGTCGGAATTTGTAGCACTAACAGAGGATGTCAAGGGCACAGGTCGTTCGGGTACATGACGTGTAGTTTTTGTAACATGACGTAGATCTGTCATTACAGGGGTGTCCCCTTCCAGCCGCGTGGACCGGGCAGGACGTCGCCGCTGTTTACACGTGGAAATCAGGTGATCGAGTGATCCACAAGCGTGGCAAGTTTGTAACTGTCCTGGATAGGAGACATTGCCTTTAATAGTGTCAAAATGTAATCGAGTAGGGATATGTTTTTTTAACGTCATCGAAAAAATCCTGTTACCATTATAAAGGCGTGTAGGAAACACAGTTTTCCAGACTTCATACTCCACACTTTTAATTTCACCATAATTACATAATACCTGAGACATTTGTTCATTAGGAAAATCGAATGGCAAGTCCATAATTTTAACTCTCGTGAGGTTAACTTGTGCGTCCATAATATACACATCGCTGACAGATTGATCAAAATGGGTAAAGGATAATTTGTCTGGAGCCTTAGACATAAACTTTTCGTAACTATCACTATTTTTGAATTGAACAAACATGCAATACTCTTCGTTATGGAGCTGTAAAGCTTGGATATCCTCAAATATGTTGGGAAAATGGACACATAACCAGGCATGTAATTCAGCCGGGCTAGGGCGTATCGTGCGTGTGGTTTTGTCAAAACCAAATTTTACACTATTCTTACGAAGTTCTTGCATGGTACCACTAACACTGGAGCCACAAAACACTACCAAAACTTGCAAACCCTGTTCAGGTATAGTAATGTCGAAAGAAAGGCGAAGCTCGCAAATACAATCACTATTCCCGGAGCTTAACTGTCAACGTCTACTCCCGGCAACAGCCAGTCAGCGAATCCCCAAACCACTGAGCCACCGCGGCCCCGGAGATTTAAGCTCGTATCCTGTTATTTTTACATTGTGAATTTGGATTATTTATTATTTATTGAAATAAAATAATTCCAAAATTAAGTACAAATACAATTGTAGTAGACAGCTAATCAGATATTACATTTTAACATTAAGAAAAAGTTGATACTTTGTTTCCCAAACTTAAAGAATGCTGAAAAATATAATTGTGAAGATTATTTTGAGAAAATGAAACAGTAATTATTCCAAGTTATTCGAACATTACAAAACTATGAGTGAATACATGCATTTTACTATTTATTTTGACAGATTAATTACAGAAGCAAATTAAATAGCTTTAAAGTTGGAGTGTCGCTACGCGATAACTTATAGTAACACATTTCTTCGTTTTCCTTCATATTATGAACTGCAGGCTTTCCAAATCACCTTTTGAATTATTAATCTCTTTTAAGAAGTTCATCGATTCATCTGCTAGTGCATAAAGTGTAAGGAATCCTGGAAGAACTATAACCAAACACAATCTATGGTATCTCTAAGTTAGTTAAAATCGCCTTCCCTGAACTGCAACAAATCACAACATTCAAGCTGGGTTTCCAGCAACAGGGATAGTTCCATTTAATCCAGAGGTATTTCACGGTATTGACTTTCTGCCATGTACTGTATAACTGAGGGGCCACATGCAGAAAAAAGGCTTTCTTCATGAAAATAGGATTAATGAAGAAAAATGATTCAGGAAATGATAACATCTTAGATGCAGAAATTGCAAACCCATCTGGAATATTCTATGAATGAACTAAAGCAGAATCAAGAATAATTCAGTATCATGTCTGCTAAAGAAAAGGAACTCTGCTATTTACACTGACACACCAATGAAGCAGTTGATTGCCAAATAAAGAAGGAAGACACAAGGCCAAAATAATCTCTATAATCTTCTCGTAAAGGAAAAATAATAGAAAACACCAGCAAGAAGATCCAAGTGACAATGATGTTTTTTGTCTGGCTTGTTGTGATAGCTATATTAACAAAAAGTCGAAAGAGAAATGGATCCAGTGTTCCAGCGGGTTTATATCGGCTGCACTGACGGTCGGGAGTTCTACACATGTTAGAATAGTCAAGTGCTGGCATGGGTATTTAATTTAAAAAAAAATAAAGGTGTAAAGTCAAATTTCCCATTGAAACTGCCTCACGTATTATCTCAACTAACTCTAGTAGTGGTACATGGTGAAAAACTTTTACATAGTGATACGTTTAGTCTAATTATTAATTAGTACAAAATATATTAAAGTTTCATTTATTTTAGTTTTTCCGAGGAGAGTCCAATACCACACAAAATTTCAAATATATTTTTTTTGGATCTATATTTAAAACGTTATAATTAAAATATCAAAAAATGCTTTTGCTGTCCTCGGTCTACCGTATTTAATTTAATTGGACCAGATTCAGATATTTTATTTTCAGTTATTATGTATGACCCTGACTTTTCGATGTTCCATACTCGGACACAAAACATTTCAAGTAGTGATCTATAATTCAGGTTCGACTTTTCGTGATTGCTCACCATCCCTGTCAATGTTTCTCACGGTCACAGTCCCCATCCAATCCGTAGCTCATGCTTTCGCAGTAAAATGTTATTATCTCCTCATTTAATTCAGTTATCAGACATTTTGCAGCCGAAACAACTTTATTGTGTATGATTGAAGACTTCTCGTCACATTTTTCGTTTCAAATGTATGAAATATACTATGTTCTTTTGAAGCTATCCTTTTACGACTTCCGCTTCCAATCCATTTCTACAATGATGAAATCCAGATACGAATAACATACATTACCTTTAACCAGATCTTAATACGATTTCGTTCTCGAGTTATGGAACTTTTGACCTTTGCGACAAATTTTCGGTGGTCTGTATGTTAGGAACTACGCTATTTCGGATACATGTTCTTATTCTCAAATTGTTTCTTTTATCATCAATCTATCATCACTCTGAGCTTGTACCCAAGTAACAGAAACACCTATACGCCTATTTATGTGTCCTATACATAAATAAGGACACAAATGTGGTGGCAGTAGACTTCAGGAGACTATTTCCACAGGAAAAAAAAAAAATAAATTGCCAAACATTAAGGTAAAATCATTTACCCTTCATTTTGTAAATTGATATACATCTCCTTAAGATTAAATTACAAAATTTGCTGGTTTTATTAGGATTAAATTACAGTAAATTTATAAGAAAGTATGGTACCGTATTTATTTTGAGAAAAATATTTTACTCCATTTCATATTAGTAATTTTACTTTATAGGTGTAAATTGATTTACATAGAGGAGTGGCAAACAGATTGCCGCTGTTTTTTTTTTTTTTTTGTAAATTTACCTATGATTTTTTTTACAATGCAGGTATGGAACACGAGAAGCCATGAGAAACATGAACCAACGACACGAGATTACAGGCTCTGTGAATGATCTACCACAATGTGTACGAAATTAAGGTAACACTGAGCTTGATGCTTAGAGTTATGTATCCAGCCCGAAGAATTCTACCAGAAGCCGCCCACGTGACCTGGGAATGACACATACCTCTTTAACCCTTTTAGGATTTATGGTATATTTGTATACCATGGCGTAGCCTTTGGCCACTTATTTAGGTTCTATAACAGGTATTTAAGCCGTATTTTTATTGATTAAGTCAAGGATGGACCAAAGAACACCCTAGATGCGTCTTGGAACCGGATTTTGAACTTGGGTGCGTCAAGTAGGGGCGGAGGGACGTGACTTTTGTTTTTTCTTAAGGCAAATTTCAATTTTTTTTCACGCCTTTAATTTTCAAGATATCACATTGAAACTTTGCATACGGATTGTTTATATCTTTGGGTATTTCTCAACTTTTTCTGAGATCCCTACGTAAAACTGGGGCCGGGACCGAGGGGAGCAAGTTTTCCGAGGGGATGATTTTTTTAGAGAAAATTTCAGTTTTTTACGATTTTTCCAAAAGTTGAAGTTTGTGATTTTGATGCCATTTTTGGGGCGTAATATCTCAGGAGACCAAAGTGCTAAAAAGTATGACGAAGTAAGTATGTATGTGAATAAATTATTGCAAAAAAAATCATGACTGATATTACATGGAGGAAAAAGTGAAGACATGGTAAAAAAAAAGTCGAAGAAAGCACGTGCATGACGATGATTATTAGCCAGAAAAATTTAAATGTTTGGTTAAATTTCATGCTAGATCTCAAAAGTTACGTATGACTGAGCAATTAGAGCCGCTTTCGTTTGCGTTTAGTTGTGCAAAGGTTTGTGAGTGGCGTTTGTTCCGTCTTTCTAGCTCCATGATCATTGCCGCGTCTATATATGAGAGAGGGTTAGCTCCCCCTTGCACCCACGACTCCCATCGTCTAACTTGACTGCGGTATTAAGGCACTCAATGTATCTGCAAAGTGTCATTGAAATCCAATCCCAGTTACGGAAGTTACAAGGTTGCGTTATATAGGATAGAGAGACATAAAGCAACCTTGTGAACCCATTAACATCCGTAACTGTGATTGGATTTCAATGAAACTTCACGCCGTTTCACGTGGTTTTAGTTTCATTTATTTCGGACTCTTGACTGCGAAGATATTACGTTTTTTGCAGAGCAAAACTGAACCTTATTGAAAATGGACTTGAATCCATTGTTCTTTTTGCTTGCAGAAAATACTCTAGTTAGCACAACATGAAATGTGCTTCAAACATTACTTTCCGAAAATTTATTATTTTAAAATAATTTTATTAGCATCAGTGTTCTGAAATAGCAATCAAATTTTGTAACAAAAATTTCACCCATCACTGATAACAATACAATTATTTGAACCAAGTGCCGCAAAGAATGCCCTGTTAAATCCAATGGTCATTCCAAAGTCATTTTGCAAACGACTATATTACACAAATGAAATTAGGTTTTAAAAAGGAGCGTTAATAGCTTACTGAAATAGCTTACGGAAATAGAAAGTCAGCATTTTGAATTCGATATGGAAACTCAAAAGTCATTTTCAAAACCACTGGTGCTACAAAAACGAAATTTGGTACATCAAGGTGCATTATCACTAGTGGACTACGAAAACATTATTATTATTATTATTATTATTATTATTATTATTATTATTATTATTATTATTATTATTATTATTATTATTATTATTATTTTCGAAAATCATCTTGAATCCAATATGACCAACAAAAATTCATTTAAAAACTATATAAAAGCCATTTTTTAGTCAAACCACTTTATTTCTGTTATCAATGTTGCACTAAACAGTATATAGAGCAGGATCTGTAATACCAGTTGCAAGTAAAGATCAAAAAGTTTTAATAAATAAGCTATTACCTGATTTTGAAATATATTTAAAATCATGTTTTAAACTGTTCAAAATGTTTAAAACATGTTTTCTTCATGTGGGTTTAAAACATATTTAAAACATTTTCATTTTTTCATGTTTTTATCACAAACCCTGGTGTATAGCAGCCTTTAGGGCGTCTGTAGCGACTTTAAGATACGGTACTTCGGTAATCCCCTTAGTATATGGCAGCTTCTAGAGATTTAGGTTGTGGCTAGGAATTTTTCAGCTAATGGTAACTTTTAGGGATTTAGGTAAAGTAATACTGCTTCGTTTTAGGCGACCTCAGGACCAGGTGTAGATTAAGTGATCAGTAGTTACTGATACTTTTCTTTAAATTTATTTTTATAGGTGATTTTTGGGGTAGTTCGTTTTTCCTCAGATCCCGTCGTGTTGACTTTGTGTTTTCTGGTTATTTTATATGTATTATTTCGTATATTAATGTTTGTAAACAATAGCAAGTGTTATATGAACAATATGTACTCACATTGAAAGGTTGGGATCCTTACAATATATTTTAGGTTTTAACTTTGCATTTGTTTATTTAAGTAGTCTCCAGGTCTACCACTGTGTCAAGGGTTGTCGTTAACAATATTTGTCCGTCTTTCTTTGAAGTCACGGCACCACTTCTCTACATGTTGCTTTGAAATTTAGCTCTTTCCATATACCTTTACAATCTGCCTATAAATGTCAGCAGGTGTAGTGTTGTTTGGTTCACAGAAACCGCACCTCTACTCTTGACCAATTTTCTTTTTAATGTGCGCTTCTTGGATATACATGATCTGAATCCGAATCTTGAAACCTGCACCAAGACAGACATGTTATTAATTTACAAATAAATTTTCGTTACTTTACAGTGAATAACATAAACGTTTTATGCTTTGTAACCTTTTTCTATCGATCGTTCCTCGTAAACTCTGTTAGCTATAAATTTAGTCGTAATTTTAAGACTTTAGCCATTTTTAACTGTATTCTATAAGAAATTTAGCTTTATCTGACAACTTCTATTGACAACACTATGTTATACACTTCAGTGTGAAGGTGTCGATGTTTGGGTTGGTAGTGATGATGTGGTTTTATGTTCAATTATTATATATACCATTAAGATATTTTGTAAGAAATCTGGGCATACGTAAACGATAAATGTCGTTTAAGAAATATATTGTTGTAACTTTGAAAAATAACTAAAGACCATTTAGATTTTAGAAAATAAACATTTGTTTTAACAATGAAGACATTAATGTTTCCATGAAAGTTAATCTAATTTCTTGAACAAACATTTCATAGGATAGAAGCAACTTGTTTATTCATATTTCGGTATTTAAAAATTAAAAATATTTTACACAATGAATATGGGAAGACAGAATGGCCTATCAATAACACCAACCAATATCATCACAATATGACCAAGAAAGCACGGCAGATGATGGCGA
This sequence comes from Thermobia domestica, assembly GCF_964235325.1. NCBI lineage: Eukaryota > Metazoa > Arthropoda > Insecta > Zygentoma > Lepismatidae > Thermobia > Thermobia domestica. The sequence goes on along the minus strand of NC_137456.1, from coordinate 157,038,841 downwards.
CGTCACAAACCAAGAACGTTCGTCTAAACAGACTACAATACATAATCTTCTTAAATTGAACCAGAGGATAGGACTATGAGGGGCACGCCATTTGTGGAAATCTGATGGAAGTAGCGAGAATTGTTGACACCACTGCCTACCCTTTTTTGTCGAATGGCCAGTTCAGAGCCTTTAGCACATCCGCGGGGAATTAGCGAGAGTTAGGTACACCATTGCCTTCTCTCTCAGTTTAACAACCACTTCAGCGTTATCAGCAGACGTAAAAGGAATTGGCGACAGTTTGACACAAGACTTCCTTCTATTCTGTCAGAAGACTTCCAAGAGCCGATTCAACAAGCACTTCAGCATCTTCAGTAGTTGCACAAGGAATTAGTGAGAGTTGGGGACAACCCTTCTTACTTAATTGATCCAATGCTCGCTTCAGCGCCTTCAGCAGATCCGGAAGGAATTTAAATGTTATATTTTCCTGTCGAAGGGAATATGGTCAAAGAGTCATCACATCTTGAGACACACTTTATCCTGGTGCCAAAGAAATTATACTTGCTGAAGAAATCGAGGATTTATATAGTTCGAGCACCAATTTCTGAAATATTGCGTGAATATGGGAAAATATCTTCTAATACATTGTTGTTAAGACCATCTTTTACGGTTGGAGCAACAAGAGGGAAATCTGGTTAGTTCTTCTTCTAAGCAACAATTGGAGAAGTGTTCATTTCGTTGAACTTCGAGATCTCTCTGCTTGTACTGTCAAAGATTCTTCTTTAGTAGCCCTTCTTGTAAGTAAACAATTACAGAAGATTTCTTTTGGTTCAATTTTAAAACCTCTCTGTTTCTACTGTTTAAAATTGTTCTTTAGAAGCTCTTCGACCAACTGAAACAATGAAGAAGAGCTCATCTAGTTGAATTTTAAGACCTGTCCGTTTTACTAACACAGGACGATGTCAACCACAAATAGGAATCTATCATCTCTTCCCAATCATTTTTAGTTGATTTCCATTTTCACACTATAACTCAATTGCAGATTGTGTATTGGAAAGGTGTGGCGTTAGACCAAGTTCTAACTATAGCCGATCTTGAGTTAAATTCTTTCAACTATCTGTATTGAATGGATAAACTACTTGTTTTACAAGTACTTCAACATCAACAACGACTCTTGGTGTCATATAATGGTTTATTTTGTGAGAAAAGCTTTAATAGACTGACATCACCGTTGTTCTTTTTTATTGTCGCTCTGAATAATACAATTCTCAGCTTCCATTTCCAACGAGGATACGATATGTTTCATAGAAAATGGTTAAAACTGGTATCTGGAAGACATCACAAGAGGAGAACTGAAACCGTAGGTCTTGTTGCTTTTCTTACATTGGACCCGAGATGTTAAAATGATTTAAGAGACAAAAGCAGATCGCTTACTGACAATTTTCTCCTCAAACTATTTTCTTCGTAGGAGGTCAATATGAATGATAATAGCGGATAATTATAGAAACAACGCTTGTGATACCGACATTCGGACTGTAGGCGCTGCAGCTAAATAGCGCATGCCAACTGTCCGAACGATATCTATAGCAATGTATTCTAGCACTAAATTTTCAAATCCATCTCGTCTTTAAAAAAAAACAATCCGTTAAACTTCTGTTACCGATCTCATGTAGTGACATGGACTCTACAACAGCTCGTTTACGAAGGGTTAAGCAACACTGAAGCCTAATTGTACAGCTGTACTTCAGTTTATTATTCCAGCTGATATCAACACACTACCTGGCACAATACAGCTGAGGAGATAGTCATAGTCAAGGGTGAGATCCAAAACGTCACAGAATGAAGTAAATAGACTGCTTATCGTAATCATTATCATCTTCTCTCCGATGCCTTAAACACACTTCAAGAAAACTAAAGACAATACGTCATATAACGTTTCCGCAGGAACTGAACCAGAGGATGGACTTTATGTGACAGGACAAAAAATCGGAACGAAGCAGCGAGAGTTGGAGATATCACCAAATTCTATCTTGACTTAAGGTTCACTTCAGCGCATTCACCAGATCCAAAAAGAATTTTTAAGAATATTGGATGGTACTGCAGAAGAGAGCAGAATGCCAGAGCTGCAAATCAGAATTATTCTAGATTAGAAGGATTTATAACATCTGAATATATAAATTATGGAATTTCAGCATCAATGTTAGAACAAAACCAAACCATTTGGTGTAACGCCCCGATTTGTGGACCTGAGCCGCTCCACGCCATCTATTAGCGACGACTGGCGTGGTGGAACTACCTCCAACCTAACGACGAACGCGTGGTCAGTCATATCAATCTTGGAGTTAATTAGTAAACCTAGTACCAACTTAAAAAAACACCAGGTGAAGTTGGTTAACTATCCTCTAGTACATTTTTGTTCGCTCTGTTCACTTTAATTCCAGCAACTGAAAACGCCAAACTAATCTTCTACTTCTTTAGCAAGACATGGTTCTTGATCACTTTTCTTAGTAAACAACTAGAGAAAGGCTTATTTCGTTCAATTTTTTAGCCTCGCATGAGAAGACTTGTAAAATAACGAGGAACCTGAGAAGACTTATAAAATAATATTTTGTTTCATTCAGTCTTTAGAGTAAACCATCTTCTTCGAAAAGAATCCGGGACTTGAAAACGATGTCAACTACAAGCAGAAATCTGTCATCTCTTCCCAATCGTGTTTGTCAACTCACACTTCTACACTAGTTCACCTGCAGATGTTATGTATTGAAAAGCAATGGTACTAAGCTAAATGTTAACTGTGGCTAATCATAAGATAAGCTTTTAAAAGATAGAACTGCCAGTAATGAATTGGTAAACTGCCAGCTTTGCAAGTATTTCAACATCAATAATGATTTATTTCATGCTATATAAACGAATTTTGTTAATTATGGGGAACGTTTTAAAGCCTCAGGTATTAGTCCTTTGCATTGACACTGTCCTTGGATAATTACCATACGATTGTCAACATTCTCCAGCTGATCTTCTTCTGTAGAAACATCTCTCAGTGTGTATCCACAATGAGGATACTACGTTATAAATTTTGTGGAAAATAGTAAGGTATTATACCTGGAAGATATCAAGACAAGAGAAGAACTAAAATTCCAAGCCATAAATCCATGTTACAGAACTTCTTATGCTCGAGGTATAAAAAGAAACTATGGAGACAAAAGGGAGTAACCAGAGGACACTTTCCTCCTTCAATCAATGATACTTAGGTATGAATGCTCTTATTCTCGTAATTTCAGCATTTAGATGCGAGACATCACAGCTGCATTTTGCATAGTTGTATAATAAGTATAGAATGTGTCCTGGCGTTGAAGTTAGTTCTATCTTATCAGAAAAACGATCAATGTATATTCTGTCATTCATCCCAAGTAACAATATGGAGCCTACAACATCTACTTAAGAATAGGCCTTATTAAACAACAGTTGAAGCCTATTTGAGCAATATAATCTCAGTCATTAATCCAGCTAGTGCTTATGGCGCCACAACACTATCTAACACAGTACAGCTGAAAAGTACATAGTCCAGAGTGAAATATAAGAGCCTCACAGAATGTAGGAAGTAACCCCGTTATCACCTTGTTGTTGTCAATCCCTGAAAAGGGAAGAAAGAGTAAGAAGACGTTTTGGTAAATTTAATGGCTTCTCTGGGAACAAAAAGATCTCCTAGCATCAGATGAAGTTGAAGAACAAGTAATATCTGAGTTGAAAGTGTGTGTTTTTCGGGTAGATGTACTTTAAAAAAAAATAAAACAAAGAAATCACTGCCAAAGAAGTTGAAATTGAAAATTGTGTTCTGATAGCCTGAAAAAAAGTTTGGCTCAAAGATGTCTAGAAGATTAAACCATTGAATCAGGCCATTTGTTGGTGTTATTAAGTATCTTCGATTTTTCCCCCTCATCTTGTAGCTGGCTCTAACATTGGCTTAGGATTCCCTATACTAGGGACTACATATATCAAATTTTCATTGCTGCATATGAATTAAATTTGCACATGATACATCAAATTCACGAAAGTAGGGAGAAAAAATAAAAATAAAACTCAAAATATATTAAAAATAATATTTTTAAAAATAAACATTATTACGAAGAAGATAAATATAGGAAAGCGAAAAACAATGTATTATATGTAAATAACCATTGTAATTATTGTAACTACAAATATAATAATTTTCTGTTGCTTTGTAAAAAATGTATGTAATGTAAATAACGTTAACATGTATATAATGTAAAATTGTAAAAATGTATTCGAAATGTAAATAATGTAAAAATGTAAATATTGTAAATAATCGAAAAATGTATGCAATGTAAATAATGTACAAAATTTTAGAAAGTCAATAATATAAAAATATATATAATGTATATAGAGCAAGTAATGTAAAATGTATGGAATGTAAATAATGTACATAATTTTATAGTGTATATATTTAACATAATTACAAAAATATTAATAGTCATATTGTATATATGTAAATAAATATTGTACATACATAAATCTAAGAATGTTGTAAATGGAATGTTTAGAAGTCCATATAGTGTTTATGTCACACAGTTGTATGGACAACTCCAAAAGTCCATTACCACCTGCAATTCTCCCTTTCCTGCAATAGTAAGCAACGCAAAAACATGATCGTTGGGGTCATTGAGAATTAGAAAGACGTTGGACCAAACCTGAATTTCGTTATAAATATAGTGTGACAAATTGAAAATAAGAGAATAAAATAAATTGTTAAGAATTACAATTTTATTATTGTGACAGCAATGGATGATATAAAAAGTTAAAAAAGTGATCTTATTTAAGAAGTTCAAACAAGACGAATTGTAAGAAATAGATATAAAGGGAAAGGCAGTTTTTCTCCATTACCTAAAAGAAAATCTCGCAAAACTGAAAAATGTTACATAGTGTAAAGGTTTAATATAAAAGCCTAACAGCACAAAAACAAACATCCACAAAACTTGGAAAGAGACACAAACACAGAATAAGGGACACCAGTGGGGTACCAGACTTGCGGATCTCCCACACAAAATAAAGAGATAGAACCCTAGTTATAAACCCAGTTGTCATAATAATAATAATAATAATAATAATAATAATAATAATAATAATTATTATTATTATTATTATTATTATTATTATTATTATTATTATTATTATTATTATTATTATTATTATTAAAACTCCTTTCTTTTTCGAAATCTCTGAATCTGTCTAAGAGTATGTCTACTTTTAGCGGTCATGTGTGTGTACTTTTTGTCAATGAGCGGTCCTAAACGCCAAAAGAGATGGAAATCTCCGAGAGAGAGAAGCAAAAAAAAATTTCGTATGATAAATTCTAGGTCAAAGTTCGAATCACTTGCTTTTGACAAGTGCTTTTTTGTATCCTTTTTGAGGGTGTCGCTAGAAAACATTATTTTACAAATGAAGTTTTATTTCTTCATCCATCGCAAGTCTTAGGGACCCCCATACCTTGCCCCTTCAACCTTAAATCTCGATATAGAAAATTTAAGATGTTGATATATCGATGTCGATATATTTGCGATATCGAATTTTGATTATTATTGACGATTTCAATATATCGACGTATCTTACAAGTCGACATCCGAGAAATGATACTTGAAATATACTGGTATCAACAATGAAAATCTAAATATATTCTTCCATTTTCGTACCCAAGGTTGAGGGGGAGAAGTGAACCCGAACAAAAATTGTAAGCCAAAAAAATTTTTTAAATTAAAAGTAGTTATATTTTCCCTTAATATAAAAGTATTACTGTAATTTACCATTAACTTCCGTTTCTGATTGTCGTCACAAATCAGCGACAGAACACACTTTATATAGTATAGCAATATGTTTTATAATTGTTCACAACTAAACAAACCGGAAGCTGAAATTCATCTGATATTAAAGTTGAACGTTCAACAAACTAATCATAATTTATTGCCCTTGTTTGTATCAGTATTTCTGAAACACACTCAGAGCTATAAAATTAGAGATTTCATTCCTTCTTTCTCTGAGTCTGAAAGAACTCTGCATTTTGCTGAGATTTTCATTTTGTTAAAATACAAGTTCTCATTGCCGAGCTAATTCTGGCTACCAGGGTTTCGAGGTAATCGGTATCCGAAAGTGTAAAGTTTGTCGACTCTCAAATCTCGACAGGTTGTTCAAAGAAATTTCATATTTCATGTTATTTTTCGTTACACACTCTTGGTTGACTCTATTCATGGTGAATTACTAAACTTATACATTTACAATTATTGAAAAGTGAATAATTATTTTTAAACGTAAAAATCATTAAAGTTGAGTAGATGCATAAAAATAGAAAGGAAATGTAGATGTTTATTTGTTGAGACGTGCAAACTGAATGTGAATAATAATTATTTATACACCCGTACTTTTGTGTGGCACAGTTTCAAGACATTTGGCTGGTGTAATTACTGATCCTGCTTTCTAGGGATGAACATAGGCAAGTTGGAGGGAGTTTTATTTGAAACTTGATTCGACTCGCAAAATTTCCTCCAACTGAAGTCGAGTCCATTCAAAACGAAGCATATTCTGTGTTTTAAATTTTCTGGGAAGAAGACATATAAATGTGAGGTACAAGAATATAAAGGATTGTATTTTTTTAGTGTCCACTGCACTGTAACTAAACCAATAATAATAATAATAATAATAATAATAATAATAATAATAATAATAATAATAATAATAATAATAATAATAATAATAATGTAGTATACTTGAAACATTCATTGTCACTTTGAAAATGAATACCAAACTTCCCAGTAGAGTGATCAAATAAAATGCTCAACTTCCAGTAGAACTGTAGATATCCGAGACACATCTAGGATGATGTCAAAATTTTAACCCATGCTTTGTTCCCGCGTGGTGCGGTTGGATATTCGGCAGTGTTCATTGGACGTACTGATCCGAAATACATTCTAATAAACTTGGAGTTAGCATAGCTCATACTTTCAGTTCCAAACTACTAATGCAAACTAATAAAAAGAAAATCAAAGAAAATGAATGAGTGCTATTTTACTGCTAAATTTCTATCAAAGACACCCTATACTAAAAATCCGAACTCTATCACAATGAAAAGTTACAAATATTCAAAAGGAAAGTTGAATGAATCTCTGTTCCCAGCCATTATATTATGCGCAAAATGTGATACTAGCTGGCGGGAAATCGAACTGAGATTTTCCATTTGAAGGTCCTGGACAATACCGCTATTCCATCGATTGCTCTACCCAAAATTCGTTTAACAAATGGTGTAGTGTTTCTTTCGGAGAACAGTAAAACGAAAAGTGTGTACTCCAGTTCAATGAAGTATTTCGAATGTCCTGATAATCCCTTCCCATTTCCTAACAAGTCAATTCTTCATGATCTCTTTGTAAAATTCAACTTTGGTGTGAAAAGGATTTGAACCTATGTTGGATAGCAGTACTACAGAGGTTGTTCAGTAGGGTGGGCCGAAAACGGCCGAATTTTTTTTTTTTTTTAGAAAATTAAGATTGAGTACCGTGCAAAAGTTGTATAATGTTATATTATGTTTTCTCGCCAAAACAGAGCCGGATAAAAAGATATTTAACAGGGCCCCGGGGGCCCGAAAGAACGCTAATTTTGAAAAAGTAGCCAGCAATGAAAATATTATTAAAATATATTTTTAGAAAGTTAAGTTTCAGTACCGTGCAAAAGTTGTATAATGTTCTAATATGTTTTCTCACCAAAACAGAGTCGGATTAAAATATATTTAACTGGGCCCCGGGGGCACCAAAGAACGTTATTTTTTTTAAAAAAAATAGTTGCGAGTAGTGAAAATATTGAAATATTTCTTTAGAAAGTTAAGTTTGAGTACCATGAAAAAGTTGTATAATATTATGCTTCTTCACTAAAATAGAGCCGAATAAAAAGATATTTAACCGGGCCCCGATGCCCGAATGAACGGTAATTTTAAAAAAAGTAGCTAGCAATGAAAATATTATTAAAATATATTTTTAGAAAGTTAAGTTTCAGTACCGTGCAAAAGTTGTATAATGTTATGTTTCCTCACCAAAACAGAGCCGGATAAAAAGATATTTAACCGGGCCCCGGGGGAACCAAAGTACGTTAATTTTAAAAAAAAAATAGTTGTGAATAGTGAAAATATTATTGAAATATATTTTTTTAGAAAGTTAAGTTTGAGTACCGTGCAAAATTTATAATGTCATGTTTCCTCACCAAAACAGAGCCGGATAAAAAGATATTTAACCGCGTCCCGGGACCCCAAAAGAACGTTAATGCTGAAAAATATGGCTGTGAGTAGTGAAAATATTATTAAAATATTTGTTTTCAGAAAATTAAGTTTGAGTACCGTGCAAAAGTTGTATAATTCTGTTTCTTCCCCAAAACAGAGGCAGATAAAAATATTTCACCAGGCCCTGCGGGTCCGAAAAGTGTTATTTTGTTTTTTTAAATATATATACCATTATTTTAAGTATGTATAGAAAATTGCTTAAGATTCCTAATACTTTAACTTGACCCCAGGATTTTAAATGTTCTGATCTGATATGCAGCTCTTCGCCTGATTGGTGTTTAGTAGATATAATAGTACGGACACAAATACATAAGGTAAGGTTGAAAAATTGACCAACAAACACCAAACCAGCGCAGAACTCACCACGTGGAGATGGCTACACAGCGAGTTCCTCCCAACCACCCTCCTTTTACTTAAAGCTCCTTAGCGGAATCTTGGAACAAAATATTGAGATTTATGTCCGAAGCTTGGTAGATACTTTCGTGCTTCCAGTTTTGCGCGAATATAACCGTCTCGTGCAACACTACCGCATACTTCTGAAGAAGATTAGACACTTCTCCAAAGCCTGCGTGTGGAAGGGGAACGTGACAAACTGAAACCTCCTCTTTTCCACAATCAGTTCGGTTTTTTCTTCTATTGATGCGTTAGCCGAAGTTGGAGGTTTCATTACTATTACTTCTGACCAATCGGTCAAATCGATATAATCCGCATATTCTTCAGTGCTTTGCCTATTGCAATGGTCAATTAGAACTATAGTTTGGTATTTTCGGCCATCAAAATAGAGACCCTTAAAATTAGTAGCTTTACCCTGTAGACGGTTTCTTTTTTCTTTTTTTCTTTTCTTTTCTTTCTTTCTTTCTTTTTTTCTTTTTTTTTTTGCTAGTTTCGTACGGATTTTGTTTTTATCTACTAACTTGTCTTAGTTTTGTTCAGTAAATTCATATCTTCTAAAACAGCGCATACAATTTTAGCAGCCGACCTATACGATATATCTGTTAAATCTTTTGCGGTACTCATTTGTTTAGGGCTCACTATTGTTTATTTAGGTTTACTTTAGATTTTTTTCTCTATACGATAGTTCCATGCGAACTCTTCATCGTCTGAATTCGGGGTGGAAGCGCTTAATGTATGTTCCAAGTACGGGATTATGGCTAACGATTGTAACCCTTTTGTAATTGGTACCGCAACATCATAATCGATCTGTGTGTCATATTTTCTTTTGAGCCTATGGGTTTCTGCTTCATCTACATTGCAACTCGTCATTTGTCTCTGATTTCTCTGATCTAATATGAGCTCCCACTCCAAAAGCGATATATAATTTGATTTACCACACTTACAGGTTAATCTATCGCAGCATTTGCAAGAGAAAATATCACATAACTTCTGAGCACCGTTCTTAAATTTCTTTAATTTGGCTCTTAATGGGGTATATCTCATTTCTTAATGGGGTTAATGATCGTTTTGCATTTTTAGTTGTAATTCAAAATCATATGCTTAATTCGAAGTCAAAGCAATACAGGAAGAGAGACTCGCAGCCATATTGTTTCTAGTTCATTTGAATTCAGCAATGTAAGCGCCGCCTTCGGAAAGCCAGTGTTATGTATTTTGATCGAGATGCGAAAAAGTGGTATTCTCTTAAAGTTTGAGAGTTCTGAGGTGGGCTCAACACAAAGGTTTTTCGTGTGTTAATATGGTAGTTATGAAAGTTAGTTAAGCTCTTAATAGTTATTTGCGCATATTGAAACCATGTATTTCATGTTTTATGTATTAATATTATTGTCTGGTAAAATGTTATTTTACCTAAAACCATTTTATTTGAACAAAAAATTAGGAACTTTAGGGCCACGGGGGCCCGGTTAAATATTGTTTTAAAATCAATATATTTGATATGGCTTCATTTGGTACCAATGCACAACTTTTGATAACTACTCAATCCTGAATATATGAAAACAAATTCGGCCCACCCTATTGTTCAGTCTAAATTTGGCCAATTTCGACTTACCTAAAATCTAGAAGAATCGATGGCGCCAGATCCATAAATGCTCGATATGCTTCCCTTGGTTCCTAACAATAGCCCGACAGCGTAATTTCCACCGAAATAGGCTTCTCTGAAAAACTGAAAAACTTCTCTGATAAATATTGTCTCATTCCCTTTGCACAGCTTTCCAAAGTTCTTCCACAGTTGTTACAGTTTTCCCGAAGCCCGCTTCAGCAATCCAAATCCACAATAGTCCATAGGACTTGCATCTGGAGATTTAACAGGTTCCTCATTGAAAGGTATCACTTGTATACCACTTGCCTCCTCCATCTCCCAGGAGAATGCGAGGGACGATCGTGAGGTATGTGATGAGGCCTTGTCCATGTGAATGCGCACCAGATTGGCGTCATTTCCGTACATTGTTGGAATCTCATGCTCGTAGATCGGCCGCATGATTTACTCCCGAAAATACTGCGAATTTATTTTACAGTTCTTCACCACCCTACGAATCTTCAGTTTATCTAGGTAACAGTAGCCAGTAACGATCATGAACCCTTTTGGGAAGAATTCTTTACAGACACGTACCCACCTTCACAAGGTCTTGGCGCCCTTCTCTCGGTACATGATGGCTCTCGGTTTGCCGCAGTCGGAAAGGTAAATCCATGCATCATCAAGTGTTGCGACGTACATACACCTTTGTTTTGCCAGATGCCATTCGTACAGCTTCCAGGCGTTACACTTTTGTTCCTTTTGGTGGGCATCCGTGAGAAGATGGCCACGAGCTTTCATGACTTTTTCCAGCTTGAGTTCATGCTGTAACGTCCGGCTCACAGTCCCCAAAGACACGTCAAGACGATTAGCCATACACCTTTGTATTGGCGGATTTTCTTGCATTGTCATTTTGCGAAGTTTCCTCTGCATGGTGGAGGTGGCCTTGGTGCATTCCCACTTCCTAGGCAACTTCGTTGGTGATCCAAATGGTGGAGCTTCGTTACCCTTGTACTTTTTAATAACACTTTATTCCACTTAAACTGATGTTGCAACCATTCTTCTTGCACTGTTTTCTAATGACAGAAACACTAAAGTGGGCGTCATAAAGAATCGCAACATAGCCTTCTCAAAACCGGCTTAGTTTGGGCGGCATTTTGGTCACAAAGCGGAAACCCACACACTTGGAAACAAATTTAACACAACACTCACAACAATGGTACTATTTTGTGGGTTGTTGTCGTCCGAGCGGAAAAACAACTCAGTTCTCAGGAAGCCACTACACAACACTGCAGGACGCTTCGAGCCAGGTCGGGTGAGTCCATTCTGCCCGGGAGGGAGAAAGAACGAAATTGGCTAAACGTAGGCTGAACAACCTCTGTTCTCGTAAGTCCATTACATTACCCCACACTATCAATCCATCTAAAACTGTAACAGAAATATTACAAACTTCAGACCTGATCTTTGGAACGAAATTGCATCTTCCTCTAAGATTATTTAGATCAAAGTGCACAACGAAAGTCATTTATTCTACGACCTAGAGACAAATTAATGTTCACTAATAAACGCAATAACATACAGCCCAGGAAGAAATACACAAATAATTTTCCATTTAAATTTGACCCCACAACGTAGGAGAGGGGGAGATATACGTAAAAAAAATAAAAGTGACTGTCTTTATGACTTCATCACTTGAAAAACCCGACCGATCTCAATCAAATTTTCAGCATAGATGAAGTGCAAGCCTGATATGATTTTTATTATTCTACTTTCACGGTGCATTTTAGAGGAGGTAAGTGGAGCTCTATATATACAGGGTGTTTCAAAACAACACCGACAACGTTTGGAAGGTGATTTCTGACACCAAGATAAGACAAAAAGTATAGACCATCCTGGATGCACAAATCCTTTCTTTCGGAGTTATAGGCTGCCAAAAACAAAAAATGAATTGTAAAGGTTCAACGCTCCAAACCTATGGGACCTACCGTAGTCGGGTGAAGACATAACTTAACATATAGTATGTGCCCTATCCAAATGTCTAAGTTTAGAATCCTGCAGTACTTTCGCAACAATTTTTTGGAGTTGGTTGCAGAGTACTTCAAATTATATGCCAGCGGCAAACCCCCTTCTATAAAAATTGTTATGGGAGCACGTTATATAACAAAAATGAAAGTAACTGTCTTTTAGATTTCATTACTCTTCAACCACCCGACAGATCTCGATGAAAATTTCATCTTAAATAAGGTTCAGATTTGAGATGTTTTGTCATATCAGTCTGACGATGCAACTTAGAGGAGGGGAAGTCATTTTAAAATGACCGATATTAGTGTCGAATCTATAGTTTTCGGGGTCGCAAGCATGGACAGTGACTTCTGATGCTAATTAAATCCAAATTGAGCAACACAACTTGAGAGGAAGAAGATATATAAAAATGAACGAAAATCACCAATATTAGTGTCGAATCCATAGTTTTCGGGGTAGTTGAGATGAACAGTGACACTTCCATTCCGTGCTTCACAACATGAGTTAAGGGGAGGGTATATATATATATATATATATATATATATATATATATATATATATATATATATATATATATATAATGATCGAAATTACCAATATCAGTGTCGAATAAATAGCTTCCGAGGTCGCTGAGAAGAACAGTGACATTTTCAATGCCGTTTAAATCTAAATTCAACCACGGCATGTGGTGGAGAGGAGGGGAGAGAAATATAAAAATCATCGAAAATGACCGATATCAGAGAGTACTCTAGTAATATTGTGAAGTTATATGAATCTGTATACATCATGAGCGATTTTGTTTCGAACATTGGGACATTGGATTTTAAATTGAATTTAATGAAAATCATCACCATTTTATCTCTGTTGTAGTCGCATTTCAATTTTTTTTCTAAATTTATTTACTTTACAAACAAGAAAGTTTTCTTCTGTCTGTCGTCTTATTCTTACATGTGTAATTTGTTAATCAATAAAATAACAAATTTTTCCCTGTCCGCATTCCTGGCATCACCTCACCTACGGTTAAACTATGTAGTATGCACTTCTCAACGAGACAGAAGAAGCTGTCAATGAACTAGGAAATAACCCGGAAGGAACGAACAAAACGATTGGAAGAGTTTTGGAAGGAGTAACTGAAGTTGGTTTTCGAGCCAAACAAGATGTAACAGCGCGAGAAACTATTTTGATTTTTCTGAAATTTATACCTTGCTCTACCTCTAGGAGCATTTGTCACCATCAACGTTGTATAGTTATAGATAACAATGTGTTGTCTTCTTCAAAGTAACTTCAACTTGGTTAGTTCAACCACCGCTAAAACATTAGATTCTCTGCTTGAATCGCACTACCTCTTAATTCCCAACTGCTTCACCGCTCAGGAGACCAAGGAGACTTATTTATAAATGGACGAACGTCAACCCACCAAAAGGAACCATCAGGGAAGGAACGCCAAGACGTATGAGTGGGTACTAGTAGATTAATCAATCCTAATTGCTACTTCCCTTCACACATATTCCAATCCCTTCTAACATCACAATCTGTCTCTTACTGTAAATGTTCAATTTTATTTAAATGCAACCCAGGTCAGATCCCACGCTTTATGCTCTACCAAATACAGAATTTACAAAATCTTGAGCGCAACTTGTCAGTTCTGACATCCCCAATGTATATACAATTCATTTACGCGTTACCTGAGCTTTTGAACTGACAAGGGACGACTGCACAACAGTAAAAATTGACTGACTAACGAAATACATTATTTTTTTTTCTTAACCCAGCAAGCTTACTTTCTGATGCTAGTAATAATAATAATAATAATAATAATAATAATAATAATAATAATAATAATAATAATAATAATAATAATAATAATAATAATAATAATAATAATAATAATTGACAACTATACTATGAAGATGAACAATTATTACTATTATTATTCGCGAACTGTTGAACTTGCACGCTGAAATTACTGCATAATGTTATTATTTCTGTATTTTTTTTCTGGGTTGTATGTTATTTCGTTTATTAATGAGCACTAATTTGTCTCTAGGTCATCAAATAAATGAATTTCGTTCATAAGACTTTTAATATAGGGTGTTACTGATAGAAACAAAAACAGCACTCTTTCATTTTTCTTCTTCTTTCGTTTCCGTTTCTTTTCCTTTTTAGTTTGTATTAGTAGTCTGGAATGGAAGGCATGACCTACGCTAACTGCATGTGTCAACAAAACAAAGCATGTGCCAAACTTTTGACATTATCCTAGGTGTGTTTCGGAGATCTACACTTCTACTAGAAGTTGAGTATTTTATTTGACCACCAAATTTGGTATTTATTTTGAAAGTGACATAATGAATGTTACAAGCATTCTCTCTCTCTCTCTCTCTCTCTCTCTCTCTCTCTATATATATATATATATATATATATATATATATATATATATATGTGTGTGTGTGTGTGTGTGTGTGTGTGTATGTATGTATATATATAACGGTCATCGGCAAATAATAATTGTTCTAATGTTTGCACGGAATACTCCAGATCGAATGCGTGTCAAAATAGTAGTGTGCATACGATAAAGGATAGATTGCTTACGATAATTCAAATATTCGGGTCCATTTAGTTGTAGTGCGACATCCTAAATTCGAATTTTAAGTAGCTCAGAATTTTGTCCAATTTTTGTCCATTTTTGTCCACCCAAGAAAAAATTTTGTACCATTAAAATAAACGAGGGAGGGCCATTTCAAAATTTGGGGCACTTCGATCACCTGTAGTGCGACATCTTCAAATTCGAATTTTAAGTAGCTCAGAATTTTGTCCAATTTTTGTCCATTTTTGTCCACCCAAGAAAAAATTTTGTACCATTAAAATAAACGAGGGAGGGCCATTTCAAAATTTGGGGCACTTCGATCACCTGTACTGCGACATTTTCAAATTCGAATTTTAAGTAGCTCAGAATTTTGTCCAATTTTTGTCCATTTTTGTCCACACAAGAAAAAAATGTGTACCATTAAAATAAACGAGGGAGGGCCATTTCAAAATTTGGCCGAACCATTTAGCTGTAGTGCGACATCTTCAAATTCGAATTTTAAGTAGCTCAGAATTTTGTCCAATTTTTGTCCATTTTTGTCCACCCAAGAAAAAATTTTGTACCATTAAATTAAACGAGGGAGGGCCATTTCAAAATTTGGCCGAACCATTTAGCTGTAGTGCGACATCTTCAAATTCGAATTTTAACTAGCTCAGAATTTTGTCTAATTTTTGGCCATTTTTGTCCACCCAAGAAAAAATTTTGTACCATTAAAATAAACGAGAGAGGGCCATTTCAAAATTTGGGGTACTTCGATCACCTGTAGTGCGACATCTTCAAATTCGAATTTTAAGTAGCTCAGAATTTTGCCCAATTATTGTCCATTTTTGTCCACCCAAGAAAAAATTTTGTACCAATAAAATAAACGAGGAAGGGCCATTTCAAAATTTGACCGAACCATTTAGCTGTAGTGCGACATCTTCAAATTCGAATTTTAACTAGCGCAGAATTTTGTCCAATTTTTGTCCATTTTTGTCCACCCAAGAAATAATTTTGTACCATTAAAATAAACGAGGGGGGGTCATTTCAAAATTTGGGGCACTTCGATCACCTGTAGTGCGACATCTTCAAATTCGAATTTTAAGTAGCTCAGAATTTTGTCCAATTTTTGTCCATTTTTGTCCACCCAAGAAAAAATTTTGTACCATTAAAATAAACGAGGGAGGGCCATTTCAAAATTTGGCCGAACCATTTAGCTGTAGTGCGACATCTTCAAATTCGAATTTTAACTAGCTCAGAATTTTGTCCAATTTTTGTCCATTTTTGTCCACCCAAGAAAAAATTTTGTACTATTAAAATAAACGAGGGAGGGCCATTTCAAAATTTGGCCGAACCATTAAGCTGTAGTGCGACATCTTCAAATTCGAATTTTAACTAGCTCAGAATTTTGTCCAATTTTTGTCCATTTTTGTCCACCCAAGAAAAAATTTTGTACCATTAAAATAAATGAGGGGGGGCATTTCAAAATTTGGGGCTCTTCAATCACATGTAGTACGACATCTTCGAATTCTAATTTTAACTAGCGCAGAATTTTGTCCAATTTTTGTCCATTTTTGTCCACCCAAGAACAATTTTGTACCATTAAAATAAACGAGGGAGGGCCATTTCAAAATTTGGGGCACTTGTCCAACTCGTTTCAAAGAATTAACAGTATCAGTGCACCTACGAGTTTTGCACGCTCACTAAATGTCGGTATTTCATTTTGTACCCTCACAGTTAATGAGAAATCTGAAAACAAAACGTCGAATTACCATTAACTTGGAACGCCACCAATTTGTATTAAAGAATTAAGAACATCAGCGTTTTCTACGGGTTTTACACCCTCAGATAATACCAATATTTCATTTATACCCTTACAGTTAATGAGAAATTCCGAATTCAAAATTCCGAATTACCATTAACTTGGAACGCCAGCAGCTCGTTTCAAAGAATTAAGAACACCAGCGTCTTCTACGAGTTTTGCACTTGCAGAAAATGTCGATATTTCATTTTGTACCTTCACAGTTAATGAGAAATTCCGAATTCAAAATGCCGAATTACCACTAACTTGGAACGCAACTATTTCTTACTGAAGAATTAAGAACACCAGCGTCTTCCACAAGTTTTGCACCCTGCGAAGATGTCTATATTTCATTTTGAACCCTCCCAGTAAATGAGAAAATTAAAATTTAAAATGCCGAATTACCATTAACTTGGAAAGCCACCAATTTGTATTGAAGAATAAAGCACACCGATGTCTTCTACGAGTTTTGATCCCGCAGAAAATGTCGATATGTAGTTTTGTATCTGACAGTTAATGAGAAATTCCGAATTCAAAGTGCCGAATTACAATTAACTTGGAATGCTACCAATTCGTATTAAAGAATTAAGAACAACAGCTTATTCTACGAGTTTTGCACATCGAAATAACTTCGAGCAAACAATTGGGTGTAAAAGTGAAGGGGAACGCAAGTGGACGCCGTTACCCCGCTTCCAAAAACTATCTATGGCGTTAAAAGTTAATGACAATATCTATGGCATTCTCTACTTCCTAAAAAAAAATACAATTGACAAAGATAGGCACAGGGAACAGCGAGACCTCATGTGTCCTCTTCCTTTTCAGATCCACTTTTACCTATGCTAATAATAAAATAATGTACTTTATCAGTATACTTAGTCATATTTTAACGCAATTAATTGAACTATCTTGTAACATAATATCTACGTATTAGTACAATTTAATTAATTATTCATTACTAAACTATCCTTTTACTAAAATATGTTGTTTTACTGTAGACAAAATGTGATTTGTGACATGTTGAATTTGAATTCCTCGTTAACTGACAAGACACGAAACGAATTATCGGCATTTTCTGAAGGAGCAGGACTCATAGGAAACGCTTATCTTATTTCTTCAAAATGAGTTCGTGCTGTTTCAAGTTAATGATAATTAGGCACTTTAAATTGAAAATTTCTCATTAACTGTAAGGGTACAAAATGAAATATCGACAGTTTCAGAGAATATAAAACTCGTAGAAGACGTAGAAGTGTTCTTAGTTCTGCAATACGAATTGGTGGCATTCCAAATTAATGATTATTCGGCATTTTGAACTTTAAATTTCTCATTATCCACATTTTCTGAAAATGCTAAAACGGCAGAAGACTCTAATGTTGTTATTTCTTCGAAATGTGTTGTTGGCTTTCCAGGTTAATGTTATTTCGGCATTTTGAGTTTGGAATTTCTCATTAACTGTGAGGTTACAAAATGAAATATCGACATTTTCTGTGCGTGCAAAACTTGTAGAAAACGCTGGTATTCTTGGTTCTTCAATACGAATTGGTGACGTTCCAAGCTAATGGAAATTCGGCATTTTGAATTAGGAATTTCTCATTAACAGCGAGGGTACATAATGAAATATCGACATTTTCGGAGGGTGCAAAACTCGTAGAAGACGCTGGTGTCCTTAATTCTTCAGTACAAAATAGTGGCGTTCCAAGTTAATAGTAATTCGGCATTTAAAATTAGGAATTTATCATTAGCAGTGAGGGTACAAAATGAAATAGCGACATTTTCTGAGGGTGCAAAACTCGTAGAAGACGCTGATGTTCTTAATTCTTCAGTATAAAACAGTGGCGTTCCAAGTTAATAGAAATTCGGAATTTCTCATTAACGGCGAGGGTACAAAATGAAATATCGACATTTTCTGAGGGTGCAAAACTCGTAGAAGACGCTGGTTTTCTTAATTCTTCAGTATAAAATAGTGGCGTTCCAAGTTAACGGTAATTCGGAATTTCTCATTAACGGCGAGGGTACAAAATGAAATATCGACATTTTCGGAGGGTGCAAAACTCGTAGAAGACGCTGGTGGTGTTCCAAGTTAATGGTAATTCGGCATTTTTAATTAGGAATTTATCATTAACGGCGAGGGTACAAAATAAAATATCTACATTTTCTGAAGGTGCAAAACTCGTAGAGAACGCTGTTGTCCTTAATTCTTTAATACGAATTGGTTGCATTCCAAGTTAATGGTAATTCGGCATTTTGAATTCAGAATTTGAAGATAGTCACACTACAGGTGATCTTATTGGCCAAATTTGAAATGACTCTTCCACGTTTATTTGAATATTACAAAAGTTTTGTTGATAGTAAACATTCACTAAGTTCTGAGCTACGTAACATTCGAATATGATAGTGCTGTCAACGGCTCGAGCGGCTCGGCTCACGGCTAAGTCACACTACAGGTGATCTAATTGGCCAAATTTGAAATGACTCTTCCACGTTTATTTGAATTTTACAAAAGTTTTGTTGATAGTAAAAATTCACTAAGTTCTGAACTACATAACATTCGAATATGATAGTGTTGTCAACGGCTAGAGCGGCTCGGCTCACGGCTAAGTCACTACCGAGCCGAACCGAGAATTGAGCCGAGCCAACAGATCTCAAAACCGAGCCGGTCCGAGCCGATGTCTCACATGAGCAGAGCCGAGCCGAGAAAAAGAGAGATGATGGCTCACCTGAGCCGAGCCGAACTGAGCCGGTGGATCGTCGCAACTGAGCCGGTTCGAGCTGATGACTCAATTCCGCCCTATAAAACCGAGCCCATGGCTCACGTGAGCCGAACCGACCCAAGCCGTGGCTAACCTGAGTCGAGCCGATGGGTCGTCTGAGCTGAGCCGATGGCTTATTGCAACCGAGATGGCTCCTGCCGAGCCGAACAGGTTGACATCACTATGAAGATGTCACACTACAGGTGTTCAAATAGGCCAAACTTTGAAATGACCCCTTGATGTTTATCTAAATTGTAGAAAATCTTTTACTGGTGATAGAAGAAAGTACAAAATTTAGAGAAAATTGTAAGCT
The DNA here is from genome assembly GCF_964235325.1 of Thermobia domestica. NCBI lineage: Eukaryota > Metazoa > Arthropoda > Insecta > Zygentoma > Lepismatidae > Thermobia > Thermobia domestica. Next base: position 157,019,118 of record NC_137456.1, on the reverse strand, counting down.
TGTTAAAAGCCTTAATTTAAAGATGTTGCACTACAAATAATCCATGTGGCTAAAATTTAAAAATGTCCCTAATTCGTTCTTTTAAATATTACAAAATTATTTTTGGTTCTACAACGTACACGCATCGGACAAAATTATGAGGTAATTAAAATTAGGATTTAAATATTGTCGCACTACAAGACATCGAATTGGCCAAATCTTGAAATGACCCTCCGTCGTTTATTTGAATGGTACAAAGTTCTTTGTGGTAAAAGAAATGCATTTAGTTCTCACTTGTCAGTTAGTCAAAATTCGAAAAAAAAGATATCGCACTACAAGTGATCGAACTGGCCACTATTTGTAATTGCCCCCATTGTTAAATTGAATGGTACAAAACTTTTTCATGGTGTTACAAAAATGAACAAAAGCTAGACTAAATTTTGAATAATTAAAATTAGAATTTGAACATTTATCACTACAAGTGATGTAAGTAGAAAAATTTTGAAACGGCACTAGAGACAAAAAATTGGACAAAATTCTAAGTTAGTAAAAATTCGAATTCGAAGGTGTCGCACTACAGGTGATCGAAATGTTCCAAGTTTGAAATGGCCCTCGCTCGTTTATTTTAATGGTACAAAATTTTTTCTTGCGTGGACAAAAATGGACAAAAATTGGACAAAATTCTGAGCTAGTTAAAATTCGAATTTGAAGATGTCGCATTACAGCTAAATGGTTCGGCCAAATTTTGAAATGGCCCTCCCTCATTTATTTTAATGGTACAAAATTTTTTCTGGGTGGACAAAAATGGACAAAAATTAGACAAAATTCTGAGCTAGTTAAAATTCGAATTTGAAGATGTCGCACTACAGCTAAATGGTTCGGCCAAATTTTGAAATGGCCCTCCCTCGTTTATTTTAATGGTACAAAATTTTTTCTTGGGTGGACAAAAATGGACAAAAATTGGACAAAATTCTGAGCTACTTAAAATTCGAATTTGAAGATGTCGCACTACAGGTGATCGAAGTGCCCCAAATTTTGAAATGGCCCTCCCTCGTTTATTTTAATGGTACAAAATTTTTTCTTGTGTGGACAAAAATAGACAAAAATTGGACAAAAGTCTGAGCTACTTAAAATTCGAATTTGAAGATGTCGCACTACAGGTGATCGAAGTGCCCCAAAATTTTGAAATGGCCCTCCCTCGTTTATTTTAATGGTACAAAATTTTTTCTTGTGTGGACAAAAATAGACAAAAATTGGACAAAATTCTGAGCTAGTTAAAATTCGAATTTGAAGATGTCTCACTACACCTAAATGGTTCGGCCAAATTTTGAAATGGCCCTCCCTCGTTTATTTTAATGGTACAAAATTTTTTCTTGAGTGGACAAAAATGGACAAAAAATGGACAAAATTCTGAGCTACTTAAAATTCGAATTTGAAGATTCGCACTACAACTAAATGGACCCCAAATATGCAGCTAGAAGTTTTAGTGCAGTTTTTGCAACATTAAAGAGACTGAGCTTATGTAGTAATATGTTGTAATCGGCAGTGACAAATATCTTTGCTGTCAGTGTATATAATACGAGGATCATTCAATAAGTAAAGAGACAAAGTCTATATTTTTAACACTAATCAATTTTTTTGTTTATTTTTGTTTCAGGGGTGTTAGCTGGCAACCTTGGGATATGCTCTGATCTGTTGTTTCGTAATTTTATGTCAACATAACTTCAAAAATATCAATTCATCATGGCAAGTTTTCTAGAAGATTGCACCTTAGAAGAACAGCGCTCAGTCATTAGGTTTTTAGTAGCAGAAGGTGTAAAACCAAGTGAATTTTTTTCTCGAATGTTGAGACAGTACGGTAACAGTTGTATGAACCGTGCGAATGTGTACAAGTGGATTGATCGGTTTAAAAGTGGCTGAACAAGTGTAGGTGATGAACCCCAATGTGGACGTCCAGTGGAAGTTTTTGGTTCTTCGTTGGAATCGAGGATTGACGGACTTATTCGTGATAACAGACGAATTACTGTTGAAATGATAGCTGAGGAAGTTCAAGTAAGTGTTGGAACTGTCACAATGTCATTAGGAACATTTTAAAGTACAGAAAAACGTGTGCCAGATGGATTTGCTAACAATGAGGAAGTTAAGGCAGCGGTGCAAAGGTGGCTTCGGGGTAAATCGAAAGATTTCTTCGCCAAGGGAATTAGGAAGCTGCAAGAAAGATGGGACAAATGCATAACTGTAAAGGGTGATTATATTGAAAAATAGCCTTAGTTTTGAAAGATTCAAATAAATCTTTATTGAGCTATAGCAATTTGTCTCTTTACTTATTGAATGCTCCTCGTATTTATGCTTTTGTCCACCTCTATCAAGACTTGTAGTCAAAAACTACGTAATTATTGTTAAATTTGAAATAATTGATTTTTGTGTTAAAAAGCCGTGTTTATATGGCGAGATACCAGAACGAGAGTGATTAATAATCCTATCAAAAAAGATATTTTCATGCACTTTTACAAAGAGGAAAGAATAGAAACATATCGGTAATTGTTAGTCTCACATTTAGAGTCGGATTTTGGAATAGAAGAAACATTTATTTCTTTCCATCTAGGTCAGATAACTACAACTTTTTATCTGACAAATTTCTTTTTATGTGGATAGGAGATTTTAATATCTTCCCAGAGTCCTTTACAACATAGGATGGAATAACATCAGGCCTATAAGAACGTTTCGATTTAAGTTTCTTTATGGCTTTCTCAACCTCTTCTAGCGTCGCACTAAGAAAAACAATTGAGTCACGTGTATAACGAAATACTTTAGTTTGTATAATATTAACCTGTACCGTGGGCAAAAAGTGTTCATAAATATGTAATATACTTAGTAGAATGTTCATTTTAAATTAACAGAAAAGAAGAATGTTTTTAATATCTGTAAGAGATTATTATGGGATAGTTGTGGCTATGTACATGTTATGTGTTGACCTAGTCAAGTGAATTTATGTATTTTACGGTCTTAAAAAGAATATTTAAGACATATCAAGCAATAAAGGTGAGACTAATAATCTTTGAATATCTGAGTTGATTTTTGCATAAAGAAAAGTAATTATCGCTTCGTAACTGATATTTTACAAGACGAACCAGGTTGACGACGCTTTTCTATAGAGTCGTTATAAAAATTTGGTTTACCAAACCCGGGACTTTTGAAAATTCAGTTCCCGAAGAAGGAAAGTAGGGCTGAATTTACTTGGATATTACCATTTATGAATACGAACTTAACCGTATTACGAAGCGGTAAGGTCATCAAAAGAAAAATGGATAGTGAAATAGTGCAACAGGAATCTAATACCAGTAATCCAGGTGAAATTAGTGCAACACCAAGTTTGTCATCTGAGGATCGACTTTTGTTAGCTGTGCAGCGACAAATTATGCAAATGACGACTGAGATAAAACAAACCATGGAACAGAAGCTCAATGAATCTAACACAAACATGGAACAGAAGTTCTATGAAGCTAACCAAACCATGGAACAGAAGTTCTATGAAGCTAACCAGACCATGGAAAAGAAGATAGAACTGAAATTTAACGAAGCTAGCAAGCAGTATGAAGAATTAAGTAAACGAATAGAACGGATAGAACTGAAATCAGACGATACGAAACAAACAATCGTCCATGTGATGAACGACATATCCTCGCAGTTTGAAGAGAAGTTAAAAAGGTTAGCCGATGAATGTCAAGAAAAGCACGATCATCAAAATCATGAAATCTGTGCTGTAAAAAAGGATTTAACGTTAATAGAATCTTCCGTTAAGCATCAAAAGATCCAGTTGGCTACTATGCAGGAAGAAATTAAAATGTTACAGGCTAGAGATAACATTTATCGCAATAATCTGGGCAGTGATCGTTTCGAGTTTCCCCAATCACCGGATATAAATACGCCTTCGCCGGAATCTGAGGAGGATATTATATTAGAGGAAAATTGTCCGAAGATCACTGATGAACGAAATATAAATGGTATCATGACACAGCACGCTACGGACCGGAACAATCACACCACAAGAACAAGGAGTGAGAAAAGAAAGGTAAAGTTAAGTGTCAAGATGAGCGAAATCAAAGCCATGAGTAAATTTAGTGGTAAGTGCAATGAAAATGCTAGTTCTTTCTTAGAGAAGTTCCAAGACGAATGCAGTATAATGTCTATCGACCGATCACAATACATGAAATTAATACCCCATGTATTACTCCCACCTTGTTCCTTATGGTTTAAGGCAATACGTGATCACATTAGTACATATGAGGAATTTAAAGCGGCATTGATCGCGAATTACGAAAATGACTTTTTGCTGGCAAACAGAGATGCCACTCTTAGAAATCAACATTTCAATCCTCGATTGCACAAATCTATTGTAGAGTTTGTTGTAAATGTCTATAATGAATTAAAGGTTGTTAATCCCTTGCAATCGGAATCAAGAATAATTGCATCGATTCGCAATTTGCTTCCATTTAAATTACAGCAGATCTTATTTTCCACACAGTGTATGAGTTTCAGTCATTTATTAATGCTTGTACAATGCTACGAAACTCAATATCATGCTATGAATCTAACACAACCAGGAATGGGTAAAAATAAGAATACTTCAGATCATTCGGTCCCTGTTCGGAATTTGAATATCCGAAGTGTGAATAATAATGAACCGAACCTAAGACGAGTATACTCTAGCAATCAAAATGAACAAAATAGACAAGGTTATGTAGGGAATCCGCCTAACTTAATCAATCGAAGTAGACACAAAAACAATAGAAATACATGTCGAAATCCTAGAGATGCTACCAATCCTATGTATAGACAAAATCATTGTTCACGAGATGGTACTTCGTATCCAAATTCAAATCACAATGAAAGACATGTACAACCTAATGTAGAACCTAACCACGATTGTGCGGTACAATGCACTTTATTAGATTCATATGCCAGTGCGAATGTAACATGATTACCGTTAACGAAATTAGGTTAAACCCATGTTGGTTATAGATTCTTGTGAATTTTCGTTTTAAAGTTTGTGTTAATATTAATAATGAAAACGATTGTTATAAATATTTGAAATGCTCAAATAAATAAGAATGAAAAATAACAATAATAATGAAAAATGTGTTTATTTAATAACAAAAGGGTGTCTTTTGTTTCTGTAAAATAAATTTATTTACTTCCATTTGATTATTCAAACGTAGGTTATGTTTAATTTTTATTCTTTCTTATTAATGTGAAGAATCATAATTCAATTTATAATTAGTTAAAGGCAAAAATTATTTATATTAGATTGATTTGTGTTTAATTATCAAAGATTTATTGTGAATGTATTTATGAGAATGATAATAACTAATATTTTATATATATGAGGGTTAACCAAAATGTAATGAAGATATGTATGAGGTGTGATCAAAATAAAAAAAAAAACATATGTAATGTACAAACATTAATCTAACCAGACCAGTGGTTCTTGAATATAAATGTCAAGCCTACTCATGACTTTTATATTCAGTCCCTTTATCGGGCGACATTTTCTATAACGAAATACTTTAGTTTGTATAATATTAACCTGTACCGTGGGCAAAAAGTGTTCATAAATATGTAATATACTTAGTAGAATGTTCATTTTAAATTAACAGAAAAGAAGAATGTTTTTAATATCTGTAAGAGATTATTATGGGATAGTTGTGGCTATGTACATGTTATGTGTTGACCTAGTCAAGTGAATTTATGTATTTTACGGTCTTAAAAAGAATATTTAAGACATATCAAGCAATAAAGGTGAGACTAATAATCTTTGAATATCTGAGTTGATTTTTGCATAAAGAAAAGTAATTATCGCTTCGTAACTGATATTTTACAAGACGAACCAGGTTGACGACGCTTTTCTATAGAGTCGTTATACGTGAATTGCATTTAGAAGCAGATTTTGAAGTTTCATTAACTTCATATACTGGCGGAATTTCTTTGGAGACGAACTGAAAGTGTGAAGCAAATAAGTCTGCTGGTTCTTCATTACAAAATTTCCTTTCCGTTGTGTATTAAAATGTGAGAATTTGCATGCAGATTGTAGTTTCTATTAGAAATTCCCAACACTGGCTAAGATTACATATTATGTTGCGTTCAGCCTCAGACACAAAGTCACGATAAGCTTTAAACATGTCTTATTTATTTAGTTTATAAAGCCTAACAAATTCGCTATAATGATAGTTGTAATTACAAACTTTCCGCTTAAATTTCTTGAAGTGGTGTGGTTTAGATTTAGTGTTTGCTATGATGTTTTAGTGAACCAACACAGGAATCTCCTGGTAGTACGCTTATTTTTAGGATACATTTATCAAATATTCGGAAAATGTCTCAAGTGCATAATTAACTTCCTGGTGTTCACTCAGGATGGTCCAATTAATTTATGATAATACCGTATAAAGAATTTTGAAATTGTTTTTCCTAAAATTGTAAGTCCAAACATGAGATTTAAGTTTCGATAGGGCAGGATGATGAATATCTTCTGCAACTGATGGGACATTTTCAGGCTGCACTATGATGTTACAAATGTTAGTTTAGATTAGACCAAGGATGTGCTCATTTTTATGCAATACTTGATTACATGATTGCAAATTAAAATATGACATAAAATTAGTTATTACTATTTTTTTTACCTTGGTGATGCATCAATTTTCTTTAATTCCTCAACTTTAATCTCAATAATGTTGAAGTTATCTACAACACAAATTGTGCTTTCCGGACGGCAAATTTCCTCTAGGTACAAAACCAACTCTTCATAATAATCCATCTTAGTATTAGGTTGAAAATATACAAGAAAATAGCAATTTGGTATCTTAAGCCATACCTGAGACATGATGAACATTGCAAAAGTTTGCTGCACTCCTCAAGATTATGTAATTGTGAGAACATGTAATTAGAGCTACAAAATAACTACATATTTTTGTAATGTTACAGAAGCAACGGAAAACAACACTCATTTTAAAGAAGTTTGCACAAATACACCCTTTTAAGCGGTATATCAATATCTGCCAATGTTTTTCAAATCTCCGAAACAGTTTGAGATGCTAAATTGTTGTAAACGGCATTATGATTTTTAGGCCTATTGAAAACCACCTAGTGACTCCTCGTAGCGTAGTCGATAACGTTCTTGCCTTCGGTGCGAGCGGTCCCGGGTTCGATTCCCGGTGGGGGCATTCGGTATTAAAGCTTTTTCAGGCCTTTGTTTTCCTGGGTTTCCCTCATTCACACCAGCATCTTCCTTCCCCAGGTCCCAAGAAGCTTCCTTCCTTCCCCCTTTTTCCGGATAATCTGCTCGCCGAGGGACGTCATCCCTCATACGTGAAGGGTTAACATGGCCATAGGTGCCAAAAGCCCAGAAATCTAATCCTAAAATCCTAAAACCACCCAAGTGATTAAATATGCTACTTATCTAAGCACTTTTTCGAAATAAAGTCGTTTAGAAAAGATCAAATTATCAATCCCTCTAACTTTCGTCCTATTTGTTTGAAAAAGTGCTTTACCGTTGAATTCAACACTGAGGGCCTTCGAATGTACATTGCACCTCACTTGCATTATTGCTGTTCTAGAAAGTTTGGATGTTTGTGAAATTTTATCGCTCTTAACTGGTAACGAATGATTAAGAAATATATTTCAAATATGTAACAATCTGATGAGCCTTCAAAATATAAATTTTTGTTGGGTTGGCAACACTGTTAAATTAGTAATTTTGCAGCGTTTGTCAAGAGCATGCAGATTCATCCTAGAAAATCAGTATTTGCATCCTAGAAAATTTCAACATATTCTATATATTAGTACTGGTCACACAGACACATCATACACTTATATATAGGCTATATAACCAATGAATGAATTTAGTAAAGACCCTATGTTCTAGGCAGACGTAATACTAGGCCTATTAATATCCGTTAATCTGCTCCGATAAATAGTGATAAATATATCCCTTAAGTGATGATTGTAGTTTAGGTATGTTGTAGGTGAAAGCAAATAGTTGCAGTACATTTAATAAGTTCATTTATCAAAACGAAAGGACTGTTATGTTGAATGCCACATTTTAATGATTTTGTTTCCAGTTGTTACATTTGTATCGCTGAATAGCCTATCATTAATTCTCATTTCAATTTATTGTAAGATCTCGGGAGGGAACTCAAAATGACAAATGTATTGTCTTACAGCTAATGTCATATATGATCACAAAGTTTTCTATTGATTGCACCTACGCAATTGTCTGAAGGTTATAATCGCATGCATGAATAACTACGTTTATATGCATCTACTACCACTATATATTACTATGTGCTATGTAATAGCCATGCGTATACACATAAGTGAATGTAGTGGTTTATATAGATTACTTACCTCCAGAGTTTAAAACTTCTACATTAGTCCTTGACTTTAAATTTTTTGCTTGGCTTAATATTTACTTTGAAATTTGCCCCATCTAACAAACTATTGTGAAGAGCAAGAAATGTAATTAAACTGAGGAGGAAAAGTTCTTTTTGTGATGTAACTGTTTTGTTTGTTGATCGTTTGATATACACGTAAGGCGTTATTTCATTTTTATACGAAGTTCTATATGTCTGTACACGAAGTTCTAGATCAAGAAACTACCGTTCCTCTTGGATACAAAACTTTTATTATGGAAAGTCTGTCTATAATATGAGAGAGCATTAAGAAACGTCGTTAAATGAGTTAAATAATTGCGAGAATAATTGCCGTTCACAGATAAAGAATAAAATTTACATAGAATTTTGCGATCATCTAATGGTTTCTACAATATTGAAATATGTAAGGTAAGTTTATTAGCAGTAGGAAGTTTAAGAAAAAGGATAATTTCGTGTCTTCTCGCTCAGTACCCCATATTTGTAATATTTCTGGACATAGTTTATAATAGTCTACTTATCTATTATTAGTAGACTATTACAACATAAACTTACAATTCGTTCTGATCATGCAGATTTTATTCATTTAAATGTTTTATCACTTACATAATTTATTTTGTCAATCACTTCATAAGTAATACATATTGAGAGACGATAGTACTTATATCTAGTGTCTTAATAAACTCTGAGTCTGCATACTGAAGGAAATAACCCATATTATTTTTACTTATGAATTATGATAGAGAAGAAGAAAATATGGTGATCATCAAAAACTGGCAGTCAAGATTTCAGGCAGTTTACACGTTTCACGGCTGCTTCATGCCGAGAAAGGAATTTTTGGATGTCTGAACGTTTGTTAATAAGCTCGTCTCGATTTATACACACTCGCCCCAAAATCATACTGTTCGACGTGTTCGTAAAAATGTTAATCTTAAGTTCTTACAAAACATTCTCCTATCCAGATTCGAATTTTTCCCCACCCCACCAAAATAAGTGTAGTTTACCAGAGGGTCAAAATAAAGATAATTGGATTTTTTTTCGAAAATTATCGAAAAGATTTTGATAAGTTCCTTCATTGAGAAGAATCTTAAACAAATAGTACTGTTGAGGATGAGTTTTATGTAATCAATTTTATCAAAAGCGATTCTGAAATTTCATTCATATTTCATAAACATTCCAATAACATTCGTACAACATGTCTTAAGTCATTTTCTATAAAATATCCTCAAGGACTAGTTTACTCTTTGAGGATGAGTTCCTTTCGGATAATTTTCTCAACACCGATGGAGGTGATCATGAAAACTAAAGTCACAGGGGCTGTTTTACTCTTTATGGCGTGTTCCATGTTCTTTATAATACGAGTACACAAATGGGATAAGCTGGGGAGTCATTTCGTACAAACCTTCGCAAAATTCTGAATACAGCAACAACGCGTAAAATGAAAAAAAATCATTATAACTGCTATACCAATAACCGAAAACAAAATCAAAACTTTGCGTTGCACCAAGGCAAACTGTTATGGATTGTACCCGTAGTACTTGACTGGTTAGAGACCCACTAGTTCTGGACTGTATTATCTATTAAGTGTTGTTGACAATGATTAATCATCGTTGTTACATTATGAAGAACCTAAAGAGCCATTTCCATTTTCCACTGAACACTTACCCCCAGCAGTACAGAAAATTGACATCGACTATCCAACGTAGCTTGTCGAACTGAAGGAAAAGATGCATTAATCGTCATGCTGAGTCAACGCTTTCGAAAATTATTGCATGTTAAAATTAACATTAGAATATATGGGCAGAAGTACTTTTTTTCGATTTTAAAAGAACGGTAAGAGAAAGAAATGCAGTTCTTAGGAAGTTCCCTGCGACAATATCAAGACATCTAATGGTACTAGAGCGAGCTTCCGGAACATTGCTTGAATCGGAACGAAATATGCACAAAACCAGTTCCAACATTAACACAAAAGCCAGATAAGACAACTTGATGCAATATTTGCTTGAAATCTACGGTTGGAAAACATCTTAAAGTAAAATCAATTCTGAGGTGGAAAAGTAAAGAATTAAATTTTAAAATGTTTAGGGATGGTACCGAGTCCGAGAGTAACCTCGATCTCGTCTCGGACTCGGTATTATCCCCAAATTATTTGTTAATTTCATTGCTTACTTTTCCACTTCACAATTGTTTTCACTTTAAAATGTTTTACCAACCGTACGTTTCAAGTAACTCCTGCATGAAATTGTCTTATCTGGCTCTTGGTTTAATTGGAACTTTTTTTTAAAGCTAAAAATGCAATATATTTGAATCAAAAATTTTCTTGTAGGCCTTATATCTGGAGAATTACATATAGTGTTAGCCCAACCCAAACTATCACTATCAAACACATTTCAGATATATCTGGAAATGTTGAATTGGTTATGATGGTATTTAAAATGTCTTGCAGGGAAAATATGGCAGAAGATAGGCATCGTTTGATGCATTTCTTTAGTACAGCTATAGAAATTACAACACAAGGAAGTGAATGATTGTATAAGATAAACAAAATTTATTTTCTGTTATGAGAGTAACAGAGAACTATTCTCAACACTGCTTGCCTATGTAACTGTAAACGCATTGTTTTGCAAAAAGAAACTGTAAATATAATATTGCTGGGAATATAATATTGCTCAAAGAGGTTAACCCAAGTGTAGTGCATCTGCAAGTTCTTCAAAAATTCCCACTAACTGTATGTGAAATAAAGTTTATTTAAGTTGAGCAATATCTGTTTATGTACTCATGTTTGTAGTTGTGATGATTTACAAAACTTCACGTACTGCAGTAGAAACAAAAGCACAAAATAGAAGAACGTGCCAATTCAAAGATCACGATGATTATTATGATCCAGCATGTAATACTTTTATTTTGCTTTCGGTTTACGCAAAAGCCTCTTAGAATAAAATTTCAAAATACTACTACATAATGTATTCTGCATCTTTTCAAAAATAGAGATAATACTTGAAATCTTATCATTACTTAACTGGAAAATATTGCATACAGTATGGCAGTACTACATATAGCGATTCTTGAAAATAGTCCAATCTTGAACAAAGATTGAAGATGAAGCCAATGATTGAAGAAAATATCGTTAGAAGTGTAAAAATACTTCAAGTTATACTTGAAGTTATAGGTTAATACTTGAAGTTTTATTCATACATGTATAAAGAAGTATAATGAAATATGTCACTCATCGAGAAATTAAACTATTTAATTATTTTCCAGTTTCGTTCTTCTTGTCATTGAAAAGGCGTTGACAATGGATTTCAGTTTGCCTAAAGATTATGACAAAGAAGTACGCTAATGGTGAGTGTGGTATCAAACTAACGTATGTTTTAGTTGATATTTTTTTAAAAAATATTTTGTGTTCAGTTTCTATGGTCTGTTATGTAAATTTTTGAAACTATAAGTGGACACAATAGATAGAAGATTTTACTCAAACCTTATACTTACAACTTGATATTTAGGTTGCTTATAAACGGAATCAACGATTTCCTCAAAAGTTAACATTAGTCAAGGGTAGAACCGATCAGTCTCCCTTGTGTTTTCCGGGATGAGATGTAATGGGCCATATACGTAGTAAGCGGCGTATGGCCACCTAATATGTTTATAGCGCAGTGTATATTCACCGTAAATTTAAGAACGAATGATTGTATATGTCAGTGTTGGTACAAGCTATATTTTTTGTGAAAACATCCAAGCGTGCAGCTACCAAAACTTCTAGCATTACATCAATACTCCTGGACACAATGTAAAAAGGATAACTTGTCATAGTAGTGACAACGTTAAATTTATTCTAACATGCATGTGGCCAATGTTTTCCTTTTAACAGTTTTACTGTTGATAAGACATGTTGCTTTAGTTGTAATTCCACTGTAAGTGTTTTCCTGATGCGGCAAAACGTCCGTGGAAAAAAGCATTTCGAATGCTCAAGCCGAAGCATTCTACTAACTTTTCCATATACCAGAGGTGGCCAGCCCTTTTAAGTTTGAAGGGCTACCTTTTACTTGACAAATCACTGGCGGTCTGCTTATCTGTTCACTAATCCCGATAGAGATAATCATTAAGTACAAGGCTCATGATAAAAAGACAAAGTCGACTAATTTTACGCAGAACTGTGTAATGTAACTTACGGTCACGGGATCAAATCCAGCCATCAATTACATAGGAAGTGAAAAACTCCAAAAAAGGTTCTTAATACATATATTCGTGGGATGGCAAATTAACAATTATCCTTTTACTAATGATTTAGGTTAATAATTGTATATATTGAACAATAATAAACAATAATATACCCTAAAGAGGGTCACTACAGTACTTTTCGAAAAACTACACATGAGTTTTGCGAACATCATGGATGTGTTTTATATTTCTTATTTGAAAAAAAAAAATGAAATGACATCTTTGAGTTTTACGTCCCACGGTTATGCCGGTTAGGCTAAAGGAGACGGTGATGATGAGTAATGAATGAAATGGTGGAATGAAGAAAGTGGAAGGAAACGGGAGAACCCCGAGAAAACCCACGCACACGGTGTTTGTCTACCACAAAGTTCACTTGGCGGGGGCGAGGATCGAACCCGGGACCCCAAGCACCAGAGGTGAACGCTCTACCACTGAGCCACCGCGGCCCCGTTCTTATTTGAAGGGTATTTGTACTTAAGTGCCTTATAAATTCATATGGTCCAACCCACAACGTACAAAAACTATTTATTAATGTGATCCACCGATGCAGATTTTATCTTGTTACCAATTTTGTAATCAGATGGATTTATTTTCATGTTAGATATTCTATTACGTCGTTGTCACGCCTTCTCCATATTTTTCAAAGTACGCGTTAGAATATCTATACTGGGGAAGATTTTATCTGCTCTCCACTTAACATCGAGCGGATCATTAACATTATAACAGAATTTTAATTCCATAGTATACGACTTAGTTTTCATGAACTGATTATTGAAAACAAATTCTATTTCACCTAATATTTTGTCTCAACAGCCATGTTTATTATTCATATATACATATTAAGACAACTCTTCAAGCTGAAGATATATCTGTCTCTGCGCTGTTCCCCACAGGAAAATACGGGGGGAAAGACGGCAATCTCTAATTTCGAAACATGATAAGAAATATGTAAAAATTTGACAAGTGAATGTAGCCATATCGATTCATCAAATTTCGCAGAAGAAATCCAAAATGCGTTTCAATTGGAGTAAGGGTTCTAACATGATACATTTATTTCATCGATAAACGATGATCAAACTATAAACTCGTGATTGCGAGTGAACAAGGGATCTATTACGTCAATTTCGAAAGGATTGTCGATGTGTTTGAATGTAAAATAAAATAAAATAAAATAAAATAAAATAAAATAAAAGGGACATTTAAACAATTCATAACTGATTTACAAGAAGCCAAAAATGTATACCAAATTACGATTTTTCTTTTGGTTGTTTAACTTACAAATATTACAAATGTTGTAACAAAGAGGCGTTAAATTATATATAGTATAAATGCAAAACAACTATTGGGAAACAACTGTGGTTTCATCAAGACAAAATTTAGTAATAGTAAGAACTGCTCTGCAATGGTATGCAGAAGGTTTGCTGGAAACAAATATAAACTCCTAGTATATATATCCCTTAAGAGATCCGGGGTTTTTGGGCTATTTTTTAGACTTTCAGTCAAGCAGCTACTGCGTCGTCACTATTTATCCTAGGATCATGGTTCATACCTCATTCTCTTCAGAATGGAGCTGGCTTTCAAATGGTACCACTTGCATGCTCATACCATATACCAGGAGCGGGAAATTATGTCAAAGGGAAAATTTCGGAGGAAAATTTTTTTTCTCGCACTTTGGGACCCCCTGGAGCGACCCTGTGTGAACGTAGCCATCTAAAAAAATCTGATAAATAGTACTTGGTATACTGAATGTTTGTTCCAAATTTCAAGTTTCTATTTTGAATACCAAGGGAGGGAGAAATTTTATCAGGAATTCCCACTATGCCCCAAATTACCGTAAAACACCATGATCTCAGATAAAAAATTTCCTGAGACATCCCTAATTACCCTAGGGTCACGTTTCGCCCATCATTCTCTTCAGAATAGAATTGCCTTTCAGGCGGTATGACTCACGTGTCTCCATCGTGTATCTAAGGCGGGAAAATGAGGGAAAACGAGATTTTTTGGATCTAAATATCCTTTTTTCATCTTTTAGCCCCCCTGGACCACCCTGTTTTAACGCAGAGATCTGAAAAAAAAATCTGGTAAATACTACTCGGTAGGCTGAATGTTTATGCACAATGCCAATTTTCCAGGTGCAAAAGTAAGCCCGCCAAAAAAAAATATACCGACAATGTCCCATATTCCCGTATACAGAGGGAAATTTTTAAACATTCCCTGAGACATCCCTAATAACTCTAGGGTCATGTTTCGCCCATCATTCTCTTCAAAATAGAACTGCCTTTCAGGCGATACCATTCACTTGTCCCCATTATGTATATAAGGCGGGAAAATCCCGTAAAAGGGATTTTTGGGTAAAAATTTCCCTTTTTCAACGTTTAGCCCCTGTGTACCCCCTGTTTTAACGCAGAAATCTGAAAAAAATCTGGTAAATACTAATCGGTGGACTGAATGTTTGTGCACAATTTCAATCTTTTAGGTGAAAAAATAAGCCAGCACAAAAATAGTACCAAAAATGTCCAAAATTCCCCTATACAGAAGTATATTTTTATAAAAATTCCATGACACTTCCCTAATTACCCTAGGGCCATGTGTCGCACATCATTCTCTTCAGAATAGAACTGCCTTTCAGGCGGTACCATTCACTTCTCTCCATCGTATATCTAAGGCGGGAAAATGAGGAAAAACGGGATTTTTGGGTAAAAATATCCCTTTTTTCAACTTTTTGACCCTCTGGATCCCCCCTGTTTTAACGCAGAAATCTGAAGAAAAAATCTGGTAAATACTACTCGGTGGACTGCATGTTTGTGCAAAATTTCAATCTTCTACGTGGAAAAATAAGCCCGCCAAAAATACTTTACATAACCCCCCCCAAAAAGTATTACACGAAAATATAAATTTTAGACTTATGACGTCATCACCTCCTATGTCTCGACACACGAAGGTGTGTGACCATCCGTAATGTCTTCTGCAATGCCTCTGGACTTGAAAAACAAAAAAAAACCGGACGAAAAAGCTCAAATAGGAGAGTTATAACGCAATGTACCATGAAACACCCCTTATGGTACAAATTGTACCATGAGATCCCCAAAGGGATATATATATATATATATATATATATATATATATATATATATATATATATATATATATATGTGTGTGTGTGTGTGTGTGTGTGTGTGTGTGTATTATTATTATTATTATTATTATTACTGAAGATTTGAAAATTAACAGTTGTATCTGAGATCACGGGAAGGGTCAGTCCAAAACCACATATGACCAACGAGCAAAAGGGAGAGGAAGAGTGCGTGAAGTATGCAAGGCTTATGAAGGGGCTGCTATGTAAACAAGGTTGCGAACCACTGATCTAGAACATCCTCCCTCAGAACAAAGACAGAAGGTTAAAACTACGAAAGTCCATATAAAAATCGAGTGAAAATCTCTCTCAGAACATGTTAATACTGAATTCGGCCATGCAAAACTTCCGTTCCTATCGATCGAAATTACTAACTCAGTTAGCGAAAAAAAAAAGGTACATTCCAACACATATACACATGGTCCATTTAATAAATAACCGGAAAAGTTGTATAAAAATACAAAACTTCGACAAAGTTTGTTGCTTCTTTGTTTTTTCTTGGCCTAGAACTATTATCAGATGAAGCTGGCACGCCTGCCTCGTGAACGGGATGCTGGGAATCAGTGAAACAAGATGGCGACATCCTTGCAGGTTTGCATTAACGTAGAGCAGCGCAATGTCATTAGCTTCCCATTTATTTTGGTCTTTGATGTTGATTGCAAGTGAATAATAGAAAGACGTCAAAAAACTATTTAAGTGCCCATTCCCTTATGGGTATGCAATCCCCAAAACTTTACATTATCTGCAGCGTAGACTCGTAGGAAAAAATTTTACAAAATTTCAAAGATCTACGTAAAGTAGTTTCAGAGAGCTGGCAAAGCCCAAAAAATTATTTAAGCCCCTTCTTCCCGTTTAAGGTGTGCAATTTCCAAAACATGGTCTTTTATTCAGAGTATGCTGCAAGGATAACATTTATAGAAACTTTCAAGGTTATACGCCTAACAATTTCGAAGATCTGGCGAACACCAAAATATAATATTTAAGCTCCTCCTAAGAATAAAGAATTCCAAAACTCTTGTATTATTTGAAGAATAGGGTGCGAAGAAAATACTTATAAAAAATTTCAAGGTTCTACGTCTAGCAGTTTCGGAGATTTAGTGAACATCAAAAAATTATTCAAACTTCCCCATCTTCCCTCCTTAGAATATGTATTTCGCAAAATCTCGTCTTATCTACCAGTTATCGTGGAACAGGAACATTTTCACGGAATTCGAAGGTTCTAGACCTAGTAGTTTCTTAGATCTGTTATCAAAAATCAGATGATACGGAAAAAGCTTCCACTCCAAACACTGAACTTGAGAAGGATGATAAAATATATTATATGAAGACTACCTCAAACGTGACCAAAACTTGGATATACATATATGATTGACCTCCTAACCAGGGCTATAAGTTACAACAATTAATAACTAAAGATTGCATCAAAGAAGTCACTTTCAATCGTTCATGAAAGAATACACAAAAATTAAGTGCGAGCTTCAGGAAGATTACGAAGTCGTGCAAAACTTATGTTCCTATAACAAATTACAATATGCCACCGAAATCAAGAACAAAACTGAGACCATGAAAGCAGTTATTCGGCACCTTCCAATTGATACCAGTATTGAATACATCACAACAGCACTCAAGGAGAAGGATTACCCAATATTCCCCGTTTCACAAATGCAAACCCAGAATCGTGAAGCAGGAAAGGAAAAGTCCCCATCCCAATATTCTTGATTACATTGAAGAAGAGACTACAAACTACCAGAATCTTCAAAGAAGACTTATTGCTACAAATAAAAGTTCGCATAGAACCACTATAAAAGAAACATTACTTGTAATGCTTCAAATACCAAATATTTGGGAATTCGCAAACAACTTGCCAAGCTCTGCATCAGTGCGTTAAGTGAATCAATGTGAAAAGAACACCGGAGACACAACAGCGAAATGTGTTAACTGTAAAAGCCCTCATCTTGCTAATTACAGGTATTCCGGATGTTCGCGAATACAACTAATTATACAAGCAAAAAGGAAAACAACACCAGCAAGCACAATCTCACATTCAGCACCTTTTTAAGACAACACTGCTACATCCATTTCAAGACCTGAACATACAATATGACGCGGCTTCAACACCGAAGACATTCCCTGATGATAATTCATCATCTGAAGACATCATCAAAACTGTTAAAGAACTTCTTCAACTTCTGAAGAATTTAAACTGACCAACATAGAGCACACGTGCTACGCACGTACATGTAGGGATGCGCACGAGACAAGATTTGTTCTTGTCTCGTCTCGAAAATGTGCTGTAAAAGTGATGTCTCGACTCCAAAAATGTATATTTCTCTATTGGAAGAGCCGTGTCTCGACTCGAATTTTGTCAGGAAAATCCCGTCTCGACTCGTCTCGTGCACATCCCTACGTACATGCCAAAGTTAAGACCTTCCCAGATCTACTCAACAAATTTACCATTCTTATGGATTTCTTCTCGGAAATGCTACCATGACGTCGAGAAACTTTTTCAGCACTTCATTGCTTGTTATAAGATGATTTTTTCTTGTTTAATTTTATATTGTTCTGTAGTTTTGTATTTTGTAATTTTATATTGTACGCAGCCAAACACATCAATAAATAAATAAATCTTGTTACCCATCTCCAAATGAAACTACAGATAAATGAATACTCATGGACCAAGAGAAGGCGTTACTTTCTACGCCCCCCCCCCCCAATCTTCAAATGGGAACGAAATTGCACTTTAATAAAAAGAAATAAGAAGAAAATAATTTTTCATTGAAGAGTATCTATGTGGTAAAAGGAACGTTATTCAATGTAACTCAATCCGTTGAGCTGAGATACTGGGAAATTATTTGCCGATATTATTTCATGAACAGAGCACGAAGTTCAAGGATGTCTTCATCTTCAGTCGTTACCGCATTTTTGTAAACAGGCAGTTTTTGAGATATTATTTTACAAAACAATTTAACCAAACCACCACATTCAGGATTATAACTTTGTGAAGGTTTGTTATGGATATCGAAAATGAGCTGAACCACCGGCATACGTTGCCTTATTCTCTTTCAACAACAATTACTCAGGAATCGAGGAAATCATTCATAATATTTTCTTTGATGATTTTGATCTTGTCTTAAATCAATACCGCTTATTGTATTCGCTCTTTCCTTGCAGGTGACTAAGTATTACCAATGACCTTTTGACTGGAGAGTCTGAACTATAAATACTCTCACTTCCGCCAGATGCCGTGAAACTGGAGCCGTGCTTGTGCTGTTTATGCTCAGAATAATATGATTTATTTTCTGATACCTCGAGTTTGGAAACGGAACCATTTTATTTTCCGCGAAGACGTCTGCCTATGGCTGTAACAAAAGGAAGCATTGTTTCAAAGAAAACAGAACTTCTTTTAAAACTGTGAAATTTCTATTTTTGATATGGTACCCATAATGTATTGCATGAATCTGTTAATAACAAAAGTTACTGAAAGAAGTAAATTACTTAAAATTTAGCTGCTTTGCTCCATCTTTGGATTTTTAAAATATATCTAGTGTAATAGCAATTAAGTAAGGTACTCAATGCTCCTACGAGTGTAGTATCTAAACGTTTCAAGATACTAACGCTTGAGAAATATAAAGATAACTGTTACATTTACATAAACATCCAGGCATCTTTCGGGAATTTGCCGGGCCTGAGAAGATGCCAATTGATTGTGTATAGGCCCTCAGCGCCCATGGCCTGCAAATTACAAAGGGGAAAGGAACCTGAGGAAGATACCATTAAGGTAAACAACCATCGAAGATTCCTTTTCATAGAGGGTCTTGTTCCCCTTCCCTCTGTTGCCTCTAAGTAATCTTAACAGCCAAGTTATAAGCTAGAATATTACGTAAATTCATTCTAGTCCTAATATAGCAGCTTATCTCATTGCTAGTAACGTTTTCAACCTCAACGCCACTAGAAAAAAAAAATTGGGGAAATAAAAAGCACTTTCACTCACTCACCCGAGCTTTGCCATACAAAATAAGAAAAACTGTATTCTTAGCAACGATTTCATTGTTTTTTTTAATTTAAAAAAAGATTACTCATTGTTAATTTATAAATCCCCTTCTTTAAAAAAAAATACTTAAAAATTCTGAATTATGAAAATTACCTCTCTAAAGCAAATTTTCAATATAAGTAAAAGTTATAACTGTAGAACAATTTTTAATAATACGAAGAATTTTCGTTCCCCATTGTGATACTACATTAAACTTCTAAACCAATTGAATTCAATGCTGAAGCCTTAAACAGTAGATCTATAATTTTTGGGTTGCATTACAAATGAAACAGTTCTGCGGAGACTAAATGCATACCGAAAAAACAGTATCTCATTATCTCTTACAATTATAACTATTACATAGGAACGAAGTTTGAAGTCGGAAGCTGTTCCCTTAAGGAATACGTTGTCAGCTCTGCACCTCACTGCCACCTGTTATGGAAGACCACCACCGACGCCCATCCTCGGCATGATGGTCAAAGCTATAATGATATCACCCTCCAAGCCACCATGTCGTTGCCACATTACTACATGTCACCATGTAGTTGGCTGCCCGCCTTCCTGCCGACATGTTGGCAGTCATAAAACCATTTTCTAGCCGCAATGGCGGTCCTAGAAAGGCGTGTCACACCCTGTTACCTTATGGAGACGCCTTATACGAGTAATTCTGCGAAAGCGTGTCGGCATGTGATTATCGTCCCGCCATGTTTCAGCAATCGGATTTTCTAAATGGACTATTGGCCCACACTCACAATTTGGAGGTTTAGCTGCAGATGTATTTATTTCACTGTTACATGCACCTAAATTGAGCACATCCACAAATACTTCCACCACCTTAGCAATTAGGGTTACCACCTGGCCGGAAATATTTGTTATTTTGATTAAAACCGGTGACGGGTACAAACTTCTTACCAACACCTTTATGACCTTTTTTTTCAAATTTGTATCTAGTTCGAGGTGTAGATTTAAAAAGTAACTTTCATTCTGCAAATCGAAAATCGTCACATTTCACCATCTATCAACGAATAATATATTTTGTTTATTTGTTTAGATAATTTTTAAGAGATGACAGGGACTGTATAAGGGAAAATTTGAAATTTACTTGTGAGTAATTTTATGCATTTATTGAGAGTGAAAAAGGACTTCTTCCCAAATCCAAAATTGTCACGTAAAGATTGATATACTTTCATTTTCATTTGTTTCGATAATTTTAAAGAAATGACAGTTACTAGTAAATACAATAAAATTATCAATTCTGATTTCAGTTTCTCATTTATAGCACAATGTATCTATTAAGCTTATTAGTGAATATATTAAGGATATGTAGAATACAGGTGAATGCACTTCTGTCCAAGATAGTACATTTCCTTCCTATGGATGGTCTGAACAGATATACTTCATACTTAGGCCAATGTCATAGGCAATTTTTACGGAGTGCCGGTAATTTTATTGTCCATTGTTGGCAACCCTATTAGCAATATGCAGATCCATAAAATATTCATCAAATTGCATTTCGCACGTAAAAACAGCTTTGCTGTATACTACAATACAGTTTTGTATTGTAGTATAACTATTACGGAACATCAGATTTCTAAGATTTAATTGCTTATGCATATACAGTATATCCATCAATTTACATAACAGTGAATTCTGCAGCTAAACCGCCATATTGTGTGTTTCAACCACTAATCCTTTTAACAAATCCGTCTGCCTAAAGATGTGGGACAAAGGCGGACTGGGAGTACAAGGGCAAACCCGGAGAACGATGCTTAAGGACCTTGATGAATAACAAGTTGGTCTGGAATCTGGACTGCCCTTTTAGGAATGAATCCTTAGCTGGAGACTTGGATGGTTGAACCCCCGCCCCTACGAAATGTAAACTTGTGTATGCGTATCTATAGAAAAGTATTATTTTTTCCTTTATTTTGTAGTCTGAAAATATTTGCAATGAATCCTACATGTGCCTTCAAAGCAGCGACTGTTTATGTTGAAAGAGATCTGAATATAATATGATTCCATCTTCAATATTTGCAAATGGGCCCCCGTCAATATTCCTGCACTATTGTTAGATATACCGAATTATAAACCCCATCTTGCTATTCCCTTTCCTCTTTATCGACTCGAACTTAAAAAAAAAAAAAAAAAAAAAAAACTATGATTACATCAGCAATGGAGACCTCCTTCTACCCGAGTTTTGAAAACAAGTAAAAAAAAATAAACAAAAATCATAAGTTAGAAAATAAAGATTTGCAAGAAAGGAGTGGTGCGTTTCCATTGGGGTTCACTATTTTCCGTGTACTTTATATATAGGATAAAAAGAAATTTTCCCAATGTAATGCCCTGTTATTTCCCACAGCTTTGTAATGTCTTTGTTACTCTTGGATAAGAACATGGAGAATATTCTATGAAAATCCTCCTACAGTTAGGAAACAGTGTTAGGTATGAAGTTGGAAACGCGAGTCATGGCGTCGGAAAGAACCGGGTCCCCTGAGCACAGCAGTATGTTAGAAATCCGTCCCGTGGCCCAAAACCCAAGAATTCGGGCCCCACATGTTTGGACTCAGGTCTCTTCTATTCGATATCAAATATATTGCCCTGCCTCTTACTGACATGCAACATCACAGTATTGTCTTGTAATGTTCAGTTGACTAACATTCATTCATGATAAAAAGGAAACTTACTTATGTGAGCAAACAGCATGGAGAATATGGCATGAACATTTTGGGGGGCCCGATTTCTTGGGCTTCGGGCCCCTGGCCAGATTTACTACATCACCGGTGTGCTCAGGAAAAACCGACCCTTTCCAATGTAACCACTTACGTCCAAAAACTCCATACGTCATTAGTAAATAGAAGGGAGCCGTCCCTATATTTTCGGGGCCCGATATCTGGGGACATCAGGCCCCGGGCTCAATTTGTGACATTATCACAGTGCTCAGGGGATCACGACCTTTCCATTACAACCTCCCACGTCCAAGACTAACATATTTAATTGATCAATAGAAGGGATCCAAGCTCGAATCTTCGGGTCCTGATTTCTTGGGCTTGGGGCTTGTTTTCTGACATCACCGCTGTGCTCAGAAGACCATTATTTATCGTCACCACTCGCGTCCAAGAACTCCATGTCTAACATGGTTTCCTTATCGTAGGAGAATCAGCTCCATGCTCTTTATGTTATTGATTGCACAACACATTATTGAATACATAAATTATGGACGAGAATGCATTTTCGAGCTAATAACTTACATGTATTTTTGAGACTTTTTTTTATTGTCTTATTGATTTTTCAACAAATAAGGCTACGGGTCGGACAGGGCCCCCCTTCGCTAGCACTGCAGGCCACTGGTTACTGTGAACAAGAACGGAGTTTTTAATTCGTTATAACTAATCGAGCAATATCTTAAGTGATTATTTAGAGGGCCGAGCAATATCTTAAGTGATTTTGTACAGGGCAGGTCCCACCCAAAGATTTTCGGGTATCCTGGCGGCCCAGTCCACCTCTGATGTGGGAACGATGATTCCACGATGCCACCACGGTGACACAACATCATTGTGATATAATCCATGTACACTTCTGTTCACGAAAACCTAGACAACCTTTCAGAGATTAAATCCTACAACCTTACGTCCCTTGGGTTTCTTACAATGGAAATTTATTTTCCCTTCATTCTGTTATGGAGCAATATCCGTATTCTTTAATAGAAATAGATCACCTGGATATTACTTCCAAGTAAATATACAACTGACATGTACAAAATAATCACAAAATGTGACGAAAAAGGATATAAAAATAAAGAAACTGGCATACTGCTTGATGCAAGATTCAAAGCTATACAAGGTGCACCGTCATAGAACAGTAACAGAAATAATTTGAGGAGAGAAGCCGTGTGTGCTTGGTGTAGTGGATAGCATCATGGAGCTGTGTGTCACTGCTCATTTTCGGTATGGGTTCGAATCCTGTCTACGAAATGTATTTTATTCATTTGTAATAAAGAAACTGTGTTTAATTGACAAGGAGAATCAATATATGAATGTAAGAAATTTATGTCAGTGCTACGTAATAAAGTAGATTAGGCCATACATATTTCAACTCCTTCGCCTATTATCTCTAATGTTTACTCTTACACAGAAAGCAATGTGGAAATATGTTCATCCTAGAAACTAATTATTTAGTATTTCGCGCACGGGGAATCATTGTAGATGAAATAATATGGGCATTACATTGTATAAATACTAGCAGAAGTGTCCGTTTTGAATACGGAAAAATAATGTATAATAAATATAAAAACGAAATTTGAATAATGGAAAAAAATGTTTTATTCCCTCCCCCCTTTAGATTCGCAGTTTTCGAAAACGCTGAATCACGTATTTTTAATAAACATATTGTGTATCATCTTTGGAGATTTTTTCCCGTTAAATGCTAATAAAATTATATAATATTAAGTTAAATACAGAAATGTAATAATATTTAAGTATCTTCCACATTGTGGAATTAGTGAAGAATTGGCTTATTTTTAACTTACTAGCTGAACCTCTTCTCATTCCTCACAACATATATAGGGCATATCCCTTTACAGACACAAGTGAAAGACGTCTTGATTTTTAAAAAAATCGGCAAGAGATATCATAAAGGGGAGATTTCTTCGATTATTTTTTCTCAATATCTCGCACCGTTTGCAAGATTTGAGCCTACTTACGGTTGGAGTTTCTAATTCATGTATGACCAGTGTTTTCTTTCTTCTTGCATGCAGTATGTAATAAGCAGATACATTACATATACAATTAATTATAATGTCAGTTATATATGGTGTTCATTGGGCAAAACACTCAAAAAATTAAGATTTATCTTAAGACTCGAGAAATGGTTATCCTTCCTTTTTCACTATTATTTGGCCATGGAACAAACGCCTGAGACATATACAACCCCAATATACAACATTGTGGTGTTGGAATGTATAACACATAGGATATGATGCTTTAGTTTTTTTTTTTAATTTCAACACTTCCAGTGTACCCGTAAAAATGTAATAAATAAATAATGGCCATGTTTTTTTTTTTTTAAATATATTGAGTTAGAACTGGACAATATACGCAAAACTTGCAATCGATCAGTGAAAACGTCATCTTTCTAGAGCCTGTAGTTTCCGAGATCTCATTGTCGAAAGGATTGACCACAAACATATAAACATAGTTTAAAAGAACTCGGAAGATGGAAGCACAATTCACATGCATTGATTTTAGAGAAGGCTTATTAAAATGCAAAGGCTTTGAACAATAATTTAAAAAGATAAACTTTGCGAAAAATATATCTTTAAATAATTTATTTAAAGTACACCTTTTTAAAAATATTTGTCTTTGTTATAAACGTGAAATCACAAATAACCGTAAATCAAAGATTTGGAAACTAAAGTTATAGGTTGGAGCTCGGTCGCTCGTAATGAACTGGCCACCTGGAATCTCTAACCAGGTAAAAAAATAGGGTATCCGTAGCTGGCGGAGAAAAATAAGCGAGTCACTAAATTATCCATCCCCATCGCGAACTTCTGAAATACGGTTGGATTACTTGCCTCACTGAGGATTAAGGAAACAACCGTCGAATTGGTTTAAGCCTCTACGGAGGCTAAATTATCTAATTGACTTTACTGTTGACGATCTTGCAATTCTCTTGGGCTAACGATTTGTTTTTGATATTCTCCTCTTCGGAGGACTATATCACCGAACCTAATTGACGACTTTGGCACCTCCACCGGATACCGATTTTATTAGTGCTTCCTCTTCGGCTTTGGCCCTAGAACTCTCATCCCTATGGCGGACTCTGGCAATGCTTCCGGTCCATCGACTCCATTGAACATTGGCCCACATGGTCGCCAAAAAACGCAACCGCGTATTGTTACCGGCACTACACGGCTAGTACCAACTACCACCACTGTTCCTACCACTTATGCAAACTGTGTCACTACCGGACAACGAATTCGATCCAGATCCCTCTCTGACGGCGAACAAACCTTAGATCCCAAGAAACAACGGCTTACACCAATAACAGATCCTACTGCTACTAATGTCAGCAACAATATGGATTGGGCATCCACTTCCACTGGAAATCAATCAACTTTACACCAAGAAACAATTTATAACTTCCTACTAACTGATTTCGATCCAAAATACGACACAGTGCGCGCTGTCTTTCAACAACTAGTAAAGTATGTTCCTCGTCCAGAAATACGAGAAATCATCAAGACGCGCCGGGGTATCATTCTGAAATCGACAAATCCGAACTTCGCTACACATGTCCGCAACAAAGCTACTTTCGAAATTTTTGGGTCAAAAGCAAAAATATCAACATTAAGTTCCAGCGGACGAAAAACACCACCTCCACCACGGCGTCCTCCAATGTTATCTGTCGTCATACGGGGAGTGGAACCTGAATTCACTGATGAGGAAATTTACTCCGAATTACACCAAGAAGGACTACCTGTTAAGCGTTGTATACGTATCAAGAATAACCAGGATCCAACATACTTAGTCCGCATTCTTACTGATCAACAACTGATCGACCAACTGCTTCTCCACGGTGCCTATATATACCGGCGTCGTTACAAGGTGGAACCATCTCGCACACCAGCACCTCTGCCTGTTAGATGCGAGAAATGCCAACAATACAATTCCCATCCGACATCTGAGTGTCCGAACACCATCAAATGTGGCTACTGTTCACTTGACCATCCCACAAAGAGCTGCCCTAATCTTAAGGAGCCACCACATTGCGTTCGATGTTCTGAGGGACACCCTACCTATAGCTACAAGTATAAAGCTAAACCTAAACCCGATCCAGCTAAGCCAGAACTCGTTGTACCCATACGCTCTGTTGACACTCCAACACCGCCAGCAAATTCGCTGCGCCATCCAATAACTGTTGAAGACCTATTACGCTTCCTCACTATTTCTCTACAAAATATCCATCCTTTTGATCGCAATCATATCCTGAATCAGATCATGTATGCAGCCAAATTACTGTTTAACCTACAACTTCATGCTACATATTCCGGACCTACAGTTCACTTTCAAATTCAACCACTCGAAGTCTACGTTTAATATGGGTACTTCTGCATACGCTAGAATAATACGTATCATTATGGCTTATAACTTACTTTTTCTTAACATTCGATCAGTCTTAACACACCATGTGCTCTTTACACAACTTCTTCAAGAAGAACAAATTGCAGCCTTTGCACTTAACGAAACGTACCTCGCACCACATTTGAACTGTTACTTTCCGAAATATCACTTGCTCCGACATGATGCTCCATCTGGTCCAAGAGTCTACGGAGGTACAGCTATAGGTGTTAGCCAACGCCTTCCTTATAGAGCAGTCACGGTTCCACTTCCGCTCACACTCCACCTTCCTGAGCATAATGTCACGACTATTTATTTTCGAGGCCGCACTGTTACCTTCGCTACCATATATTTTCGACCAGGCAAACCAATCAACTATGACTTTTTTCGATACATCGATTCTACCTTTCGGCACTACATTATCATGGCGGATCTAAACATTCATAGTCGGTCACAGAGGGATAAAACTAACTTTTTAGACTTTCTTCACACTGAAACAGTTGCTGAGTTCCATGTTCTACCGAAACCTACACGCCCCGTCAGCAATACTACTCCTGATGTTGTCATCACATCAACATCTCTTTCGCAGAGTATTCATATCGATGTGCTTGATTCAATTGGTAGTGATCATGTGCCTATCAAACTTACACTTCACTGTTCTCCTCGCTCTCACTCTAACATACCTCCTCAGAAAGTATTCTGCTACAAACGAGCCAATTGGGAACAATATCGCTCCGATCTGGACACTGCTGTTAATAATTTGATCATACCTACTACACAATACGATCTTGATCACACAATTGCTAATCTTACTGAATCTATTCAAGAAGCAGCACACCGTTCCATTCCAACAGCAGAAGTACAATTACATAAACCAAAATTGCCTCCGCACTATTTACCTTTCATATCCGCTTCTCGTCGAGCACATCGTGAGTACCTCGCTACGGGTAATCTTGAAGCGCTTAGACTTCATCGCCAATACCTTAGAATTACGCACAATTATATTGTTGCCTATAAGAAACGCCATTGGATTCAAACTTGCAACACACTTGCAAGTGAATCACACCCCAGTAAATATTGGCGCAAATTCCATCAACTCACCGGTACAGTATCCCGCACACCATACCCCATTGTTCACAATAATCAGGCAGTGATCACTGATATGGATAAAGCGAATACGTTTGCATCATTTTTTCAAGATATTTTTACACCTCTTCCTGGTTGGCATACACCGCAGCGCCTACAAAATTCAATAAACAGACGTACAGATCCAACATCTGCTTCTCTGCGCCCATCTATCAGCCACTCTTTAGAGCCCAATAATCAACTTACCACTCCCATCCAACCAGATGATATTCGCCAAACATTGCTCCGTAAACGAAACACTGCACCAGGCTTTGATTCTGTTACCTATGTTCTCGTCAGGCAAGCATCACCTGCTTTTCTACTTTTTCTCAGCGCCATATATACTTTCATCCTGCGAACTGGATTTTTTCCAATCGACTGGAAATACTCGAAAGTTCTTCTCTTTCCCAAACCTAACAAACCTTCAACTGACGTACAGTCCTATCGCCCTATTCATCTCACCAGTTGCCTTTGCAAAATATTAGAACGCATTCTAGTCCGCCGCTTGCACGCTCATCTTGCAACTCATAATCTACTTCCTATTCATCAAGCCGGTTTTCGACCCCATTTCAGTACAATGGATCAGTTATTACGACTATCTACGGCTATTTATGATCAATACAACACAGGTTTTCCTTCTTGTCTGGTAGCCTTTGATCTAGAAAAAGCTTTCGACAAAGTTTGGCACCCTGGTTTACTGTACAAACTCCATAACTATTTTCTACCATCCTCTTATATCAGATTCATCCATTCTTTCTTACTAGGGCGACTAGCATATATCTCTATTAACGGAACACTTTCTCATCCGATCTTCATCCAATCTGGCGTTCCTCAAGGCTCGTCACTGTCTCCTTTATTATACCTACTGTATGTTGCCGACCTTGTGGTTCCAAACAACATCAACATATTTCAGTTTGCTGACGACACCGCCTTTTTTACGACAGCCCGCACAGTACAATCCATTAGTAAAACTATGCAAACGGCAATTGATGCATTCGTTGACTGGTGCAATGTATGGCGATTAAGTATTAATTCTACCAAAACTCAGGCTATTGTTTTCCCGCCACGTAGACGCCGTTCACGTATCTACAGGAATCCAAGTCGATTAAACCTCCAAGTAGACCATACAGTGTAATCTTGAAATATGTAGGCTATAATTTGAGATGGCAGTAGTTAAAAGTACGTTTGATATATATTACCAGAATGTGAATGGGTTAAAAACTAAAATTAACGAATTTTACCTAAGCTCTACCATGTTTAATTTTGATTGTGTTGCCATTACTGAATCATGGCTAACACATGAAATATTTAATAATGAGTTGTTTGACGATAAATATTTGGTCTACAGAAAAGATCGTAACCTAGAGCGTAGTAATATGAAAGATGGAGGTGGTGTTCTCTTAGCTGTTCACAATAATTATATCTCTGAAAGAATAACAAGATTTGAATTGCCAGATAATGAGGATTTGTGGGTTAAAATTCAGTTATCAGATTTAACATGTATATATATTTGTGTAGTTTATTTCCCGCCACATAGTTCAGAAGAATTATATTTAAATTTTTTTCGAAATATTGAAAGATTTAATGAACTAACATTATCTCAAAATGTTTTTATTATAGGAGATTTGAATTTGGCGCTTTTAACAGATTATTTGGATGGTAACTATTTTTTAAATTTGCCTAATTTGGAGAACAATGTCTTACATAAAGTAATTTTTTTAAATTTCTCACAAATCAATAAAGTAAGAAATCTAAACAATAGAATTTTAGATGTTGTATTTACTAATGTATTACACGTTGAAGTTCTTGAATCTGATGTTCATTTTGTTCAACCAGATCGTCATCACCCATGTTTGAATATTAGTATTCCGTTTTATAAAAACTGTAAAACACGAAATGAAATGGAAGACGTAGTCTACAACTTTTGTAAGTGTGATTTCTTGAAACTTTATCAGTTATTGAGATGTAAGAAATGGGATTCCTTATATGAGATTAAGGATATTGATAATTGTGTCGAGTTTTTCTATTCTGAATTATATGGAGTTTTAAATGAATGTACACCTAAAAATATCAAGAGGAAACGTTCATATCCAACCTGGTTTACTCCTGAAATAATAAAAATGTTAAGGAAGAAAGAACGTTATAGAAAGAAATTTAAAAAATCAAGACTTTACTCAGATTACATGCAATTTGTTGCACTAAGGACACAAGTAAAAAATAGTATTGAAATAGCTTTTCGTGATTATAACAACGCAATAGAAGAGCAAATTGTAAAAGAACCTAGGAAATTTTGGAACTATATTAATAAGAAAAAATCTTCAAACATAAATCAATTTGTACTTGAATATAACAAAGAAAAAATTGTTGACAATAAATTGAAATGCGAAGCTTTTGCTAAGCATTTTCAATCAGTATATAGTTCTGAAATACCTAATATTAAACTATCAGATATTTTTCTGAATGATGTTTCTTCGATTGTAGATACAATGTCACTGGATAGGATCACTGAAACAGAAGTAATCGAAGCTATTGACAAAATGAAAGGCAAAAGGTCAATTAGTAATGATGGTATACCATCTTACATTTTTAAAGGTTGTAAGGAATTTATTGTTAAGCCATTGACCTACATATTTAATCTGTCTATCACTCAGTGTTATTTTCCTGCAAAATTTAAAATATCAGCAATATGTCCAGTTCCAAAAATTAATCCTGTAAAATTAATACAAGACCATAGGCCAATAAGTTTGATTTCTTCTCCAGCTAAAATATTCGAATCAGTAATCTGTAAACACCTGTTTAGTCACATCTCACGATATCTCTCTGAGTCCCAATATGGTTTTAGACATAATAGATCAACAGTAACAAATTTGTTGAATATAAGTCAAGCAATTAGTGAAGCTCTTACCGTAAGGTCTCAAATTGATGTAGTGTATACAGATTTTAAGCGAGCCTTTGATTTGATTAATCACGAAATACTTCTTAAAAAGATTAAAGGATTTGGTATTTCAAATGAATTAATCCGACTATTTAAGTCATATTTAAGCAACAGAATCCAATATGTAACATATAATAATTGTAAATCTAAACAATATTCTGTATATTCTGGAGTACCACAAGGATCCAATTTAGGGCCTTTGCTATTTTTAATTATGATAAACGATTTACCTGAAGAGTTTCAATATTCTTCGTGTCTAATGTTTGCTGATGATACTAAATTATACAAACAAATTTCTACAAGAGATGATTGTGAAAAATTACAGAGAGATCTGGTGAGGTTGAGTGAATGGTGTCAAAGAAACAAATTTGAACTCAATATTTCAAAATGCAATGTTGTAACATTTTCAATCACAAAGAAACCTGTTATATTTAAATATATTATAGGGAATCAAGTACTGGAGAGGAAAGAAGTTGTCAGGGATCTGGGAGTATGGTTTGATGCAAATCTAAAGTTTACATATCATATGGATATCAAAACAAATGAGGCGTTTAAAATGCTTGGATTTATTAAACGATCGTGCTGTCATTTTAAAAACATAAAAACAATATTAACTTTATATAACTCTTTTGTAAGAACAAAATTAGAGTACGCTTCTATAATTTGGGAACCATATTACCAAAAACCAAAGCAACAAATAGAAAAGGTACAAAAGAAAATGTTAAAATATATTAGTTATAAAATAGATAATATACCAACTCGTTATGTATCTTACAATATACTTCTCAGGAGGTTTCAGCTTTTGTCCCTGGAGGATAGAAGGTTTATTCAATGTGTATTGTACTTGAAAAAACTTATTGATAACCAAGAGGATAATATGTCTTTCTTAGGTAAATTACCATTCTATTGTCCTCGTCAAAACCTGAGATTCAGACAAATGTTTTATATGCCTGACAACAAAACAAATTTAGCAAAAAACTCTCCGTTGTATAGGATATGTGATAGAGGCAATAAAATACATTCTATGGGTCTGGACATATTTCAATTAAGATGCTCAATATTTAAACAAAAATGCCTCCAAATGTTACTTAATAAAGTGTAAAGATTGTTATTATATCTGGTACTTATTGACTGTACGTGAACAAAACAAGAGTAATGGTTAGTTGTTAGAATTACGTTACATGTAGCACATTCTGCACCATTATAAAATTAACAATTTGTGCTTTGTAATTGCCTTCGGGTGTTAAGTACAAATAAATTATTATTATTATTATTATTATTATTATTATTATTACACCTGTCGTGCCGTCAAATACTCTTACTTATCTTGGTGTCATATTTGACTCCAAACTTACTTGGACCCCACACCTCACCAAGATCATACGCCAAGCGCAAAATCGGCTCAACCTCCTCAAGCGCCTAGTTGGTACAACCTGGGGTTTAAAACCGTTAACAGTACTTCATACATATAAAGCATTTATGCGCAGTACATTAACATACGGTCACACTGCCTGGACATCTGCACCGCCCAAATTCTATCAGAAGTTGGCTATCCTAGAGCGCCATGCTCTACGCTTAGCACATCGCATCCGCTTACCGCATCCGACACGGTTACTTTACGAGCTGATTGACTTTCCACCTTTATTGCACCATCTCGAACAGCTTCGTACACGGTACGTTTGCAAGCGAATTGACCAGCAGCATCCCATGTTACTTGATATCCTACGGTACGATCGGGATCACGACGCACCCTCAGCTTACGTTGATACTCCCCTACAGCACTTCATGACTCTTTATCATTTGCAACTCGATGTTGGTGTAGTGGATCCCGAAATCTTTCACATCTACGAACCACGTGAGCTTTCATCATTCATATATCCATCACACGCACCGTAACCACCTATTAACATGGGCTTCCTCTGTCTCCATCAGTTCCTGAATCGCCCCAGGAACAGAACATAACTCGCATTCGTCTGTACTAACAAATACCTTGTGTTGTGGCGTTCAGAGCACTTCATTTCATCTTCATCTGCTTCTCTCCATATTGCCTACTGTACCATATTCATTCCAGTTTTGCACTCGTCTTAACTCCGCACTACATGGTAATAAACTTATTATTTTCAACAATATTGCTGTCTCATACTTATAGTATGCTTGTACTTCATTAGATGTTATTGTCACCCTTCCATCTCCTCTCTGTTTATATGTATTTAATAAATAAATAAATATTATATACTTGTGCACCTCGTAGACCGACCACATTAAATTGCAACCTACATTTTATATAAAGCACTTACCCGAAGAAAGGGCAAAACCCTTTAGCGGGACGACGGACAAAAAAAAAAAAAGTCGCTCGTAATCGCCCCAGGAACAGAAGATAACTTGCATTCGTCTGTACTAACAAATACCTTGTGATGTGGCGTTCCGAGCACTTCATTTCATCTTCATCTACGTCTCTCCATATTGCCTCCTGTACCATATTCATTCCAGTTTTTGCATTCGTCTTAACTCAGCACTACATGGTAATAAACGTATTATTTTCTACAATATTGCTGTCTCATGCTTATATTATGCTTGTACTTCACTAGATGTTATTGCCACCCTTCCATCCCCTCTCTATGTGTATACGTATTTAATAAATAAATAAATATGATATACTTGTGCACCTCTTAGACCAACCACATTAAACTGCAAACTACATTTTATATAAAGCACTTACCCGAAGAAAGGGCAAAACCCTTTAGCGGGACGACGGACAAAAAAAAAAGTCGCTCATAATTGATATCGTAGCATTTTAATATTTTAACTTATGATAAAATATTTTTTTTATTTCTTCTTTCAGGCGCAGAACCTCCAATTATGGTGGATTTCTATCAAGAACCGAATTCATTACTTTAGACCATGCTCAAAAATCAACTTCTTCTCCAAGACTAATAAGTGGAATATTTTAGATAACATGTCTCTGGTACTTTTTCCTGAAGTTTTATCATGTACAATGTGTCTTATTGGATTTACTACACGAAGAAATTACAACAAGATGATCTTCAATCATGCTCATAGATTGTAGATGTTAAATATATTTGTATATCAGATTCTCCAAAAAGCTTTGAGTCTTTGAACGTCAAAATAGAGAATATATTAATACATTAATTGTGATTTGAAAATAACATTATGGAACTCTATATATACACACACACATACATGATTTTGTTCGACAACCTTCCAACACTTTTCCGGCCCGTCGCTATGGAATTCCTATTGTTCCTGAAAAATAGTGACCGTGATTTTTGCAGATTTGTTTTCAAACGCAATTAACACTATTAAGAGAATTCTGCAGAAACCGAAACAAACGATAGTCTGACGGTGTCATGTTTGCGTTATGCGGCGGATAGATTGAAACCTCCCAACTAATTTGTCTCTATTTCTGACGGGTTGTTAACGATACATGCAGCCTGAGTTTGACAGCATAGTATACGACGCCCTTTCTGTTGACTAGTTTATGTCATTTCGTTTTACTTGCTAGTTTCATTTGCGCGATTTCTCGACAGTACAAGTCTGAGTTTATTGTTTTCCCCGGTGGCAGCAGCTCATGATGCTCCACGCCCTTAAAATCCCAGTAAACTTGTAAATGTGTTATTGAATCTCATTTTATTTCTGGGAGTGGAGTATTATGAAGTTTGAATTCAATATGCTTTCTTATATAGATTGTTATTTTTTCCGTAACAATTTAAAACAATCAACAGGAAACGATAAGCAAATTACATAATGTAACAAAATCCGATAGAGTATGGTGGACAATACCAGAAAAAAATCGAATGTGCTAAATTGTTCTTAGTGATATGACATCAATTTTCTTCGATTCTGCGTGAAACAATAACTCGAGTAGAATATGAAACATTTATCAAAATGCAAAAATAAATTTGAAAAGAGATGAATGTATATACATGGAAACGCGTAAACAGGGAGTGTAAAAGTGCATTTTCCTATTTTTTTCTCTTGTAACTTGCATCAGGATCTCGTATCAGTCAACAATGATCCGCTCACTGTCTCTGGCATCTCCAATAGATGGACTTTCTTAAAACAGGAAATTTCTATGTGAAAACTACCCTTCCTATAGACAACTTCTACGCGTGAAACATTATTACTTAATTCTTTTTCCTTCTCATGTCTCTGAATTGCGTACATATCAAATATCAACGTTGTTAAGTTTGCTTTGAACATACTCGAAATATCACAAGAATACAAATCACATTAAAATGTTTTCTCTCTTTCCCAATAAATAGAAAAATGTAGGAATTGAATTCGTTAAGAGTTAATTCATACAAATGATTTTACTATATTCTCGTCATCATTTTTTAAATACATATGCATAAAGTTAAGATCCAGTTTTCTTTTAATCTACATACGATCTTCCCTCCTCTTACTTTTGTCCTTCTCAATGACTTTACTTACACAAGAGGTACTCAATCTATGTTACCGAAAGTAAACAGACTTTACCCATGTTGAAAGGGGTAACGCATTTTTTAAGTTGCGTATTCTTTTGCAAACGTCAACGATAATTTCGTTGTTTAGAAGCGTATGTATTACAAGATATTTCATGCAATAAATTTATCTTCAGGTTTTGCTTCCGCCCCGAATCTCTGTTCAAGCTGTTTGGCCGTCCATAAACCATGTTCCTCAGGACAGACAATTGTACACAGAGATGACCATCAATGGACGATCACCGAATTTCCCAGGCAAGTGCTGTGCAGACTTTTACCTATCCTAAATTCATCCTTTCCTTTCATCCTCTTACATCACAATCTATCTCTAATTGAAAAGCGTTCAACGTCTCATATAGCCTCGTTGCTGAAAGGGACGCTAAACGAAAATCAACTCAACTCAAAAGCGTTCAATTTCATTTATTAAGCAACCCAGGTCATAATCCCATTACTGCTCTAAAGATTTTAGTTTTCAAAATTTTGGAATTAGCTTATCTACTTTAAATCCCCGAACACTTAATTTTACTTTTATTACATCGAGCTACGGTGTATAAAAACTGATGAGATTATAGTGCACATTACTTGATGGTCGCATCTCAGCTGCCAGATCGTACATTTTCCTCGTTAGTTTTTCGTTTTTCTGATACATTTGAGATATATCTACTTTATTATTTCCCGCCATAAAACCTTATATATGTTGGGTTTATATAAATTTTGAATATCACAAAACACTGAAAGTCTCCCGTTTTTTCTCTGAAAAATCTAGCAGCCCCTATCAAATTCTAATAAAAGAAAGTAAAGAGAAGTTATACTACTTTAATAATACGAACAAAATTTAATTAATTCTTGAGTATATTATTTGACATTTAAAATAATTTTGTCTTTAGGTAACGCGGGTGCGAGTCTCTTTATTAATCTTTGGCGAACACTCTGATGTTATCAAGTATATTTTTCAGTTCAAATTTGGAAATATGATGAGATATTTTATACTCTTATAAATTCATCTTTTATTAGTAGCTTTTTGCTTAGAAATCATTTTAACATTTTTATTGTTTTACTTACTGGTCTTCTATTTTTATAACTTGATATTAAGACACTATAGTGTGCAATCGAGTTCAAAACATCTGGCAATCCACTTCTCTTGAAGAGGCTGTGTTATTAGAGACAATTCAATGTTTTGGGTTGAATTAAATATTTTAAACAGGCAAAGAAACTATAATTTATTCATTTAAATTTCTCTTATGGACAAGACTGCAGTGCTTCTTAGAAAAATATGGCTATGTAGAATTCTTTTTGAACAAGCATTTGTTTTCTAGTAATATTATGTATCTCAATTGTATATTTTATTACATGCTTTTAAAGATGAGGTGTATATTGTAAAACTGTTCCGTATAGGTTGTAGGTAGAGCGTTAATAAAAAGAGCGTCTGAAATCGACTCCCACTACCGGTTTTTATTATAAAATACCACTATAAACAGCGTTTTACAAAAGTACTATAAAGATAATTTCTCTAAGTTTGCAAGGTTAGAAATAGGTAGTCTTTGACCGTAAGGTCGCAGACAGGATCTTCACAGAGCTCCGTAGCAGGCTAAGTAGAGTGGTGTTAAGGATCCCAATGCTCCGTGGCAAGCAGAGGGTTGGTTAGGTGATCACAGAGCAGGCTAGAGGCCTGGGGTTAGGTTACTCCTAATGTTCCGCTAACAGTAGGAGGGACACCAGAAAACTGTTACAGGGCTGCTGTCGTCCATCAAATTTATAGGGGTAATCGGACGGCGTTGGCGTTGCTGCTCCGTTGCCGTCGTCTGTTTCGTGGGGGGAGAGCCAGAAGTCCCTCGTCTGCAGGTAATAGTGGATCCATCTGGTATGTAGAATCCTCTTGAAAAACCATGTGGTGGTGTTTGTAAACATAAGGGTGAAGTTGGTTGTATACAACACTACTTGGGACATTACAATATATAAATTAACTTATATTTATATGTCACGTGTTCATCGATCCTTTTAAAACATAACGAGTAAGTGTACGGCATCTATTTGAATAATTAAAGCTTTGGAAAGATGGTTTTCAGAGGTCAAAGAAATGAAAAAATGAAATGAAATCTTTGAGTTTTACGTCCCACGGTTATGCCGGTTAGGCTAAAGGAGACGGTGATGATGATTAATGAATGAAATGGTGGAATGAAGAAAGTGGGAGGAAACGGGAGAACCCCGAGAAAACCCACGCACACGGTGTTTGTCCACCACAAAGTTCACTTGGCGGGGACTGGGATCGAACCCGGGACTCAAAGAAATGAAAACTACAGTACCTGGTTAATCAAAGACTATAATGGCAAAAGTGGTGTGATCATCGTCTGCAACCACAGATTTTTGTTATCGCTCTGCCAACCATTGTTCCATGACGAAAGGAATCTGGAGTCTATGATGTGAAGAACACATATTGCACCTCCCGATTATCAGGGAAGATCTTCCTCTCTAAAAAGTGTTCGAAATGCGGGAAGAGATGGTGGTCATTGAGAGAGACGTCAGGAGAATACGTCGGAAGAAGACGTCAGGTGGATGAGAAAGTGTTTCATTCTGCAATTCATGAAGAGTGTGCAATGTCCTTTGAGCAGCGTTTGCATATGCACTGTCATGCAACATGGCATCATCTCTTTTGACAGTTTTTGGATGCTTTCAGACAATGTTGCTATGCACTTTATGTGTTCAGCACTGTAACGGTCAGCAATGATCTTTCCGCTTTAACTGAGAAACACATGGTAAATCAATCCGAACATTAATCACGCTACAATAAACACCATCTAGATGTTTTGGAAACTGTTCTGGACTTTTATTAGCTACTGTCCTGGACTTTTATGATAACCGTAGCAGATCCATTTTTAAAAAGTGACAATACGATATAGGAAATTTTTCCGGTTATTCCTTGCACTCAGGGAACTGCACACCTCCACATGACGATCCTTATTGGTCTGTGTCAACTCACATATCACTCACAATTCGAACTTTTTCACCTTACCGATTGCACAGAGCAGCCGAACGATAGTGAGGTATGCCTAACTCATGTGCAATGACACTTTGACGGCCCGCTTCCAGGATGTTCCTGAGAAGCTCATCCAAACATGATATTGGTCGTTGCCCACAGATTTCATTTTACAATGCTTCGTCACTGAAACGAAAATAGACAAATAATGAATGGTAAATTCGTTCGTCATTCTTGAGCCAAATGCATAGTCAATGTTTTGCTGTGCAGAATGTTCATCTTCAACCAGTAATCCAGTTTCAAATTATAAAAAAACATCACTTGCAGTCCTGTGACTTCCGTAGTGCACTTGCATACGGCTCTGTTTCAGTAACTTGCTGCTCTCTGATTGTGTGGGTATCCGAGCCTGCTTGCTGGACGTGAACATAATTTGTGGCTTTAGTCCATTTCTGGATTGTATTGCTGAAGTCAGTCTCCCACCATACATCAAAGAGAACATTTCATTCGGACAACCTAACAGAAGAAAATGTGTATCGTGCGACCATTTAATTAGCAGACATTTTCACATTTCTTGAGCCCAATAATAAACAAACGTTTTCACATTTTTTTTAAATGGTACAGTAGAGTTACGAAAACTCGGCACTCGATAACTCGGCCACATACTGACAAGGAGAGAAAAACCAGCGCGCAAACCCGTTCAAGGTCATTGCCGGGTACTTTTCTCAGGTCTGTCTTATCAGGTAAATTCCTGTATAGTGTGTATTCATTAATTTTCATTTTTATGTAGACCTGTAGTAAAGGCTCTATGGCTTCATAAAGTATGTACTTTTCTTTTGTTTAAGGGTATATGAGCAATTTATTCTCTGTTGTATTCTCAAGCAACAAATACATACAAGTACATCACTGTATTTTCTGACGAAACACTGGTACTTATTAAAAGAGAATAAGTACCAGTGTTTCGTCAGAAAATACAGTGATGTCTCTTTTAACCCCATTTCCGATAACCAGGCATTTTCACAAATTCGGGCACTCTTCAGTTAACATTAAGCCGAGTTTTCGTAACTCTACTGTAACATATTATGAATCCCGGCTTCGCTAAGGACTAAGGATGCTACAAATGAATAGACACTATAATTTGTTACAAGTAATAAGTATGTATCACACACGACACTGTATATAATATTTACAACGCTAAATTCATATGCTGTATATTTGGCACATGCCTACATTCTATATATTCGATTACCCAAACATATAAACGACTACCTTCTTTGAAATTTGAAAGGAATAGAATCTCGACACAATTACTTTGTCTCGCTACCTCGCCGATTTTGAGATTAAGTAATCATTGAAATTAACTTTGTGACAACTGAGTGTTTATCTTAGTAATTCCTTAATAACTTATAATACTTCTAAAAATTAAAAATATATTTCACAGACAGGAATTTAAAAATACAATGTTGATAACAGTTATTAATTGTGATTTTTAAAATGCAGTGACGCTTTGGAAATTAAATTGATAGGAACTTTTATCTTTAAAAAAGCTCCCATCCCTGATATGGTCAAGAAGTTCTTTTCAGTGTCTCTTTCAGAAAAAATGTTCCGGGGGGCACTGCTGGTACTATCCTATTTATTATTATATTATTTTGGTCTCCTCCAGGGGGCACTCTCAAAGCTCCGGGAGGGCAGTGTCCCCCCTAAAAAAACATGTCTGGAAGAAACACTGGTTCTTTTCCTCTTTTGCAATTGCAAATAGAGGGAAGAGGAGTGTTTTGGTTGCCTATCGGCTTGGGGTTTCATTGTAATATGTTCATAAAACATTTCTATCTGTCGTAAAACACGTGAATTCAGATACCCAGACGCAAAGTTCAGTTTTATCTTTAGGTGTGTTTTAATCTTTTTGTATCTTTTCAAATCCAAAATCAACAATCAACACACGTCACACTACACGCACTAAACCACTAGTCACAGAATCCGCTCAACTTAGTTTATATTACGATGAAGTAGAAATACGAGTAGTGGATTGGACTTTAGTCAGAAATTATGTTCGCTGAAAAAAAATTCCCCCTTAAGCCATACTTTTTTACCAGCAATCTATTCTGATAAGAAAAAGAAACATTCTTTCTACTTGGCGAGAAAAAGTTGCTTACACTTAAGATGATGCAATGTCACTGGATTCAAAGAAGTATAAATTCAGTTTATGCATATGAAACAAACAAAATGTTACGAAATATGAAGATTTTTAATAAATATGAAATTTTTATAAAACTATTAGGAAATATGAAAATTAAAAATACACTGTTTCCATTCTACATATCACGAAACATAAAGATCCGTGTTCTCATTGTGCTGCGACGCATGCTTTAAAATATGAAATTCAGTGATTTGTATGGGTATCTCTGGCATGTAAAAATTAAGATGGAAGACTAGAACAAACAAACGGTGTAGATCTCGACTAAATCTACATAAAAGAAATCGTGAGTAAATGGGAAACTACTTGAATTAAGAGCTACTGCAACCCAGTTTCTACCTCTACCAGTACAATTTTCTTCCCTCACTGATGAGTCACTTACTACATATTTAGAAGTTGTCAAATGCCTTTGGAAAATTCGTCTTGATGAAGCAATTATACCCTTAATTTTATAATTCTTTACCTTCCTTTATTTCCTTGTATCAAAATCTTCGGCTGCAATGAGATTGCGCACACTTTTCCAGTTTTATCAGTTTTATCTGATAAGTCATTGACAAGCTGTCATTATGTACAGGATTGCGCACAGAAAAATTAAGCAATGTAGTCAAATGGAAAATATTTTCTCTTCTGTTATGTAAATCTGTAAGAAAAGAGCAGCGGAATACCCGAACCAAGGGCTGAATAAAATTACTAGGACTGAGCTAATTTAGAAAATACAGAAGAATTAACACATAAGGATAGAGAAGCTATATACTGCATTCGAAAAAAAAGATCTCACACCAGTTCTTCCGAGAAATATTACAGAGGCTGTTCAGTAAGTGATTGAAAGAGAAGTTGAGTTCGGTTATGATGGAGAAAAGTTACTGTTTATAAATGAAGAAGCTAAGATTATCATCCTAACTTGTGCGAGTAACATAAGGTATGAACAATGATAGCATTTACTGTGCATAGTCGTAGAGTATGTAATAAAAATAGCAGGTAGCTACATCATACTGTTTCTAATTATATATTCTAACTAGATTTAGGAAGGTTGTTTAAGATATATATTAACAGATTCCATATTATTAATAAGTAAACCGTGTAATTTTGCAAGAATTATATTGGAATGCAGTGTAATTAGTATAAGGAAATAGTTTACTCACATCGTTGTATTATACTAATAATATTGTAATTTAAGTTTATTGTATCGCACATATTATTGTAACAAGTATCCTATTATATGACCGGACGTTAACGACAGACCTCAATAAATTTACCTAAGCAAAACTTTACGACAATGGAGAAAATTATTCACTTTTTCAATTTTCAATTTTTCCCTTAAACTTGGCTAGTAGTGGGAAGTATGTATACTATATTATTATTATTATTATTATTATTATTATTATTATTATTATTATTATTATTATTATTATTATTATTATTATTATTATTATTATTATTATTATTATTAACATTAAGAATGTCATCATAAATGTTTGCTTTGTTTTATTTAGGTTCCCACCTAGAATATGGGCTTCAGAACCCTCAGTAGCCCCTCGAACGAAAATAGGGCGGACACAAACATTACAATTAATAATTTTATTCACTCGGACCAGATAGTTACCAGGTGATATCTTCTTTGTTATAACAATACACACAAAAAAGGAAGATTTAAAGAAACATAACATTATATTGAAGCAGTATGAAATGCTTAACCCTTATAGATTCCGGTTTTTAAGGTAAATTAGAGACTTTCAGTCAAGCGGCTACAGCATCATCCCTATTTATCATAGGATCATGGTTCATACCTCGTTTTCTTTTTACAATAGAGCAACCTTTCAAACGGTACCACTCACATCTCCTTATCATGTCCCTGAGGCGGGAAATTTTGGGAGAAATCGGGATTTTTTTTGAAAATATTTCTTTTCATTTAAAAAAATTGAGCTCCTCTGGACCCCCACTGTGTTAATGCAGAGACCTAAAACTCAACTGGAAAACACTAAGGGGTGTACTAAATGCCTGTACAAAATTTCAAGCTTTTATCTTGAACAGTCAGGGCGGGAAAAATATCAATAATCCCCACAATGCCCCAGATTACTGTAAAATACCTTGATCTCAGGCAGAACATTTCCTGAGACATCCCTATTTATCCTAGAATCACAGTTCGTCCTTTATTATCTTCAGAATAAAACTGCCTTTCAAACGGACCCTTCACATGTCTCCATCATGTATCTGAGGTGGGAAAATCGCGATTTCTTTTAAAACCAGAAAGCCCCTCTGGATCCACCTTATGCTAACGCAGAGATCCGAAAAAATTTTAATAAATAGTACTCGGTGGACTGAATGTTTGTACAAAATTTGAATCTTCTCGGTGCGAAAGTAAGCCCGCCAAAAAAATAATGAAAATAGGCCTAACAAATTTTTTTTAAAGTTATGACGTCATCACCTCCTATGTCTCGACGCAGGAAGGCGTGAAACCATACGTAACGTGTTCTACAGTGCCTCTAGACTTGAAAAAAGTAAAAAGCTTTATTGGTTCTTTTTTAATCGAATAATGAAGACGATACTTTAGTACCTAAAAATAGGTTCTAGAACTCCAAAGGGATTCAGATTATGAGACAAGAAAATTTTAACATTTGGATTGTAAATTTGGAGGTATCATGACTTCTTGTATCTACTGACCAAATTATATTTAGTTAATCCACAATATAATATGAATTTTATTTCTAATTTCTGTTTCTATCCTAGTCTGAAGGAAAACCTTCTTTGCGCACAGATTTTAAATCTACCATTGTGGCAACGTTGGGCAAAAATCTGTGTTCAGAAAGACCAACAGAGATTTGTGCGCAATTTGGGATCTATAGTGTGCGCAATCCTGTTGCTCCCAAATCTTCTACCACGTGATTCAAGTACAAATTCTTCTTCGACAATATTTTAACTTCTTTTTTAATTACCTAGGTATTTCACATTGTATTCTGTTACTCCTATTATCCCTAATACCGTAATCGTAATTGGAACGATATTCCTAATATAACACATAATTACTAATGGCAAAAGTACCAATAAAAAAGTCAATAAGTAGTTAGGGAAAATAGGTGTCGGAAGGTCCAGGCCCCCAAGCTAAGAGAATGGTTGAGTTCCCACAAAGCTCCAAGCAAGCTGAGTGGACTGGAAGCCTCAAAGCTCCAGGCAAGCTAGGAGGTTTGCGTTAGGTTAGATCTCTCAAAAATCCAAGCAAGCTAAGAGAGGGGAGTTGAGTAGCCAAAACTGATATAGATTGAAGCGATGCATGGAGTTTTATACCTTCCTCTGAGCAGCGGTGGTTCTGGTGTTCTTCTTCTATCACACAATCAAGTGGTGACGATGATTCCTGTCGTCTGTCTGACTGATTGATCAAGGCTAAATTGCTTAAGGTAGAAACTTGAAATTTGGTCACAACATAGGAATTATGATGTAAGATCCCAAGAAGAAAGGATTTTTGGAAATTCGACATGAAAGGGGGGGAGAGATTGTAAATTATTATCTTAAAATGACAGTATCTCGGAATCTCTGAAAGAGACATGTAATTTAGTATTAACTAACTAGCTAAACTAACTAACTAATTCTATGGCCTATAGAACCCGGAGGTTCAATACCGCGTTCACAAAAGCTCTCCACTGACTTCTATCCTTAGCCAATTGGATCCAGTTTCTACTTTGTAGTCCTATCTCTGCGAGATCCATCTTAATATTGTCCTCCCATCTGCGCCTAGATCTTCCTAATGGTCGTTTTCCGATTGGTCTTCCAGTCAAGACTTTGAAAGCGTTTCTACTTTCTTCCATTCTACCTACATGACCTGCCCACCTAAGCCTCCTAGACTTGACGACCCTAACAATGTTGGGAAAACCGCATAAATTATGTAGTTCCTCGTTATGAAGTTTCCGTTATTCCCCATTCCCGTTCCTCTTGAGTTCGAATATTCATCTCAGGATCTTGTACTCAAATACTTTCAGTCTATGTTCTTCCCTCAGAGTAAACGACCATGTTTCGCAACCATACAGAACAACAGGCATGATTATCGTTTTAGATATTTTAAGCTTCAAATTCCTCGACAGAATTCGCGACGACAAGAGATTTTGAACCGAAAAGTAACACGAATTCCCTGCTTTTAGTCGACATTTAATTTCTTCGTGAACTATGATTTTTGTCTCTTAATATTGATCCTAGATATTTGAAAGTATCCACTTTATCAAAAGTATTATTTAATATTTTAACGCATCCATAATTTGCCGTATTACGGTCCCGATGCACTTCCATGTACTTAGTTTTCTCTGCATTTACTTCGAACCCATGTCCCTGGTGAATACTGTTC
The DNA here is from genome assembly GCF_964235325.1 of Thermobia domestica. NCBI lineage: Eukaryota > Metazoa > Arthropoda > Insecta > Zygentoma > Lepismatidae > Thermobia > Thermobia domestica. Next base: position 156,974,187 of record NC_137456.1, on the reverse strand, counting down.
AACTCTAGGCCCTGGTTTCTATCTTTGATTTTCCTTGTAGCGTATTCTAGAACAAAGTTAAATAATAATGGTGACAACGCATCTCCTTGTTTCAGGCCATTCTCGACGTAAAAGCTCGTGAACAAAAATTTTCCTACCCGAACTTCACTTTGGGATTCATTTAAACATATCTTAATTAATCTAATTAGCTTTCTCGGTATTCCAAGTTCTGTAAGAATGTTGTATAATGTTTGTCTCCTAACCAAGTCGTACGCCTTTTTAAAATCAATAAATAGATGATGTACCGGGGTATTGTATTCCAACTTTTTTTCGAGTATTTGGCGAATGGTAAATATTTGGTCGATAGTTGATCGATTTCGTCTAAATCCGCACTGATTATCTCCAATAATTTCATCTGCATATGGGATCAATCTTGCTAATTTGAAAGGATTTTATAGTATGTTGACAAGAGAATTGCATCGATAATTATTACAGTCAGTTTTTTCGCCTTTCTTGTGAATTGGAACAATGGTTGATTCTTTCCACTCTTGTGACAATTCTTTCTTGTTTCAGGTAAGGAGAATGAGTTTGTGTATCTTGTTCCACAATTTTTTGCTTCCAGCTAAAATTAACTCAGCCGGAATTTCGTCTACACCCAGAGATTTGTGTTTTTTTAATTTCTTTATAGCGGTTTCTACTTCTATTCGGTTGGGTTCTGGAATATACATTTCTGCGGTGTGTATCTCTTTTTCTTCACGCACATTAGTTTTTGGCTGCGTGTTAAGCAAATCGTCAAAGAAATCTTTCCATATATTTAAGGTGCTATCCGTATCAGTGAGAATTGTTCCGTCAGCTTTCTTAACTGTTCCGTCAGCGGTGGCTCAGTGGTAGAGCGTTCACCTCTTGTGCATGGGGTCCCGGGTTCAAACCCTGCTCCCGCTAAGTGAACTTTGTAGTGGACAAACACCGTGTGCGTGGGTTTTCTCGGGGTTTTCCCGTTTCCTCCCACTTCCTTCATTCCACCATTTTCATTCATTTCTCATAATCACCGTCTCCTAACCGGCATAACCGTGGGACGTAAAACTCAAAGATTTCATTCCATTTTTTCAATTCTTCCTAAAACTTTCATTTCAAAAACTTCCAGTAGCTTTCTTAATATACTTTTCTTTTCCAATACAATACAAACTCACGCAAATATATTTATGGTCCTTTTCCGTTACTACTTATTGAACAACTCATAAAAATACAGTTATCGGACATTGAAAAGTCAAAAAGGGGACATCGAATTGAGCCAAAATGCAGAAATGTATAGAAGGTGATGGGAGAACAGTAAATAATACAGGGTTCCTACTGATCTGGAGAAATATATTTCCCTGACTTCTCACTGACCTTCTCTGACCTTTGGCAAGAAATTCCCTGACTTTCATGACAGATGTCGGATGACGTTGACATATAAATAAAGAATAAATAACGATGAATATTTATATATGAGAACATTTATTCCATAGATATAAATAATAATCAATTGCTGATAAGTACATTCCATTTACCACCCATAAAAGTCTGAGCAACGTTCCACACTGTTATCATTAGTGATTGGCTAAGCTGAAATTGGTGTACAATTACTGTTAAAAAAATATATATATTTTGTAAAATTTCCCTGACTTTCCCTGATTTCCAATCTTTTTCCCTGGGTTTCTCTGATCTGCACCATTTTCCCTGAGTTTTCCTTGATTTCCCTGACCAGTAGGAACCCTGTAATAATAGTAGTGGCACCACATTCGCGAACTGATTCATGCATACTTCAGCCGAAAGTAAGCTTGAAAGTCAAAATTCATTAGGTATTGATGTTAGTTTGACGGAAGTATCTCTGCAAGGTGGAACAATGAATCATCTTCGAATGCGAAAAGAACTTCATCAGATTTCCATCACTAATCACAGAAGAATTGTGACTATAGTACTGAGGGTTATCTTTCTTGAAATTGGTTCTGACATTGGACAAAATAAAGCCACAGTGATGTGAATGTGAAGTAGATTGTTGCAGGAACGCAATACACTATGATGTATGGTGTTTCAACAGCTGCATCTTCGTGTCTGTATGACTTTGGCAAATCGAAGAGCTATATTTTGACTTCTGGCCATGAATTAGGGATTGTGGATTAGCGGCCAATGTGAACACGACAAGATTGACATTCTCATGCAGGGCGGAACTTATTTACAATAATGTCATGAATGTCATTCATAGAGAATCAAATAGTACGCCATCCTTTTCCTGAACGAATTATGTTTTCTGCCTGCTGCAACATAATAACTGTATCTTGATCTGACTCCATGCCAAGAAGAAGTTGACTTACGAACTCTACACCGCCACATCTGTTTATATTTATATATTGATACATAATACTGGTCAGTAAACCGCCATCTACAACCTTTAGACTGTCACGTATAAGAGATGATGTTCCTCGGAGGGCACATGACCAGGAAGTGGACTGGTAGGTACCTTCCTGGCATTTGCAGGAAGTGAATGAGAAAAATTCGAAGAAAAAAATACTTTGGATGGCTGGTCTGAAAAAGTTAATACATCTTTTAGATCGAATGTCCCCACCAAGACTCGAAACCGCTACCGCTTGCACTAAAGGCGGGAATGTTAATGATTACTCTACTCGTGATCAATACATTTGTTCCTAACTGTACCTTATACTAATGGGTAGTATTAGATTCGGAGACTGTCCTATCGGGGATTGTCTATCTTTGGTGCACGAGGTCTCAAGTTTGTCTGACGACTTGCCGCCGTATTAGTATTACCACTACGTCATATTATGTGCCGATTACACTGGTTTCGAATAGTGATGATGATGAAAAAGATGGTGTAGTGAAGAAAATAGGAGGAAAAGGGAGAACTCCGAGGGAACATATGAACCCGATGTTCGTCCAGCACAAAGCTCCTTTGGCACGAACTAGGTTCGAACCAGAAATTTCTCGCAGTAGAAGTGAGCCTTCTACCACTGAGCAACTGGGAAGTCCTCAAGCAAATATTTGTTAATAACTTTTCTAAAAAGAAGATATCCATATTACGCTCTTCTGCTCTATTAATTCTTACATTTCCCACAGCGTTGCTTAATGAATTCAATACAATCAAGACCTATCCTATAACAGGAATATGAAACTCTCATGTTAGATTATAATATCCTACATCGTGGGTTCATTGTACAGTTCAACATTATGAGACTTTCTAAATTTATTTGTCTATTGTTACACCCAAACAATATTCCTATTCTGGTACATACTCGATATATACAATGCATATCGATATTTTCTCCCGTACAGTCAAACATAAACTGAACTAGCTACACTAGAACACGTTACTAACTCAATTCTAACTATCGTGCTGCCAAAATGTCTTGATCCATGGCAAAAATGTGAACTAAAGTCACACTCTCGACACACTCATGCGTTGAGTCAATAACGGTTCAGCTGTTGCTAAGCGAGAGAGCGGGAGTAGAATTCCTTGAGCCGATAGCAGCGCTTGGAACGGAAGACTTGGTGTCAAGTTAATGCTGTATAACTATTTAATACCCTCAATACATATAAGTACCAAACTTTTAGAATTTTAATTATAAGCTGAGTTATGAAGCTATTGAATCTGATGTTTTACAACGCGTATGACATTAACAAAATTCAAATTATCATTTAAACACAAACAAACTATTTGCTGAGAAAACAACATATTCACATAAAAAACTACATACGTGTTAGTTGGCGAAACTGTAACACGTATGTGGTTTTTATGTGAATATATTGTTTTGCTCAGGAAACAGTCTGTTTGTGTTTAAGTATATACAAAGCAAAGCTTCTACTTATGGAAAATAAATTGGAAAACTTATGCCTGCTCATTCTCAACTTCGTTTCTAAAAGTTCATTGGTTTTCTCACTGCTTCCACTTAACATTTGCTTCTTGTAACCCTAAAGCATATCATACATGTTGTTTCACTCAGAGTCACGGGGGGGACGCGGTGGCTCAGTGGTACAGCATTCACCTCCGGTGCTTGGGGTCCCTGGTTCGATCCCAGCTCGCGCCATGTGAACTTTCTGGTGGACAAACACCGTGATCGTGGGTTTTCTAGGGGTTCTCCCGTTTCCTCGCACTTTCTTCGTTCCACTATTTCATTCATTTCTCATCACCACCGTCTCCTTTAGCCTAACCGGCATAACCGTGGGACTTAAAACTTAAAGATTTCATTTCATTTTCACTCAGAGTCACAGACAGGCGTAAAATCTAGCAGCTCATTGAAAATTGTGTCGGTAACATTTAATAGTGCAAACAAATTAAAGGTAAATTTATAAAACGATGAGTATGATAAAAATAGTAACTGTGGTATGTCTAACTAAATGTGTGGCTTCAGAAACCCGAAAATTCATCGCTGTAGAGAAAAAAAATCACCACTGCATCCTTTCTATGAGAACCTAATCCACCCAAGGCTAATTATTAGTTACTTTTCGAAGACTCAACTTTCAAACTCCTTTCGTCTCCTTTTTGACCTAGTCATTTTTTCTCCAGTCTTCCAGACCAGAACTCCAAAGTCTTGAATGCGTTTTCGATTCAATAGTCACGTCCTGAATACAAATGCAAAGTCTTGGTCTTATTGTGAAAATGTTGTAGTAATTATAAACGTTTGCATGGATAACTTGGTCCATTCATCCACTGGTTCTTTCATTTTATTTTGTTTTTAGAATATATTGTCCGTCTTACCTTGTTTTTCTTTTCCTAGAATCCCCAACTTCTGTTCTCTGGGAGCTAAAAGACAGTTTCTTTAGTCTGGTGGCGTGTTAAATTGGTTTGTCCGATTTGAAAGTCCAAAAGCTCCACGTTGATAATCAACATTCTAAATGTCTTGAATAACAATAGAATGTTCTTTTTTAGTTTATTCTTAGTAATATTTTCAGCAAACATACTCTGTGAAACAAAAATTGGAAAAACATATCTGGAGACCTTGAGGATCAGGAAATGAGCCCTTGCGGCCATATCAGTTCACACACCAAATTGTATATCCGAACAATGTTTCGCCTGTATAATAGTATCCTTGTTGTTGAAAATATACTTCATTTTGTATATCTTGTAGTAGCTCACATATACAACTGATTAGCTGACATATAGCATTTTTGAACTCTCGATACCGTCCCTTAATTCGTGATGAACAAATGGAAGAAACCTAATGCTACCTGAACTTTAGTTTTGACATTACCTGGAAACTGGGAAATAATTCCTAGAATGTGAGAACTTATCAGTATCAATGAATTTCTTTCTTGTGAAAACCAAATTTGGGGATTATTTAGAATCATTATTACGTGGGATTAGCGTCATACTAAGGACATGACTAACGATTGAACCATCCAGTCGTCAAACCTTAGTAACATGTTAATCACAAGTAAGAATGACTCTTAATAAAGTCCAATGGGCCTTATTCAGAGTCGCTTTGATAAATGATTTGCGTCATACTAAAGGCCTGACTACTGCAGGAAACATGTTATTCGAACTCTTTAGTATGTCACTAATCACGTGTCAGAACGACTCTGCATAAGGCCCATTATGTTTAATATTAGAGTTCAGTTTTTTTTTTTTTTTTTTTTTTTAATAAAATTCTATTTAACACTTTTTGTTAAAGGTTTTCTGTGGCACTGCTTGCAAAACTACTAACTCCAATTGGTTAGCGATATGACATAAGAGTACCGATAGTATACTTTTAAAAATGTTGCTAAATTGGCAATTAAGATGTGAGGAACACTAAATATTCAGTAAGCTTGTTCGGCGGTATCCAGAGATAATACATTAATCAAGTGATAGTCACACTACTAGTTAGTGTCGTATTAGTCCTGTACTAGGATGGTGTACGTTTTGATATTTAGAGTCTGCTTCGAGTTCAGCTAATACGTTGATTTGAGTATGATTAACTCGTATACGGTAACCCCAATACATGGGTTGCGATAAATAAATGTAACAACTACAGAAATCTAGATGTTCGCATGCGTAGTCTGTAAAAATAAAAATATATGAAATACGAAATTCGAAATGTTTTCTTTGTGATTTGACATCACAATAACATAAATATTTACAAAATCGGATTCTGATTAACTTATTGATTTCTGAGGGATGTATTTATGGTAGGAATAAGTAAAATTCAATTAATATGAGCGACAATAGAAGGATTATGTTATAATTATAAGAGGAGATAATTTATAGATTAGTTGTATGCATCCCTCAGAAAACAGGAAATTGTCTACTCATCTCTCACTGTTCACTTTAAGAAACGGTTCTGCTATTGTAGAATACTTGACCTAATAACCACTTCAAAGTTAATTCAGCTGACGAGGGGTAAGGAAAGAGAAAAAAGGAAAAACCAAGTAATTAATTGCCTTTGCATTCTCATGATGTAAGTTTATTGTAGCTAAATCAGGATGCCCTCAGCTCTAAATTAATTAGTTACGTGTGATTAACTTAGTCAACTACTACGTGCTAATTAGAAATTCTGAATACACTTCTAATAACCATGTGTTAGTCAAACCATTAGTATGGCGCTAATCATACGTCAAAATGACTGCATAAGGTCCATTCTTATAAACGCTATTTCTATAACATCTTTGTATAATATAGCTACCATAAACACTCGCTGTAGGTCGTCTGTTTTCACAAAAAAATATAGGCTTTTCCCAAAAATAAGATACAGTAATTGAGTTCAAAATACATATTGCCTTTACTTAAAAAAAAATTCTAAATTCCTTTATTGCGGATGGTATATAAACTTTGGGGCATATCCAACATAAAAAGATGAAGTGACTTTTGGATTTATTCTTCAGACTATGGTCTGTTTGAAATTGAAAAGTCAGTTATGAATTCATCTCCCATCATGCCCATTTCCCTTCCTAATCACCCTTAGTTGTTTGACTCTGCAAATGGTGAGTCAATACTTTATTTTCATTTCAGTGTAGCAAAAGAACAGGGATGCAAATAAGCAACAAAATTCTACTAGCCCAAGAAAAAAGCTACTAGCCCACATTCCACAATAGAAATCATTTACTTATCTTTGAAATAAATAATAGTGATATTTAAAACTCGCCTGCACCGATGAAACACTCGTTCCGGGCGAGTGGTTATTTGCATTCTTGCAAAAGAACCATAATAGGATTGACAGAAGGCAGCCATTTGTGTAAGAAGGGATAGGTAAAAGGACTAAATTACACGTTAACCCTAACGTAAACCAAATATATGTAGCTATTCCTATCACATCCGTTTAGTAAATGGACAGAAAAAAAGTTTTATATATTGATGTTTAGGCAGGGCATATCAGCCTGAATGCCTTCCAGAAATTCGAAACGAAACGTTGTTTGATGGAATAACATGGATTTTTTTTTATCATGCAAAACCCGTAGAAGGGAATACCTTCTCTTGGGAGTGAATTTAATTGTATAAGGTAATTAAGGATAATGTGGAAGGGCAAAGAGGTTTTACTTCATTTATTTGATACCTTTATTCATCCATTACATGTTTTTTTTTTAATTCATCAATTGATTAGTAATCGTCATTCATCGTAAGATCACTATTTGTCCTGATGTATGTATGAAAAGATGCAGTGCAAATCAGACGCCACAACACAGTGATATTGGTTAGTAAGACAGATGAAGGGTTATCTTCTTGTGCCGGGGCGACTCGGCACAAACATGGATAACAACCCTCATATAATATACAAAGTCAACACTTCAATAACTGTGGTTTGTGTTAATATATGTTCTGTAACTACGTAACTTTACTTTGCATTCTTATAAAATTAAGTCAAGTCAATGTATTATAGAAAAAGTATAATTAGAAGACCAAGCTTCTTTAATTTCGATACAACACTGAGTAAAACATATTCTGTGTGTGTTTGAAAATTCTACCTGACATCTAGTAGCTACAATTGAACTTAGGTTCTAAATTTCAAAATCAAAGGAAGCAATCGTATCTACCTCTCATTTGCGGAATGTATTGAGGATAGAAGATAAAATTACTAGCAGTCTGCTTCACAACGCATCACATGAACTGTCACGCCTCCCTCAAAGCAGAGCTTGATGTTCGTCGAGCGTCAATGTTGCATGAGGTTGAGAACTGGACGATTTAACAATTGATGTAGCAATAATTCTAGCATATTTCTCCATTTGGTTGCGGAATAATTGTTGCATATCATGCCTGCGGATTATTTTCCCTTCATATTGTGACCATAAAACGATGTTGAAGAGAATGGAACCACAGAGATATGAATATATAATCGATGGCTCCAGGAAAGCAAAGCACAACACAGTTCAGGTCCCGGATCGAGAGTAGGCCTATCTGCGTTCCTATGATGGGATAAGTGTGTACTTTGCCTTATTGGTCTGCTTCTTATCTCTTTAGCCCGGGACGTGCTTGCAGCTACTAGTTTTAGTACGTTTCTTTCAAAATTGCCCATACATTACTGAAAATCATTCCGAATAAAGGAAATGGGATACGGCAATTTAGTGGGATAGATGAAGATAGATCTCCCACTTATAACTACTAATGCTGGAGAGAATTCCCCCAGCGAAAAGGAGTCAACTGGTATTTCAAGTGTCAGGACCGGAGCGTTTAAAGATAAATTCCCATACGCCTTTCAGTAGCACTACCCCTCAAGATACTGAACCCCATGGTAAGACCACACCCCGGCAGAATCTAATCCATTTATGGGAACCTCTGGAGGCTAGGGTGCTTCAGCTAGATACCATGAAGGGCGAGATATAAAATGATTTTAAAACTGCTAAGCTCGAGAACCACCAACAATTCTTAAGTAGTGACGATAATCGAATTCTTTCTTTAGAATATGGTACCTAATGAGACATAAAAGAACGTGAAATATTTTTTTGAGGTGATGGCTCCGACGATCACTAAAGTACAGTGATTATTTTACATTGATGCAATTAACTTGGCGAGTCACACTATCTCTGAAAAGAATAAAATTGTTTATATTTTTCTTATTGTGAAATGTTCTGAATTTCAAAACATGAAATTTTACTGAATTTCAAAACATATGAAATTTTATATGTTAATTTGCAGCCATTATTTGCCATCGAATACTCGTAACATAAAATCAATCGTTCGTACGTTATAACCTTAATTAGTGGCACAACTAGTAGGCTACTTTCACTGTTTTATTTCCAAACGATGACTCGACTTTTCCAAGTATACGATAAGCGATCCTTATCAAACGTTGCGAGGAGCTGGTAAGTGGAAGGTTTAGAGCTCGCTGTTATGATAACGACAACACTGTGAGTCGTAACATTAACTTCGTATGTGTGGCAATTCTGCAGTTTGGATACCATTACAAAAATCTTCTGAATTTCTATTGAAAAATCAATGTTGCCACTTTAATTCTCGCCATTACCATAAAACAATTATCAGTGAAATTGTCGCTCATATATAAATTTAGCCTTTATAGCTATTTTGCCATTTGTCAATCGTTATATTCTATATCATGAATTTCCTTAAATATAGATCTTATTGAAATTGAACCTCTTCATTTGCATATCGTTCAATGCTCCTTGAAGAACACTCAGAAAGCTAAATTAATTGGTTACATATGTGTTAATGGAAACTTTTGATAGATGAATTTCAATTTGATTTACGAATTTCCTTGAGAGACACTTGTACCTTTATACTGAATAGGTATAGTCCACCTGCAATACTTATAAATTTAAACGACAAATTAATGTAAATTATATCGCAGTAATTGTGAACCTATGGTTTGTGATGCACTGGTAAGTAATGAGTAAATCTATGGGTTGCAAAATGCTTGTATCAGACTGAACTGCTTCATGTAGTTTAACAATTTTTAAGAGCGTAAGGAACGGATATTCTCAAATTTCGTATAAAGCATGAAGTAGCTCATGTTTCCCAACAGGAAGTCGCAGTCGGAAAGAGAGATTGCCGCCGTCGACGGTGGCGGGCCGCCGGCATCCGTCCGCGGCGGCACGACGATCTACTTGTTCAAAGTTGCCGACCTTTTGCCGAGGCGGCAAGTGGTCGAAAATCGTAAAATAAAATGCCCATTGCCGACTCTTTGCCGACTGTTGCCGACCGTCAGAGTTGGCAAAACAGTCGGAAAGGCATCTTTCCGACCCTCTGCCGACTCCTTGTGCCGGCCTCTTTTCGACGGCGGCACCGGCGCATTTAATGGTCATTTCCGGCAGTTTGCCGACTGCTCGGCAAGGCAACTATTCGTCGCGGTCGAAAACCGCGCGGAAAGACGCCGGCGCGCGCCGGCAATCCGACAGCGGCATCTGGTCGGCATGGACAAATTGTCCGACTGTAGGCGGCAGGATCCTGATGGGTACTCTTCATTATTTGATCGGATGAAACAAAATTGTTTCCAGATTCAGATGAAAAGAAGCTTGACGTTTATTTACAATTAAGTCTTAAGTGAAGCGCCATTGAAGGCGTTTACAAAGCAAAAGAAACCTATATGTCATACTCATTCCCTCAGTATAAAAACGTTCGCTTTCCATCTAGAATCTTATGTGAGTTTTCGTTATTATTCTGGGTTTCGTGAAGTTCGAGTGGGTCTTGACGTGAACCCTGATCTTGGGGTACCAAAGAGCCCTTCAAAATTTGCTTGGGCTGAGAGAACCCAGATGTATTTGTTTTGATCTTTGCATGAATATATGACAATTAATCACAAGTATTTGAACGCCCGGCCTCCCAATATATATATATATATATATATATATATATATATATATATATATATATATATATATATATATATATATATATATATATATATATGCTTCTCTGGTCCCAGAATGGAAAAGGTTGAGAAACCCTGATAAATCTCAGCAATATGAACATTTGCTGCTCAGGGCTAATATAGCTTTAGAAGGCATCATGACCACTGTCTTGGTTGCCGAGAACGTGTCTCTACAACAACATCTCCAGACGATGAAAAATGTAATGGCTAGTGGGTAAGGTATGAAAAGTGATGGCTAGAACAGTGCTTTGTATCGCAATATATGTAACTTTTGCTTAAATTTCCAGAGGTACCTTTAAATAGCAACATTAAACTTCCTGAGGAAATGGAGTAAGAGAAACTAGCCAATGTTACATTGCTTGACACTTAGTTTCTCAATAAAATAAGTTGACACATATTTTGTCATGGCTGCCAATAAGATACATGTTCGACGTTGCTTGCTACTTCATTTCAACTGTGTTAAATCTCCTGCAGAAGCCAAAGAACGATTGACGGACAATGGTGGATCTAGCCCGGGGCCGGGGGAGCCTAGGACCCCCAGTTTTTGGGTGATAAAAATAATTTAAGTTCTTATTTATACTTTTTTGAAAGTTTAGTAAACTCATGATATATCTATCATAGTTTGGGTAGTGGCTGCCCCCATCGTTTTTCCCCTCAAGATCCGCCACTGTCGACGAAGCGTATCGGAAGGACAGCATTGGTGCAAATACGATGAGATAAAGATTTGTCGACTTGCAGAAGGGAGACTTTGATCGGAAAGACAAGAGAAGGAGTGGAAGACCTTAAGAATTCGAAAACAATGATTTGGAAACGCTACCCCAAGAAGACCCGTGCCAAACAACCAAAAAACTGGATAAGAAGCTTGGAGTCTACCATTAGACTACCGCTAGACGTCTACACCCATTTTGTACGATCCAGAAAGCAGGTAAAGTCATATCACATGTACTAAACTCAGTGTAGAGAGTCGTCTGAACACTTGTATGTCACTTTGTACTCGCGATAAAAAGGAAGTTTTTTTATGTAGAAAATTGTATGAGAGATGAAAGTGGGTTTGTTACGATAACCCTAAACATCGAAAATTGGGCCATATCTTGACCAACCCTCAACTTTCATCGCTGAAACAAATATCTATGACAAAAAGATTTTGTTGTGAATCTCGTGGAATATGAAGAGCGTGTTCTATTACGAATTGCTGAAGTCTAGTGTAACCGTCAAGGTCGAATGCTACAGAAATCAATTTCTCCGTTTGAGCGAACAAATCGAGGAGAAATGACTTTTTACTGGCCAAGGAACGGAAAAGGTCGTACTGCTGCATGGCAGTGCTCGCCCACATGTAGCTTTCTCAAGAAAGAAACAATCTTAAACTTTGTGTGGGAGATTGTTCCAAATGCTGCATACGCACGTAATCTCACTCCTTCATATTATCATCTGTTTAGATCCCTATAATCCCTATAGTACACACTTTCTGTCCAACGCTTTGGGTAGAAGCAAAATGAATTTTCGGAGGGTTTGATAATTCTGTTTGGTTTTGTTTCCCCGTCCAACGATCTGTACCTTGTTGGCTGTCACTCTACGTGATTTAAAGTCACAACTTGTGCGTTTGTTACGAACAGAAATAACAGGGTTTCTTTTCTTAATATTCTTTTGTTTTCAGACTGACATTGTGTATCAGTACCTGAGGTGTCAGAAGTGAGTATAGAAACCAGGGAGTTTCAGTGTCTATTCACCATTACATTTTGTTATAATAATAATAATAATAATAATAATAATAATAATAATAATAATAATAATAATCATCATCATCATCATCATCATCATCATCATAGGTGTTCTGCCATTTTTGGCAGGTCACTTGCTGCCACTTGGAAGCATCCGTGATCCACGGTCTTACGTTAACCTCTTCGTCTTCACGTGTGATTTTGCCATTTTGATATCGTCCAGTAATTGTAGTTTCCTTTGTCCCTTCTCTCTTTTACCTGTCACCATACTCTCTAGCACGATCCTCATGATACAGTTCCTTCTTAGCCAATGTCCCAATCAGTTTCTCTTCCGTTTCTTAATTATATCTAAAATTGTTCTTTTGCTCGCCACCATTTCTAATACTCTCTTATTCGTTTTTCGTTCGACCTAGCTAATTCTTTCCATTCTCCTCCACACTCACATTGCGAAAGCTTACAGTCGTTTTAAATCATTTTTTGGGTAATGACCATGTTTGTGACCCTTACAGTACAATACTCGATACGAAACATTTTATGAGTCTTTTCCTCAACTCTTTATTCCAGGTCGCACGAAACAGACTTTCTTTCCTCCTAAAGGCTTCTTTCGCTATTCCAATTCATGCTTTTATTTCACGTTTACATTTCTGGTTTATTCCACACATGCTCTTTGGGTTTTCACCTACAGACTGAATACATGGAATGGATTTCACCTTTAAGCGGAAGCAGCGGAATTGATTAAAATGTATTTACTATGCGTTCTTTTCTCCTTTTTCAATTTTAAATTTTCAAATGTTTCGTTAATATTCCCAAATGCACTTATAATTTCTATTATAGTGCGATGTTCCATTTAGACCTCCTGTATTTGTTAAATATTATACTGTTGTTCCGCGGGGAAAATCAGATCAAAACCATCGGAAGTTGGGAGCAGCCGCCTTCAAAATATACTTTACAATGTAACTTTTGTTTGACAAACGAAATTAGTTTTGCGGATATTTTGCGTACACAGACAAATGAACGTTTTTGTACGATCACCCCTACTCCAACATTCTTATCCAGGTTCAGTAGCACTATCTTACCCATTACTATTTCTTAGCTTGCCAGACAATCGGTGTGAAACAGTTTAGCCTTCCATTTACTTCAATCGTATGTTTTCTATTCGTTTCATATATTCTCTCCATTTCGTATTGCTCCCATTAAACTTTTATTGCAACGATTCATAAACCATCATAAAAGGAAACCCCCTACCTAACACACAATTATTAGACTGTTGTTTCGTACCCTCCAATTCGATGTTCCAAATAAATTTGCGCAAATGGAATGGCAAAAGCGATGAAAATATATGAATTTGAGAAAGGCTTTATTTACAGAGTCAGGCACTGTTTCAGTTTTTCTTGTTCTTTCTTCAGAAGAAAACATACGGCGGATGAAATGTGGCAACAGCGCGCTCCATTTACTCTACTGCAATCTAAGAGTGAGACGCGCTATAGACATGGGAAGACAAGAGTGCCAAGTATTGGTCACACATCTCGCTTTTCTTACCTTGATCCTCTTTATAAGCCGATCTGGTTTTGAGGACTTGACTCTATACAGAGCCTTAGAAATAGGAAACCTCACAATACCGACACGCAGCCAGACAGATAGCAATGTGCCCGGCAACATAAAATCTGTTCATGGGCTACATACTATTCAAATCAGCTATGTACAACAGCCGGACCCCGAACCTGTCTCGGCCCATTGAACCCTTCCATCTGATCCACCCGGCATAATGTTAAAGATATACTTCTTAGAATCAAAAATATTTCCTGGATAACTGATATCCTCCTTGGAAAATATCATGCATATTGGAACAGTGTACCACGAAACATTGAGAGACTAATTTAGAATATGAAAAATCAAATTCCCCCACTAAAATGATAAATAAATAGATTTTTCTCCTTTTCTTTACTAAATTTGATTACCGTTATAACAGTTTTTGTGTTCCTGTGATGTTAGTGTACGTTGAATGAATGAGTTTTTCCAATAAGTATGGCCATTCTATTGTTATGAATATGTTATACATTTTCTCATACGGCCTCTGACGCCAGTAAGTCCTCTGTCATTGGCCCGCCTGTTCTAACTTGCACATACTTGATTTAAATGAAACATATTTATCATTATATATTACGTAGATATATGATAAAGTTCTATATAATTTAAATTGTTTCATTTTCTTTCATCAATTAAATAAATATGATTCACTCTTTACTAAGATATATATATATATATATATATATATATATATATATATATATATATATATATATATATATATATATATATATATATATATATATATATATATATCCCTTAATTTTGCTTTGGAAAGGTAGCAACTCTGAATGGGCCGATAATAAGTAGATACATTTTGAGATGTATAACGTTAACACAAATATTGTTGGGCAGGCCATTACTGTTTTATTTATTATTTTGTTTACTAATATTCAGCATATTTGTCATGACAATATGTCCTATCTTGTATTTCTAGAATAAAAACAAAATTTAGTAAATATAGACTAAAATTGTGAAACAAGCATAACTACAGTAGTTGCGCTTTGATCTAGAATTGTTCAACACAAAGCTCCGAGTTAAATGTATCCTTGCTTGTTACCGAACTTCTGTTCCCGTGAGAATCTGAAATTTAGTATTTTAATGAGAGTGAGTAGGGCCGCAACTGAAGGAGAGGAGCAGCAATGCACGTGGTCCTGGCACGTGGTGATATTTACTCATTCCAATGTATATTTACTGGCATAACTTCATATGTTTATTCTAAAATTCCACTATTTAAAGCTGATATAATAATGACTTTAAGGTAGAGTCTAATATATACGTTACAAATATAATATTGCATTTTTCTCTTGTCTGACGAAAGACATTGAACACCTACTACAAAGGCATTCTCGAACTTTATCTTCTTTCTCTGTTTCTTGTCTGAGCTGTGTTCTGTATTCCAACCAACAAATTTTAGCGTTTTGCCAAACGTCCTTAAACTTGAGGAGTAGAGACAATGTAGAACTAAAGATGTGTTTGTAATTTTATTTCGTTGGGAACAGCGTTGAAGTTTAAGGCGCTGCTAACAATGAGGGCACTGGCTATGATGTTAGTTGTTGCTACCTTTCAAAGGTCTTGCTTCGAGTGGGGCATATGTCCAAACATTTCCCAAAGCCCACAACAAAGAGGAATTTTTTCAAGCATGAAACCCCTATTATTGAGTAGGTAACACTATTAACAAATTTAAACTTTTTGTTTGTTACATGAGAAAAATCACCTGATCTTAAAGGAACTTTTTGCGCTGAATTCGAATATGCACTCAGTTTCTCTCCATCACGTACAGTTTTCCCGTAACAGAGGGATTTTCGGGAAATTCCCTCAAAAATTTCCCTTTTTCAGATATATTATTCCCCTAGCTCCTGTCCCCTTACATATAGTAACATAGAAATTATACCTAAATATACCTTGATTTATATTTAATAAACCCTAAAGGTTTCGTAAAAATCGCTTTGTTCTTTCTAGAGAAATAAATATATTTGTATGTATACTGTGTGCACTGTTTATTGCACCTGATAGTAATGCTTTCAGATCTCCTGAGTTGGGGTAAAAACGATTTGCTTTATTACTACAAACACAGACATAAAAATGAATATTTACAATAGTTAACAACACACTTGTATTGCTCTCTGTAAATTAGAAACGTGTATAAAAATAGAATGTACTTCCAACGTATGTTTTTTTTTAAAACTTACAGTATATGTATATCTTAATACATATATATAAAATTCTCCAAGATTTTCGTTTTGTTCATGAAATGGTTATCAATATTTGTTATCAAATGTAACAGAATGCAAAAGAACTTCCACTTCCCGAGCCCCCTACCAACTGGAAAGAGATATGGCCAAAAGACTCTGATGATGATCATGACCTTGATGAACCATCGACATCAACATGTACATCCAAGGATCCAACGTTCATCCCTGACTGTGTTCGCGAGCCACATTTCATCCGGCAATGTGAACTTAATGACCTAGTCCGTAATTTGCACCTGACAAAACAAGAGGCGGAACTTCTGGGATCAAGGCTCCAGCAGTGGAACTTATTGGATGCAGAAACGAACATATCAGTGTACAGGAAAAGGCATGTTCAATTTTCAAGCTATTTCTCAATGCAAGATAATGTGTGCGTATGTACGGATATAAATGGGTTGATGGCGGAGCTAGGAATTCCTTACGTTCCAGAAGAATGGAGGTTATTTATCGACGCGTCAAAGGTCAACCTTAAAGCTGTCCTTTTACATAATGGAAATAAAAAAACCTTCTATACCACTTGCGCACTCAGTGAAGATTAAGGAATCCTATGACACCATGTCAACTTTGCTAAATCTTATAAATTACAAGGACCATTGTTGGCAAATATGTTGTGATCTCAAGGTAGTTGGTATTTTATTAGGACTGCAGTGCGGTTACACGAAGTACCTATGCTTTTTTATGTTTATGGGATAGCCGAGCTGATGACAAACATTATGAAGTGAAGGAATGGGAACCTAGAGTGAATTACGTACCTGGAGAATGCAACGTCAAATTCGCTCCTTTGGTAGATCCTAATAAGATATTACTACCACCACTTCATATCAAGTTAGGACTTATGAAAAACTTTGTCAAAGCCATGGACACATCTGGTGAAGGTTTCAAGTATTTGCGAGATAAGTACCCTAACCTGAGTGATGCTAAGATTTCAGCGGGAGTGTTTATTGGTCCCCAAATTAGGAAATTAATGCTTGATGATAGCTTTGACAGCAAGTTAAACAGTGCTGAGCTAGCTGCCTGGACAGCATTTAAGTGTGTTGTGCGCAACTTTCTGGGCAATAACAAAGCTGAGAGTTACACAGAAATCGTACAGGATATGATACAGAAATACAAAGTGTTGGGTTCTAGGATGTCTTTAAAAATCCACTTTTTGCACTCCCACCTCAGCTTCTTTCCTGCTAACCTAGGTGCTCTCAGCGACGAACAGGGGGAAAGATTCCACCAAGATATAATGGCAATGGAGAAAAGGTACCAGGGACGATGGGATCCTTCAATGATGGGGGACTATTGTTGGGGTCTTGTTAGAGAATGCAACATTTCTTACAAAAGAAGGAAGTAGTGTACGTTTTTGTAACCCAATGGAAGTTTCATATATTGTGATAGTTTTGATTGTCTTTTCTTGACCTTTTGGTACATTTGTATTATTGTTTATTGTAAATTGTCACACTTGTAAATTATATTGTATTATATTTTATATATGTGTTTGTGGTAATAAAGCAAAACGTTTTACTTCAACTTAAGAGATCTGAAAGCATTACTATATGGTGCAATAAACAGTACACACAGTATACATACAGACATATTTATTTCTCTAGAAAGAATAAAGCGATTATTACGAAACTTGGAGGGTTTGTTAAATATGAATCAAAGTATACTTAGGTATAATTTCTATGTTAGTATATGCAAGGGGACAAGATCTTGGGGTGTAAAATAAACGAAAAGGGAAATTTTAGAGGGATTTTCCCGAAAATCCCTCTGTTACGGGAAAATCGTACGTGATGGAGAAAAACCGAGTGCATATCCTTTAAGAACAGGTATTTCCTTTTATGTAACAAAACCTTTGTTAACTAGTGTAATAATTAGAGATGGTGAACACAGATATTTCTATTGTTATTAATTTTAGTGTTTCTACGCTCTAAGCAAATCTTTATTAATAATTTACTATGATAGAAATAGCATTATTTCATTTCATTAAGATATCTTTCTTATTGGGTAAGTTTTAAAGCTTTGTGGTTCAATATGTCTAATTATGGGGGATGGGTAGCCAATTTGATTCCCATTTGTGGGTTAAGACTCAGAGTGATGTACTGATTTATAAAATAACTAACCACAAAAAAATATGAAACATCCAACATTTATTGAATCAAGATGTTATTTCCTTTTTTTAAAAAGTAGAATTACTAGCTTCCTAGTGATCAGATTCGTAATTATTTGCTCGGAAGAATGTATGCATGTGCTTCTCGCCAGTTAATATGTTTGGAATGGACTGTCAAAATCTTGCTAATTGCTCTTCAATGTTCTATTCTGATTCAAATTAAATTCGTTAGAGTGCGTAATTTTGATAATATAGTTAAGTACCGTTACAGTAATAATATCATCATTGTTTGTATATAATAAACCATGAAGAAATGTCATTGAAGTTGTAATTCTTTGGAGAATGTTGTTTGAATTATATATATATATATAGTTTTTAACTTAATTTTACGTGGTACTACGTAATAGTAACTATCTTGAGACCCAGGCCGGTAGCCAGCCCAAAAATGTAGAAAAGGCCCGGAACAATTTAGGGGATCCCGATCCAACCATATTACAGTTCATTTGCAAGCCTATCGTTAAAATATTAGGGGGCCCGGCCCCTCCTAGACCCTGGCCTGTTAAGGCTCTATTTTGTTTCTGAATAACTATTGTTATTAACGATGCTATGGGTGATGTGAAAAATTTTAAAGGATTAATGTTAATATGTGGTTACAAGTTATAAGGCCTGATGTTTCATTCAGATAACACAGGTCTGCAAAATGAAACGTGTTTTCTGATACTCTGCATATGTTTCCTGATTCTTATTGATTCCGACGTGCTGAGTCCGAAAGCGACCTCCATTACTCTCCATCACGTCAGGTTTGCAGGCAAATGAATAATTTCCTTAAAAATCTGTCATTATTTTCGTTTCTTGTGTAAGTTTATACTTAGGGACGTATTGCTCCGCCCCTAATTATCGCCGAGGGATGAGTTATACGTTTTGTTAATCATCCAAGACAACAATTTTAGTAATTATACGAATATTTTTGGTCAGATGTACCGGTGGGAAATTATGGAGCTAAAACTGGGAAAATTCACTTTACTAAAAAAAATCTGATTTTTGTGGGAAGCAACTCTGCATAGTAAAAGTATAATTTATACTCGAAAAATAACTTTTACAAACTGGTAAAATAATCTACAAATTTTGTCAGGTTCGAATAAAACTGAAGTGGTGGAAAATTATTATATATTTTATATCTATTTCCTCCTAAAATTTTCCCGTTTATCCTAATTTAGAAATTTCCTATGCCCTCCGATATTGCAGCAGAGAAATTAATTCTATATCAACAAATTTTCTAATCCCATGATTCCAGAATATATTACAATCATTCTGGTAGCCAGTACCAGAGGGGGAAATTAGGTACCGAGAATATACGAAAAAATCCCTTTCTTGCAAAAAAAAAATTTGGTTTACAACCCTGCGCTATACTTGCGTATGAACATAATGTCACCCAAATCATTTTACGCATCATGAAATATCCAAAACCATTTCAATATCTATCGTACATCTGACGAAAAGATGACAAGACATTTATGAAATTGAAATAAGTATACCTGTCATTGATGCTTATGGGACGGCTTCTTTTTCTCCTGGTGTATTTCCGTTTTTGGAATGTTACTGCAATGTCCCTGACAATCATCCAACAAGAGTTCGCCATCATGTTAACATTCCATTTGCCTTGATATATTTTTTCCATTACCCTCAAGTCTTGATGTAACCGTTCTGCTCGCTCTTCACTGTAAGCTTCCAAGTTTTTGGTAAAGTTGTGAACATGAGAAACTTTAAGCTCATGGAACAACTAAGAACTTTGTACGCTGCCAGCATATTTTGCACAATGTCCCTGTACTTTGGCACTTCCCAATTGCTCAAGAACTTTTCCAAAACTTCTACGAAAGCAATCCAAGCTTGTTTTTCAGTATCATTCATACTTTCAAGGAAAAGAGGGTCAGTGACCAGTTTCCTTATAGCAGGTAGAATCAAAATGTCCTAATTCAATTTTCCATCTGATATACCTGGAAACTTGGAGCATGGTGAAACATTCACCATGTTTAGGGAGAGCTTTGATGGATTGCTTTGCAAGACCTAACTTGATGTGGTGGAGCGATGGTAACAAAATTTTATTAGTAGGAATTGGATCTTCTTCACAACATTTGCCATTCCAGGTTGGAGAGCATCTCTTAGTGGCCAGTGTTTGTCGGTCCAATGACTTACTTTGTCACGAGTGTCCCATAAGCAAAGGGAGCGTTGATATTTAGTATAACACACTTGTTGTCCAACTAACATAGAGATTACTTTAAAGTGACCACATAACAACCACCCGCGTTCTTCATACTTTATTTTCTCCAGTACTAATTTCAGACTCTCATACGTTTCTTTCAGGTGATTGGAGTGGCCAATTGGAAGAGATGTGTATGTATTGTCATTATGCAGGACAGCTTTTAGATAAATCGACCTCGAATCACATGCATTGTATTGTATTTGATACTGTATCATCAAACCACAAGTGTCTTACAATATACAAGAGTTTGCTCTTCAATGAAATCTGGAACAAAATCTTTTTCACGAGATCGGCAAGAAAACGTTGAACCTAGCGCAAGTAGCTTTTTTTATTTCAATCGAGATCCTAATAACTCAATAGAGCTGTTAAGCAATGCAAGGTCCCTAACTAGTTCATTCAACTTCTCTTGCGAGAAAGGTTCAGGTTATACATCCATGTTGTGGTCGGAATCATCAGAAACCGCCTGCGTTCGCTCAGTACTTTCCTCGTCTAAATCCAAAATTATATCTTCCAATGTGGTGGATGAGCTTGGCACAGGTATGTCAGCACTGTGGGCAAGTGGACGTATTGCAGAGGGAAGGTTCGGGTAGACTTCGCGGGACTTCTTGTTCGTTTAGTGAATCCTGTTACAATACACGAACAAAAATAAGTCAGAACTATGGTTTTGCTGTTCACGCTACACCTATGCTGGGCACTCCAAATCGAAATGCATGCTTAGCAGCTTTCATACCCTTAGAAGAAGAAGAATTTTTAAAACTGTTTTTTTTAATTTTGGCAACACTGTTACGGTCTTCTTCTTTTTCTAAGAGTATGGTTAGCCGGGGCATTAGTTATACTTCGTTGGAATCTGTGTTCCATAAGCGTACCAACGAGATATCATTCTTGTCTGTGACAATTATTGTCATCGCCAGGGCTGTCAAACGGGGGGAAGTGCAGGGTTACCATAGTAAAGTCAATTCCGAACTTTTTCTATGATGCTATTGGACGTACGCCCCTCATTTTTATATGCGTGGAATCAATGTCTGCTCTACATGTGAGATTTTTCTGCGTGCGTATGCCGACGATCAGGTTCGCCACAGTCCAAACAGTAAAAAAATTAAGGAAGACTGTTTTCTTCTTCTTCTTCTAAGGATACGGAAGGAAAGGGTATGAATGATATCTCGTTGAAATTTATGCTTTATAAGCTTTCCAACGTGGTATTAGTCATGTCCCTGTGACAATTAGAGACGTCCCCATGGCTGCCAATGTGAAAGTCTATTAATGTTTTGAAACCCCTATCCGGCGTCTCTAGGCTAATAATAATGATGGTTTTAGGAAAACGACTGTGATGGGCAAATTTTGACTATTTTCGAAATCAGCGCCCCAAAATCTATAAGAAATGTCCAAAATGTCCCGGGCATCATTTTGGTTGCAGAACTGTGTAATTTATGCTTAATACAATTGTCTTGAAGCTCGTTTAGCCTAGATTAAACTACATATAGAACGATATATTTAGTATTACTGATTTGAAAGATAATTTTCAAAATTCTGTTGTTTTTTTTTTCTATTTTTCTGTAACTGCAATTATTTTAATAATTTGTAGCATTTGAATAGAACGTAGGTTCCATAAGTGAGCGCAAGAGGTTCCTACCAGTATAATGGAGTTCCGGCTGGAATTAAAACTGGTATCAATCTTCTGGCTAGAGAAATGCAAAAAGTCTTAGGAGACATGTTGGAGCGTGGAGTAAGAATATATTTTGATAAGGTTTTGGAATTTTCTTCAAGTATAGAGCAATGTGGTTTTGAACGAGGCATTAGATAAGTTACGTGCCTTTGGCGTAACAATTTTGCCAGATATGATTATATTTTTATAAACGTATAAACTATCTTGGTTTTATAAGTGATGGAAACATCACACAATTCGATGAAAGCAGAATATCAGCTCTCTAAAATATTCCACACCTCATAATAGATGAGATTTGTGAACTTTTTCATATTTTGGAAAGTTTATTCCTGATTTACAGAATTTAATGGCTACTCTCAGTGAATTAAAGTCAACTAAGAAAATCTTTGAATGAAATTCGGACAGCCTTACTTAGATAATGTTTTAAGAAACTATTATTAATAACGTAGTTCTGAAGACCACTGACCGCTCGAAACGTTTCATAGTGCATGTTGATGGATCAGGAAAGACCATGGCTGGATGCTTTTCACAATATATTAATAATAATCTCTTTCCAGTGGGTTTGTATTCCAAGAAACTGTCTAAAACAGATTGTCGCCAAAGTATTTATGAAATAGAATTTATTAGTTTATTTCGCACGAATGAAATGCACTAAGAATTATTATTTATTATGAATTATTTATTGTAGGAGGAGTTGCATTCCTCAGTGCAGATCAACTTTAGGAGGGCTTACGGCGGGGCGTACGCGACGGTATATATGTGCGTAACCGATTATAGTCAAAAGACACTGTGCTCCTCATGTTATTAGATGTCTTATATATCAGACAGCTTTATCGTTACGGATCATGACTTAACAACTGCATTAACATAAATTCAGTCCATGATTGCTTTCTTATTGATCAGTGATTCCCAGCCTTGTTTGCCTGGTGCTCTTTCCTTCCAGTATACGCGAATTTTTGTCTGAACTCTCTTGCTACTTCAGCGGTAGCATTAAACTCTGGCATTTTCATTATTATTATTATTATTATTATTAATAATAATAATAATAATAATAATAATAATAATAATAATAATAATAATAATAATAATAATAATAATACTCTGACTGACAAAAAGTTAAATATCTGGAAGGAATGTTCTTATGTCGAAGTAATTTTAAACACTGTATGCCATTGGTGGGTGTGTAAATACTCAGAATTAGGGTTGCAATGGTCTGCGACGTCTAGAACGTCCACCAGAGTGCATTGCTGTTGTCACGACGCACCGTGCTATTAGGCCTGATAGCTAGGTTGATATGTTTAAAACAAAATGTTTAAAACAAATGTTTAAAACATGTTTAAAACGAGGGCTGTTGTTTTATTCAGTTTGTTTTAAACGTTTTAAACAAAATGTTTGAAACGTGTTTTTTTCGATGGTGGTCAGTGGCGTAGCACACTTTTGCGGGTCCCTCCGCAAAGTATAGAGAAGGGGCTCTAGATGTAAAACCGACAGAAGTAAGGTTGAAGTTCTAGTTCTTTAAATATTTATTCATCGCAAGACTTCGGGGCCCTCTATATCTCGCCCCCCCGCACTGCGGGGGTTGCGGGGGCAGCTGCTACGCCACTGATGGTGGTTGAACATGTTTAAAACAACTAAAATATAAGATTGAGTAAGTTAATTTAATTTTCTAACAAACAACCCATC
Organism: Thermobia domestica; assembly: GCF_964235325.1. Classification (NCBI taxonomy): domain Eukaryota; kingdom Metazoa; phylum Arthropoda; class Insecta; order Zygentoma; family Lepismatidae; genus Thermobia; species Thermobia domestica. Next base: position 156,950,166 of record NC_137456.1, on the reverse strand, counting down.
CTCCGCAGAATTTGTGCATGGAGTAAATTACAAGCAGAGTTATATTCTTATTATAACAGCAATTTCTGAACGAAATTCTACACATCAATGTGCGTATAACTAAGCCAACAGAAATTCAAATGAAGTATTTCAACATTTCTTAATTTCCAAGAATAACGGAGGTTAAACACACTATACACTATTCTAAGATCCAAATTCACAAATTCAAAACTATAGATATTTTTTTTATCACTATCATTTCCATAATAATGAAGAATTCTCACATCATAAGCTAGAAGAAATGCTCTGACAAATACAATACAACTCATAGAAAAGAGCAGTGACTAGCCTACAAGGAGCAAATGACATATTTTAACTAAACACTTTTCAAGATACATCTCTATCTGCAACATGGGTAGCTAATAATGATTAGGGTCTACGGCATAACAACACAATTAACTCTAGACGCCCGCCAGGGATTTTAACAAAATGGTAGACTCTCACGTTCGGGACTCTGGTGACCTCCCTAATTATCACAGAGTCATGAGGTATACACCATTGGAAAGCTTATAGACTACAAATTCCAATGAGGTAACATTTGTGAAATTCTCGCATTATTCGTAGAAAAAGAACAGACATAAAAATCATTAAAAATATGAACATATTGACTTTGCGGGGCCCTGGCAACACTTGCTGACAAATTGATGAATGTGTAGACCACATACTTGTGACAATAATGTAAGAAATGGTAGCCATTGCTGCCATTGCGTAATGAATTCGTTTTATGTAGGAAATATTTTCAAAAGAAAATACGCGCAGAAAACATTCATTGAATTAGACATTCTCTCCCCTCCCTCACTAGTACCACGTCCATATGCAAATTATTTTTGCTGCACACATCATGTATACGAACAAGAATTATGCTTCTAGACCACTTCAGTGAAATATATCGTGTTATATGAGACCTTCCCGAAAATAAATGTAAATTAACCAAATTTGACCCCCTCTTCCTCTATAAACAACAAGTACACATACAGGTTACTATCATGTAGGAGATTACTTCATTGCTTCACACACCAGTTTTTATGAATGTACCACAAAGGGGGGAGGAATACCCGCCAAAACCCGATGAAAAAATTTTGATGAAAAATTAAAAAAAAAAAAACAACTTCATCCTCCCTCTCTCGGCCGTACATACGTAACCCCTATATACATAAAATACAACTGACGGAAAGCTTCATCCCTCAAAAATACTTTGGTACCAAATCATCTTTCTAGCTTAATTAGAGGCTGAGCTATTGATGTTTATTGTAAAAATAAATGTAATTTACGTCAAAAAACTTAGACTTCAAAAAATGGCTAACTTTGCCCCCTCCCTTCTCCCCCACATAAGCAAGAAGTACAAATACACGATATTACTATGTAGTGGCCTACTTCATTGCTTCCCGTAACAATTTTTATGAATCTATCCCCCAAGAGGGATAATGGCCCCCAAAAAAACTGTTAAAAAAAAGCACGATATTTACCCTCCTTCCATATACATAAAGTGCACACCAGCAAAGCTGCATCTTTCAAGAATAAACTGGTACCAAAACCATCTTCCAGCCTTAATTTGAGGTTTAAGACTGAGCCATTGAGGTTTAAAGCCCTGACACAGCAGTTGTGTCAATGGGCGTTTAAAGATTAGAATGCAGACAACCAGTAGAACGTAACACAAAGAAACTAAACTACATAATCCGTGAACGGAGATCGGGAAATTCCCGATTTCTTTTTCCGGAATTGAATTCGGGCGGATCGAAATTAGGGAAGTTCCCGAAATTTGATCTAGCGGTTGAATATAGATGGCAAGCAATACATAAGAGTGTAAAAATGTAATATATATATGCCTATTTAGATTATTGTTTTAAACAAAATAAACATTTTAAACATGTCTTTTGTTTAAAACAAAGTACTTTGTTTTAAACGTTTAAAACGTTTTAAACAAAAAAAACATGTTTTAAACATAAAAACGTTCTTTTTGTTTTTTTTAAAAAACGTTTTTTTTTCAACCCTGCCTGGTAGTGCCCTAACAGCACAATTACATAGCAAGCATATGCCTATCATGTTCTCTCAGGTACATGGGAATGTGTCCAGTAGGTGCCTTATATACTTCTGGGAAAGAAATCATATGGATGGCAAGTGATAGTCACAGTCTATGCCCGCCCCTAGGCACATGCTTGACATGTACTTGGGGAACTTGCCTAGCCTGCTCTAGGCATGTTCCCCATGCCGTAGGAGTCAATGAACCACAAAATTACTCCCCCAAAATATGTTAAATCGCCTATATGCGTAATGTGTTTAAATTAAGGTGAGTCTAAACAACACTTTAAACAAGTAAAAAAACTATAGTACTACCCTAAGGGTGGGAGCGAACCACCAACCTTTGGATTACTAGTAGCTTGCTCTTCTGACTTGACCACAGAGGCGATAAGGAAAACGTCGCTTGTAAAGGGATAAATTATTGAAGTCTTTTGCATTCGGCTAATCAGAGTACTTCTTTAACCGCATATATTCGACTATAACCGTTTGGGATCAGATAAAATCTGCTCGCCATGTAATTTTATAACAAATTGACGAGTGTCTATTTACTTTATTTCATGGTTCTTCCATATTCACTTTCAAATGATCGGTGACAGTTGCCATCTAATAAAATTGATGAGTGTATTGCTTCTAGTACACAATCGCTTAGGAAAAGAAGCAAGAAATGCATCAAATGTGGGAGATGAATTTAGGACACCTAAATGGCGAATGGGCCTAGCACATCTTGTACTCTTAGGATGTCTGAAACAATATGTACCTAAAGGACGTACCTAGAACATGACATATACATGTCTCTAGTGACGACGTAAAAACAAATGACTGTTAGAGTGCGAAACTGAGCCAGGTACATAAATGTTATATTTGTGGTACGTAGTTGCAAATATCAATTAGGTGTAACAAGTACCTAAAACTGTAGGTAGGTGAAGTACATAGTTAGCACATGAGTATCATATGTGCCAACTGTCGGGTACCTAAAAGATAGCTGGGACACCTAAATGGCACATGCCTAGCATATCTTGTGCTGTTAGGTGCATAATAAGTATGTGAGTAGCATCACACGATTAATTAACACTGTGAAGCACAAATAGCGCGCGGTAGTATCAGACAATGTTACCAGCACCTGACATATTTTGAAAGGATCTCATTGTAGGTCAACCCTAACAGCACAATTACATAGCAGGCATATGCCTATTACGTTTCCTCAAGTACATGGGAATGTGTGCACTATGTGCCTTACGTACCTCTGAGAGAGAAATCACATGGATGGCAAGTGATAGTTACAGTCTATGTCCGCCCCTAGGCACATCCCTAACATATACATGGGAAACATGTCTAGTATGTTCTAGATATGTTCCCCATGCCGTAAGCGTCAATGAACCACAAAATTACACCCCCAAAATATGTTAAATCGCCTATATGCGTAATGTGTTTACATTAAGCTGAGCCTAAACAATACATCAAACAAGTAAAAAGAAATGTACCCCAGAGTGGGCGAGAACCACCAACCTTTGGGTTACTACTCGCGTGCTCTTCCGACTTGGCCACGGAGGCGTTGAAAAAAAATGTCGCTTGTACAGGAATAAATTGTTGAGGTCTTTTGAATTTGGCTAATCAAAGTGCTCTTACCCGCGTATATTCGACTATAACCGTTTGGGATCAGATAAAATCTGCTTGCCATGTAATTTTCTAACAGAATGACGAGTGTCGATTTACTTTATTTCATGGTTCTTCCATATTCACTTTCAAATGATCGGCGACAGGTGCCATCTAATAAAATTGATGCGTTTGTTGCCTCTAGTACACAATCGCTTAGGAAAAAGAAGCAACAAATGTATCAAATGTGGGAGATGAATTTAGAACACCTAAATGACGCATGCCTACCACATCTTGTGCTGTTAGGGTATCTGAAACAGCATGTACCTAAAGGATGTACCTAAAACATGACAGATATATGTCCCAAGTAACGACATAAAAACAAGTGACTGAAAGCGTGAAACTGAGCCAGGTATACAGGGTGGTAAGTATCTCCACCGAAAAACTTTTGGAGGCGGTTCCTTATACGAGATGAAAGAAATAAGTTCTAATAAACATGGGTCAAAAACGTCTTCTTTCAGAGTTATGAACTACCGAAAATTAGAAATATCACGTTTCAAAACGCCCTAGCTTAGAAAATATAGGGCCTATCCCAAGCGCTTTAAGGAATTACACAGAAACTGGTATACACTCTACCTAAATAACCATGTTTCAGAATTCACCGGTACCAGCGAAACGAACGCGCCACTAGTATTTAAAGGAGTATCCCTATTCTTCAACTTCCTTTTTACAGTTCCTTTCACCGATAACGAAGGATGCTAAAACATGGATACTTAGATAGAGCACATACTAGTTCCTGTGTAATTCCTTAAACCGCTTGGGATAGGTCCTATATTTTCTAAGTTAGGGAGTTCGGAAAAGTGATTTTTCGAATTTTCAATGGATCATAACTCTGAAAGGAAACGTTTTCTGGCCCATGTTTATTAGAACTTTTTTTCTTTCATTTCATATAAGGAATCACTTCCCAAAGTTCTTCCGTGGTTACCTACCTCCCTGTATAAATGCTATATTTGTGGTACATAGTTCCAAATATCAATTAGGTGTAACAAGTACCTAAAACTGAAGGTAGCTGAAGTACATACTTAGCACATGAATAACATGTGCCAAGTGTCAGGTACCTAAAATGTAGCTGGGACACCTAAATGGAACATGCCTAGCACAACTTGTTGTGTTAGGGAACCAGGCATTCAAGTGTGAGAGTGGCTCCATGTTAAAATTAATGAGAAGATGAAGGAAATTATACGCGTCCCCAAGGATCGGTCGAACAAGTCTAACCATACCAAGCGGAGGAATCGGCGTACTGTGCCCCAAGCACATCATAACCTCTTCACATCCACACCTGTCCTCTAGGTATAGCTAATGGACTCACAATTTGCTGTGTCGTCCCTTAGTATTGGTGGAGACTAGAAGCAGCTGGATTATGACTTGCCATCCCGTGCATAGGCAGCCAATAACACAATACATTGCAGCGTTTGGACTGGTGCCATATCCGGAAAGCATGGACTCTTGGCTAGTGGGGTCTCATCATTTTCAGCTATAAATCTCGGTTTGGCACCACCTCGGATAACCAGTTTCTGGGAGATATAGTGGATCTAAGGGGAAAGGATACATTCTAATAGTGTCTTGTTCTTACTTCTTGCGTGATAACTGGGAAACTATCTGTTATGATTTCAGATTTGGTAGTGATACAGGAACTATGGTCGAACAACGATACGTCACAAACTTCCAGTCTCCTCATGTGTTACCTCTAAAAAGATAGTACCCTGGTAGGCCTCCTATATTTCAATAGGACAAAATTCGTCAACACACTGTATGTCTCTCTATTAACTACCTGCATGATGTTGAGGTCAGGCCTATTCTTACCTCACCGGGTCCGGACTTCCCCCAAACTTCCTAACTCAACATCATTTCTAGACCATCTCAATAAACCTATCCTTGTTTAACAGTTAAATGATTGATGTAGCGTGAAAATTTGATGTTGCCCTTTATCTGTGCTTTTTCACTTATATAAAAAAAACTAGTTCTATAATTTTTTCTGAAAATATAGGTGGAAATATTTTACAATTACTTATCGTCCTTTCTGGTGCAAGTTAATACCCATACAATACAACATAGATGTAGTGGTTTGCAATATTGGACCACCACCCCAAAAATTGGACTCCTTCCAACAAAAATTTCTGGGTGTGTGCCTGGTTGAGGTACTCTTTAAGCCAGAAAGATCCTCCCCCGATCCGTCCCCAATAGAACATGTATGGGATTAGCTCGGTCGTCAAATATGTCACAAAGCCAATATCCACTTTGAATCTCTTCCCCAGTGTCGGACTGGAGCTGTCAGAGCTAGATGGAAATGGAAACTTGAGGGGCGCCTCATGGACAAATTAATGTAAACAGTTTTGGTTTTGAAATGCCTTTTTAATTTGTTCACAGCATTACGCATACACAGTTATACACAAAACGACTAGGATGAAATATCGTAAATGAACATGTTTAGTATTAAGGAGCACTAAGTTTTCCAGTAGGCTTTGTTCCAAAAGTGACCTCACAAGGGAACCTTCCGAAAATGATAGCTGCAGGGAAAGATGTAACCTATGCCAATTGAAAGAGCTGTAGCAGAGATGTTCATTCCCAAAAAATTAGCTGCCCATAGCAATAAGTTCAAGAAATATAAGGGGTGGAAGTTCGGGAAACAGCAAGGTTGGACAAGGGAGGAAAAGTGCAAATTCCGCACAAAAAAAAGGGCACGGCAAAATACAATGCTGACAAGTGATGAATAGAAAGATATTTGCCACAATAAGGAACAAATGAAGGCCACCAGTGAGGTTAACAGTGTTGCCAACTGCAATCAAAAGTACATATTTTGCAAAGAGCACTATATGAAGTGAGTGCAATATTCAGTGTCAACCTGTAATGTAGAACATAAGATATGACGTGTATAATCAGTGGTACAATATAACAAAAGAAAATAGAAAAAACAGAAGTACGAAAAATACGGAAAAGACGAAGTTGGCCATAATGCGCTACATTTGATCACGAGCTGTGCATATTAGAATGAACAAAACAAGAAAACACCAACTATGCAGGAAACCGACGTACCTAGAGTCGAAAAGAAAAACGTGTTCCAAAGTTGGCAACACTGGCCATGAAAATCCACACAATTTTAATATAGTTAGGTCACTCACTTCACAAAAAGAAAATTCTGGCTACAGGCATTAGCCTTCGCATCATTTGTACATGCTCGTCAACATTGTACGTGCAGTTATTCGATGAGACAATGGTCCAAACAGAAGATACATTTGCAGTGAGCACAGCGGAATACTGCCAATCCGTCACACATGGTACAATGATCGCCTGTGAATGTCTCGAACAGTACTCTAGAGGTGTCGGAACCTTTGGTGGTCTTTCTATCACATATCCACACCTGTAGACAGCAAACATAATCAATGGCTTGATCTGCTATGTGCTGCTGTCTGCAGTACTATCACCGCCTATATGATATATCCAAAGTGTCCCACCTAACTTTGCGAGTGAAATAGTTTCAAAGCGAAAAATATGTGACACATCCAGTTGTGCAGGAATGTACCTACAAACTTCTGTGAGACGCAAGTGCCCCCAAGTCCCTCATCATAGGGTCCCAGGGGCCAACTTCAAAATTTCAAATAGCACCATCGGTCGAGTTATATTTCTTTCGATAAATCTTGGAATATGCAACAACGCATATCAGAAATATTTAATATATTAGATTTCAAAATGGCCACCAAAAGTATCTGCTCGGTGATAAGAACAACGTGTATTTTTGGCGGCCATTTTGAAACCCGTGCTTCATATAGCAAATGTTTCTTATAGGCGGTGTTGCATCTATCCAGAGAAATATCATCCGCCCCCTGTTCCCATTTGAAATGTTGCGGTTGACCCCTCGAGCCTTATGATGGGGGCCCTGGGGGACTTGCTTCTTACAAAGTTTTCTTGGCCCTCGACATGAGTACATTCCTGTGCAATTGGATTTGCAACATCTCTTTTCGCTTCGCAGCAATTTGAGATCACAATGTTTGATGCCATGTTAAGACACAACATATATTTGTGGCGGCCATTTTGAAAACCATGCTTCATATAGCAAATGTTTCCTATAGGTGTTGTTGCACATTCCATGATCTACCGAAAGAGGTTCTACTCGGTCTCTGTTGCCATTTGAAAGTTTGAAGTTGGCTCCTGGGGCCGTATGATGGGGATCCTGGGGGCACTTGCTTCTCACAGACTTTTATCACGCCCTGACTTTGGTACATTCCTGCACAACTGGATCCGACACATTTTTGTTCCTTTTGCAAATATTGCAGGTGACAAAGTTTGCTGGGACACCCTGTATATCCCCACATATGACCCAACCATGGCATAATGTTCACTACTTCTATTATCGGTTGTTGGTACAACCCAACCATTTCATGTTCCCCGACTTGACATTGCCTCAATCACTCTAGCATTGATGCATTCCGAGTGATGCCTGTTGCCGGAATTTTCTTTTCGTGAAGCGAGTGGCCTAACTATATTAGACTTGTATGGATGTTCATGGCCAGTGTTGCCAACTTTGGAACTCGTTTTTCTTTTCGGCTCTAGGTACGTCGGTTTCCTGCATAGTTGGTGTTTTCTTGTTTTGTACATTCTAATATACACAGCTCGTGATCAAATGTAGCGCATTATGGCCAACTTCGTCTTTTCCGTATTTTTCGTACTTCTGTTTTTTCTATTTTCTTTTGTTATATTGTACCGCTGATTATACACGTCATATCTTATGTTTTACATTGCAGGTTGACACTGAATATTGCACTCACTTCATATAGTGCTCTTTGCAAAACATGTACTTTTGATTGCAGTTGGCAACACTGTTAACCCCACTGGTGGCCTTCATTTGTTTTGTTTCTTATTGTGGCAAGTCTCTTTCTATACATCTCTTGTCAGCATTGTATTTTGCCGTGCGCACCTTTTTTTTTTTTTTTTTTTTTTTTTTGCGGAACTTGCACTTTTCCTCCCTTGTCCAACCTTGCTGTTTCCCGAACTTCCACCCCTTATATTTCTTGAACCTGTTGGTAAGGGCAGCTGAATTTTTGGGAATGAACATCTCTGTTACAGCTCTTTCTATTGGCATAAGCCACATCTTTCCCTGCAACTATCATTTCCGGAAGGTTCCCTTGTCAGTTTTGATTTAATTATCTTTAACTTAGAAAATAAGCTTTCACACGTTACCTGAGTAGTTGGAAGAGTTATGACATATTTGTACACACAATATAAATTGCTATAAGTGCTTTCATTTAAAGTCAGCTCATCCAAGAGTGTAAATGCAGTGTATGCAACCCTGTTTACAACGGCGAGGATTCAAATCTTCCGGTTTTTTTTTTCATCCCATTCGTCTTCACTTCCAGAATCACCAGTTCTGAACCACATCGAAGTCGCCAGCAGAAGCATCCTTCAGATTTTTGAAGTAATCTTTGTAATGGGTCGCAAATTGTTTGAGTGCACGCGACAGAGTTTCTTTACGCATGCCTATATTTTCTGTTAATGTTATCAGAACTACATCTCGTAATCCATTTTTCTTTATTTCTTCAAGTCTCTTTGGATCCATGTAGTAGAAAATGGATCGATCTGGAACAGTCTGGAACAGTATTAATCAACTCACAAGCCCCTGGGATATTGACCACCGTACACCGTGAGCCCACGGTCTTTTACGACCTCCATTTTAGGGGTGAATTTATTCCCTTTTATGAGTACTTTTTAGGGGGTGTATTCGTTCTCTTTTACGACCACATTTTAGGGGGTGAACTCGTTCCCTTTTATGAGCATATTTTTCAACCCTTATTTTAACATAGCAGAAATTACACTGAGATTATGAACACACAGCAGATACATAAGGCTACGTAACACACAGCAGAACAGATAACACATAAGAGTACGTAACATAACAAGGGTGAACTCGTTTTCCAACCCCTATTTTAACATAGGAGATAACATATAAGATTACGAACACATAGCAGAACATAAGAGTACGTAACACACAAGGGTGTATTCATTCCCTTTTATGAGCATATTTTTCAACCCTTATTTTAACATAGCAGAAATTACACTGAGACTATGAACACACAGCAGAGCATAAGAGTACGTAACATAACAAGGGTGTATTCATATGGAGGTTTTCGGACATGCTGATTACAAATATCATACTTATTTTTACCTGGGTCTTATAGTTGATGTTGGATACGCCCTTTCTATGACAATTTTAACCGATTTGGGTGAAACTCGGTATATGGGGGTTTTCGGACATGCTGATTACAAATATCATACTTATTTTTACCTGGGTCTTATAGTTGATGTTGGATACGCCCTTTGTATGACACTTAAAACCCAATCACTCGTAAACGAAGCAACATATTGAGGTGCTGTTTCCACATTTAGTAATTGGTCATCAGGTACCACAAGTTCCAAAATTAGTGGTCATCGAAGTCAAAGGTCAAAATACTTAAAACCCAATAACTCGAAAACGAAGAGGTCATCAACTAGTACAAGTTCCAAAAATAATGACCATCGAGGTCAAAGGTCAAAATACTTAAAACCTAATAACTCGAAAACGGAGCCAAATATTGAGGTGCTGTTTCCACATTTAGTAATTGGTCATCAACTAGTACAAGTTCCAAAATAATGACCATCGAGGTCAAAGGTCAAAATACTTAAAAGCTAATAACTCGAAAATGGATCCACATACTCAGGTGCTGTTTCCACATTTAGTAATTGGTCATCAGGTACCACAAGTTCCAAAATTAGTGGTCATCGAGGTCAAAGGTCAAAATACTTAAAACCTAATAACTCGAAAACGAAGCAACGTATTGAGATGGTGTTTTCACATTTAGTAATTGGTCATCAACTACTACATGTTCCAAAATTAGTGGTCATGGAGGTCAAAGGTCAAAATACTTAAAACCTAATAACTCGAAAACGGAGTCAAATATTGAGGTGGTGTTTTCACATTTAGTAATTGATCATCAACTAGTACAAGTTCCAAAATAATGATCATCGAGGTCAAAGGTCAAAATACTTAAATCCTAATAACTCGAAAACGGAGCCACACATTGAAGTGCTGTTTCCACATTTAGTAACTGGTCATCAACTACTACAAGTTTCAAAATTAGTGGTCATCGAGGTCAAAGGTCAACATACTTAAAACCTAATAACTCGAAAACGAAGCAACATATTGAGGTGCTGTTTCTTATTTTGCTTGGTACAAAACTAAATTTTCCTTCATTTATTTGATTAGTACAAAATGTTAGTTCTTTCCTTTTTTCTTCTTGCTACAAAATTGAATAACCACTCAAATTTATCCCTTTGTTTGTTTAAATAGTACAACATGGTCTAGAAATTCTGAGCTAGTTAAAAATGTCATTTCTTCGCTTTTTTGTGGTTATTACAAATTTATTCCTTTGTTTATTTGGGTAGCTTTTTTTCTGTTTGGTAGAAATATTACAAAAAAGGCATAAAAATCTAAGCCTGTTATAAATGGTTCTCGTTGGAACAAAAGGAAATAGGAATGGTAAAAAATGTATAAAATGGTCCTTCTTCGCTTTTTTTTCGAATGAGTACAAAAATAAAATAGACCACGCAAATTTATTCCCACGATTATTTGAATAGCACCAAAAGGTATAAAATTAACCTTCTTCACTTTTTTCTGGTTCGTACAAATTTATACCTTCGTTTATTAGACTAGTTTAAAATGGTCCTTTTTTTGCTTTTTCTGGTTAATATCAATTTATTCCTTTGTTTGTTGAAATAATACAAAATGGTATAAGATGATCCTGCTTCGGTTTTTCAAATTAAATAACTCACTTATATTTATGCCTTCGTTTATTAGACTAGTTTAAAATGATATAAAATTCGCAGCTAGTTAAAATGGTCCTTTTTTTTGCTTTTTCTGGTTAATATAAATTTATTTCTTTGTTTGTTTAAATAATACAAAATGGTATAAGATGATCCTGCTTCGGTTTCTTCAAATTAAATAGCTCACTCAAATGCATTACTTCGTTTAATTGATTTTGCGTTGACACAAATTATAAGTCCTTTGTTTATTTGAATACTCCAAAATGGTACTTTTTTTGTTTTTCTCGGTGATATAAAACTAAATACTCCATTGTTTATTTGAGTAGTAAAATTCTGAGCCAGTTAAAATGCAATTTCTCATGGGTACAAAATTGAATAGGTCACTTAAATTTATTCTTTCGTATATTTGGTTAGTACAAAATGTATATAAATTCTGAGCTTGTTAAAATGGTCTTTTTTCACTTTTTTCTGATTAATACAAAAATAGAACATTTCAGTAGTTCAAAAGTTACATAAATTCTGAGCTAGTTAAAGTAGCTCTTCTTCTCTTTTCTAGTTGGTACAAAAGAAAATAATCTACCTAATCTTCACTTCTTTTTTTCTGGTTGGTATTCCTTCGTTTATTGGAGTAGTACAAAATGGTATAAAAGTCTGAGTGAGTTAAAATGATCCTTCTTCGTTTTTTTTATTTGATTAGTACAAAATGGCATTTCTCGTTGGTACAAAATTGAATAGGTCATTCAAATGTATCCTTTCTTTTGTTTAAATAGTTAAAATGGCATATCTTTGCTTTTCTTCTGATTGGTACAAAAATAAAATAGACCACTGAAATTTGTTCCCTCTATTATTTGAATAACACAAAAAGGTATAAAATGACCCTTCTTTTAATTTTTGGTAGTACGTTTATTTGGGTAGTATAAAATTATATAGAAATATTGAACCTTCTTCATTTTTTTTCTGGTTCATACAAAGATAAATACTCCATCCATATTTGAGTAAAATGGTCCATGTTCGCTTTCTGAAATTTAGCCCTTCGTTTTGCTTAAATAATACAAGATGACATATAATTCTCAGCTAGTTAATATGGCATATCTTTGCTTTCTTTCTTGTTAATTCTTGCTTTGAATAGCCCAAAAAGGTACAAAAATTCTGCTCTAGTTAAAATTGTGTTCCTTTGATTTCTTTCTCATTAATACAAAAGTAAATAAGCCACTCAAATTTATTCCTTCTTCACTTTTTTTTCTGCTTTGTACAAAATTGAATAAATCACACAAATTTACTAAATGAGGAAACGTTATCTCAATATGTGGTTTCATTTACGAGATTGACCTTTGACCTCGATAGTCAGTACTTTTGTAACATGTAATAGTTGATGACCTATTACTAGATTTGGAAACAGCACCTCAATACGTTGCTCTGTTTAAGGGTTATTTGCGTTTAAATATTTGACCTTTGACCTCGATGGCCATTATTTTGGAACTTGTGGTACCTAATGACCTATTACTCAATGTGGAAACAGCACCTCAATATGTTGCTTCGTTTTCGAGTTATTAGGTTTTAAGTATGTTGACCTTTGACCTCGATGATCATTATTTTGGAACTTGTACTAGTTGATGATCAATTACTAAATGTGAAAACACCACCTCAATATTTGACTCCGTTTTCGAGTTATTAGGTTTTAAGTATTTTGACCTTTGACCTCGATGACCACTAATTTTGGAGCATGTAGTAGTTGATGACCAATTACTAAATGTGAAAACACCATCTCAATACGTTGCTTCGTTTTCGAGTTATTAGGTTTTAAGTATTTTGACCTTTGACCTCGATGACCACTAATTTTGGAACTTGTGGTACCTGATGACCAATTACTAAATGTGGAAACAGCACCTGAGTATGTGGATCCATTTTCGAGTTATTAGCTTTTAAGTATTTTGACCTTTGACCTCGATGGTCATTATTTTGGAACTTGTACTAGTTGATGACCAATTACTAAATGTGGAAACAGCACCTCAATATTTGGCTCCGTTTTCGAGTTATTAGGTTTTAAGTATTTTGACCTTTGACCTCGATGGTCATTATTTTTGGAACTTGTACTAGTTGATGACCTCTTCGTTTTCGAGTTATTGGGTTTTAAGTATTTTGACCTTTGACTTCGATGACCACTAATTTTGGAACTTGTGGTACCTGATGACCAATTACTAAATGTGGAAACAGCACCTGAGTATGTGGATCCATTTTCGAGTTATTAGCTTTTAAGTATTTTGACCTTTGACCTCGATGACCACTAATTTTGGACTTGTACTAGTTGATGACCAATTACTAAATGTGGAAACAGCACCTCAATATTTGGCTCCGTTTTCGAGTTATTAGGTTTTAAGTATTTTGACCTTTGACCTCGATGGTCATTATTTTTGGAACTTGTACTAGTTGATGACCTCTTGCTAAATGTGGAAACAGCACCTCAATATGTTGCTTCGTTTACGAGTGATTGGGTTTTAAGTGTCACACAAAGAGCGTATCCCACATAAACTATCAGACCCAGGTAGAAATAAATATGATATTCGTAATCAGCATGTCCGAAAACCCTCATATACCGAGTTTCATCCAAATCGGTTAAAATTGTCATAGAAGGGCGTATCCAACATCAACTATAAGACCCAGGTAAAAATAAGTACGATATTTGTAATCAGCATGTCCGAAACCCCCCATATACCGAGTTTCACCCAAATCGGTTAAAATTGTCAGAGAAAGGGCGTATGCCACATAAACTATAGGACCCAGGTAAAAATAAGTATGATATTCGTACTCAGCATGTCCGAAAACCCCCATATACCGAGTTTCACCCAAATCGGTTAAAATTGTCATAGAAACGGCGTATGCCACATAAACTATAGGACCCAGGTAAAAATAAGTATGATATTCGTACTCAGCATGGTCGAAAACCTCCATATGCCGAATTTCATCCAAATCGGTTCAAAGAGCGTATCGAGTCGCTATGTTACATAGGTATTCATTGTCTTAAAATAGGGGTTGAAAAAAATTTTTTTATGTAATTTCTGCTATGGTAAAATAGGGGTTGGGAAACCAGTCCACCCCTAAAATGGAGGTTGTTGTGTGTTACGTAGTCTCAGTGTAATTTTTGCTATGTCCAATTAGGGGTGGAGAAAATGAATACACCCCCTGTGCTATGTCCGCCATGTTTCGTAGTCTCTGTCATGTTGAAATAGGGATTGGAAAATATGCTCATAAATGGGAATAAATTCACCCCTAAAATGGAGGTGGTTGTGTTTATTATCTGCTCTACTATGTGTTCATAGTCTCCATGTATTCTATGCTATGTTAAAATAGGGATTGGAAAATGAATACACCCTTGTTATGTTACGTACTCTTATGCTCTGCTGTGTGTTCATAGTCTCAGTGTAGTTTCTGCTATGTTAAAATAAGGGTTGAAAAATATGCTCATAAAAGGGAATGAATACACCCTTGTGTGTTACGTACTCTTATGTTCTGCTATGTGTTCGTAATCTTATATGTTATCTCCTATGTTAAAATAGGGGTTGGAAAACGAGTTCACCCTTGTTATGTTACGTACTCTTATGTGTTATCTGTTCTGCTGTGTGTTACGTAGCCTTATGTATCTGCTGTGTGTTCATAATCTCAGTGTAATTTCTGCTATGTTAAAATAAGGGTTGAAAAATATGCTCATAAAAGGGAACGAGTTCACCCCCTAAAATGTGGTCGTAAAAGAGAACGAATACACCCCCTAAAAAGTACTCATAAAAGGGAATAAATTCACCCCTAAAATGGAGGTCGTAAAAGACCGTGGGCTCACGGTGTACGGTGGTCAATTTCCCAGGGGCTTGTGAGTTGATTAATAATGTTCCAGACTGTTCCAGATCGATCCATTTTCTACTACTGATCCAAACAGGCACGATCCTTCATTAAATGTTCATTTGAAGCAAACCTCTCCTCAACAGTTGTCAAAGCGGTGTCACAAATCCTGTAGAAGGTTCCATTTGGAACTCCTTCCACTGGCCTTCTTCTTGCAAAGACGAGTCTTTATTAGAGCAGTTTTCATCAAACAAAAGCTCTTTTTACACCGAACCATTTTCGCTGCAAAATCAGCATCCACCCTGAGATGAAGTGCGAGATAATTTCAACTACAGTTTTACATAATTCAGTTTCAATGTGAACACTGTGGACGTTCATGAGAATTGACCAGTTCTCCAAAATCAATTTCGATAGACGAAGAACACAGTCTTATCAAGTCACAGAGGTTGCTATCACTCAGTTGATTTCTAAGGGGCGCGGTGACTCAGTGGTAGAGCGTTCACCTCCGGTGCTTGGGATCCCTGGTTCGATCCCAGCTCGCGCCGTGTGGATTTTGTGGTAGAAAAACATCGCGCTCGTCGATTTTCTCGGGGTTCTCCCGTTTCCTCCCACTTTCTTCATTCCACCATTTCATTCATTTCTCATAATCACCGTCTCCTTTAGCCTAACCAGCATAACGGTGGGACGTAAAACTTAAAGATTTCATTTCATTTTCAGTTGATTTCTTTGCGTAGACTTTATTACGTTCATAGATGAAAATGTACAATCACATATGTAAGTAGTTTCGCAATGGAAGCAATCCTTCTTGCAAAGTCGCACAACTTAGGAAGTTTATCATTTTTCATCAGTTTCCAGAACTGTAGACCCATCTCTTGCTTTTATATTAATGGATTATTGTGCAAATAACAACTTTAACTGAATATTTTCATTTTTGTTCTGAAATGTTGCACCTCATGGAATTGTCAAATAAAGTAAACTGAGACTTCATATTAGCGAAATGCGTAAATTAGTTTGTAAACTCTACTGAATGCTTGTCAAGAAATTTACTGCATGATAATATGTTAACATTTCCAAATTCTTCTATCACTTCATTACACGACGAAAAATATATGTTTCTTCTTCCAAACGTTGATCTAGCTTGAAACAACTAATGAACTCGTCTAGATGTGCAACCAAATCTTAAATACTTTGGTTTTTTGTCATCGTAACTTTAAATTTAGTTCGTTATAGTGTTGCGTATTATCTGTTAGGAGTGAATGCAAAACTGAAATTGAATTTCGGATTCTGCAGCTCCACTAATACAGTCTCAAAACCTTTGTTATTGATTTCAGCCAGGAATTCAAAGGAAAATATCATCTGAGGAGAAAATTTTCCTTATTCAACTAGCAAACATTGGTGTACAGAATCAAATCACCATAGTCTGATTCAAGTCCTTCTAGGAAAGAAAGTAACTTGCGACGAACGAAATATCGGTTTCCTCCTCTTATGAAATTATTATATTTTGTCAATATTTTCATAACATTTTTCATCTTCAAATTTGCGGCACACAGATCTTCTTAGTAAATAATACAATGCAGAGCTGGACAGATAATACTATCTTGACACAATAAGCCAATTAAGCAAGAATGAGATCCCTGCGTTGATTTAGTGACATCAGTAAGCTTCTTTGCATCGTCAGTTACAAGTAACACTTCCTTTATTGCTCGCATATTTGCGGATCCCAAACGTTTCAGCATATCCTCTGATCTGATTGGTCGATACAGATGCGATATCACAAGACATGATCTACATATAGCACAAAGTAAACAAGAATTGTTGTCGGGTCTCGTAGCCGAGTGGTCTAGCGTAACATGCTAGTAATGAAAGTGCTTTTGGCGAGGGTTCGAATCCTGCCTATGGACAGCTTTTTTTACTACTTTTAAAAATGTTTATAACACTTCTTTCGTTAAAATAAGATTAAAAATAATATTCAAAAACTGATTTAACGATCATTGTTTTAAAATTTTCATTAAACTTCTTTCATTAAAGTAAGTTTGCCCTTGTACTATATAGATCCACAGCAAATGTAGTAGTAGTAGTAGTACGTTTGCCCTTGTACTATATAGATCCACAGCTAATGTAGTAGTAGTAGTAGTTGTACTAGGAACGGGTTAGAAGCCCCGCAGGGGTTGTTTGGATTATGTTCTCGACATCAAATTGGCAAGAATGCTGAAACGTTTGGGATCGGCAAAAATGCTTACTGCTCCATATATCCTTGCCTTTTGTATTACCATGAAATGGAATAACAGCAAGATCTTCATGAACATCAAAATTTTGCAGATTAAAAACTGAGCTGTGCGTGTTTCTTTGTTCAATTCATCAATGACCAATGAAAAATACTCACATGATCAATGATGGTTTTTAATTTATTGTGAACATAAGCTCTTAATTCTTCAACTCTTCTGGTAACGGTTTGTTTTGATAGCAAAATGTCTTTGAGTTTCGAGGCAATCTTTTTCATCCCCGACAGTTTGACCATTTCTACTGAACATCATTTTTTCACAAATTCATTATCACATAGCTAAACAGTGTTTTGCCTTTGTTATTTTTGAATTCACAACAAAAGAATCGAGGAGAGAATGACTAAATTGACGTGGCTTTGTAAAATCTTCTGAGCACTAACTCTTTCCTTCAAATCTGCAATAATTGTAGCTCATGTCTGTTCACAGTACCTCCTGTATTTTTCTAGATGGTTCTGCTTCTAATAGCGGCTGAGATTGCATTATTTGTGTCACGACAATACACTGTGGTTTATTGTCTTGATTGTTCATGAAAGAAATTCAATTTCCCACTTATCTTGAAACATTCAGTTTTCGTCACTAACTTCCTTTTCTTACTCTAACTGAAGTGGCCCTGATTCAAAAGAAAACTAAAGATAATGTAATTCTTGAGGAAATAGTTTGTAATTCTGAAGTACGCTGATGTAATGCACCAGTCTCACGTGTCAGACACAATCGGACTTGCCTGACGATAACTGTCCAACGAGTTTCAAAAATCTGTTTGGTTTCGAAAAACGGTTGGAAATGGTTATGCTCTCAAGATTGGGTGGATAATATCTCAAACATGAAAACATATGCAAGAAATGGAAAAGAGATTTTAAATCCCAAGTAGAAACATATACCTGGCCTCAATAGTACTAACGTTTAAAATTCACCATTACTCATTTTTCAAGCTGCAAGGTGGACAGACATAGTACGCTTAAATTTTTAGTTACCTAAATGTGGCCAAATAAACGAAATAAAACACTAAGGTAACTAACCTTAACCTTAAATTTACTTTTGGTTTCCTCACTCAAAACATACATCCACTTTGTATATTAGTCCGTCATTACATTTTAACTATTTTTAAAGTTTTTATATACCCAATAAAATATATAAAAACTGTTAACACATTTTCTCGAGCCGTACGGGAACACCTCGTAGGCCGCATGCGATCCGCAGGCCTGTAGTTTATCATCCCTAATGTACGTAAACCTCCAATAAGTCTCTGATCTAATATTTAATTTTACAAAATAAAGACAAGAATGGAAATATTAGCTAAAATTTTATTGCGATCAATGCAAGTAGGCCTATTTTATTGTGACAAAAGAGCGCCATAAGAGGGTGGGAGCAGGCGATCTCCGCCTCGCCACCCTATCCAGTCCGACACTGCCCTTCCCGACCGAATTGGTGCATGCATTCAAGCCCTCAGGGTTGCTGAATTAAAATCACATAATAAGGTGGTGACAACAAATTTTCTGCACATTGTTGCAATGCTGTATGCTGCAATGCTTAAAAAAAAAAAAAAAAAAAAAAAAAAAAAAAAAAAAACAGCTTTGTTCTTAAGAAAACTGCAGTTCTAGTCGACAGTTATTTTATGTTTGTACGGTGCTTAATTTAACGCTCCTTTGTATACAGTATTTGTTGAGATGATTTTAACATGACTTTCATCAGCGAGGCTATATGAGACCGGTCATACTGATTACCGTGGAATCCAAACCACAGGAACTCCCGCAGGGACTCGAACCCAGGTCTCTTACGCCAAAGGCGCGTACGCTAACCGCTTATCCACGAAGGAGCTCTACAGTATTTGTAACTTAATTGAAGAACCAACGTAATAAAGTATATATTTTTGGTAAATCAGTTATAAATTATTTAAATGCAGCTTCTATGTTTCTCAACACTTCCAACAAAAAATCCATGCTTTTTTTAAAAAAAAATCTTAAAAACTAAGAGTTCCGAGCAATGTAGAAAGGGAGCAACTCTTAGTACGTACGGTATTTAGTAGTCAAACGCAGTTTGTTAAAGCTAAGTTGTAAATGTTCATTAAAAGTGATGCTTTATTCATAATTTCAAGGATTATTTCCGTCAGTAGCTTGCACACCCCTTGTTCGCTCTTCACGTCCATCAGTTTGGGAACCATTGTTATAGACTATTTTGCGCTTACGAGCTTACACTTTGTTTTATATTTTTTAAAAAATAAAATATTATTACGGATGTCAGAGGTAAGAAACTTATATATTCTGATTACATATCTATTGCTCTTTTGAAATAACTCTAGATATTTCTTCTGTGAAGTTTATAAATTTATGTTTTCCCAAACTGAAATAGCATCTTATTACTCGGCACTTAGTCTCATGTGACGGTAACATATAACTTCACTGCTGTTATCATTAACTTTAATCTATTATTATTATTATTATTATTATTATTATTATTATTATTATTATTATTATTATTATTATTATTATTATTATTATTATCACCTGATGCAGAACCGTATCCACGGGGGGACTAAAGTGTTCCCCCCTAAATTTTCACTGCCCCCCTTAAATTTTTACGGTAGGCTTGCAATATGCTTGGGTCGGGACCCCCCAAATTCTACTCCGCCCCTCCTTCATTTTTGGGCTGGCTGTCGACCTTATCCGATGTTCAGAAGTTACAATTTAGAACATTTTTTCCTTGGGTCAACAATCTGGTTTCTCACGCTACCTCACTGTCATTTGTTTCGTTTTGTTTACATTTGCGAAGTTCCAAAGGAAGGTCGTACTGCAAACTTCAAAGGACGAAGAACTTAAAAAGTAAGTTTAAAGTGAGTTGTTAGAAAGGTATTTTACGATTACTGTTAATTTAGGATGAACTTCTCAATGCCCGCATCTGCTGGAATCATTATGAAGACATGAGAAATTACATTCGAGTAATTGTAACAAAGTGAGTCCGAACTTTCCTAACCTTACCCTAATCCCACCCTACTCTACCCATTTCAAGTACCCGTACTATAAATACACAGTTGCAGAGTGTTATAAAGCTGACTCATAATTTTTTATACAATAATAAAATAAATAAGTTGATTTTAAAACAGTTATGCAATTTTATATTAGAGATTTCTTCCTTTTTGTGAAAAGATGTGTCATTTTGTTATATAATCTCTTATCTGAGCGTATCTGGCTCACTGACAAATGTAGATAGTTGTACGGAATAGATTGCGAATATTCATGCTCCAAAAGTAATCTTAAGTATAGCACTGAAATCTTCAATGAAGGTAAGATTTGTAAGGTGTAAGCAATCAGTTTTAGCGGCCGGATTTTAAAACACTGCCTGCCATGCATCTAGTTGTAATTACGAAAGTAATCAACCTTGTACTAACCCACCTTCACTCAATATCCCTTGCTTCGCATTACTACGTGAATTGGGAATGGTGCTGGTTTACTTTTGTCGCAACACATTTTGGAAGATTTACGGGTAAAATTCAATACTTTGCATGAAAAAACATATATAAAGAACAAATTTTTGCAAGCGATAGAATTAAAAACATAGTACACTTGTATTTTAGTCATTACTGCTGGATCGCCGGAGCACACGAAAATAAATAAATAATTTAAAAAGTGACTAATATTTAGTTTCTCACCAAAAATACTTGGTTGTGACCATGGCTCGCCTGGTAGTGGTTACTGTTTAAAATGCAATGTGGGGGGAAAACACTAGTGCATAAAACACGAACCAACTTGTGCAAGGTGGCCAGTAAAACCGAATGCCATCTAACCGAATTAGGGTTGGAGCGCAGCATCGCTTGGGTGTGCGTCCGTATAGAGCAGACGCGTCAGCGGCGGTAGTTATTTGAAGTAACGATGCTAGTGACAAACACTTTATATGTCATAAAATGCATGGTTTATGTGTTGTACAGATTTGGGAGAGATATTAAATACTCTCCAAAAAGTATAAAAATATACTAAATTAGATTAGATAGATTAGGTTTTGTAAAATTTTCCTCTTTTTTTTTCTGTAGTTTCAATCCAAATGGTGCTTAAATGACAAGATTGTTACGTATTATGTTTGAGTTTTATCGAGTTGTATAAAAATGAGTTTCAGTAGTTGAAATTGTATAAAAGGCATGTTCTAGTAAACAGGCGAACAGTTTGTCGTAATTTTACAACCCGATAAAATTTAAAAATGATAAGTAACAATCTGTGTCATTTACGCACAATTTTACACTGCCTTTCCAATAAATCATAAGTCTATTCCTCCGCCAAATAGTCCCTTCCGCCTCCACATATAATGCCGCTTACAACATCAGAAACAACTAACAACAACAAGTATTTTCTTAACTTCAGCTATTCCCCTCACCTGACTTTCACTCACATTTCCTCAGAAACCAATATTTTCTAAAACTGATCTGGCGATACACCAGTAAACCCATATTCTATGTTTACAAGTGTAAGGTTATTATTATTAAATCCTTACAAGTACTTTACTATGGATAAAATAAGTAAGTCCATATGAAAGATGACTGTGTTAGAAACTATTTTCCACTGGCGGTGTGTTTCTGCACAATGTACTGAAGTTGTATTTTATGTTTACAACTGGAATGCTACTAGTATGAAACCATGACGAGTGCTATTGAAACTCGTATCATTGCGAAAACCCACAAGTTTTCACTACCCTCGCTTATGCGTATACCCACATTCACTGACGCGCCTGTTCCCTTCGGATTTACCGCCTCGCAAACGCTCGGACTCCCCAGTTTCGCATTGCGCTGGCTCGGGTAGATAGCATTTACTTTTAGTTATGAGGTTACTTTGGGCATTCGTTCGGACGTCGTATTTATACGCAAATCGTAATTTTTCAACATTTGCTTATGAGATATTTTCATGTCGCCATGTGAGATATTTTCATGTCGCCCAGCGTTAAAAATTCAGGAAAACAATACATAGGAAATTAGTGAAAGAATTCTAGTTTTTGAGCAATTGTTTCGAGGCACGCCTAAAGTTAACCTGTACGTTAGTATTGAGCTTTGATAAATAAGGTACCAACCTGGCTATTTAAACACTTTCACTCGTGTGTGCGGTACAGCATTCTAGAACCTTCCCAGTTTTAACTAGGCCTATTGCCTTACAATTAAAGACACAAATCACTGTAATGTAAGGGAAATTTATACGCTAACCACTGTAATCAAAAAGCTGTTCCGTGCAAGTTTATTAAAAGATAAGCAATAGTAACTGTGAATAGCTCCCATCATTGTACCTTCGACGCCCTAACACTTTGTGCTTCGCTACGACCCGGTGAGTCACGAAAGTAATCCTTTTTCGCAAAATAACCAAGAAAATGTGTAAAGTCATAGATGGAGATTGAGGATAATGACCCATTACGTGTAACCTTGATTTTTAATGAAGTCAATTGTTAATACTTTTAAAAAATTGTATTTTGTAGGCATAATCGTATTTATTATTAGAGATTCACTTTAGGAGGACACACACATTATGACCATAAATATAATGTTTTCGTAGTAAAATTCAAAATATACCACCCAAATGTAAATAATTCAATCATATCTATGTATAAATAACGTTAAAGCAACGAAATTTCTAAAAGTCTGGGTAAGTGATACACTAACGTGGGATAGGCACGTATCTGTACTAGAAAAGAAACTCTGTATGGTGCACTATGCCATAAAAAGCGTGAAAACTTCATTAAACCTATCAACATTGAAAGTAATTTATCATAGTCAGTTTGAGAGTCTACTTACACATGGAATAGTAAGTATACTTGGGAAACGCAGCAGAAAGTAAGACAATTTTTAAAATTCAAAAAAGAGTACTGAGAACAATGAAAGGTTCAAAATCAAGAATATCATGAAAAAAAAAAAAAAAATCCGAGAGCTTAAATTCTCCACCTTAAACCGTATTTTAAATGCAACAGTGATATCCATACTTACAATACTAGAAGCAAAAGCGATCTTGCAATTCCCATTCATAATACTACACTTTTCAAAAAAAAAAAAAAAAAAAAAAAAAAAGGTCCAAAATATACAGGAATACAGATTTATAACGGCTTACCGATCAACATAAGAAACTAAAAATCTGATCACCTTTTTAAACAAAGACTAACAAAGTACCTGCACGAACACTGCTTTTATACTGTCCCGGAATTTTATGAACATGGTGAAGCTAGAAACTTGTAGTTGTATGAATCAATAGGAAGATATCTATTTTATTATTACATGAGTAGTTATTCTTATTTATATATTAGTATAATCAAATATCTTTACAATACATGTTTACTAAATACCAAATGAAGTTAGAATAATGTGTACAAAAAATACCTACAGATTCTTGCACTGAATAAAACCAGGTAGATGATTAAATAAGGTGTGGTATATATATCTCGGTATAAATATCTAACGTGTTTTAAGACTAATATGATGTATAAGAATCTATTGTAGTAGTTTGTACAATCCGCGGCAAAAAACCTGCAACATGAGGATGTAAGTTTATTGTAAAACTACGCCTAACAGCACAGGGAATGAACATAACGTCTAAGTGGAATGAATCACGCCAGGATAAACCTCGGCCTCCTCCCGTGCACACTTATTTTGAAGCAAAAGACTTCCTCATTTCACAATAAACTTACGTGCTCATGTTGCAGGTTTTTTGCCGCGGATTGTACAATACTGTGGTCTCCTGAACGCAAAATATATAAATAAATAAACGACTTACGAAACTTTGTTGCCTTTCTAAATAATCCAATCTGCAATGTAGAAGTATTACCGTAAAAAAAAAAAAAAAAAAAAAAAAAAATTCTTATCCAAGCTCCCATCAAGTGTACTTTGGTGGACAGACACCATGTACATGGATTTTCTCGTGCTCTTCCGTTTCCTTCCACTTTCGTTTTTCCACCACTCATCATCACCATCTCCGTTAGTCGCAGTGCATTATGTGGGACGTTAAACTAAGGAAAGAAAAGTATATTTGTACCAACAAATGAGGAGGAGAAAGATAATTGGAAACGGAACGGCATGGATATTGTGACAGGAGGATAGATGAATCTTTGAAAGAGTATATAAACGAAAATACAAACCTGGAGGAAACCGATCCCTAGTTCCTTTTTCTCTGTCGGTTATAATCCTTCCTCTTCCGATATCAGGGACAGTGGCGAAGGGTGATAGTCTCAAGAGAGTAGGCCCAATGTTTTACTATTACTAATAATAATAATAACGATAATAATAATAATAATAATAATAGTAAAATGAAACAGATTAGACATAAATATTTTACTACAGAAATACAAAAAGACGAATTCACATAAATTTAATGCAATTGTAGTTCATCGACAGCACTTATTCGATCCGGATCTCGATTTGCATAATGAAATCGACTCATAGTTGATCTTAATTCGCCATAATGCAATTTAATTGCTTTAATTGGCGTGATCGGGTGGGGAAGATGGATTATCGCATTATCTACACTTCACAAGAAACATATGCTGAAACAAAAACTGCTTGTAATTTTTTTTTTTTTTTTTAATTATATTGTTCAAAACACATGTCACTCATTCAATCAAGATATTTTGTGTCACTTAATTCCCCTTTAAAAACAAAATCAGACTTAAATATTTCCATATACTGCTCTTTATTTCAACAACTACACACACACACGCTTATATATATATATATATATATATATTGTACCAATGCATGCACAACTCTCTTGCCCTCTGTTTGTTCTATTTTCAACACAGGCGTTAGTCTTCGTTCCTTAATAACACATTAATTTTCAAAAAACCACTGACAGAAGGTTCTTTAATAGCAATTATACTACGTATATTCATATTCTCCACTTACTGACATTTTCTCTCATTCACTTTTGCAAATATAAGAAGAAAAATCACTCATATCATCTCAAAAACACACACTCTTTCTAATGAACTAACGAGTCTGATTTCGCACAGGTTTGCGCCAACGCAACGGAATAAAGGGGCATTAGTTTGCGATAATAGGCGTAGCACCTTTTAGAATTTCTTGCTCCAGTTTTTGCGTTGCGTTAGAGTCCGCAAAATTAAGCAAAGTTGAAATGGAATGGAGCCACGTTATCTAGATCTTTATTTGTTGATATATCGAATCGAAATCGACGATCTCGAGAGAAACTAGTAGGTAGAAACGAAAGTCGATAAGCGCTGAGGCCGGTCTCTTGCGCAGGTTATACGCTGGTGAAGAAAACGTCATTTCCAACACGTTCTCTCGCGGGATTTTCTGAGTAGCTTGACGGTAGTTCTTCTGCCGCCTGAGACACTGCTTGGTGAGCCTCCCAGCAGTGGTGCCAACCATGATTTCTTTATCGAACAATTTTTTTTCAACTTAGAAAAGATCACGAATTTTTTGCAAGGAAAATGAATTAATTATAATTTCTGAAAGTAAATGGGTAGGCCGGGCCTCAGGGCCTCTTACCACCCTTCGCCACTGATCAGGGAGTTCACGTTAATGTTCCAGAAACGGTACTGGTGCAGAGTAGTCCGTCATAAAAATGGTAATCTTATGTTTAAAGTGAGTAAGTGCATATTAAGGAGTAAACTTCCACTGTCGGATTATTTCTTTACAAGTGTAAAATTACTTCTGTCAAAACATTACTAGGGAGAATGTTGAATGTTAAATTGAGTGCGTACGTATCAAATACGACTGTATAACATAATGATTTACACGGGCGGAGTATTTCTGCACGATGTAGAAAACATGCATTTAATGCTTACAAGTATAAGTGTTACTAGTGTGAAACCATTATAATGCTCTAACATATGTGATTTTTTACAATATCAACTGTTTTGTGCACTATCCTCGTTTATGCGCATGCTGTCCGTCGCTGATGCACCTACCCCTACGGACGCGCTTCTGCACGGATCTGTCTTGCGCACCTACCCTAAAGGGCTGTTCATGTATTACGTAATTGTTTTCAAGTAATTTTTACTCCTTCCTCCCCCTTGTCACACTTCATAAGGCAAGACCGAACTCTTTTTTCTTTCTTTCCTTCTTTCTTTCTTTGTCACGTAACGCTTTCTGATTTTTGTTTTTCCAACAATTTTGCTTATTTTGGGGTTATTACTTCTAAAACTAATTTTAATGACAAAACTTTTCATTACAAAATGCTTATATTCTGAATAAATTTGTAGTGTGTTTTCATTAATACATCAAAGTATTAGAAAATGTTAGGAACTTAATAATATTTTAATCTCATAAGGTCAGTGGTCGAAGTGAGACGGTATGCGGTGATATGCCATAGCGCTTCTGGTTTTTCAGTGATGAAGGCATACCGTCTCTGGTTTTTCAATGATTAAAGCATACCGTCACTGGAAAGTAGATGTTAAATACCTTCATTAAATCCATTTTTATACACAGTAATTGACGAGTAGCTTTGCACGTAAAAGGATTTATTTCTTATGTTGAAATAATTTCTAAGTTGACAACACCGACATTTTTCTTATCTTTTGTTTTTAAAATGAGGTGTTTGCAAAGAAGTTTATTTAGTTTATATTTTGATGTGCCATATTGAAGTGTTTCTTAGGTATGTATGTTTTTATGTGTGTGCCTTCTTGCCTTAATGCATATAAATGCTGTTTTGAACATGAGCGGATTTAGGAGTCGTCTGCTCCGGAAGCGGACCTTGGGGTATTTGGAATACCCAACAGTCGAGTATGGGACCGGGAGTTTTCCTGCAGGAAGTTATTAATATTCTCATTCGGTTTTTGAGCATTTTCGTGTATAATTCACTATAATGCAACATAAGGGGATTTTTTTTCCCCAGAAAGTTGGAGGGAATCAAAGTCTCCATGCCCCCTCCCCGCCCCGCGTTACTACAGTGAGGCTCTCCAATGATTTTCAGTCATTATGAAATTAGGAATACAATCTTTTAAGCAACATACCCTCACTACATTTCAATATTTAGATAGCCGGTATGTCAAGTCGAATTCGTATGTCAAGTCTCTGGTTTTTTTTCCACTTCGAACACTGCATAAGGTTGTTTAATTAACCAATCTATTACATATTGTCGTTTTCCCAAGGAGATCGTGTCCATT
This sequence comes from Thermobia domestica, assembly GCF_964235325.1. Lineage (NCBI taxonomy): Eukaryota > Metazoa > Arthropoda > Insecta > Zygentoma > Lepismatidae > Thermobia > Thermobia domestica. The sequence goes on along the minus strand of NC_137456.1, from coordinate 156,922,477 downwards.
CTTTTAGGTCACCGATAATTGGCATCGACCTCAGATTCGACGCGGCTGCATCTCGTTTGTGAACAAGCTTGCGAGCATCTTCGAACTTTGGACTTCAGTTTACTCGTTTTCAAATTCTTGTTGTACTAAATCAGTGTCAGAATGCGAATAAGCTTTATTTCTCCACGAAAATTCAAGTCCAGACCGCAAAATCTTCAGTACGAAGTGAAAATCTGACGAATTTGGTTTTTAATACCTTAGTGTGCTCTCCAAATCATGGATCGTTCCTTTGCAGAAAATATTATTTTTTAATAGAAAGAGTTTCTTATGCGAAACTCTTAGAAGAGTAGAGTGGGAATGATTCAAATCAAAAGTTTCGAATCACATTCTCAGAAATAGCGATACAATTGGGAACGCGAGGGCATTTTTAAATGGAGTTAACGATCGCTAACAACTAACTCCAGAAAAATTTCGTGTGCCGTAAATGCAATGCGGCGATAGCCACAAAACAGTTTTATTGTAATACACTCAGGGTTCGTCACGAGTCATGTGGTGTCTAGTAGCGTCTTCGAACCCCTTCTGCATGATTCATTTTATATAGGCTATATGTTCGCAACTTACCAAAACAATAGAAATATTTATTTATTAATTTATAAAAAGAAAAAAAAACCTGGATAAAATGTGTTTAAAAGATACCATATAATCCTGAGAATAAAAATAAAAATTACAGAAAAAAAAACATGCCTTACGTAACGAAGGCTTAAATCCCTCATGCCCGCTTGCCGCCTTACGTAATATGTGGACTAGGCAACCTGGCACAACTCTCGTTTATGCTCATACCTTTCGTCCTAACGCGGCTCCTCCCTACAGACGCAACTCCCCCACGGATCTTCCCTGCTGCGTTTCTGCCGTTACTCGGTTAGATAACATTCTTGCTTTTAGTGTCCATCTATTACAGGTTGGTTTCTATTTCTTGCACAGTCGTTTTTATCACGTACATCGGGACGCATATTTCTCCTTACGGAACTCATAAGGGAAAGTACATGAGTTTGGACGCATATTATAATCTGTAGGCAATAATTTGGGCATGCCCGAAGATAATTAAGGTTCAGAATGTCTCAGGGAATCGTTTGAAGCAAGAAGAATGATAGTTTTTTTTTTTTGTTTTTTTTTTTAATTTGACTAGCCGTAGATTTTAGTCTTAGGTAAGTATAGTCTTAAATGTTCCTTCGTTTAGTAGACTATGTAAGTCACTTTCCGCAAATGAGATATTCTAAAGTGTGAGAATTGTGTAGTTTGGCATAATAACTAATATTTGTATGAGAAATTTTTGGCAAGTGAAGTATATGCACTGAAATTATTGAAAACACATGGAGGTGGCCAGAAAACAAGGAAGATCTGAATTGTTCTTTTGGTGATGCTATAAAGAAGCTCGTTTCATTAGCATTTGTTGGTTCACGAGGACAAATTTACTGTCATGAATAAGTACCGTGTTTACTCGCGTAGTAGTCACCTTCGATTAATAGTCGCACCTTAAGTTTGAAGTAAAGACATTCGCCAAAAAATTTCCCTGCATAAAAGTCACAGTCTATGGAATTTTTGTGTTTGTGAATGTGACTCACTTCGAAATTGTTTATCTTGCGCGGATCCGAGCGAAAGAACGTTTCGTGCTTACTGACACGTAACATCGTGACCCATCTGTCGATAGAGATCAAGCAAACTACTTCCAGCGTCCATTTTATGTTGATGCAATGCTGCTATATGTATCGAAATTGGGAATTGTTTTGATCATAGCGATAATTAAATGACAGCTTTCCTCGTGTAATACTGTCAGTTGGATTTTCCCATTAAAAAGTTGGTACAAAAAGTTCGACTATTACGCGAGTAATTACACGGTATTCTAGACTATTTACTGTGCTTGGCAAGACTGCAACAATGCAATTCTCAGTATCAACATAATTTCTCCCGCAGTATATGTTATATAAGTGTTTCACAAGGCCACACGTCTAACAATCCTACAGTTTTGAAGTGGAAAACGCTCACTGTAGTTCGTGAACTTTACATGTACATCATTTCTTTGAACCTCACTCAATACCTTCTGCGCTTTAGCCAGTAATTCACTGCTATCACAACACAAGGTTTGCAGAATCGCCGTTCTGAGGAACAGGTTTTTCATGGTTTCAGACATGGTAATGGCAATATATTTATCGTAGCGAGATAATTTCGAAAACCGCTACAAGTTTCATCCTCGGTCGCTGCAAGAACGAAAATCAGTGGTTATGCTGAATTTACATATTTACTAGCCCATAACTACCTTTGAATAAAATGCAAGTCATAATTTGTTGCCAACAAACAATTATGTCTTATTTGTCGGCCACAACAATTAACGTTGTATTTAATGTTGGTTGTGAACTAGCAAACTACAGTAGTTCAGCGTATTCATAAATGTTTGTACTTGCAGACTTTCGAAATGATCTCACTGAGACAAACACGTTTCCATTTTAAAGTTAGTTATATCGTTTAATTAACAAAAGTATGTCAGATGATTTCTGTATTTTATGCCCTTTCACTTGTTTCAAGAAAGAAAATCACATTGTGAATGTGGAAAGATGAGTGTTTCTGCGTAGAGATTTTTTTTTTCAAACCAGTCAGGCATAATTTACAGATACAATCTAGAGTTTGGTTGAATGTTTTATGAATTTTGTAATGACATTGCTCTCTTAGAGGTGGTTTCAATACAAAGATTGTGGAGGAACAGTACACAAATTTAGATAATGAGATTTATGCTTAAAGTAAGTGTTCGAAAAGGATGCTATTTCATTCAAAAAGTAACCAGAAAGTATTTGTGTAAGCAACACTCATTCCCACGTGTCCACGCTACCATATGATTGCTTTTCATGTTGGTAGAAAAAACTTCTGAAGGATACACGATTTGCTGCAAAGGTATTACAACCCGGTTAGCAACACCTGTCACAATTGTAGGTTTGGAAAAACTTCTTTAAAGATTTTCGTGTGATTTAGTGAAGTTCTGTGGGTTTTAATAAAGGTAATATGTGTGACGTATATTCCTCTTTTAATCGTGATTTTTTGCTTCACCTGCTTGTCTTTGTGTCGCAATAATCATGTTCTTTTGTAAGTGAGCATCAGTTTTTAGATCATGTAGTCCGCTCGTTGCTTTTTGTAGCGTTATCTTGAGTCATTTTTCCTTTGCTTGTGTCTCAAACTCCATTGTCTTTCAGGGTATGTTTTCCTGCTATGTAGGTCCATGATTTATGCGCACCCGTTGTTCGTTCTAGAAACTACAATTGAATGATGCTGAACATTATTTTGATATTGTGTGACTAAGTTGTTTTTCAGTGCATACTTATTAGAAATTATAGTGGATAGTCATATATTATTTTGAATGTCTTTGTATAATAATAAATTATTGTAAATGCTGAATTTTGAACTCCTGAGAACTAAAATTTGCGAAATATTTTCTAGTGTTGGTAGTGGAACATTAATTTCTCAAAATCAAGCATACAGTTCTTATTACCAAAATTGTACTTCACTCCGAAAATAAAATTCTCTCTTAATGAGGAAAGTGGTGACTCCCTCGAACTATTTAACGGTGTTGAATACATGTGTCCCATTATTATTATTATTATTATTATTATTATTATTATTATTATTATTATTATTAGTAGTAGTAGTAGTAGTAGTAGTAGTAGTAGTAGTAGTAGTAGTAGTAGTAGTAGTAGTAATAGTAATAGTAATAATAGTAGTAGTAGTAGTAGTACCACCACCACCACAAGACGGGGTAACTTTGCACAAAATATGTATATATATATATATATAGTTTCACAGTCCTCTCTTTGTAAAACCATGAATTGCAAAGAGGAAATTGCAACTGCCACCGTAAGATAGAACATCTAACTGTAATTTGGCTATAATGTTGGCGGTTAACATCAGTTCTAATTACCTGGACAGTGTGTTGTTGTACACGCCGACAAAATTTGAAAGATCTCACTTACAAGAATTTCCGTCAAAGTTAAGTCAGTTTCGTAGAATACTACTGTGTATAATGGGACTTTAAAGCAATAGTTGAAATTGAAATGTGAAATATTTTAAAAGTTGTAGAAAAAATAAAACTGAGAAAGGGCGGTCTCAGCCTCTAATCGTGGTTACTTTGCACAGGTCCAAAATAACCCCTTAGATATGAAATTATTACTACTGGCACCTCCTACCTTCTAATTTTAGGTAAATTTCCTATTTAGATAAATCCTGGAATGGATTTCTTGTGGGAAAATAAATTACGAACAGTGGCGGATCCAGAAAATTAGTTTGAGGGAGGGGAAGCTTGAAGCTTATACGCATAGGAATGACTAACAGTAGATTTTTTTTTTTAAAAGAAATCCTGCAATTTGTGTGGGCTTCAGCCTGAAAGTCCCAAACCCTGTAAATCTTCCACTGATTACGATTAGGATGATATTATTTTACATAAAGTTGGCATTTTTATTGGACATATGCTAAACTATCAGAATGTGATTCCTGTGCCGCTACCAGAAAATCATAATCTTCTTTACAAATTTCGATAATTCATACTAAGTACTGATACCAGTACCATCATTCTAATATCAATATTTGTACTCTGCATGCAGTTTTGTGTGGAAAGTGAAATGTATAAATACTGGAGAGAAAACATTGCACAGAAACATTATGTTCGATGTTGAACATACTTTTTTGTATGTGGTCCAGAGTATGGGGTTACTATTTATATTTCAATAACTGTAGTCATACTGGATGTTTACTAATGCACTTGCACGAATCTTTTCCTTATACAGTGCGTTCCACGAATAATACTAAGGCCCGCCTCCTTAAGAAACCAAGACAGATAAAAACATGAAACCTTTTGTAGCCTTCAAGGGATATAAAAGACAACATTATGCTGATAAGGAGAATCGCTCATGAGGGAGCTCAAGGAGGTTGAGTTGATTTTAGATTAGCGTCCCGTTCAGCAGCGAGGCTATATGAGACGTGGACCTACTGATTAACGTGGAATCCGAACCACATGAGCTCCCGCCGGGAATCGAACCCGGGTCTCCCACGCCAAAGGCGCGTACGCTTTTTTTTAATTTGACTAGCCGTAGATTTTAGTCTTAGGTAAGTATAGTCTTAAATGTTCCTTCGTTTAGTAGACTATGTAAGTCACTTTCCGCAAATGAGATATTCTAAAGTGTGAGAATTGTGTAGTTTGGCATAATAACTAATATTTGTATGAGAAATTTTTGGCAAGTGAAGTATATGCACTGAAATTATTGAAAACACATGGAGGTGGCCAGAAAACAAGGAAGATCTGAATTGTTCTTTTGGTGATGCTATAAAGAAGCTCGTTTCATTAGCATTTGTTGGTTCACGAGGACAAATTTACTGTCATGAATAAGTACCGTGTTTACTCGCGTAGTAGTCACCTTCGATTAATAGTCGCACCTTAAGTTTGAAGTAAAGACATTCGCCAAAAAATTTCCCTGCATAAAAGTCACAGTCTATGGAATTTTTGTGTTTGTGAATGTGACTCACTTCGAAATTGTTTATCTTGCGCGGATCCGAGCGAAAGAACGTTTCGTGCTTACTGACACGTAACATCGTGACCCATCTGTCGATAGAGATCAAGCAAACTACTTCCAGCGTCCATTTTATGTTGATGCAATGCTGCTATATGTATCGAAATTGGGAATTGTTTTGATCATAGCGATAATTAAATGACAGCTTTCCTCGTGTAATACTGTCAGTTGGATTTTCCCATTAAAAAGTTGGTACAAAAAGTTCGACTATTACGCGAGTAATTACACGGTATTCTAGACTATTTACTGTGCTTGGCAAGACTGCAACAATGCAATTCTCAGTATCAACATAATTTCTCCCGCAGTATATGTTATATAAGTGTTTCACAAGGCCACACGTCTAACAATCCTACAGTTTTGAAGTGGAAAACGCTCACTGTAGTTCGTGAACTTTACATGTACATCATTTCTTTGAACCTCACTCAATACCTTCTGCGCTTTAGCCAGTAATTCACTGCTATCACAACACAAGGTTTGCAGAATCGCCGTTCTGAGGAACAGGTTTTTCATGGTTTCAGACATGGTAATGGCAATATATTTATCGTAGCGAGATAATTTCGAAAACCGCTACAAGTTTCATCCTCGGTCGCTGCAAGAACGAAAATCAGTGGTTATGCTGAATTTACATATTTACTAGCCCATAACTACCTTTGAATAAAATGCAAGTCATAATTTGTTGCCAACAAACAATTATGTCTTATTTGTCGGCCACAACAATTAACGTTGTATTTAATGTTGGTTGTGAACTAGCAAACTACAGTAGTTCAGCGTATTCATAAATGTTTGTACTTGCAGACTTTCGAAATGATCTCACTGAGACAAACACGTTTCCATTTTAAAGTTAGTTATATCGTTTAATTAACAAAAGTATGTCAGATGATTTCTGTATTTTATGCCCTTTCACTTGTTTCAAGAAAGAAAATCACATTGTGAATGTGGAAAGATGAGTGTTTCTGCGTAGAGATTTTTTTTTCAAACCAGTCAGGCATAATTTACAGATACAATCTAGAGTTTGGTTGAATGTTTTATGAATTTTGTAATGACATTGCTCTCTTAGAGGTGGTTTCAATACAAAGATTGTGGAGGAACAGTACACAAATTTAGATAATGAGATTTATGCTTAAAGTAAGTGTTCGAAAAGGATGCTATTTCATTCAAAAAGTAACCAGAAAGTATTTGTGTAAGCAACACTCATTCCCACGTGTCCACGCTACCATATGATTGCTTTTCATGTTGGTAGAAAAAACTTCTGAAGGATACACGATTTGCTGCAAAGGTATTACAACCCGGTTAGCAACACCTGTCACAATTGTAGGTTTGGAAAAACTTCTTTAAAGATTTTCGTGTGATTTAGTGAAGTTCTGTGGGTTTTAATAAAGGTAATATGTGTGACGTATATTCCTCTTTTAATCGTGATTTTTTGCTTCACCTGCTTGTCTTTGTGTCGCAATAATCATGTTCTTTTGTAAGTGAGCATCAGTTTTTAGATCATGTAGTCCGCTCGTTGCTTTTTGTAGCGTTATCTTGAGTCATTTTTCCTTTGCTTGTGTCTCAAACTCCATTGTCTTTCAGGGTATGTTTTCCTGCTATGTAGGTCCATGATTTATGCGCACCCGTTGTTCGTTCTAGAAACTACAATTGAATGATGCTGAACATTATTTTGATATTGTGTGACTAAGTTGTTTTTCAGTGCATACTTATTAGAAATTATAGTGGATAGTCATATATTATTTTGAATGTCTTTGTATAATAATAAATTATTGTAAATGCTGAATTTTGAACTCCTGAGAACTAAAATTTGCGAAATATTTTCTAGTGTTGGTAGTGGAACATTAATTTCTCAAAATCAAGCATACAGTTCTTATTACCAAAATTGTACTTCACTCCGAAAATAAAATTCTCTCTTAATGAGGAAAGTGGTGACTCCCTCGAACTATTTAACGGTGTTGAATACATGTGTCCCATTATTATTATTATTATTATTATTATTATTATTATTATTATTATTATTATTATTATTATTAGTAGTAGTAGTAGTAGTAGTAGTAGTAGTAGTAGTAGTAGTAGTAGTAGTAGTAGTAATAGTAATAGTAATAATAGTAGTAGTAGTAGTAGTACCACCACCACCACAAGACGGGGTAACTTTGCACAAAATATGTATATATATATATATAGTTTCACAGTCCTCTCTTTGTAAAACCATGAATTGCAAAGAGGAAATTGCAACTGCCACCGTAAGATAGAACATCTAACTGTAATTTGGCTATAATGTTGGCGGTTAACATCAGTTCTAATTACCTGGACAGTGTGTTGTTGTACACGCCGACAAAATTTGAAAGATCTCACTTACAAGAATTTCCGTCAAAGTTAAGTCAGTTTCGTAGAATACTACTGTGTATAATGGGACTTTAAAGCAATAGTTGAAATTGAAATGTGAAATATTTTAAAAGTTGTAGAAAAAATAAAACTGAGAAAGGGCGGTCTCAGCCTCTAATCGTGGTTACTTTGCACAGGTCCAAAATAACCCCTTAGATATGAAATTATTACTACTGGCACCTCCTACCTTCTAATTTTAGGTAAATTTCCTATTTAGATAAATCCTGGAATGGATTTCTTGTGGGAAAATAAATTACGAACAGTGGCGGATCCAGAAAATTAGTTTGAGGGAGGGGAAGCTTGAAGCTTATACGCATAGGAATGACTAACAGTAGATTTTTTTTTTTAAAGAAATCCTGCAATTTGTGTGGGCTTCAGCCTGAAAGTCCCAAACCCTGTAAATCTTCCACTGATTACGATTAGGATGATATTATTTTACATAAAGTTGGCATTTTTATTGGACATATGCTAAACTATCAGAATGTGATTCCTGTGCCGCTACCAGAAAATCATAATCTTCTTTACAAATTTCGATAATTCATACTAAGTACTGATACCAGTACCATCATTCTAATATCAATATTTGTACTCTGCATGCAGTTTTGTGTGGAAAGTGAAATGTATAAATACTGGAGAGAAAACATTGCACAGAAACATTATGTTCGATGTTGAACATACTTTTTTGTATGTGGTCCAGAGTATGGGGTTACTATTTATATTTCAATAACTGTAGTCATACTGGATGTTTACTAATGCACTTGCACGAATCTTTTCCTTATACAGTGCGTTCCACGAATAATACTAAGGCCCGCCTCCTTAAGAAACCAAGACAGATAAAAACATGAAACCTTTTGTAGCCTTCAAGGGATATAAAAGACAACATTATGCTGATAAGGAGAATCGCTCATGAGGGAGCTCAAGGAGGTTGAGTTGATTTTAGATTAGCGTCCCGTTCAGCAGCGAGGCTATATGAGACGTGGACCTACTGATTAACGTGGAATCCGAACCACATGAGCTCCCGCCGGGAATCGAACCCGGGTCTCCCACGCCAAAGGCGCGTACGCTAACCGCTTAGCCACGAGGGAGCTCCGGAGCTCAAGGAGGGTCACAGGGGGTAACTCCAAAATTTAAATAGCAACCCCCCATCGTATGGTACCTCGTGTGAAAGGTAATCACATGTAGAGACCAATTCTGGAAACTGCATGTCGCTAGCGTGTCCCTAGCCACCATAGCGACCATTTGTAAAGTACTGTCAGAGTGTGTTCCATGCATAACACTAAGGCCCGTCTCCTGAAGAAATCAAGGCAGATAGAAACATGAAACCTTTGGTAACTTTAGGCAGATATAAAAGACAACATTATGCTGATAAGGAGAATCCTCCATGAGGGGGGCCCAAGGGGGTTACGGAGGGTAACTCCAAAATTTTAAATAGCAACCCGCATCGTGTGGTACCTTGTTTGAAAGGTAATGACGTATACAGACCACTTCTGGAAACTATGTCGCTAGCGTGTCCCTAGCTAACATGGCAGCCATCCGTAAAGTAACTGTCGAAATGTGTTCCACGCATAACCTTAAGGCCCGCCACCTGAAGAAACCAAGGCAGATAGAAACATGAAACCTTTTGTAAGCTTCAAGGGACATAAAAGATAACTTTACACTGATAAGGAGAATCAGGGGCCAAAGGGGGTTACGTGGGATAACTCCAAAATTTTAAATAGCAACCCCCATAGTGTGTACCTCGTTTCAAAGTTAATCACATGTAGAAGCCAGTTCTGGAAACTGCATGTCGCTAGCGTGTCCCTACCCAACATGGTGGCCATCCGTAAAGTACGATCAAAGAAACATTGCAAAGCTGTAAGCAAAGAGAAACATGGTACCGTTTGAGACATACTATATTAATGTAAGAGATACTCGAAGTGTGCATCGCCCACCTCCTGGGAGTAATGTATACGTTGTATGAACTCCTCTCGAACGCAGATAAAAGTCATTACCGGCATGGAATGACAGGCATCACCTATGCATTGGCGCAACTCCGCAATGCTGTTGTGCTGTGTGCGGAACGCCAGTCTTTAAGTAGCCCCAGAGAAAAAGTCGGGTGAAGCAAGATCTGTTGAACGTGCTGGCTATTCAATGGTGCCGCGACGACCAATCCATCGTCACGGAGACACACCGTCTAAATAGTCACGTACAAGGCGGTGAAAATGGATAGCACAGCCGTCATGCTGAAAAACAGGCCGAATCTCTCCAGATTCTTGAGGATTCTCATCTGTTAATATTCCATCGATGAAGAGGGGCCCGATTATGTGATTACCGGAGATACCCGCCCAGACATTTAGCGACTGTGAGTGTCACACTAGTATCGGCAGTTATGTCTGTTGACCTTGCCATTCAAGTAAAACGTACTGTCATCGCTGAAACACGCGTTGGTCATCACAATGGTTCCATGCGCTAATGACTCACATATCTGCTCACAAAACTCGAAATGCATACCGGAATCATGTTCACTTAACTCCTGGACCATACGTAGTTTGTATGGATGGAAGATATGTTTTTTTTTTAAAAAATATTCTGTGTGTCATTGTGCGTGGCACACCGCACGATTGAGCCACCGTTGTTATGGACTGTTGACGATGCACAGTCAGCTTCGCCAACACTCGTATCTGTGTTCTCTTCGTAGCAACACTAGGGTTTAGACGCTTTGGGATATTGGTCACTCTGTACGTCGTAAAGAATTCGAATAATAAATGGCGTGCAGAAGAAACACTAATCGGGTTGCGCACGTTTTGTTCATTCAACAACCGTGCAGTTGCCTGTAAGAACGATTCGTAGCTCCAAAGAGTAACACAATTTCAATTGTCTGTTCAAGAGACCACAGTAAGTCTGCAATGTAGGATGGTCAAACGCACCACCACAAACACACGTGTACGGCCTTCAGACCTATACTGCTACGAGTTGTAATGTAGCACACTGTTGGTCGGAAAATCACATCTGATAGTAGTGCACGAGTAAACAGAGTTACTTTGCTGAAGTACGTGTGTCCAGCACCAAAGAGGCATCACGGGCAACTCGTCCTCGTGAAATACATCTCCTCGCCGAAAGAGTAGCAGTTCGACAGTTGCGCAGTGGTAACGCGTGCGTTCAGTTTATGTGCGGTCCGGGGTTTGAGCCTCGGAGGGTTCATTTCTCCGTTAATATTATGGTACTCTCTTTCCTATCCTAGGGGGCGCGGTGGCTCAGTGGTAGAGCGTTCACCTCCGGTGCTTGGGGTCCCTGGTTCGATCCCAGCTCGCGCCGTGTGGACTTTGTGGTGGACAAACACCGTGCTCGTGGGTTTTTCGGGGTTTTCTCGTTTCCTCCCACTTTCTTCATTCCACCATTTCATTCATTTCTCATCATCACCGTCTCCTTTAGCCTAACCGGCATAACTGTGGGACGTAAAACTAAAGATTTCATTTCACTTCATTTCTCTTTCCTATCCTTTCAGTTCAATTTGCATGTGATTACCTTTCAAACGAGGTACCACACAATGAAGGTTGCTATTTAAAATTTTGGATTTACCCCCGTAACCCCCTTGGGTCCTCCTCATGGGGGATTCTCCTTATCAGCATAGTGTTGTCTTTTTGCCCTTGAAGGTTACTAAAGGTTTCATGTTTCTATCTGCCTTGGTTTCTTTAGGAGACGGGCCTTAGTGTTATACATGGAACACACTTCATCAGTACTTTACGGATGGCCGCTATGTTGGCTAGGGACATGCCGTTTCCAAAATTGGTCTCTACATGTGATTACCTTTCGAACGAGGTACCACACGATGGGGGTTGCTATTTAAAATTTTGAAGTTACCCCCGTAACTTTCCTTAAACTCCCTCATGAGTGATTCTCCTTATCAGCATAATGTTGTCTTTTATGTCCCTTGAAGGTTACAAAAGGTTTCATGTTTTTATCTGCCTTGGTTTCTTCAGGACACGGGCCTTAGTGTTATTCGTGGAACGCAATGTATATCTAACTATTATATGTTCGAAAAGCAGTGTTCTAAGTTACATGCGATTTTCTGTTCAGTTCCTTACATCTGGTGCAAAGTAACCCGTCTTAAGGTAATAATAATAATAATAATAATAATAATAATAATAATAATAATAATAATAATAATAATAATAATAATAATAATAATAATAATAATAATAATAATAATAATAATAATTATTATTATTATTATTATTATTATTATTATTATTATTATTATTATTATTATTAATAATAATAATTTATTTTTTTATAACCCATTGATGTATCTGGAGAATTATGTTTCTCTTTTTTTTTTAATGAACTGGAATTTTAATGGTTTGATTTTACTGAATTCTTCAAATGTATTTAAATGTCATTTGTTAAATAAAAAAAATAAAAAACATGTGAAATTTAATTTGAATAATATTAAATTGCAATTAACATTATGCAAATAAATTTTGAAAATGTCAGTGATATTTAATTAGACTTGAAGAAGAAATCAGTAAAATAAAAAACAATAAAATTCCATATAAATCAATGGGCTAAAGCACAAAGATGGCATAGGTACTTAGCATCGTGTATTAATCTACTTATAATAATTTTTGTATCAAGATAATAATTGTGTCAAAGTTACTGATATTGCATATTTGACGAAGTAGAAGTTTCTAAATGGACTCATATATTTATTTTATTTTCTTCGTTTTCATGATTACTCTTAAAATTTTCAATTACTTGAAATTTGTTGTATGCATACCTTTATAATAGGTAACGGTTATTCAGTGCGATGTTTAAATAAAGGAACTGTAAAAACACAAAGAGAGAAGGAGTGCTTGACTGGACCGGAACTCGAATTTGTTATCTTACGTGCTACGCAGTCCGTTCCATGAGCGGCCGTATACTTTATCATTCTTAAAGTCGTCGTTTTTCCATTCAGGTCACACGGCTTGTACTACAACTACGTGTTTTGCTTGGACAATTCAGTGTCAACATTCAGAACACCTCTGACGGTTGTATCATATTAACAACTAATTTTTAACATTAACTTACTCCTCTTTAGCTTCCAATTCAATGTTACACAGAGGAAAGGTGCATGACTGGACTGAGATCGACATACGATGCCGATGCGTTAACTACTACACTACCTGGTTTGTTCCCAGAACAGCCATACACTCTCTCATTCTTGCAGTCGTTGTTCTTTCACAGGGAGTGGACTGGGTAGCTTGCTGGGTAACGCATTGGATGGTATGCCGAAAACCCTGGGTTCGAGTCGCGGTCCAGTCATACACTTTTTCAATGTATGTGTAACATTGAATTCGCACCTGTAGAGGTGTTAAAAATCGACTGTTTTCTCCATCCGTTGGAGTACGTTTGTTTTATCTTGGCACACTTGCCGCCAGTGTACTTGGTTGGCCTTTGAAGTATTTTCTGCTAGCACTCACGTGAACGTTTTAGCCCAATAGATGTCTTATTGGCTTTGTCGTGTAGTCGACGTTAGTTGTCAGCCAGTGCATCAAATGAGGTCATTGGTATTTGGCGGGTATTTGGAGTGCTTAGTTGCCACACGTCAACAAGTGTGATACAGTGATTTGTGAGTGGTGTAGCGTTTTACTATGTTTCCTAGCGTATTATAACTCTCAACTTAACCGTGGCGTGGCAAGAACGTGTTGCAGACAGATCCACCTTGTAGGCGGGAAGCGTGCCAAGTAAAAGCAAACGTACTCTAACTCTGTAAAACTGTTTTCATCAAAATGCTCTGTTCCAAAATTTTAGTACGTATGTTTGTTATACACTAACCTTATAAAAGTGATAAATAAATATTCATGCGCCAATTCTCGTATTAGCATATGTAGAACAAATTTACGTCTTAAAAGATATTCATTTTAAATGTAGGTTGATGTTGAACTATAAAAGGAAATTAACGTATTAGGTATGAAATTTATTGCAGTGACTACAGGTTTTATAGCAATTAGCCATTTCTCACAAAATATAATGTTAACCTACTAATCTCAAATCTGGACAATAGTTGATCATACTTAAATTTGTTAGGCAATAATAATAACGCAGCTGAATTGCGGTTAATATATCTAACAGGAAACTTCAGAATAGAAGTATACAAGAAAAACAAAAGCTTTTTTCTCATATACTTTTCTTTCTTTTATTATTATTATTTAAAGTGTTTTTAGGTGTTATGTCATCATCTTATGTTCGAAAATGATATAAAAGATATGTATATTATAATCGGTGTGAAACTGGCTTAAATTCATCGTTAAAATGCAAATTCACTCACGCGTCTAGTGCCCCAAGAATTAATAAGGCAAGTATATCAATGGTATCTTGAGTGTGAAATACTTAATTAACATGCACAGGTTCAATGCACAACTCATTCACATTTGAGTTTTTGTATAGATAATTATTAAATATAGTAGTTTTGTCGTGTTTGTTTATTTCCTATGACTTCACCGTTCCACGCAGTCGTGAAGATTTATCGGTTTTCACTCTTATTATTAACGCTTATATAGTTCATAAAAAGAGGAACTACGCTCAAAATATTATAGAAAACCTTATATTAAAAGTCTTAAAGATAGAGATGCTCTGTTGAGGTAGGTGTGAAGCAATTATGTTTATATATATATATATATATATATATATATATATATATATATATATATATATATTTGTTTATTTATTCAGGTTATTCGAAATACAACCTATACAATGCTGTAAAACGTGATTATTGTGTCGATAAAGGGACCGAAAAATTTGATGTTAGGTTTTTATGGCACTTCATGTCAGATATGATTTTCAGTCTTACACTATTAAAAGGAATGAGTAATACGAAGTCCGTCAGAAAAGTGTATACGCACACTAACCAAAGAAAACTCCACATTATGTGTTAGTATTGTACTTAATTATACTATACATGCTTAACACGTATTAAAGTAAAGCACAATACCAGTTTTCCGTTCCTGTACAGTTACTGAAAGTGTTACCATGTCCGAAAACGGAGGACTTGTAGCTGCATGAGGCCTTCCACATCTTCCCTTTTGTACATCACAAATGGTACCATACGTCACAAACTTGTCATACAGACATGTAACTGTCATGTGTGTAGGAGCTGTTGTAGTTACATGTTACGATCATTTAGAGTACCGACATCTATTAAGGAAACACCATACTACATATTGTAATGATAATGCAATTCGACTTCGAAAACAATATTCATATAGTATCTACTAAATTGTGTATACATATTTTGACGGTATTGTAATTAATATTAATATTTCTAAACGTAAAGCGAGTTAATGTAAGTGAAGGGTATTTAATGAGTTTTCAGTCACATTCTGAAATTACGATGTTTTGAAACTAATCTAATATTGAAACCAGAAGTGATAGAAGGGTAAAAGCTGAGATGAAGCCTATTTTTGGTGGGACTCTGAATTCATACCAAGTAACATTCTTCTCTAGCTCTTCCTGGTTTTGTTCTGATACCTGTCGACATAAAGACGGATGGAGCAGAAATATTCTATAAGATTTCCCATGTCTATGCTTAATAATAAATAAAAAGTAAAGCTTTATACCTCATAATTGATGTTTAAACTTTTATGGGTTAATGTTTACTTCATTTCACTTGCAACTAAACTTTTCCTGTATGTGTCTTGTGAAGTGGTATGTGCTTTGTGATTTCGTTAGAACAAGTTGATTTATGTTTGCTTATGGGAATGTTGCGAAGTAGCACTCCTTGCTTCTTATTTCAGAGTTCAATATGGTGACAAGGTAAAGTGAGATGCAGGAAAAGATGGTGCCTATGTTGTTAGCCAAAAGCAACAGATTTAAAATACTAGCGGTTGTAATTTCATGTCTGCTGATATGGATGTTTTTGAGTGGGGTTCATGTAAACCAACGAGATAATGTAAAGGCAAGTACAGTATTTATGCATAGTACAGAAAATTGATTCGTCTATATGTGTGCGATTTCGACGCCTTACCTACCTTAGGAAAAAACCACAAGACCACTATTAACTACCATCGATGTGAGCACCATGTATCTTGACAATAGCCCGGCACCGTAACTTCCATTGTAGGAGGCTTCGTTGAACTACAGAAACAAAAATCTTGAGCCACCCTTAGCAGGGTTTCCAGGGGCCAAAGACATTGATGACACAACGCGATGCAAGTTCTCTTTTCAATAGGCCAAACTCACAAAAATCCATGGGACTGGCATCAGATGATTTCACTGGTATGTCCGGGAAGGAAATACCCTGGCCACCAGGGTCTGACGCCATCTGTAGCAGAAATTCCCGTGTAGAACGGGATATATATGATAAGGCTCCACCCATGCACATGAACTTGATGTATTGCATTTCCATACAAATGGGGCGGTATAATATGTTGCTGGTAAAATGCGCAGTTGATTTTCAGCTTTTAGGGACCTGTTGAATTGTTAACTTGTTAACAATTAGAAACCCGGTCGAGAAACTTGTTCTGCACTGACAGATGAAGTTAGGAGTTTTTATTTATTTATTTATTTATTTTATTTTTTATTTTTATTTATTTATTTATTTATTTTCGTCTCGTGGGGTGTACGTTACGACTTGAATGTTGCCACAATCTGATAGATAACTCTATGCTTCATCGAGGGTCGTGGTGGGTTTCCAAAGCACTGTGTGCGTGGGTTTCCTCGGTTTTTTCCGTTTCCTCCCACTTTCTTCATTCCGCCATTTTACTCATTTCTCATCATCACCGTCTCCTTTAGCCTAACCGGCAAAACCGTAGGGTGTAAAACTCAAAGATTTCATTTCATTTTTCTATGCGAGTGTGGCATTTCTTCATCGAGTGTGGCAACAAACTTCCAGTTTTCTCCGGATAGATAGCGCTCGTAGAGCCACCACCTACAGTGAGTCTTTCTCTCCCTCCGATGGGACTCAGTAAGGACGTGTCCCCGACTTCTAAGCACCATCAGGAGCTTTAATTTAATATGTAGGTTGCGGTTCACAGTTAACTGTGCAACGTGCACTTATCTTGCCACCACACGTTGTGTAGAAGAGTTTTCCTGCAGAACCATTTGGCGCGACTTCTGTGCTACAAATGGAGTCGATACACACCACAGTACACTGTTGCTTTCTACTCTCTTTACTGAGTGAACGAAGTGCGGGAACGTCCTGGAGTTTATGTCGATTAATTTTGTTCTTGATAATCGTGGACCCCATTGCACGTCTATTTTCCCTGCACTGTTTTTAAATCTGTGTCAAGGAAAACTTGCGGGAAAAGTGCTACGACGTAGTTTTCCAAAAACATGTTCCTTTTGGAGGCATGATGCATACATCACACACATCAACTTGGCGTGATACTAGAGGCCTTCGACTTTTTCTTACTGTTTGAATCACTCGGATTGGTCGATTGTATGAGCGTGGTTAAAGGTTTGAAATCGGGCACATGTAGACAGATCAACCTTCAGTCTTCTCATGCATGCTTTGGTGGTTGTATTTGTGTGTTTTTTAATGTAGTTTTACATTCCAATCAGTGAAAACTTTTGTTTGTGTACTTCTGAGATACGTAAAGATACTTGCTATATAACTTTTTTCTTACTGGTATCTAAATGTTTTGAAGTGTACGGTGTGGTCTTCATAACTTGTACTGTGCAAAATTTTTACTAGGTATTAGGCTAGCAAGCTGTCCCACTGTAACCGAGAGATTATGAATAAAGTTCTAAAGTGATAAGTTTTTCCATGATCTGCATGTCATCCTATGCAGTATATTAAGATCTACAAATTCTATAATTGATTGATCTTATTTTATTCATAAATACGTAATTCTATTATATATATATATATATATATATATATATATATATATATATATATATATATATATATATTTAATGAACGACCCAAACAATATCTCCCAGCAACAGCTTTAAGGAACTTAACTGACTCATAATAACAAATATTCACTTGGACTAAGCTTGATATGTCTCTATGCTATACTAATTGCCAAAAATTTCAGTGGAAACTCCATATTTCTCAGCAGCTTTCTTCTTAAAATACGTAGAACAAACTATCATATCACGTGACATCTATCATTATAGTTTAGAAGCATTTAAAAAAGAGTTTCTTCTAGTAATAAAAATATCTACAAATACCTCGATATTATCAGTAATAAAAGTTACACTCGTATAAGATTATCACTTTGAGAGTGAAAAGCAGATCTAATCTTCTACTTGTGAATAGCGTGATGAATTGAATAGATTTTCCACTGCTTTAGGCTTGTCTTAAATATCCACAAACTAATACTTAAAATTTTAACTTTCCACACTATACAGTTTTTCGTCCCACTTCGTTAACAATTAAGTTTGACTTAAATAATAGGGAGTGAGCCTGAACTTTGTGAATATGTAAGAAAATATTATATCATCAAAAGCCACATCTGAATTAGTTCGCTTACCAAACTCTTCAGGACTTATCTAAGCGTTTGTGAATTTCTACTACTGCTTTTTACGATATTAAAGTAAAAGTGCAAGAGTTTAAGTGCAGTGCAGGTCAAATGTGGCACAGTGTTGCCACATATTTTCCTGCGCAAGTAAGTACGAACAGGATAGCACAAGTCTGTAAATGGATTTTGTCAAATTCGATAGAGTTTCTTTATTATTGAAGACTTACAAAATGGATTTCAGAGTAGGAATTAAATTTTCATGCGGCATTCCTTCAATTATACTTTCAATTCCGGTACTCACAGACAACTCATTTTTGTTCGGTTTGTATGGATTTTCTTCTCGGTCATTACTTTTAAAAGACCACGTATGTTCTTTTGAATGTTCTTTCTTGTTCTTTCGGAACACCTTGTTAACGAAAGTGGTTACTCTAATAGCTTTGGACACATCAGATTTCTTAGCAAGACAGTAAAGTACACTACTTTTACAACAATCGCCTTTTCCATCCTTCTTAAAACTTTCCTTTGTGCTTTTTTCCTGATGACATATCGCCTATTATTACGACCTCATTAATCTGGAAGAAAAAAATATAAAAGTGGACCGTACCACTACACAGAAGCAAATTATAATTAATTTAAAGCAAGAAATACTGTATGAGAAATCGAAAAAAAAAAAAAAAAAAAAATTCGGGACACATCAAAAACATCAGAGGCACATGTCGCGTAATGGCTCTCACGGACTATCTAAACGTACAGAGCAGTGTTTCAAAAGTCATACAGCAGCTTCTAGCACATAGCAAGAAACTGATCACCGATGCCATCTTAATTATCATGTACTGGACAACAAGTTATTAGAACTGAAATGAAACTTAAAAGTAAAAGATGTGACTTATCATTGTTATGTCCAGATTTAATGTTCATATAACGAGTTACCCAGATGGACTTTAACATGTCAAAATATAGTAACCTTGTTTACGACAGCATGTCAAAATAGAGCATTATATCTATCATAGTGCTACGTTTTGTTCTTTCTTGCAGCTTTTTTTTTTTTTTTTTTAAATCCTCGTACTGTTTTGTTTGATTTATTATTACTAGTTTGTTATTGTCATGATAATATTATTTTCATTCCTTTAAAAAAAAAAAAAAAAATGCCATCTTCAGTCTGTGTTCTGACCATTGTAACAATCATCTCACATCGTAACACTGAAAGACATCAACAATGAATTACATGGATCTAAGGGGAAAACATTGATTTTACCACGTGTTAATGAACAATATTTCGACTGGTACAAGGTATTTCCAAAGGATGATCATACGTCCCAAATAATCGGGATTTTGTTCGCTTTTAGAACAAAATGTTGTCCCAATTAATGAGCAAATAACAGTATTTTGGCGCAGTTCTATCCTATAAAACACCATAATTAAGTGTTACTATAATATAGCTACACATTCAATATATAACTGTTTTGTTTTAGATTTTTATTTTGTGACACTGTATTGTAAAATTATTTATTAATTCTAAAATAAGCTTTAGCTGTTGAAATGTAGGATCACCCTAGCAATACCTGACGTAATAATTGAATAGTAATTCAGAAATAATTGTGATATATTTCTTTCCAGATACGAAATAAGAGATAAATGGAAAGGTACTAAAGATCCCAAATAGCAAATTAATCAGTCTAGTAGACGTGGAGCGTTCAAAACACCCCAATACGGTGCTAAACTCTCAATATTTTTAATTGGTTAAATGTAAAATTACTAATAATTAGACATAGTAACTTTTTTTTTAAAACGGATTGAAGAAGGTAGCTCTCAAATTTCTAACTTGTTTTCTCCTTTAACATTCTACGTAGGAAAATATTAGCGAATCTTGCGTTGCATGGCTTTTGCCTCCTCGTAGTTTCCCTTCGTTGCTTTCACACTGTGATTTTCTGTTCATTGTTTTCCCCCCTTAAGTCATTAGTCAAAATGAAAGGTGAAGAAATCCTTGGTTTTGTTTGAATCGGGAACAAAATCTACAAAAGTAAACACAATAAGAAATTATTTAAATTTACTTTTTAATTAATTTTAAACTGAAACAAAGTGATACTTGATAATCGAGAAAATAGTGTATATATCGGAGAAAGTGGTTGAGCTAACGTAAAGTCGGCCTACCCACTTCTGTTGTGCTTTAACTTCTCAGCGAGACCAGCACTAATTTTGGTAATCGAGCACTAATGAGTACTAATGCGGCAGTAATCCCTGATTCGAAAATTTTCGGATTCGGAGAAAGTGGTTGGGCTAGTGTAAATTTGGCCCAGCTACTTTTGCTGTACCCAAACTTCTCAATGAGGCCAGCACTGATTTGTAAGATTCGGGCACTAACTTCTGGCGCGATTTTGTTTTTTTTTTTTTTAATTTGGAGAAGGTTGGGCCAACTTCAAATACGTAAAAATTATTTCAAACCAAGAAACAGATACGAACTCATATTTGTTTTGGTATAGAATTTCGCTTAAATCTCGTTCTCCATTTGAGAAACACTTTATTGTGAGTTTCAGATATTCTATTAGAACCCCATAAAAATCCAGTCTACATAATTGAAGTCATAAACAGCCATTTCGGGTATGATGTTAGTTTAGCAGTAGTAAAAGTTCATTATTTACAGAATTTATTCTTTTTTTCTTTGTATTGTGACAATATATTTAAAGTAGGAAGCTTGAATTTTGTAGCGTTTTTAATCTTCTCTCGCGGCTTCAAATGAGTGCTGTGTATATAAGTAGATGGACTTGTTTCGCGTAACCTCATACATAAAAAGTGTCTTTAGCTCCAAAAGAAAGCTGAAATTTCATTTTATGCATAAAGTCTAAATTATCTACTATTATTTTATGCATATTATCTACTACATTTTCAGAACCGTTATTGCCAACAATTTTAAATTTTCAATAAGACATTTCTGTTGTAGAACATTATTCTAATAGCTCTACAAACAATTCGTTCGAACTAGGAAACCCATCCCGGCCACCAACTTGCCCCTTTTCTTTCTCATCGAATGATCAGTTATTCTTGATTATTGAGTTTCAGTTTTTGCTTTCTTTCTTTCTTCAGAATGCAATAATTAAATGCTTTTTCGTGGTAAAATGGGAAAATAAAAATGGCATATTCTTATTTCTTTGTTAAGACAAAAAATTACAAAATTCCTTACGCAAACACACGTGAAAAAAACTTTTCTTTTTCTTTCTTCAAAAAAGCTATTCTTTTTCTCTCTCTCTTGACCCAGAAGTCATGGTTACACGGCAATGAAGTTTTATACATAAATACTATAGATTGTGTATTAACAATGTACAGGGACTGTCGAAAGGCCATGCCAGTACGGTGGTACTCTCTTTTAGCATCATTATAGATCTGAACTCGTGCATCGAAACGGTCGTGGAGTTGATGGATGCCATTTTGGGAAATGGCTCTCCACCCTTGTTCTGCCTGATCCGGCAGTAGTGAAGGTTTTGCCGCAGGAAGGGCAATAGAACGGCTTGGATGGTGATTTAAGTATACGCTGCACTAGTCACTGTTTCCTGTATGAACATCAGAGATCATTGTAGGCTCTGGCATCCCACACCATGGTGCCTGCCATTGATTCTGTGTGTTGCTGCCGTATGTATTGAACCATATCTTCCCCACACCCGAAAACGACTAAGCGGAACGGTGAAGCATAACCGACTGTCATCACTAAACACAATGACAAGCCATTCGTCACTCCAACTACTTCTTGTACGACACCATTCGAGATGGGTTACATGGGAAAGATATGAAGAAAAGTCTTGCGAACAGCACTTGTGATTGAATTCCTACATGTAGCAAATGGTTGCTCATAGTCTTAGCTGACACTTCCAATGCGTTGTTATTTGTAATCTACGATGCGGTTGTCGTGTTTTCCACAATGGCAGCCCATTTGATGCGGATGCGTCTATATACTACAGCTATCCATAATATGATTGAAACACGTATGCATCATTATCTAATCAGTACGCTTCTTTTGCAACTTGTATAATGTATTGCACGGTTCTGAGGAAAGACTATGTGACCTTATGCGTGCTCACTATACACAGTCGCTACTACATGAATTTAGTTCGCCTATGAGCTCCTTCGTGGCTAAGCGGTTAGCGTACGCGCCTTTGGCGTGGGATGCCCGGGTTCGATTCCCGGCGGGAGCTCATGTGGTTCGGATTCCACGTTAATCAGTAGGTCCACGTCTCATATAGCCTTGCTGCTGAACGGGACGTTAAACTCAAAATCAAGTCCAGTCAAGTTCGTCTATGCCTACTATCTTGTTACGCCTCCAACTTTCACACTCAATTTGGCGCGTTCTATGTTGCTGGAAGCACTCGACCACTCCTTTGGCACGTTACCAACTGCTGGTACAAGCTCAGTTTTTTCACAGCCAGCACTCACCTCCTACTGCATTCACATCTGACGCTGTTGACCATTGCAGTGCAGATCTACTAGTAATCAATGGAAATATGGAGGTACTAAGTCACACCTGGGTGTTCATTCATCATTTTCTATCAGTCTATTTAAAGTAAAAAAGAAAAAAAAAAAAGAACTCCTTACATAAGTTAAAATAAGATTTTGTTGAACTCAGTATTATTTCGAAATGTGTAAGTTTCAATGTATGCAACATAAGGATTTAATTCAGACATTTTTTAAAACTTTTTTTTTTTATCACATCTGCTTGTACATTAAGTTACTCCACATAAATATATGAATATAGATTCTAGGAAAGAATATTATCACTTTCTAGTTGAAAAGGAGAACGCATATATTATATTTTGTATCTTTTTTTTTTTTTTCTTTCTTCTTTTAGAGCATGGCAACGGGAGAGAAGGATCACTTTGTAGATGTTAAGAAACTGGATTTGTTTGGGCATCCTTTACCTACTGATTTAAAGGAAAAGATGGAACAAGTAGCTGTCATATCTGGTCGAGTACAACTTTTGGTAAGTTCTACTATTTGTTAACTACTTTTATTATCAGTGGTGTAAATTGATTTTTATAGCTTAATCGTAAGTACAATTTTAAGAAATCGTGTTAAGTGAAAAATAATATATGAAATATTCACTCATGTTTATTTATCAGTGACCATCAGATAAGTAGTTTACATTCACATAACCAAATTTTAGACTCATTTGCAGTAGTGCTCACTGATTTAATGTAAAATGTTTGAATTTTCAAGAATATCAGTAAACAGTTCACATTCTCGCTGAGTTTTCAGTATATATTGGATTTAAATTTCAATGCCGGTATTTTTCTTCGAGGTTTTCTTTATTCTCGTAAAGTAACGTGGTTGTTGTTTATAAATAGGAGCACGTGTAGAATGTTTGTAAGCACAAACACATTTTAGGTGTTTATGAAGACAAGCACATGTTGACTGTTTGTGATCACAAGCGCATGTTGGGTGTTTGTAAACACAAGCACATGTTTGGTGTTAGTAAAACAAGCAAATGTTGGGTATTTGTAAACACAAGCACATGTTGGGTGTTTGTGAACACAAGCACATGTTGGATGTTTGTAAACACAAGCGCATGTTGGATGTTTTGAATGTTTGTAAAACAAGCACATGTTGGGTGTTTATGAACACAAGCACATGTTGGGGGTTTGTAAAACAAGCACATGTTGGGTGTTTGTGAACACAAGCACATGTTGGGTGTTTGTAAAACAAGCACATGTATAGTGTTTATGAACACAAGCACATGTTGGGTATTTGTGAACACAAGCACATGTTGGGTGTTTGTAAACACAAGCACGTGGTACATTACGATATAAATAAGATGCATATCTGCCACCTCGGGCTAGGCTATTCCTTTATCCGTAGTACTATAAATGTACGTATTTCACAACACGGTATCAAGAGGTGAATGCAGCTGCCCATTCTGGTATAGAACCTCACACAACTGATACCAGAGTACTGCCAATTGTCGTTTTGTTTTTGTCATTAACAGGTTAAATATTTACGATAGTACAGTAACGTCGTTCAACACTATTCAACTCCGCTCTTAGAAACATCTTCTGTGGAGCGAAAACTTATGCAGTAAATCTCCAATGACAACTACTCGTGTTGCTTAGCTATTAACAAACTACACTCCAAAGCTTCCTCTAGTGGATAAACTAACGAAGTTTTATTACCTCGGTTTTTTTAATGTGTATCAGTAGAAACATCATTATTCCTTTATCTACCTTTTACGTCATTGTACATATTTGCAAGCTGAAAACGAGGTAGTTGGCATTATTCTTCTCCTACCCACCTCCATTAGTTTCAATTCAGAAACCGTTCAAATCTGTTTCCAAAAATTCAAAAACTACTGTAAGACTAATCAAAAAATGATTACTATTCGCCTGTGTCCCAGATTGCCATATAGATCAAAGAAAAAGTTGCACTAAAGTATAATGTAAAACCAACTTTCTAACCACTTACCAATAGAGAAAAGATAAACTGGCTACAAGTATAAGTAAATCATAATCCTCATTCTGGAGTCCAAAGGGGAACACGTTAAAACGTATATTGGCATGACGAAACGGAAGATAAGGAACAAAATTGAAGGACATATACTAGGAATTAAAGGAAGAAAATGTAGCCACATTCAAAATATTTATTTGATAACAATAAAAATAAGGTAGGTATATATATATATATATATATATATATATATATATATATATATATATATATATATATATATATATATATATATAGATAGATAGATAGATAGATATAGATATATAGTGAAACCTCCCATAACGGACACCTCCATAATACGGACAGATTTTTTTGTCCCGGCAAAAATATATGTTCTCTTACGGAGCAAAACCGTCCCTTTTACGAACACTCTCAGATACGGTCGCTGACAGTCCCCCCTCCCCCTAAACGTTTCAGTAACCTCTTCATAACGGACAGGAATTATTCTCGGTTCTGCGATATATTACAGTGGACGGAAAAGTCTTTTCCCCACAAGTGTATTTATCATCAGTCTAGACTTGGTGAACCATGAAACTGAACAGCTTCAAGCTGAACTGGAAATTCTTTTTCTGCCCCGTAATAAATTGCTTTCTGGTGGAAATCCTAGAAAACCTTCGATAAGTAATAACATTCATGCAGGTCAGTCGTATGGCCAAGAATGCTATGCGAAAGATCTTCCCTTCCCTAACATATTTGGTCCTTTTCCTCTGGGCATTGCATCTTTCCCGACAATTTCATAGATAACAAAGCAAACATTGTTTGTTTTACAATAACATTTTCAACGAGCAATGTTTCCTCTCTTACTTTTTTGAAAAATCAACATTTTTCTTTTACTTATGGCACTGGAACAAGTCTGGGTCTGGAACAAAGCTACTTTTACTTTATTATAGGCGGTATGTGAATTAATGGAAGGGTGATGACATGTACTTAAGAAAATTATCATACACGCATTATCTTTTGCAGTATATGAACATATTAACACATCCCCCAGCAATAATATTATTTAACAGAAATGAATTTCTCCTGTTTCCGTATTGAATTTTACGTATTTACGCTCATACATAATGTATTTACTGTATATTACTACATACAATTACCGTTGTGAGAAATTAAATTTCTGTATCCTCCCTGTAACGGACCTCTCTCAATAGCGGACAAAAATTCATGTCCCATTGATGTCCGTTAATCAGAGGTTTCACTGTGTATATATATTTATTTTTTTATTTTCTTTATTTTATTTTATTTTATTTTATTTTATTTTATTTTATTTTATTTTATTTTATTTTATTTTTGAGCAAATCAACTTCACAAATGGAAAGAAAACGATTTAAGTCTTTCTACGTGCGCATAAAATATTATAATGTCAATGTGTATGAAGGAAATACAAAACAAGAATAAAACATTAATATAGATAGATTTATTTACATGGATTAAACTCTTACAATTTTCAATCGCAAAGATAACTATATTCAAATTCTACATTTTTACCAATATATTTATTTGGTTGTATGATTAACCAGCACTGAAAACATGAAGGCAGAGAACGCAACCGTTATCCCTAAGTTCGTAGTTGTAATCGACGAAATGATTAGTACAGTGCTAGTTATTATGTACATATTTTGACACTCGATATAAATTGATATTTACATTTCATTCTATACTTCTAATATAACATTGAAAATAAGTAGAATATTTTCCTTGAAGTATAATCCTCACCGATCTCCTGTAAAAGAATAGTGAAGGTACTAGTCGAAATTACAGACAGAGTACATTTTAAAACTTAGAACACATTAAAAGAGGATTATTACAATGGTAGTTTTAAAATTATGTTTCTTAAGCATAATTTCAAATTACAGTGATTCTATTATTTAAATTCGTAAGGTATTTAATATATATTGTATATATATAAAATACCTTAATATATTTAATATAAACTATCTATATATATATATATAGTTCAAAATCTTTTCTACAATCAAGGGTATCGTAGAATGTGACCTAATATCATAGTTTAACGTGGAATTCCCCAAATTGTAAGGTACACACCAGAGACAGACTTCAAAACTATGCATACAGAAAGTTCTAATGGTAGCCTCCTACCTGTTTGGAGCTTGATGTTGTAAATACTGTAAGATGAAGGTGAAGGTGAAGATGAAGGTGAGGTGGGGCCAATTTTGCTGATTAGTATAGATTATTCAGAGCTCCTTCGTGGCTAAGCGGTTCAATTCTCGGTGGGAGCTCATGCGGTTCGGACTCCACGTTAATCAGTAGGTCTACTCTCATATACCCTCGCTGCTGAACGGGACGCTAAACTCAAGGTGAGCTCAACTCAACTCTAGATTGTTCAGTACTACAGAGATTATATTAAAGTGATATGAAGTGTATTATTATTATTATTATTATTATTATTATTATTATTATTATTATTATTATTATTATTATTATTATTATTATTATTATTAGTTTCTCCTGTTGTGCATAATCGTGGTCAAGTGGATACTATTTATTTTGACTTTGCTAAAGCCTTTGACAAAATATCTCATCATATGCTTCTTAAGAAACTTCATTCCTTTGAAATTCCTAAATCTTTGATACATTGGTTCGCTTCCTACTTGTTTGATCGTAAATTTGTAGTTAGATATATGGGTTGTAAGTTATCTGTGTACAAGATTTCTTCGGGTGTTCCTCAAGGATCCAACTTGGGTCCATTATTATTTTTAATATATGGTAATGATATTGGTAATTATTTGAAATGTCCCTTTTTACTGTACGCGGATGATCTGAAGATATTTTCAGAAATAGTAAGTAATCAGGATCACCTTAAATTACAAGCCGATATTAACTCAGTTTATCAATGGTCCGTACAAAATTTACTTCCCTCGAGCATGAACAAAATAAAAATTATACCGTTCTCTAGGAAAACGAATATATCGTATTTTTCGTACTCAATAAATCAGCATACAATTCAACCTGTTTCAATCAACAAAGACTTGGGTGTTATGATGGATTCTAAGTTACTATTTGATCATCATGTTTCTACCATGGTTTCCAAGGCTAGAAGGAATCTGGGACTCATCAAATGGGTTGCTAGAGATTTTAAAGACATTGCAACATGTAAAATCTTATATTGTGCATATGTTCGATCCCATTTGGAATTTGCTAATTTAATCTAGAGTCGCAATCTTACTAGTATCACTCAAGTTCTGGAGTCAGTCCAGATTTCTTTCTTGGCTTGGTTAAAATATAAATTTAAATTATACGATATGACTAATCGGGAGATTCTTGCTAAACTGGATTTGCTAGTTCTTGAAGTTCGGCGAAATTTAAGGCAAATCAAATTTATTCATGATATAATACATGCTAGAGTTAATTTAATTGTATATTTATATATCAAAGTTCCCCTGTGTAAGTCTAGGGTTTACCGTTCCATATTATGTAATAATCAATTGGTTGGTTCTCCACTATTTACTAGTGTTGACAATATAAATAAAAAATCTCTTAAAATTGATTTCTTTGATCCGAATTTTACAGTACTCAAAAAACAATATTTGGAATGTTTTATTTAATAAATATGATACAAAACTCACCATGGTTTGGTATAGTGTCTATTGAATTTTCATTGTTTTTCTTTTACCTACATTGTTTATATTTGTCCATGTGTATTATTATAAATCTTTTTCTAATTTGTTTATTTTTATTACGTTCAATATATTTAAGTTCTTAATATTTTTATAAAAAGGCCTTGTGTCCATCTTAAACACAAATTAAACATAACTTTCTTACAAGGCTGTAACATTTCTCGTTAATTTATAATAAAGAATATAGACAGCCTTGTAAGAAAGTTATGTTTAATTTGTGTTTAAGTTCTTAATAATACATCCTGTTTAATTTAATAGTTATTGAATCGAGGTTATGTTGTAATTTTATTTTATAATTTAGTTTGTATCAATCAAACTTATGTGTAAAATTTTTATTTACTTTTTTTTTTTTTTTTTTTTTTGTATTTGGTCGTGACGGCTTGATGTATTTTTAATTTATTTTGTTTTGTTTGTATTTTTCTCGTAATATTTTATTGTATATTATTGTATATATGACCATTTTGGCCTCGGCTGTGGTCTTTATCATCTACAATAAATAAATAAATAAATAATTATTATTATTATATCAGACAACAAATTATTATTCCAAAATCATTTATAGGCTATCACATCTAAAACCAGAAGAAGTTAGCAATGCTAAAATGGAACAAGGAAGCCAAGTGTTTTATAAATGCCATAGAATCTATTCGAAATAACTTTCTAGCCTGATTACGATGGGGGTTCAAAAATTTCGAAGATATGAGCTTGTCTTATGTATATCTTTAAAACCTCCACCTGTTATCTTTAAGCGATAGGAGTTATATTTAATATTCTTCATGAAGGTTTCTTTATTGATGGTTTATTTTCCATAAGAACTCCTCCCCGTAAGATTAGAAATGTTGTTCCTTTTGTTTCGAATGTTCCTACTTTAAAATGTTCTATTATTAAAACTACAAATACTGCAAACAAATATTACTCTGTTTTAGATATTTTCCTGACTAAGAGACTAACCGTTCAGAACTTATTAAATTTCTAAAGGAGCTATAAAGTTTACTTATTTAATTTAGTGAGGTGCCATTTGAAAGGTTTTCCTTAAGTGTTGTTTCTTTGCAATTTAGTCATCTATCTTTTATTTTTCTATCATCTTTTCTTTTCTTCTAGGTTTAAGCTTTTATTTTTTTTCGCATACTGCACTTTTTCTTTTTTTATCTTGGCTACGAGTCTTCATTTACATGTCATATGTAATCTTTTTAATTTTTTTGTGTTCATTTTATTATTGCTGTTATTACTATTTTATGATATCGATTGCATGTATAGCTTGTATTGCTAGTATTTTGCCTCCTGTTAAATATAATCTCAGACTGTTGAACAGAGTGTTTCAAAACAGCACCGACAACGTTTGGGAGATGATTCCAGACACCAAGAAAAGATAAAAATTATAGACCAACCTGGGTGCACAAATGCCTCCTTTCGGAGTTATAGACTGCCGAAAACATAAAAAAAATAAAGGTCCATAACTCCAAAGCTATAAGACTTACCGTTGTCGGGTCAAGACTTCACTTAGGAACTAATATGTGCACTATCCAAAAATACATGTTTCAGAATCCTAAGGTACTCACGCAACAATTTTTATGGAGGTAGTTTGGCTGTGAGTATACAATTTGAAGTACTCACCAACTACCTTTATAAAAATTGTTGCGGAAGTGCCGCAGGACTCTGAAAAATGGATTTTTGGATAGGGCACATACTAGTTTTTAAATGAAGTCTTGACCCAACTACGGTACCTCTCGTAGTTTTTGAGCTTTGCACCTTTAAAGTTCATTTTGTAATGTTTTCGGCAGCGTATGACTGCGAAAGGAAGCATTTGTGCACCCAGATTGGTCTATATACTTTTTGTCTTATCTTAGTGTCCCCCTAATCACCTCCCAAACGTTGTAGGTGTTGTTTCGAAACACCTTGTACATGGGAGTTGCATGTATCATGTGCTTGCTGTCTGGCCGCACTGGTGTCTATGAATGCTGTTTGGTGTCTATTAAACATTTAAACAACAAAACTGACGTGGAAGACCCGGGTTCGATTCCCAGCGGGAGCTCATGTGGTTCGGATTCCACGTTAATCAGTTGGTTCCATCTCATATAGCCTCGCTGCTGAAAGGGACGTTAAACTGAAAATAATAATAATAATAATAATAATAATAATTTCAGTTCAACTACCTTAACAGTGGCAATGTGATGTAAACCATTTACTTTATTTTTGTTCTTTTTTTCTTTTCATTGTTATTCAGGGTATTGATGTCTTTTTTCGTGAGGGAGTAGTCCCAGAGAATGTCGAAGCTAAAGTGCCATCAGTGTTGTTCCTTCACGGCCAGAAATTCTCATCACAAACGTGGAATAAATTAGAAACCCTACAAACTGTGGCTGCATTAGGACATCGTGCGGTAGCTATCGATCTGCCAGGTATTTAGTCTCTTAAATTCTTACTTCGGTAATAACTCTAATTTAGAGACATGTATGGTTTTGAAAACTTCATTATGTCACAAGTTAGTCATGTGTAGAATCGTAACCCTGCACCAAGTCACTTTTTTTAAACAAAAGAAATTATTGACATTGGGAAGATAAGAATCAAACGACAATATGTATAATTAACTAGAAAGTGATAGTAAATGGAGGGAATAACCGATTTTATATCACACCAATTCCTGTATACGTACAAATTAAATAATACAAAAAGAATAAATGTGGTCTTGAGTGGCTGAGCACCCATTTCAAGAGCCATATAATGTATAGTTGTTCAGGGAGTGGACTGGATAGTGTAGCGTAAAGATTAACGTATCCTCATGGTAAGTCAGAATCTCGGGTTCGATTTTCGGTCTAGTCGTACAATTTTTCACTCGTATATCGAAAGAATAAGTTGTTTATTTTATAATGTAAAACAGGAATCTATAAATGTGTCTGTCCTACGTAAATGGCCTTGCAAATGTGTGGATGGAATTCTAATAAGAGGAAAACAGTGAGTCGTATTAGGGATTACAGTACCGTTTCTTTTGTTCAAACACGTGTCATGTATGGGCCAACAGGGAGTTGCAAAAGTCTGAGTGCTTATAAGGATATTCCAGATTTTTGATAAAAAATTAAATAAATAGTGTAGTGCATTAAACACAGAATCAAAAAGGTGAAGAGAAAACAAAGCGTAAAATCAACTGTTCAATGTAGCTCTGCACCGCACCTCGAGATACATTCTGTTCGAAAGATATATTTCCTGAATGCCTTGTTGTGCCCACCTTTGCACAGGTAGTGTCGACAGAAGGTTGTGAGACATTGAATATACAGTGGTTCGTAAAGTTGCGCAACCCAAAGTTTGATTGCGTATATCTTTTGATCTAAGAATGATAAAGACCTGAGACTTGAAACAAATGTAAGCATATTCTATGTAGATATTTTCGAGATCATGACCAATGCTGGAACTTGTAACGTTTATGTGTAGTAACGAAAGAAATTACCGTAAGAATAAAATAAAAAAAAATGTGCAAAATGAAGAAAATCAATATTCAGTTGCAGAAAACTGATTTCCTGCGAATGAATTCCTGTGTATGTGTACAGTATGCATCAACATTTATCCATTGGTGCGAAAATATGACAAGGTTGATGCAGTGTTGCCATAGAAAAAGACTATTTAATGTAAGTCTGTAAAATGAGTGTTTTTTTTTTTTTTTTTTTACAGAAACGCGGCACCTGGCAACACTGTTGCCGTAAAATTACTTCAACAGGTGTGTTTTAGGTTCATTAATGATAAGAAATGACAATTTGCACATAATTGATAAAATGAATTTTTATCCAAAAATTTTGCGATACTACACAAAAACGTTACAAGTTCCAGCATTGGTCATGATCTCGAAAATATCTACATAGAACATGCTTACATTTGTTTCAAGTCTCAGGTCTTTATCGTTCTTAGATCAAAAGATATAAAAGATATACTCAATCAAACTTTGGGTTGCGCAACTTTACGGACACACTGTATTAATCATGTATTGGAAAAAAGTCTGTTGTTAGTGACGAAAAAGACTTATTTTTTCTAATCTTTTATTTCCCCCAAAAATGTTCAATATCAAAATTGTTAGAGAGTTCCAATGAGAAACTTTTTTTTTTTCTGCGAGGTTTCACTTTGCAAACTTTTCTAAGCTGTGTGTTTTGTACTACGTCCTCAAGAACACTGACACTTAAAAATTTGATATATAAACTATAGCCTGAAGAGGTAGATACAAATTAATGTAATGAAAGAGTTTCAAATTGCATGTCATTTTCACTAGTTCTAGCTCTTTTAGCATATGTCGAGAGGAGTAAGTAAAGAAAGATAAATAAATGGAAAAGTAAATGAACGTGATCTAGGCCATGAAATTAAAATCATTAAAAACTAAATTATAGTAAACCTAAGAAGCACGTCTAACCTAGTGCATTTGTCATCTGTATGGCATCAATCTTCCTGAGTTATTATCTGCTCTTTTCTCCGCACGCCTTCTACACTTCTCTTTGTGAAATACAGGTATGATTAGGAAGGAAGTATGCCACAGAAATTATAACAATTTCGGAATTGTGCAATACCTATAAAATGGATAAATGACTATAACGTGAAGTCTACATGTGCTGCAATCAGAGCTTTTATACGTTGTGGCAACTAACCAAACAGACATTGGATGTTTTCCTGAGAATTCACTTGTCTCGCTGTTTGTATGTGAGTCCATTAAACATCAATACGTTTTGCTGGAGGATAATGACGAACAAGATGCCAGCCAACCATATTTCACACATGTTCAATGGGCGAAATGTTAGATGACCGTGCAGGCAAGGCAGGAGCAATACTGCATATTCCGGTATATATATGGCCAGATGTTGTGGTACTGAAGTATGGCGTCCGAAAATTTCTCTGAAAGAAGATTATATACGACAATGTTTACGTGCCAATTGTAACCTTGTGTTTCAATGGAGGCAGACGTAAAGACCGGCAGTACATTGACCAGAAGTCATAACAGCTAAGCCTAGATACAGTACTGTGAGTAATGCAATAGAAACTCCACCGCATATTCACACGAACAAATGTTAGACGAAAGCTCCATCAGCGCTATGACTTAAACACACAATGTATTCAGGCATCTGTCTCTTTCTCTCTCTCTCTCTCTCTCTCTCTTTCTCTGTTTCTCTCTGTCTCTGCATCCTCTCCTGCCTCCCTTGGCTCTGCTCGGCTGTCCTGCCTCTGGTCGATATTCAGCCAGCCAAAGGTATATGCATTAGTCCAGCTTTCAAGAGACACTATCGAACCGTCGACGGAGACAAAATCGCATTCGTTACTCCAATTAATAGTGTGGACGATGCTGTATAATCTGTCACGGCCGCGGTCCACTGCCCAGTCGTCGTCGTTTACAATTTCTCCTGTTCATAGCTACCACACATGCATCACTTCCCTGGTGGCGTGCTCTATGTGCGTATTAATTTCGCGTTACAAGAAGTCTTCCCGTAGATCAACTGTGACCCGTTTGAATGCAGTTATGTGCATATATTATTCCCTTTGACATTGCCAAGGTATAGTGATATTTGTTTATACATGTCCTGTTTGTTTGTCAACGGTCCGCTCTTGGAGCTCTGTGTAAATAACGCTCGCAGTACTACTCCGAACACCGACCTGAGGGTGACGTTGATTTCATGCATTTGCCATCCTGCTGAAATTC
Organism: Thermobia domestica; assembly: GCF_964235325.1. Lineage (NCBI taxonomy): Eukaryota > Metazoa > Arthropoda > Insecta > Zygentoma > Lepismatidae > Thermobia > Thermobia domestica. The sequence goes on along the minus strand of NC_137456.1, from coordinate 156,888,306 downwards.
TCATTGTTTGTACGTTATATATACAAGTCCCCGTATATTTTTTTCTTTCTTGATGTTGGAATTTTCGCGACCAGCAATGTACATGTCAAATACACTTATTCTTTTCTTTTCTTTTCTTTTTTTTTTTTCAATTGCCCGAACTTAATAGGAATTTTCTGTTGTTTCGTACGTTCTTCTATAATATTTCAATCAATATTGGTATTATCGTCTATGAACGTACAGAGCGGACACAAAAGTCCCGTTACCCTCTTAAGTATAAAATAATTAAACTGTGTAAACTATAAATATATATGGCGGAATTACAATGTATTTCTTTGTTATTTCAAGTATAAACAGTGACTGATACAAAGTAATTATACCATTGAAGAGTGCATCGTCAGAAGCACTTGAGTTTACGAGAGACTCAGAACAGGGAAAACGTTGGAACAGGTGCTAGAGTGTCAAACGAGAGGCCCCTCCAAAGGGAACACTTATGCGTTGGGAAGAGAAACTGTTTTGTACCGTCTCATATAGCCTCGCTGCTGAAAGGAACGTTAAACTGAAAATCAACTCAACCCAACCGCTAGCGTTAAGTATAAACCACGAAGTGGTAGACATCAGCAAGAGAGGAATAATGCGGAGAAATAATGGCGTCAGAGGAAAGATCACCAATGAAGTCAACTCGCAAACGGTCAACGGAATTGAGTATATCCCGATCAATTCTGCGCAAAGACGTAAAATGAGACGTAAAGTTATTCATATCGACCAAAATTTATTCAAGAATTATGTGAAAATGATTTAAGCCAAAGGAAGGAGGCATGTGTTGCAAATCTGCTGTTGTTTGACGCTAACCCGAAACGTGGAAAAGTGATTTTCAACGATGAGTGTGCCATATATTGCAAAGCGCCCGAGCAAGAAATATTGTCTTTTGATCAAAGGAAAACACTTATTTTTATGAGGAGATTGAGAATAACCCTCCTCACGTCATGGTATGGAGTGGAGTGAACCACGAACAAACTTACGGTCCATATTTTTTTGATGGACCTGTAAATCCAACATCGATATCTTGATATGCTAAGGAACTGATTGATTCCCCTTTTGGAAACTCGAGGGTCAATGAGACATGTTGGTTTGAGCAAGATGGAGCGCCTCTATATTTTGCCACTTGGGTTCGATAATATCTCAATGAAGTATTTTCAGGAAGCTGAATTGGCTGCAGATCTCCATTATTTAGTCCACCAAACTAACTACCTCGAAGCCCAGACTTAACGACTTGTGATAATTTGCTCCTAGAATTCATCAAGAATATTGTTGCAGCACAGTGTTATCTATTATTGATGAATTGAAAGAAGCTGTGAGACTTGCTTTCAGACGGTTACTCCAGCAATGTAGTGATGGGCCGGAACGAATACAGCGAATTCGATTCTCCCAAGAATTCGGATACCTCGAGTACTACGAAAGTGAACTCGATTTTTTTTTTTAATTTATTTTTTTATTCGCTTTTGTTACTTTCTGCCAGGGTTTGCCCAAGTAGGCCCAGCCCCAAAAAAGCCACCGTGTTTTTCGGGCTGAACCCATCTTAAAAAAAAAAAGAAAAAAAAGAAAAGAAAAAAAGAAAAGAAAAAAACAGAAAAAAATAATAATAATAATATAAAACCCACCTGGGTTTTTGAGCTTTTTGCTAGTATTTTATTGATACAATTAAGGTGATCATATTGAAAGTGATTTATATTTTAGATTTTGGACTTTCCTTGGACGAATTAGATGCTTTCACGTTAAGGTTACAGCAACATTCAACATAAGATCTTCATATAATTCTGAATGCACTGAATGAATTTAAAAAAAAAAAAAAAAAAAAAAAAATTACCTTAGCTTGAGATGATTATAGAACATATTGATGTATGAATTAGGCTTATAGCCTATTTGAAATAAATTATGCAATTTTGGAAATACTTTGCGTGAATAGTGTGCTCGCCGACTTGGCGATGCCGAGGGACGTTTCCCTCATACGTTTGACGGGTTTAAGGTCATAGGTGCCGGTATTACCAGTAAATATGTAGTGCTTTAGTAAAACTAGTATTATTTTTATTACCTTTAATGGTAACACAAGTACCTAGGTATTCTTCAATAAAATTTGGTTTTCCAACAACAATAGTTTAGTGCAGTTACTTATTGCTACTCTTCAAATAAGCATTCTGTAGAATCAACAGAAGCAGTATCGTAAAAATTCTTGTCAAATTTAATAAGTTTAATGCTCAAGTTCTGAAAACCACGTAACACTTACTATTTCAACTCCTGATTTAAAACTTAAGTACTAGTGGAAGTTTCGATGCACAGTGAAGAAAGCTTGCATAAAAAAATAAAAAAAAACCGCAAAAGAAGTGCTCGGGAAATTCCCGCAGTTGAACGCATAAAGCATCGGAACTGAATACTTAAACAATAAAATTATTTATTTTATGCTAGAAAATAATTAATTTCATTTAAGATATTTTGAACCATTTACTTTATAAAATATAAATTATATATTTGTTAATTGTTTTAATTTTTCTGGAAAGAACCGTCTTGCAACAAGTGCTCGGGAAATTCCCGTAATTGAACGCACAAAGTATCGGAAGTGAACTTCAACAATAAAACTATTTATTTTACACTGGAAAATATTTAATTTCATTTAAGACATTTCGAAACATTTATTTTATAAAACATGAGTTATATATTTGTTTTAAATTAATATACTGGGTGGCCCAAAAGTAGGTATACAATACCGTACTGATCAACTCATTGCATTCTATACCATTTCTTATTGTTATCCGTGTTTCTTTATTACTTATTCTTAATGTGTTTTTACCTACATCTTAAGCCAGGAAGAGCCGAAACAAATAAACCTATAAACTAGAATGTTATACATGATCAATGCAGGGGGTATATACCTACTTTTGGGCCACCCTTGGTGTTCATATTTGGCGAACGTCACTGACGCTCCTGGGATGTTTCGATCTACATTTGTTCGTTCGTCTGCCTGTACTACACATACTACAAGGTAAGACTTTCAGTCTTGTAAGTTGAAATTTTCAGGGTACAAGTACGAGACACGCTAAATTTCCTAGACAGATTTTGACGGCATACTATCGTAAAATTTCAAAATGGCGTCTTTTTTTTTTTCAAAATAGCGGGTATCCACACTACAAAGCGCTGTTTACTGTATTTTAAGTTGAAATTTTCAGAGTAGAAGTACGGGACACTCTAAATTAGCTGTATATATTTTGACGCCGATCGAACGTAACATTTAAAAATGGCGGCCATTTTTTCAAAACAGTAGTGAAGAGAAAATTGTTGCAAGTTGTGACAATGATAATCTTGAAATATGAATCACATTTTAACACTTTTACCCAAAGACATTGAAATATTTCGAAAAACCCAATTAAACCCGAAAATACCCATATGGGCCCAGGTGGGTTGGGCTTTTTTAAAAAACCCGTTTTTTTTTCAAACCCTGCTTTCTACTGCACTAATTCTTTCACAATTTATTTTCGGAAGAAAAAGTATTGTTGAATGTTTCGTACCACGCTAAAACCTAATCATGAGAATATCACAAATAACAAAGAATTATATGGTTATCTTCACTCATTTCCTTGTCTCCAGCCCGAGCAAGCAGTAGACTTCCTCTGCTCGTTGACTGCAATGCAAGCAAGCTACAAAGCACACAGTAGACTTGAATATTTTAGCATTCTAATTCACCTACAGTGTTACCAATTCAGTCATATTTTAGGTTATCTATTTTTCCCCTCATCTTAACACTAGAAAAACCGGATGGGTCAAAATGACCCATCACCATAATTTAATATTCCACTGTAAACGTACTTGAAATATTATTCACTTAGTATTTCAAGTACGTTTACAGTGGAATATTAAAATATGGTGATGGGTCATTTTGACCCATCCGGTCCTTCTAGTGTTAATCTAGCTACAAGAAATGGTGACTTTTATTCTTATACAGGGTTTCTAGACCTCAGTTTTTCTAAATATAAAAGCGAAAGAAACGATCGCTAATATACAATAGCAAATAATTTTTGACTTTCGCTTTAGTTTTCTTTTTTCCATTCATCTATCCTTGGCAGTATTTTTCCCGTTGCGCCTGCGCAAGAGTGCGAACTGAAGTAAAGAATTCGCTTCTTGAATCGAATACACCGAGTACACTTGGCGCGATGCCTCAATAATAGCAGAAGTAAGAACTCGCTTTATTCATATGTTCCCATCCGCCTTAACCTACTAGTCAATGTCTTCTACTGTTTGCAGAATTATCCCTTATTGTCAAAGCAGCAAGGTTCACTCTCGTGCAGCACAAGAAACAACAGTTCAACATCCAACCAATCCACTTCGCACGTGACTAAACCCTCTTCCTGAAATAGTCTCTGTCTATCCTCATTTCTTTTCGTGAGGGGGCCGCGGTGGCTCAGTGGTAGAGCGTTCAGCTCAGGTGCTTGGGGTCCCGGGTTCGATCCCAGCTTCCGCCAAGTGAACTTTGTGGTGGACAAACACCGTGTGCGTGGGTTTTCTCGGGGTTCTCCCGTTTCCTCCCACTTTCTTCATTCCACAATTTCATTTATTACTCATCATCACCGTCTCCTTTAGCCTCACCGGCATAACTGTGGGACGTAAAACTCAAAGATTTCATTTTTTTTTTCTTTTCGTGAATTGAGATTCTTCGAGTTCTTGAGTCCTACTGTCCGACTTCGAATTCTCTGTGTGAGATGAAAGCTTGTAGAGTGAGAAGGTGTAGTTTCAATCTCATCTCGTCTTTAATAAGCTCAATAAATAGTGTTGCGCCTACTTTTTAATTATTTAGCAAGTCAGCTGTGAAAATTGATAAAGAGAAATCATGAAGCAATAATAAACAATAATAAATAATCACTACAGCAATGCGGAGAAGCATGTCCCACAGAACCGGGCAACGTATTTTTTGTGTTCGGAGCATGATAGAGCCCATACTGGTGTGTTAGACATTAAAGCAACAAGTGTCCATTACGCATGAAACTGAATCAATGGTGTGTAGGTCTATAGTTGTAATAAAAGTTTGCATAGTTTGAATCTTTATTTTATTGTTTCTGAAATACTACAACAGATCCGAAGTTGGAGAATTCATTTTTAATTTCCGTAATGTGTTTTATAATTCTAGTTGCAAGATTTGTCTTTGTGTTCCCCATGTGAATATCACTTCACATGCAGAAACCTTTATAAACTTCGCTATTTTACAAGTTATCAGTGAAGTAACTTTTATATTCTGTGAAGTACTTTTTTAATGTCAATGTAATCTCATATCTTATAAATGTTTCTTTTTTTTTTCAAAACAAATATTCTATGAAAATTTAGCAGCCTTATTCATTCTTATTTTCTGATTTAGTTAGTTTTGGGGGGGAGAACCTCATTTGCCTACATGTATGTTGGTAACCATTTTTTTTTTCGACTTGGGAAAGTTATAACCAATCTTTCCTTTTTTTAACGGAAAAGTAGTACATTGTTTTCATTAATATCTTTATTATTATTGATATAAATATTGGTGCAGTGTTGATCATGGAATGAAAATGTTCTGTAGGCTAAAGGAGATAAATTGGTAAACTGAAATAAATGATGATGAGAGAGATTTGAGGGAAGGAAATTAGTGAAAGGAACAGAAAAAGAAAACGTAATTAAAGTAGGAAGCCTTTATATCACGAGCAACCGTGCTTGACAATAATTGTTAGACTAGTAACAGTATAGATCGCTATTTAAGAAGTACAATGTATATTGGAATAGATATTAATAACATATGAAGTATTACTTCGTCTTCAAATCAGTTTTCATTCTGTTATATTCATTTATTTCTTTGTAGGATATGATCAGACAACTACTACATATAATGGAGATAAGTCGGAGTTTTTAAAAAAATTAATAGTACATCTAAAAATGAATTCACCAGTAATTGTTTCACCGTCCATGAGTGGTACGTACTCAGTGCCATTTCTGAAATCGTACCCAGAATATTTTGGAGGATATGTGCCTGTGGCTCCTGTCGGAACAAGTATCCTTGGGCAAACAGATGTATCCACTATAAAGGTAAGAATCTATGGCAATATGTACTCGGATACTATAGGTTGGGGAAAGGAAATAACTTTTCCGAGTGGGAGTAGCTAAGGAGCTAAAGTTCCGGATTCGAAATTGACTGGGATTTTACCAGTATTACCTTCTGTACCACAAATCAAATTGCAATGTTGCTTAAGTATGTATGGTGCGTACCATCGCAGACTTTCTTTACAAAAATACTTCCCCATATTTTATTCTTTGTGCTCAAGTGAAAAATAGCTGCATACAGCGGAATTTACTTAATAAATTATAATAGATAAGTTTCAATCAGCCATTATGGAGTGTAGCTCAAAAAATGTGCACATTATTTAATTGTAAATAACTCTCAGATGGATTAATGGAAACATGAGGTAATAGATCGCTGAAAAGAAATGCTGTTTGAATACAAGATACTTACGTTAACAAGAGTATAAACTTCAAAACTTTTTAACTGAGCACATGAAAAGAGTCCAAAATGAAATTCCAAGAAGTGGAAAGTAACTTCCGTGTGTTTCCCTAGAAAAAGAAAAGTGAAAAAAAAATTTATTTTTTGTATATTTTAATTATGTCCCCCTAGGCCTAAAAAAGAATAATTAATAAAAGTAAATGATCGTGAAATTATTTTTTGTACTCTCACCGAGAATCAAACCCAGAACCACGCGCGACTAAAGCGTACGCGCTGCCATTAGACCAACGGGAAGGTTGTGAGTTTCCCAAAGTTACTGATGAAGGTAACAGAGATTTTTGAAACAGTGATGTGCAATTAAGGTGCATTTGGGCGCAGTAAGATTTCTTTTTCCTTAAAAATAAAAAAAAAAGTAAATAAATTGTGTAAATAGGTCTTAAGTGGGTGTTTCTATCCAAATACTTTTGTAAGGGGATCTTAATGCAGCGCATAAATCGTACTGTGGAAAAATCAGTTAATCTAGGAAATATAGATTGTTAAACCTATTTCTTATGAATAGTCTTGTTTATTGGTTTGGATTTTGGCATTCCTTTCAGTACCGAGACTAAGTGAGACCTGGACTTACAGCTTAACGTGGGACCCGATCTACATGACCTCCCACCAAATCGATCCTGGTTCTCCCCTACCAAAGACATGTACGCTAACCGTATATGCACGAGGGAGCTCGTTGATAGTTTCCGTTTCAGGCCTGTCGGAATCTGTATTCGTTTTAACCTGATTGTACCAATTTAACAAAGTGGATACACGATAGCATGTTTTTAAGATAACGCTTCGTACTCACTACTATCAATCACAAATCAATATCAGTTTCGAGGGACACGGTCTCATTGTATGCTGACTTTAAAAAGGATTGAAAAGGTAAAGAAAAAAATCAGAATTTCCACGGAGAAATCGATTAGCATGTTTTTGGTTCCGCATGTTTCTGGAAAGATAAAGAAAATATTAGAAAAATATAGTATTAATGCTTGAGAACTTCTCCCAAAATCTAGTGCTAAATATCTAACTAACTTCAAATCTTACTTTACTGATTCTCGACAATCTAGTGAAGTTTACAATGTTTCTTGCCAATGTGGTAAAGTGTATATAGATCAAACGAAAAGGGACATTGGAAGTGACTGGAATAAGTTTAGACAGAGACAATTACCACCAAAGGAAGCATTCTACAACAAGCTTACCAACACACATATAAGTGATGAGGATTATGAGCATGCAAAGAAAGTATGGAAAACATTTCAAGTTAATCATCTCGGACAGTATCATGACCTATACCTAAAAACTGATGTGTTATTAGCATATGTGTTTCAGAACTTTAGAGAAACATGTCTTAAAGCTTATGTCCTTGATCCAGCTTGGTATATGACAGCACCAGGTTTAGCTTGGGATGCAATGTTAAAGTTGACAGATATAAAACTAGAGTTACTAACAGATTACAATATGGTCTTGATGATAGAGAAAGGTATAAGACGTGGAATCTCACAATGTAGTAAAAGATATGTAAAAGCAAACAATAAGTATATGGAAGATTACAATGAGAATAAAGAAAAGTCTTACATTATGTACCTAGATGCCAATAACCTCTACGGCTGGGCTATGAATCAATATCTACCGTATAAGGCATTTAGGTGGTTAAATGTAGACGAGATAAGAGAAACAGATTTTGCAAATGTTCCTGATATTTGTGAAAAAGATTACATTTTAGAAGTTGATCTTGAATATCTTAAAGAATTGCATGACTACCACAAAGACTACCCATTAGCACCTCAAAACATGTGTCCGCCTGGTTCAAAACAATCAAAAGTGTTAACAACTTTATACAATAAGGAAAAATACAGGGTGTCCGAGAAGTCCTTCCCTGATTACAGAAATTGATAACTCAGGCTAGAAATAAGATAGAAATATGAAACTGGTGTTGAATTGTTTACAAACTATAAAAGTTTTGGTCACATCAGTACACTTCCACATAAGCACCCTTGGTAGCACGTAGCACATCTAGGCGATATTCAATTTCCATCCACACATTAGCCAACATCACTGGAGGGATCGATGCAACGACTGTGGTTATTGTGTGTAAAACGTTTGTGTAAAATGTCATGGATAGAGCTTTTTAGAATCTGTAATTCACGTGAGGCCCTGCGCACCGATTTCTTAGGACTTCTCAGAAAAGACTGCCGCACAGCCTCCACCGTGTCTGCTGAGGTTCTTGGTCGACCAGATCTCGGAAGGTCAGCAACCGACCCTGTGTTCTTGAACTTCTCATACCAGGCTTTAATGCTCTTGACATCAGGTGGAGTCCTCCCAAATGTTGTCTGGAACTGTCTCTGCACCGTGGTTGGTGATCGTGTCTCATGGTACAACAGGACACACTGTGCCTTCTCCTGGTTGAGTGGCATGGCTTCTTGGGCTTCTTACTTACGTACTACAAACCTAAAACAAAAAAAATAATAAAAAAAATTGAGACTTGGTAAAACAGAACAAACCTAACACAGACAAAAACTTTTATAGTTTGTAAACAATTCAACACCAGTTTCATATTTCTATCTTATTTCTAGCCTATGTTATCAATTTCTGTAATCAGGGAAGGACTTCTCGGACACCCTGTATGTAATTCATTATCGAAACTTAAAACAATGTTTATCACTTGGATTAAAACTTAAGAAAATTCATCGAGTAATAGAGTTTGAACAATCAGATTGGTTAAAGAATTACATAGATTTAAACACACAGATGAGAACTAGAGCAACAAATGACTTGGAGAAAGACTTTTATAAGCTAATGAACAATTCAGTTTTTGGGAAAACTATGGAAAATATTAGAAAGAGATGTAAACCTATAAAAATAGAATGTGACCCAGCAAGAGTAGAAAAGCTAATTGCTAAACCAAATTTTAAAGATAGAATTATTTATACTGAGAATCTATGTGCAATCGTAATGAATAAAACAAAATTAACTTTCAATAAACAAATATATGTTGGAATGATTCTCATATACACGATCTATCAAAATATTTAATGTACGACTTCCATTATAATGTGATGAAGCCAAAATATCAAGACAAAATAGAAGTATGTTATACAGATACCGATAGCTATATATACCATATTCAAACAGAAGATGTGTACGAGGACATGAAAAATTATATTGATTACTTCGACACGAGTGATTACTCCAAAGATAACAGGTATAAGATACCTCAGATCAATAAGAAAATACTTGGTAAGATGAAAGATAAAGGAACAATCATAGAAGAATTTGTTGGTTTAAGATCATAAATGTATTGAATCAAGTTCGAAAAAGATAAATATTGTAAAAAAGCAAAAGGAGTTAAGAAAAATGTTATAAGTAAAGAACTTTCATTTAACGATTATAAAGACTGTTTGTTCAATCAAAAAGAATATTATAAAAAGATGAATTTAATCAGAAGCTATAAGCATGACTTGTACAGTATAGAAGTAAATAAGTTAGCTTTAAGTTGTGTAGATGATAAGAGATGTGTTCTAAAAGATGGATTACATACTCTACCATGGGGACATTATAAGATAGAAGAGTTGTAGTTTTAGATGTAAGATTTTTATGATTTTAAATGTCATAAAAAAGTCTATGCGCAAAGCGCCCTACTCAATCTCACTTTAGAATTGTAGTTGTACTAACCTTCTGTGTTAAATAATATTGGTTAAAGTACTGGGAGGGTTAAAAGTGCGCTAGAAGTTTGGTTTGTATACTACTGAAAGGTTAGTGCTTTGCTTGTAATTACCGTGCTTAATCATTTTAACTCGTGCTAGATATTATTGCAACGGATAAAGCATGTGCAAAAATTTGTTTTTGTGTAGATACTATGTACCTTTGTAAGTTACAAAGATGGATTACGAGTGTTTGCCATATGAAAATCCAATACTTTGGCCTACAGAAGAAAAAAGAAAGAGGTCAGGCTCGCTGAAGAGAAAGGAAATTGAAAGATTAAAAATATATATCATCTACAGCCTACTAAGAGAACTCAAACTAAAAGCAAGCAGGCAGTACAAAAGGCGAGTTTTGAAGATTCAGATAAGGAATCACATGAATCAGATATCGGTTCGAGGGATTTGTCTTAGAAATACCAATCGGAGTGTAAATCCCGGTAATAAAGTAGTTTCTCTGTTCTACGAAATAATGTTTGGCAGATAGCCGAGTAAAACTATGAGTGCAATGAATTATCCGTGAAATGTGGGTACACAACTACTGCGGTGGAAGCTAGAAAGATATTTGTATCTTTTGCAGATATATATTACACAAGAAATCTTATAACATATTTTAAATGGTTTCTGAGTGAGCTGTTCAGTTTATTTTTAATTGTCTTTTCCATTGGATTTATAATGACTTCTTCAATGGCCTTGTAATCAACGAATGGTTTTGATCATTTTTCACTTCATATATTTCATAGAGTTTGTAGGAATAAAATGTTATTTTTATGAATAAATTGTCATACACTTTTCTAAACCGGCTATTTTATTTATTTTTATTAGAGGCTCGTGTTACCAGCACAAAACTTTATAACTGCAAAATGGCTTCCTTTGATTTTAATTTTTTTTTTCTTCATATTCTTAAAATTGTGCACAATGCTTCATATTTTAACAGTATTTTTCCGAAATATTGTAGTTAAATTTGAACAAAAATCTTAAAACTCATTGTCAGTATTTAAAATATCAAAAACAAAATAGGGCATTATCATGAAGGCAAAATTAAAATAAAGAGAGCAGTACAGCAAATAAGATTAAAACTAAACAATTTATTTTAGTTAAAAGAAACTATGCGTAAAAGATACATAGTTAAGTCTACGAGTTTAATCTAAAATTCAATAAGTTATTTGATAAGCTCTTAGAGTGAATAGATAATGCATCTTTTCCACTTATAATGTAAAGTTTTGAATGTTGAGATGCATTTACTAGATACATAATGTTTCTTCTAATTTAGAATCAAGCACTAACTTAGGATCATAATTGATAGACATTTTTTACCTCTGATTAATTAATTAATGCTATACTTTTTCTTGTATGTTTTAGGTTCCAACACTTATTGCATATGGGGATAAAGACCAAACAGGGTTAGCTGGTGAATCTACCAAAAATTTAAAGGCACTGCCAAACAGTGTTGAAGTTGTCTTGGAAGGTGGACATGCAGTGTATTTGGATACCCCTGTTAAGTTTCACTTAATGCTGTACAATTTTTTGAGAGCTCTAGAAGTTTAAATATTGGGAACAATTCTGCATATTGTATCCAAGCACTATTAAGTCCTTTTTCAGAAGGTTTTGTACTTCGCAGGAATGTATCAGTAATGGTAGTTCATAATCATTTTTATTGGTGGGGTTGAATCCAATCAGCAAAAAATATGTACCTTATAAGATTTGGGTGTTGGCGGAGACTAGTCTTCCATAGGTTTAAACGTAACAATTACTACACTTATAATGACAAGAAGTTAATTTAAACTAAAGAGATTATTTCCATTCAAGTGTTTGCACCGACGGATCAAAACTTATGTGTTGACATACGTTGCGAACCAAAAATAGTATAAAATTTGAATATAAATTATGTGCAAACCAGTTTAAGATATTGGTAATGAAACAACTGAAAGTCGGTATTAACATTAGTTGGTATGTCTTTCTATGTTGTAAAGTACACCTTTATATATACATATATTCTTTAGAGATCATAGTATTTACTGAATCAATCTTCTGAAGTGATTTAGAATTATATTCAGGTTTATCAATCAGGCAACTTACATTCAAGAGTATGCAAGGCTGTGATTATTGTATGTAAGTTTCATTCAGTCCAAATAAAACTGGGTCGCTGTTAATATGAAACCAGTATAGGGAGAAAAATTGGTGTACATAATTGAGTATTAACAATTTTTAGCTTTAATAAGATAACGATAGACTGAATTAAGCAAAATCTTTTTTCAGTTTGTTTGTCCGAAGATTTTTGTTATTCCTTCCTATTAAGTTTTAATTGTTCCGATCTAGTTCTGTGTATAAAATTATTAATATGCGGTATAATTAAAAAAAGAAAAAAAGTAATGCAATGTGTTGTACTGCATTAATCGTCCTAGAAATGTTAATCAAAAGATCAGAAAGGTTTATTTCTGTTATTGTTAAAGCTTTTTAAATGTTACATTTTGTAAAGTTGGACAGCTGTAATTTTTAAATCGTAAATAAATATTGGCTTCTCTTGTAAACTGTGGGATAAATCTCTTTTTTCTCTCCTATATGCATGAAATAAAAACCCATGAAACACATATTTCATATTTATTGAAAATTCCATATGTCTCCTATCTTGTATGTAAAACTCCTTCGTGACTAAGCAGTTAGCGTACGCGCTTTTGACGTGGAAGACCCGGATTCGATTCCCGGTGGGAGCTCATGAGGTTCGAATTCTACGATAATCAGTAAGCCCCGTCTCATATAGCCTCACTGCTGAAAGGGACGTTAAACTCCAAATCAACTCAACCCTTTTTTGTATGTACACAACTTACAGCAGATTTAAATGAAATCTGCAACTTAATTGATTTGCCATATAAATAAAAGACGCAGATGACGAAAGCAAGTAAATGATTATAAAGGATTTCGTGGTATGAACATGATGCGGGGCAACAGTAAAACATCGAGGGAAAAGTGACAGACACAATATCGACCAGAAGTAACTCACATGATCTGAAATCGAACTGTGGATGGTGCGTTCCAGAGTCATCGAGCTACCGCATGTCTTCTGTGTAGCTGCGTACTTTTCTACACTTCTTGAAAGTTTCGAAAAGTATGCACACATCATTTTATTCGAATGTTCGTCTCTCAATTTCTGCGAGATTGGAAAGATATAGTTCGTATCATAGCTTAAAGCTGATAAAAGTATGTTAAAACAGTGTGGGATATGACTTTAAAACATAACAATATTGTTATTGGAAAAACAGGGTGAGTCAGAAGTCGTTGGACACCCTTATAATTTGAAGCCGGAAGGGAACAAGTGAAAAGTAAGTTTGGCTGTAACTTTTGAGGTGTATGTCGATTATGGATTCAAGTCGATTTTTTTAAATGGGAAGAGGGGGGCCACATGTGGCATATTAAATGACACTAGCTCGAGCTAACGAATGTAGTGGTGTAATTGTTTCTTGTCAATGTTGGAGAGTTCGGGAGTTGTGAAGGCCCACCACTGCATTTGCGAGCTCGAGTTATTGTTATTTAATATGCCACATGCCCTTCTTCCCATTTAAAAAAAAAAATCGATTTGAGTCCAAGATGGTGGCCATGATCGACATACATCCCAAAAGTTGCAGCCCTTACCCAGTATCAGTTGCCATACTCACTTTTCACTTGTTCCCTTCCTGCTTCAAATTGTAAAGGTGTCCGTGGACTTTTGACTTAGCCTGTATATTATTTGCAATATTGATGAATAATACTTAGAAATGAACTATTGGGTTCACCGAAAAGTAATCAATTATTTTTATAGTTTTCTTTGTGCATCAATTATTTTAATTATAAAAGGGACACACGTAAGCCTGTGCGTCACGCTAACCTGGAATGTTATAAAAACTTGCTTATGACATTTGTAATGTTGGTTGTAGAGATACAAAGTGCTACATCCATCTCCTGACAGCATGATCGGATGGAACAAGATCATGCCTCCCAAAATTAATACAGTGAAACCTCTCTAAAGCGGACAGCCGTGGGGAATCAGAAATTGTCCGCTATAGAGAGGTGTCCGTCTTAGAGAGGTTTCGATATTTTCTTACGTAAATTAGTAAACAAGGTGATATGTAATTACAAACTATTGAAAGTAATTTATCAAACCGTTCCATGACTGCGGGCATGTTGACATCTGCGGATTCTCCACAAATTGCTTTGAAAGAAATTTTGTGTCTAATCCGAAACTTCTCTAACCAACCGTTCGAGACCTTGAAATCTGAAACATTCATTTCTGTTGCTACCTCCAAATTCTTAGCTTTTAGCAATCGACCTAACACAGGATTTTTTTTTCATTCCGCACTCTACAAAAACATTCACTTGCACACCAACTTTGTTGAAAGCAATGAGACACTATTTTCATTATCATTTTCACACCACAACTTTATTAACTTGTCTTGGTTTTATATTATCTCAGGTGCTTGTGTTTTACCGATACAAAAATTTTCAGCTATCCTTCGCACACCTCATTATTCTTCGAAAATTCAATCAATTCGATTTTAACATTACCGCTTCTCGTGGCATTTCGAAAGCTCACAACAACTTACAACTTATTGCTTATTCGATGCAGAATGCCTTAAAAAGATTTCCTTCTACAAATAGAGGCACTAAGACAATATGCGAATACGCGGACAAAAAGTACCAAACATGTCTTCTGCTCGATTCCAGAGGAACAGTAGAATGACGTGTCATCCCAAATGGCAGGCAACTGTCAATCACTTTTGATTCTAAAACAGATTGGGTGGGAGTGGACTGCAAGCAAAGGATATGAGGGTGTTGTTAAACAAAGACGCTTCATCTGAGTTTCTGAACAGCCAGTTGACGAGGAAAAATGTTATAATCCTTCCTTGGTGATACATGTATGCATTACTGAAAATGTATTTTTTCTGTACTTTTCAACTTGTTTCTAGAGAAAGTGTCCGTAATATGGAGGTAAATCTATCTATCTATATATATAAAAGAGAACGTACAAATCCTTTGTCCGCTCATCACGCTAATACGGCTGAACCAATTTCTTTTATTTTTGGGGGGTTATTAGGATTTGGACCCTAGATGGTTTTTATCATATCACTTTAATTTTCAATTACCAGTGTCTTGAGATAATTGACCATTCAGGTGTCCATTACGTACAAATCCTTTGTTAGTTCATCATAGGTATAAAAATAAACGTATTTATATGCAACCCGCATGACCGTGTCACTCGGCGGGTTAACATAAAGGACAGGCGTTATAATGGTTTTTATCATATCACTTGAAAGCGAAAAAGTAAAAATTATCTAAGTAACAAAGTTTATTGCGTTCGGGGGTGACCGCAGCGAAGCGGGGCGGGTTAACATAAATGACAGGCGATATAATGTTAACATTTACTGCAATCTTCTATGGTTTTTATCATATCACTTGAAAGCGAAAAAGTAAAAATTATCTAAGTAACAAAGTTTATTGCGTTCCGGGGTGACCGCAGCGAAGCGGGGTGATGCGTTCCGGGGTGACCGCAGCGAAGCGGGGTGAACGCTGCTAGTAATATCTATAAGAGACAGAAAAGACTGTCCGTGTCCGTACTAGAGAGTGTCCGCTTTAGAGAGGTTTGTCAACATGGTTTTTCCTATTACAGTGTTTGGGGATTACAAAATATGTCCGTTATGAGAGGTGTCCGTTAGTAGAGGTTTCACTGTACCTATATCCTTGTCTAGCAGCGATAGAGCATACACCAGTGGCGGATTCAGTGGGTGGCGATCGCCCCCAGAAGAGGAAACTTTCTTATTTTATATATAAATATAACCCTTTCCAGAGTTTGGAGCTCTTAAAAGTAGCTCCAAGTAGCAGTATTACAACCCACTGCTCCCTCCCAGAAGTCCGTTTTGGATCCGCCTCTGGCATACACTATTTTTGTGAAGTGTCTTAAAAGCCACAATACATTGAGCTGTACTTCATTAATCCTTGTAAATGGCGTCGCTAGGTGAAACAAATTAATGCCAACAGCATTATGACAAAATTCTGCAAACACATAAAAGCTCCAGTTTTATTACAATACTTTGAGTCTAATCAGTTTTCTACTACGAAGTTCAGCGTTTGGAAAAAGGGAAAAATAAAAGTCAAGTTTAACAATTTTGGGCTGATGATTCTTAGAATTACTTCACTTGGGTCTTCCGTGTTTCATGGCACTTGAACTTGAAAAAAAAAATTATCTCATTAAGAGTCGATTATCATCAACAAGAAGGTCAACAGCGAGAAAGCTGAAAACTATTTGATTCAGTATGGAATGTTAACATTAGCAGTATAACGAAGCACAAAAGAGTATACCAACAATGCAAAGGTTTGTAAAGTACTTTTAAAAAAAAATCTAGAGACCAGCAGGTTATGCGTATTCATTGGAGTTAGTTTTCAATCTGGCGGATGGACTGCTTATCACCTCCTAAGACAGATACGTTCCTATGCCTATTTCTCAGATCTCAATTTAATACAAGCAAAATATTCTGCTATTTGTCGAATAAAAATTAATTCTCTGATTTGTAAATTTTTATTTAGTTATTACCACAGCTCAGAATCAATTATATACAATCACGCATATTATTATCTTGGTGTAAACTATAAGAAGCGTTCAAAAAGAAACAAGCCGAGGAACAGAAACTCTTACCTGTGTTAGAAGTATTGGCCCTGGCTATTGAAGCACTTGTTCCACTGCGACACAAGGCTGTGAATGGCTCTCGTAGAATTCCCTGAGCTGCGTTGCAAAACAGTTCCGAACGTACTGCTGGACATCGTCGTCCGATGTGAATCGTTTGTCCCTCAGAGCCTTTTTAAGGGAACAAGAATGACGTAATCGCAGGGAGAGAGGTCTGTACTGTATGGAGGGTGACCAAGAACACTTGAATTTCTGGACGACTGCTCTGACTGTGTTGGTCGCATGAGGTCTGGCATTGTCATGGAGCAAAATGCCCCCACGGGTGAGTTTGCCTGGTCGTTTCGATTTGATTGCTTGGCGAAAGTTTTCAATGTTTGCGCGTAATGCTGGCATTCGCTGTTGTCCCGTGCTGCAGGAAGTCAATCAAAATGGGGTCGTCTTGGTCAAAGAACGTCAGCATAACCGCGATGGACGATTGGCGTCTCCTTCTGCTGGCTTTATAAGTCACGTGACCCTTTAGCGGCGGGTTGTGAACTTCGCGCTCTTGTCGGAACGCGTATTTGTTATACACGCAACAATATTACCATTCTATCACCGGTGTACAGCCTTCGGTTCGTTTCTTTTTTAACACTCCTTATAGTTTTAACTTACTAATCTAGAAGCCATTTTTAGTAAGTGCAGAGTTGATCTAAAGAACTTTCAATTCATATGAAAGGGTCAGAATTACTGATTTTTGTTTTCGTTTTGTCGTCGAAGAATCCGTATTAAAAAAAAGAAATAATACACAATCACATTACATTGTATGCACACTTACAAATGAAAGTAACTCACAAACGTAGTAATTAATATTTGGTTTCCTCTTAGGGGTGCATATATTCCACTGTTATTGTTGAAAAGTACTCTTTGGGGACGGCCTCCTCCGCTCCTTAGCCATCCCCTCTCCTCTCCAAAGGAAGCAACAAATTTAGAAGTGGTCTTAAGAAATGATCTTATAATTTTAAAATACCTGTTGATTTCTATATCTCCTCTTAGGGGCATGTATATTAGGGTGGGTCGAAAAAATCAAACCGTGAGAATTTAATTGCAATAGCGTGGAAAAGTTGCAACTTGATTAAACTAATACATCTTCAAAATTAGAGCAAAATTCGTTAATATCTTTTACCGCCGCAAGAGGGCCAAAGTTTCAAAAATGGAGAAAAATGGATATAAAATTATTATTATTATTATTATTATTATTATTATTATTATTATTATTATTATTATTATTATTATTATTATTATTATTATTATTATTATTATTATTATTATTATTATTTGAAAGATCGAAGATGATACACTCAAATTGCAACAGTATGCAAAGGTTGGAACTTTGTTTAAGTAATAAATCTGCAAAATTTGAGTAAAATTCATTAATATCTTCTACCGCCGCAAGTTTCCAAAAATGAGGGAAAAATGGGTATAAAATTATTATTATTAATAATAATAATAATATTTTGAAGATCGAAAATGATACACTCAAGTTGAAACAGTATGCAAAAGTTACTACTTGGTTTAAGTAATAAATTTGCAAAATTGATTATTATATCTGCAAAATATCTGTTTATTGATTAATACCACCTCAAGAGGGCCAAAGTTTTAAAACATGGGTATGAAATGAAAATTGTTTTAAAGACAATCAAATCCTAAGAGCGCTCCAAATGTGATTTGCTTTGAGTATAAAATCCGAATTTTTTTAGCACAATTGTTAGTAAGTTTTACCGCCACAAGAGGGCGAAACTTTTGGAAATACTTCAAACAAATTAACCATAATCAATTTTCCTGTTGTTAGGTACGACCTGTTAGTGTCAGAATATGTTCGAAAATTGAAGGAAAAACTTTTATTTTGTGTAATACATGACACATCTCATCTACAATTGCAGTATTTTTTAATTTGATATCGAGTAGAATAATTTTTAAGTTTAACTCACTTTCGTTTGATCAACTTAACGCACAATACGGCAATTATATTTTATCAATTCACTTATCATGCATTTATCAATGCAATTGTATAAGCATTAATTGTAAAACAATAAAATGAAGAAGAACTAAATGTAGCCAACAATGTACAACGTTAAAGTTTTACTCAATGAGTATTCACCATTTACCGTAACTTTCAGTTTTTATGTTTGTAAAATGCAGGGGTGCCCACAAGGGGGGGCTATGACGCAAACCGCGTCATTGAAATATTTGGGGGGGGGGTTAAAAATCTATATAGATATGTTTGAGGAGGTGTAAAAATTAATCGAAAAGTTTTTTTCATGGAAGAACACCTACGGATAGACAATTGAGGGGGGGTGCGTCATGGACATGAGGGGGGTGGGCACCACTGTAAAATGTACTGTGCTTTGTTATCGAACGACGGCATAGAAGCTCTAGATGCCAAAGTTGCTCTGATGTAACCTTCCCCATTAACAGGACCGCAAACTTTTCCAGCCGCTTCTGTTACAAAATTCACACACCTTTCCACAGCCTGTGTGTGGCAAGGAAAGTGATAACATTCCAATTTTTTTATAGAGCCACTCGTAGCAACAGTCATCAAGTACTCCAAAGGCAAGTGTGCTGTAACAGGTGGCTCTGTTACTTCCACGTCTAACCAGTTTATCAAGTCAATGTAATCTCTGGCGGCAAAGTTGATATTTGGAATTGTGAAATCACGAATGCTGTTTTCTGATTCATGTAAACTTCATGCTCTTTTAATCCGTTTTACTGTGAACTTTCTAATATGAGTTCTAACATCATCAAGTATGGCTAGGAGAAGGTTTTTCAGGATTAGCGAAAAACGCATTTCGTGAGATAACTGGATCTACTACGCCTCGAATATCGTCTGGAAAGTAGCGGGAGTTCCTTATTATAGACCACAGATGTTTGGCTCCTTTTGTGCTTGATGGATGTGTCTTAATGCTGAACCACCCAGGGCAATATACCTTCAGGATACACTCCACCAGTGAGATTAACTGCGAAGAACGCTTTCCTGTTCCTATGCATAATCTTAAAATGCGATTTGCAGTAGTAAGCCACCTTGCACGAGATTGCCTCAAGATGTCTCTTGGAAAGATCAGCAGAGCAAATTCCAGTTTTAATGGCATGAGATATTTCCAGAAGGTACAACAGGTCGGTGCTCAAATCTGAAGATGAAACAACTGGAAGATCACAATCAATTGGGTTGAATCGAGCAAGAAGCAATGTTTCACAGTTTCCAGAACTTTTCCTATTGGTCCATAGTATGTACTCCCATGCGCAAAAAAAAAAAATTGCGCGTATACTGTAACTCAAGATTTTTCGCATTTATTCCATTTTCCTTACGTTTATGGGTAAAATTCAGTTATTAGTATGTGGAGATAATAGAAAGCAATCCATCTAAGGAAATATTTCCAAAAAATATAATAAAATAATAAAAATATAAGCAAAAAACAAAATTATGCTCGGTTTTGTGTATACTGGCAACGATGATTTCTAGGGACTTTTTCAGTAGCAGATCACAATTGCGGAGGGAATTCAGTAGAGGAATCGAGAAGTTGGATCAAGGAACTGGATAGTGGACTAAAATGTTGCATTTATTGGTTAAAACCTATTGTGTAGATTGCCTGCCAAATATAAATTAGCTTCTGTAACTAAGATGTCGTACGAAAATATAGAATTAAACAGAAAAACTCTTATCTTAAGGTTCGAAGCGATACGCACCATGGTTATGAAGATTATTTCTTTTAAAAAAAAGAGTCAACACAACGTAGCCTCCGTGGTTAGGTGGATAGAGTGGCGGAGTCGTAGTTATTTTATTATTTTGACACCACATCGAATCCCATCCCATCCTTTTTTTTTTTTTTTTTTTTTTACAAAACATTATAGGAAGTGTATAATTTTGATGTTAATAAGAATCGAAGCAATATAATAAGGAAATAATTTACTGGTAGTATCCTTTAATCGACGTAATTATTCAGTATTAGAATACGTGTACTATTGGAAACAGTTATTGTTTTCAGTTTATAGTCTTGTATGTTACTTCCCGTTCTTGAACAGCAAACAACTTACTTCAGGAAGAAAATACGCGACCTTGACAGTCTGTCCAGTCTTACCCCTTGTTACATCGACCTGATGTTAAATGATCGTTTATATGTGTGTGTGTGTGTGTGCTTGTTTTTTGCTTTTTAGAGTATTGACTTTCTCTCTCTCTCTTTTTTTTTTCATATCCAGAAGTGCAAGAATGCTTTCGTTGAACGTAACTAAATTATACAGATCTATGTATGCGGAACACGAATATTTCCAAATATAGAATGAATATGAACGATAATCATACCATATTTCTACATTATATAGTAGCATGAAAAACTTATATTAAAATGATATAACAAACAGGCATAAGCTTTTTTCTAGCATGGCAACACATTAAACGTAACTCATTAAATTTTGGGAATTACAAATTATCACCTTACGTGTCGTTGTATTCCTATTCTTTTTCACGTTCAAGCGACGAAAGAAGAAATTGTAGTAATAGTGATAAAAATCGAATTCGAGATTTCAATGAATTCAAGTTTCACGCCCCCACATATCGAAAAAGTGATTTTGATGTCTGTCCATCTGTTCGTTTGTTGGTTCGTCACGCTTTTACATGCATTCAAATAGAGGCCATACTGTTCGACGTATCTGGACCTAAGTCTAGACATGAAGATTTTATAACACTTTATCGTTTCGAATTCTATATTCTCCGACACCTAAAAATAAGGGTAGTTTACTGAAGGATGAAAATTTAAAATAATTAAATTGTTTCAAAAATAGCTGTAAAGATTTTGCTTATTTTTTTTTTTACAAATATAGTTTGAATCATTGCTCAGAAAAATACATAAGGTGTAATTTACTGTATGGGATGCGTTTTTTCGAGCAATTTTCTCAATCACATTTCATAAATAAATGTATCATTAACCTAACAATACGACACAACTCGTTCGTCATGTAAACATTCAAAAGGGGTAGTTTACTCTTCTCCGACGATTTTCCCATTAACACCTGACGCAATTTTGTTTATATTTCATAAATAAATGTTACATAAATAACCTAACGATATGGTATAATTCCATCATCCTAAAATGCTAGAAGTGGTATATTACTTTTCGGGGCAATTTTTACCCTACGATTTTGACGAGAATGACTCTAGGAATTTTGTTCGTATTTCATAAATAGCCTAACTCGTTTGTCCTGAAAAGATACGCAAGGGATATTTTATTCTTGGGGATGACTTTTTTAACGATTTCTCAGAAAGTACTCAGACGCTTTTGCTCATAGTTCACATACAATTATTTCCTTAATAATTCTAATATATGGCATAAGCTATTTCTAACAGAAATATGACCAATGGGTACTTTACTTTTGGACATAAGTTGCTTCGAACAAAGTTTTCCAAAACAAATTATTTTATTCGCATTTCCCAAATAAATGTTTCAGTAATAGCTGCAGCCTAACACGAGTCAGTTTAAGAAATTCGAGCGAGAAAATTCAGTGCGTTTCATCCGTACCCATTCTTAAATATGTTTTTAAATGGTACACCTAATCACAATTTTCCTAACAAAATCGAAACTTCTATTTAAATGTGCCTTGTTGTTGCCAAATGGTTCAAGTCCATTGGTTCTGGATTTGATTCCCGGTGAGAGCTAGTGTATTTTTATCCAACGTTAAGGTATAGGTAATAAGTAGGTGCAAAGAGAAAAGTGTTGAAAGAAGCCTAATCAACCTAATAAATAATACAAAGAAATAATACAATATTACGAAATTATAGAAGAAATGTTGTTAATATTAGATATTTGCGTGTGAGATTGTCCAACCGATGACTGTCAACTCCAAAGGTAAGAAAGTGAAACATCCAATACCAGGTTAATCAGTGGTCTCTAGGTAAAGCTATCCTACTAGGAAGTGATTGAGATACCAAAAAATGTTGTAATCGCTGGGAGACATGTTAGGAGAACACGTTGGGTGAGAGACTTTAATTCATGAATAGTCTGCACCTTCGTTGGTGTATTGAAGTGCGTAGGTGGTGTGTGTTTAGCACATCGGGTTCCTTTGTTGTTAGTCCCAGCTTTCTAGACCGGATGCAGTTATTCCCGGTAGAAAATACAAAAAAAAATATACATTTCTATTACTATTAAAGTTAATAATTACACTCATTCCCTCAATGTGATACTTGTTTGTTTAATTGTATACAGAGAGCTGATCCGTGGAAGAATCGTTCATAATAATAAATAAAATAAACTCGACAAATATTCTTGTAAATAATAGGTAAAAGTTTGCGTCACACTGTTCATTTTGCTGGGCACGCCAGTGTGCCACGTTATCCGGTTGTGGCACACTGGAATATAGGGTATGGCTTTCTAATTTTTCCCAACTATTTTAACTGCTTCAATTGAAATGAATTTATAATAATAAGAGAATGAATTTAGTCTTCTTACCCTTCGATTTAGAAATAAGGTCCGCTAGAATTGTATATATAAAAAACTAGCAGCGTTCACCCCGCTTCGCTGCGGTCACCCCGGAACGCAATAAACTTTGTTACTTAGATAATTTTTACTTTTTCGCTTTCAAGTGATATGATAAAAACCATAGAAGATTGCAGTAAATCTTAACATTATATCGCCTGTCATTTATGTTAACCCGCCCCGCTTCGCTGCGGTCATCCCGGTGCTGGCATATTGTAAAAGTGTCTGTAAAAATAAGCAAATCAATTAAAAAATTTTAAACAGAAGATTCAAGCTATTTTCCGCTGTATATCGCCTGTCATTTATGTTAACCCGCCGAGTGACACGGTCATGCGGGTTGCATATAAATACGTTTATTTTTACCTATGATGAACTAACAAAGGATTTGTGGACACCTGAATGGTCAATTATCTCAAGACACTGGTAATTGAAAATTAAAGTGATATGATAAAAACCATCTAGGGTCCAAATCCTAATAACCCCCCAAAAATGAAAGAAATTGGTTCAGCCGTATTAGCGTGATGAGCGGACAAAGGATTTGTACGTTCTCTTTTATATATATAGATAATAATACTCAGAATTTTATAGAGTAGTTTGTTTTATTCGAAATGACATACTTCCTGCAACTGTTTGGGTTGGAATTATCTGAAATCAAATCTTTAAGTTTTACGACCCACGGTTATACCGGCTAGGCTAAAGGACACGGTGATGATGAGAAATGAATGCAATGGTGGAATGAAAAAAGTGGGAGAAAACGGGAGAATCCCGAGAAAACCCATGCACATGGTGTTTCTTTACCACAAAATTCACTTGTTGCGAGCTGGGGTCGAACCAAGGATCCCATTCACCAACGGTAAACGCTTTATCACTGAGTCACCGCGGCCCCTCTGTAATTATTTATAGGGAAGAGTGACTACTTTTATGAAAACTTGATATCGAACACATTTGTTTAAAAATACCAGCTTTTTGTGAAATATTGCTTAATATTCAGGAAAACCTAAGTCTATATAAAATAATAATAATAATAATAATAATAATAATAATAATAATAATAATAATAATAATAATAATAATAATAATAATAATAATAATAATAACTATTATTATTATTATTATTATTATTATTATTATTATTATTATTATTATTATTATTATTATTATTATTATTATTATTATTATTATTATTATCATCTTAAATTAAAAACTCTCTGGACCTAGTGCATTGGCACAATTCCACGAATTAAAAAGAATGTGTTTACTTATCATATAAGTGTAGAAGGACTTAATCCCTGTTGCTTTCAATATAAAAAGAAAGTGTCCAACTGTCAAATGATATGCTACATAAAATGCCCTATGCAACATAATGTAGTATAGAGTCATCATTCCAGGTTGTCTAAAGAACACTTTCGTTTTAGCAAGAAAGGAAGAAAATAGAAAATACTGAGTTTTAACCTAGTAGAAAGTTTGCAGATTTAAGGGAAAATGCACAGAATTGTTGGATATAAAATGTAGTTCGGATTAATGGAGTAAGACACCGTAAATATTTTATTGTTTGAAATATACTGGGAGTGACCAAGCCATTACATATGGAAATATCGAAAGAGATACGTTAATGGTGTTAGTTGCAAACTTTTTAGAAATGAAAAAATTAAGGAAATCTCTAAAACTCTGATATCACAGATCCAAATTGACTGACTGTTGAGTAAAACTGCTAAATCTGAGTAAAGCAATATATATATATATATATATATATATATATATATATATATATATATATATATATATATATATATATATATAGGGTCTATATATATATATATATATATATATATATATATATATATATATATATATATATAAATATATATATATATATATATATATATATATATATATATATTAAAGACCTGTGTTACAGTTTCAGACATATCATTCTCATATCAAAACTACGATAGAAGTAAATTATGAATAAAGGTGAATTCACAGTTCTGGAATACCAACAAATGATTTTGCTAGATGTAACTTTTCGGAAAACTTTTTTATAAGGCTTTAGAATTTATTTTTTTGTTTGTTTGTTTGTTTGTTTATTAGCTTCCCCATGCCGTAAACTCCTAGTGGCTCACTTGCCGGTAAATGACGATCGTCGATATAGCGACGCGTCGAAGGATTGCCGCTAGCGTGCCACTAGTGGCAGGGATTCGTCGAGTCGAAGCAGATATCTAGAATCGGGGGTATTGAAGTTACCACAACGTAAGAACGAGGACTTCATTTTGGTCCGCGCTCGTTTGATTTGTCACGGAGAATCGTAAAGGGACCAACATGAACTATCGCCAGCCATGTGCATGCGGTTATTATTATATATTATTTTTCCCTGACGAATTGTTATTATAAGTACAATACTTGAGCTCCGGGGGTCAAGAGTAACTCCTGCCTTTACATCATGAAGTGAAAAATCTTGAGGTGGGTGCGTATAATTGTATGAATTTAGTTGGCAACTGTCGCCGATCATTAGCAAGTGAATATGGGAGAACTGTGAAAAAAGTAAATAGACGCTTGCCATTTTGTTATAAAATTACATGACGAATGCATTTGATTTGATTCCGAACAGTTGTCTTCAAATATACACGGTTAAAGAAGCACTCTGATTAGAAATATTAAAAAGACTTCAACGATTTATCACTCTACAAGCTGTGTCTTCATAATCGCCTCCGTGACGAATTCCGAAGAACACGCAATTAGCAACCCTAAGGTTGATGGTTCACGCCCAGCTCAGGGCACTTTCGTTTTATTTTTTAAAAAATGTTTTTAGACTCATCTTGATGCAAAGAAATTACGCATATAGGCGATTTAACGTATTTTAGGGGAATAATTTTGTGGTTTGTTGGCGTTCCGTCGCTTCTCTGCCGGTGGTGGTATAATTTTCAAAACGGAAGTGGGACCAATTTTTGGCTGCGGGACCGCCAATTTTTGGGGACTTGTCACTAGTTGCCTATCGGTGGTCCATCGACGCTTACGGCATGAGATTGTCCCCTCACGAGTGAGGCAGATTGTAATCGACCAAGAGTGTTTTGTAAAAATGGGAAACATCTTCCGACTTCGACTTCTGAATAATCCGTTTAGGATCAAGTCGAATCAAGGCTGCGCCACGCTCGACAGCTTCCGTCTCATTCAAGACTTAGACTCTTCAGGAAAAGTAACAAGTTTATTACTTGTAATTTATTCTTTGAGTCAAAGTATTTTGCAATAAACCATCGTTTTGTAAGATATTTTTACGATTGTATACTATTAATTTCGAAAATTGTACTCATAATTTCCCATCATGGATTTGAAAAAATCAAAGTTTGAACAAAGAAAGATCGCCGATCCACATGTCTCTTCATGTTTGATATGGAAGTCTCATCTTCATTATTGACCCTTAATTTATTTTACTCCTAGGCAACGCGAATCGACGGGATGGCTCTAAGTGAAAACATTCATTTAGATGGTTAAGTAATCAGGAAATTCCTGCTGTTATTTCACGAAACACAACAGACCTTGAGGAAAACAAAAAAACATTTTGCTTACCAGGGGGAGGAAGTAAATCATCTGCTTACGTTTGCTTAACTAGGAAGAAGGCAAGGGCGCCGATCCTGGGGGGCCGGGCCCGCTCAAAGCTCATGTAGGTCTCCTTTGTATTTATGAATATACAATATTTGGCATTATTTGAGTGTAATTTGTCTTAAAATCCTCATATATATATCTTCTGCATTTGAATGCCCCCCCCCCCAAATTTACAGAGAAATTGGCGTCCTTGGAAGATCTAGTGAAATGAATAAAAATGTGATAACGTAATACTTGAACAACTCTATCTAATGGAGGAAAGTAAATTAGTATTCAACACTTCTTTCAGTTTTAAGCATTTCAAAGATTCTCGTAATTTAGTAGCGTCCCGGATTTGCATTTTTGAAGTACGGGAACTTTATCTATACCTTAACGTGGGAATCGGTTTCGGACCATGTACTTAGCCGCTTTGCCATAAGAGGCACAAGGAGTTTTTCTTTCGATTTCCTTAGGAATATTGCGAATGTTATAACTTTTAAAACTATGTGTAAAAAAGAATACACATCGACATAATAAGATGATAATCTGATACCTAGGAAATATATTGAATTGTTTTTAATTTGTTCTCACGCTTCCAAAACAGTACTTATGCTTTTTTTATTCCAGCCTTTTAATATAAGCATTTCAGACTATTGTCTGTTCTAGGACGATACAATTCTAATTCATGTATATGCTAGCTTTGGAAATACAGTAGAGTTTCGCTTATCCGACATAAACAGGCAGGCAGAACGCTGGTCTTGTTATAATTCTAAGAACATACCATAATGCCATTATACCAGGTGCAGTGGCGTATTTAGGGGGGTGGCTTCCGGGTTTAAACCCCTCACGAAATCTTACTTAATATAGTAAAGTAAATGAAATATCTTGCAGAATTTTCACATTTCCAGGCAAAGCCCCCCCTAAAAGTTAGCAAAGCCCCTCCCGAAACAAAATCGTAAATACGCCACTGACCAGGTGGAATTAAAGAACAGTTTTAAATAGGATTATCATTTCGTTTCCGTTCTGTTTTTAACTTTAATATATTAGAACGATACACTCCATGTCTTCTTGCTATTTTGGTTATGTGATATACGTAGCAGACAGTTTTCTTTAGTTACATTTCTCTCGAAAATATGTTTCATTTTGTTTGTGCTATAATGCAGTTTCCAAAATAAACCGGTTTATAAATGAAAAGTAGGAAAAAGTTTAAGAGAGGTACAGAACTGTTGCATTATTATTATTATTATTATTATTATTATTATTATTATTATTATTATTATTATTATTATTATTATTATTATTATTATTATTGATATTTAAAAACATTAGAATTACGTGCTTACGAGGATTCGTGTTGGGCCCCCTCCGAATAGAAAACCTGGATACGTGTCTGCACTGAATGATAGACGTATGAGTCAAGGTGTAGACGGGCGCGCTAGGCGATAGACTCCACAGCATGAAAAAAAGATTAAGACCACAACTTGCAGATCTTCTTGCCGATTGGTGCTATTTGCAATGATATATCGGATCATATGGTATGTGGAACAAAGGATGGTCGAATAAGCGAGACCATGGTGTATTGGTGTTTCACGCACCTAAACCTGTAAAATGTTTATATAAACAATTATCTTTCTCTCCCTAGCTAAATTTGTGGGTATGATCACACACCTTGCCTCATAAAGTATAGTCTTATAAAGAAAAAAATATTTTTTTATAGGTAAAACCTAAAGAAAAGCCAACTTCATTTTATTTTTAATAATGGCAAACTAGTCCACTTCATCACGATAAATCACGTTTGGTACTAAGATGTCTTTTTCTGTCCGTATATATCCTTCACACTTCGTTGGAGACAAAATTGTTTTTTCCCAAGAAAACAGGATGAGAGAAACTATACAACAGCATAAACAGAAAACAATAGCTATTAACAATAGTTCTCTTATCCTGGATAAATACGTCATTACAGCAAAATATCAGTAAGTTGTCCTTATTATATTGCTTCGGTTCTTATTAACATGAAAATTATAATGTTTTGTAAAAAAAAGAAGAAGAAGAAGAAGAAGAAAAAGAAAGAAAGAAAAGAAAAAGAAATGGGATGGGATTCGAAGTGGTGTCAAAGTAATAAAATAACTACGACTCCGCCACACTACCCACCGAACCATGGCTACATGGTGTTAGCTCCTTTTTTTTTAAAGAAATAATCTTCATAACCATGGTGCGTATCGCTTCGAACCTTAAGATAAGAGTTTTTCTGTTTAATCCTATATTTTCGTACGACCTCCTAGTTACAGAAGCTAATTTATATTTGGCAGGCAATCTACACAATAGGTTTTAACCAATAAATGCAACATTTTAGTCCACTATCCAGTTCCTTGATCCAACTCCTCGACTCCCCTACTGAATTCCCTCCGCAATTGTGATCTGCTACTGAAAAAATCCCTAGAAATCATCGTTGCCAGTATACACAAAACCGAGCATAATTTTGTTTTTTTGCTTATATTTTTATTATTTTATTATATTTTTTTGGAAATATCTCCTTAGATGGATTGCTTTCTATTATCTCCACATACTAATAACTGAATTTTACCCATAAACGTAAGGAAAATGGAATAAATGCGAAAAATCTTGAGTTACAGTATACGCGCAATTTTTTTTTTTTGCGCATGGGAGTACATACTATGGACCAATAGGAAAAGTTCTGGAAACTGTGAAACATTGCTTCTTGCTCGATTCAACCCAATTGATTGTGATCTTCCAGTTGTTTCATCTTCAGATTTGAGCACCGACCTGTTGTACCTTCTGGAAATATCTCATGCCATTAAAACTGGAATTTGCTCTGCTGATCTTTCCAAGAGACATCTTGAGGCAATCTCGTGCAAGGTGGCTTACTACTGCAAATCGCATTTTAAGATTATGCATAGGAACAGGAAAGCGTTCTTCGCAGTTAATCTCACTGGTGGAGTGTATCCTGAAGGTATATTGCCCTGGGTGGTTCAGCATTAAGACACATCCATCAAGCACAAAAGGAGCCAAACATCTGTGGTCTATAATAAGGAACTCCCGCTACTTTCCAGACGATATTCGAGGCGTAGTAGATCCAGTTATCTCACGAAATGCGTTTTTCTCTAATCCTGAAAAACCTTTTTTTTTTTTTTGCGCATGGGAGTACGTGGACCCGTTGTTTTTCCATCAAGAAAGTGGAATAGATGACGAAGTGATAGTTCATTAAAGTGCAGAAGGCAGAGAAGCCACTGCAACGGCTTGTT
Organism: Thermobia domestica; assembly: GCF_964235325.1. Taxonomy (NCBI): domain Eukaryota; kingdom Metazoa; phylum Arthropoda; class Insecta; order Zygentoma; family Lepismatidae; genus Thermobia; species Thermobia domestica. The sequence goes on along the minus strand of NC_137456.1, from coordinate 156,858,097 downwards.
GAATTTCTGTTCAAAAATTCGAATGATCCTGCCTTTCCGACCGGTATTAACGCTGGTACCATCACATCCCACTGCTATAAGTTGATCGGGTTTTACTCCGCTTTCCATGAAGAGAGCAAACACGTCTTCACTGATGGAAATAGCGTTTCCAGAAGAAGGAGTTATGTGTCCGAAATAACGGGTTCCTGGCTCAAGTATCATTGAAATGTGCTCCTCCATTTGTTCTTTACGATAAAATTTTGCTCCTTCCTTCACCTGACAGATTGTCTAATCCTTGCGTCCGTCAAAGTACAAGGCGATATGATCCTCTGGAATACCGCTGTTCTCTGCTTGCTTTTGAAGCTGTTCTTATTTTTTACTTCTGTCTTCTTATTTTATCAATTACCTGAGAAGTGTCATCTTCAGTTACGGCCCCAGTATCGTGAAGAACTGCAGATGCTATTGCTGCCGTCGCTCTGTCTGAAATACCATATCTCCATATCTGTCGTTAATCATCGCTGTTACAGGAAAATTAGTCCGCATCTGTGAAGCTGTCACCAAAGGCATTCTGCTTGTACTGGGTTGATACTCGTCAGAAGAATCTTCAGAGTCAGACTTAACTTCTTATACTTGTTCGAAGTCCTGAAGGTCATTATTGACAATGCTGAGTTGGGAGCTGTCTGTTTTAGCTGCATTATTGTGATTTATATTGCGATATTTTCTCTTGGTTTTCTTCTGTAGGGCTATGGTAGCGGGAATGTCAACACCACCAACATAAGCAAGCCTCAGTGTTCTCTGATCTTCAAGAAAGGCACGTTCTCTTTCAGGCACTTTCCTGGACTTCTCACATCTGTATTTGGCCAAATCTGCACATTTTCATGCAGCTATTTCAAATAAACTGCTTTTTGTTTCATCCATTTTACTTTTAAAGTTTGGCTTACCTTTATCTCGCATGTAACTTTTCATTATGGATCTGTATTTCTGGTGGTATGTCAGTAATATTTTTATAATTCGAGTTTTAGAAACTGTTGGAATTGAAGCTTTTTATATACAAGTTTTCAATTTTTGTTGCTACAATTTCTGCTATTTGAGAAAACTTGGGTTCCTGGTTTTCCGAGTCAGGTGCAAGATAGAATCTTTCTGGGAAATAACAGTGCAGGACGTCTTCATAGGTTGGTAGACGAGATTGTCTCAGTTCCTTGGGAGTTCCAAATAACGGACATGTAAAAGTGGTGCGTCCTATCATGTGGGCTAGATGCCATTTGCAATGTAGCAGACAATGGACATTTCCTTTTTGACCAAAGGTTGTAATTTAAAGACACCATAGTAGAATAAAGGCTGTTCATCTCCGTGGGAAAATTTTGGCCCTGGAAACGTTCCCTGGGAGTCCTAAACCGGCCTAAACTAGTATTTTGCTATGCAGGAATAAGGAAGTATACTCTTAGACAGCTATCAGCTATTGAAACAAGATGAAACATGTTTTTTCCTCTTCTTCTTCTTCTTGTCGTGTATTGGATAGTTATTTTGGACCCTCCGCCCCTCGTGCGAAGCTAAGAAAGGAAGCTTCTCATAGCATTGGGTAGGTATTTTGGACCCCTGCCCCGCCCCTCTTGCGAAGAGCATAAGCGCTTTAGCCTTGGTCATATTCCCACTGAAATGCCTGTAGGTTAGGTACTGAAGATGCGATATTCAATGATCGAAGCTTCCCACCAGATTGTATGAAATTTGTCTTAGTTGCTAAGGTGAATATTTTTTTTTCTTTTTTTTTTTAAACGTGAGATGAGAAACAGTATATGCAGGTGCTCTCATAGACTGGGCGCTGAGTAGTTAGTTTCGAAACACATTCCCATAGAAAACGATGACTAGTAATCAAAATCACTTATGTATAGAATCCAAAGATCAAATTATGCCAACGATTTTGCTGCCTGTGTTCCCCCAAGGGCGTGTGTTACACGTGAAAACTATAATATATGATGATGATGCCTGTATTGAAGTCGTGATGAGATATTGTTTTGAAACACATTCCCATAGCACAAAGAACTGCATCATCAACACCGTCGAAATTTAGTATTTATTTAGTCTTATTTTACATGGCGAAGTTAAGGCTAATCATGCCTTGTCTCCCACTTGACCCTGCGATGATCATGATTTGTAATACAATAATAATAATAATAATAATAATAATAATAATAATAATAATAATAATAATAATAATAATAATAATAATAATAATAATAATAATAAAAAATATGTTTAAAATATATAAAACACTCCCAATCACACACATACCCACACATAATACATACATCACATCACCTGCACACATGGATTATAACCAATAACCACATAGGCCCTAATATAGCCACATTCATTTAGTGAACAAAAAGGACAAATAAAAGGTAGGAACAATAAAAATCAGCATTTTTTCGATGTTAGTAAGCCTTGATAGACTTATGGAGGATGTGCTGAACCGACTTCTTAAATAGATTGATTGTCTAAGATTGCCTTGTGTTGGGTGGGAGATCATTCCATGCACGGATTGTAAATGCAAAGAACGCATTCGAGTAGAATTTTGACGAATGTAGGGGAAAAGAAAGGAGTTTATTTACACCTGATCTTGTATTGTGATCTTGGTGAGCGTTTAGTGGTTGCAAGAATTGAAATAAGTAGGAAGGTTGTTCAAACCGCAAAGCCTTAAAGAGAAGTGTGAGTCGATGCAAATAACGTCTATCGGCAAGTTTCAAAAGGCACCGCTTTCTGTAGTATGGAGTTAAATGATTTGATCGTTTGAGATTATAGGCAAACCGTATACAGGCATTTTGGATACGTTACAAACGATACGCTAATTCTTCATTTAAGTCTGATAGAGCTACATCACAATATTCAAGATGAGGAAATATTAGAGATTTTACAAGTAGTAGCTTTGTTTCAGTGGATAGAATTTTCTTTAGCCTAGTGAGTGAATGCAAAGACCAGAACGCTTTCTTACATACAGCGCTAATATGAGGTTTCCACTCAAGAAATTGATCTATTATTACCCCGAGATTTGTAACAGTTTCAGAAAATGGAATAATTGTTCCATTTATCTGTGCTGTTGGTATATTCGAACGGTGCATTTGTCGTTTAGAGGAGACGCAAATGCACTTCGATTTAAGTGGATTTATGGTTAACCCGTTTTCTTTTGACCACAAGTAAATGTGGTGCAAGTCGTCATTCATTTGTTGAATTGAATTGTCCAAGTTTTCGGGTAGACCTGAGATATAGACTTGAAAATCATCTGCGTATAGGTGATACTTGCAGTATTGTAAGACAGAAGGAAGGTCGTTAATGTACAGACAGAATAGGAGAGGGACAAGGACGCTTCCTTGATGGACGCCGTGAGTGAGATTCCGTAGTGCAGAAGAAGTATCGGTTACGGTTACAAATTGCTTCCGTCCCTGTAAATAATTTTTAACCCAGTTTACAGCACCATTGGAGAAGTTAAATTTCGACGCCAATTTATGGAAGAGAATCTTATGTATAATTGATTGGAAAGCTTTAGAGAAATCTAGTAGAGCAAGAACAGTTACTTGCTTTCTATCCATTGCTAGTTTAATGTCGTCAGTGACATAAGTAACATCTGTAGCAGTACTGTGGTACTTTCTGAAGCCTGATTGAAACGGATCAAAAACGTATTGATCGTATTCCCTGAGATATTGTTTTGAAATACATTCCCATAGCACGAAGAACTGCAGCATCAACCTCGAGGTCACATGCGAAATTAGATGTGGTTAATGCGACTCCGATTATTGAAGACGTGTTTGAACTAGCTATGGCATGTTTTGAACCCCCATGTAAATAAAGATGTGTAAATTAGTATTCAAAGTCACTTTTGCAGATAGGCCATATATGAAATTACGTTAATCGAGCTTAGGAAAGATGTGCTAATGGTTGTATGTATAATCGAACTCCCTAATGCTGAACAAAGTGGTATTAAAACATAAAAAAAAAGAAAATATGTTTTTGCTTTCAACGGGAATCGAGCTTAGGACTGTATGTATGACACCCGAGCTAACCACTAAAACATCAAAATTTCAGCGGTAATCGGTTAGCCTTGGGTCCCATGTACTATAGTATATGATATTCATCGTTCGAAGCAATATAATGCTTTCAAGTGTTCAATGCTCTCTTTCTCTCTTTCATCGAGAATCGAACCTGGGCCCCCATGTAAGTAAAGATGTGTTAATCGGTATAACACTAGGCAACAAATTGAAACATGTTTTTGTAACTGGAATGATAGTATTTGTTCTTTACTAATTTGGGGTCGCTGAATTCAATGGTGTATTTAGAAATTTTCTATCACGTCACATTTCTGAGTTAGATAATATAACCAGTTTCCATATCCCATATAGGCTCACTATATACAGCGCATCATGTTTTGGGATAGTAAAGTACGTAATCATTTTTTTCTGCACCAAAAGTGCGAAGACACACTAAAGAAATTAGTTTTACGAGGCACTTACTTGTTACTGCTGGAAACAAACCCCTGATGAACTTCTTTTGTGTGATTTAGTGTCGGACTCTGCACAAAAACCAACAGTAGTCGCCCATCATTAAAGCATCCCATCTTCCTTGGTACCGGCGTCCCATTTGGGAAATTTCTTGGTGGAATCGCTCTCCGTGTTCATCACTCAGCTACACAAGTTTGGAGGGAAAAGTCCAACTGAGAATCAAGGGAATGTAGCTTCAATGACATGACAATCTAGAACTTGATAGGTTGCTATCAAATCATCGACCAACTGTACGTAGTGAGGACTCCTGTATTTCCCTAGGAAATCGTCACATAACGCAGCAAATGCATTCCATTCAGCGACTTCAAAATAGTTCATTTTATTTTCAAAACCTGGGTCATGAAATAATGTCCTTATCTCAGGGCCGGTAAAAATCCCTGCTGCAACCTTTGCTTCACTTAAGTTAGGAAATTTTTCCCTTAAGTACTTGTAAGTTACGCTCTCCTTGCCCAGAGCCTTCACAATGTACTCATTAAACCAAGTTTAATGTGCAATGGGGGGAAGAAGATTTGGTTAGCATCAATCAGTGGAAGATGTATATTTTGCTCACCAACAGTATATTGCTCACGCTTAGGCCAAACCCTTTGTACATAGTGGTTTGCAGCGTCTCGGCTGTTCTAGAAACAGAAAAACAACTACACTTCGTGTATCCTCCTTGCAAACCCTGGAGGATGGCTACAACTTTAATATCACAACACACTTTCCACTTAAAAGTGTTGTATTTTATGGCAGACAGCATTTCATCCATAGTTTACTACGACTCTTTCATGTCTACTGCGTGGGCAATGGGTATGGACGGCCACTGATTGCCGTTATGCAGAAGCACTGCCTTTAAACTAAACTTAGAGGCATCAACAAAGAGACGCCATTGCATTGGGTTATGTTCAATTCCAAGTGTATGGAACAGTCCATTCACATCGGTACACACACACATTGAATTCTCCGTCCGATAGAACTGTGCGAATTCCTTCTCTCGATCCTTGTACAGAGAAATAGACGTACCTGGTGCTAAAAGATGCCACTGTCGTAGCCTAGACCCAAGTATCTGGGCCTTATTTTTTGTCAAATTCATGTCTCGCAGTAAGTCATTAAGTTCAGGTTGCCGAATGAGGTGAGGCAACTGGTCATTTTAAATTCCCATTCTGATAAAGAATCACTTTCACTTGTGTTGCTACAATCCTCACTTTCAGTTACTGTGCTTGATGGTGCCGAGGGAATTGGCAAATCCTGTCCGTGCGGTACCTGTTTCATTGCTGTCATCACATTGGCAAACACAATAGAATGTTTATTTTTACTGGAATAACCTGAAACACTAGTCAGACAAAAGTAATAATCCGTTGTGTGGTCCTTCGGTTCGCGCCAAATCATGGGCACTCCGAACTTCATTGCTCGTTTCTTTCCTTTCATCCACTCAGTTAGTGTTACCATACATGATACACAACACACATGAGGTGCCCATGATTTATCTTGATCGCCTAGGGGACAATCAAAGTATGCTTTGTATGCTGTCCGTATCAGTTGCGAAATTTGTTTCCTCCGTGATTTTGGTGTAAACTTACCGCACACGTAATAGAAGCAGTTTGGATTTATAACACAACCGAGTTTACGGTTCCGTGCTGTAGCCATTGAGTTCCAACCTGACTATATTTTTATCAAAACCACAGAAACAAAATGTTCTATTCACAACACGCTGTCCAATACAACTACGCAAAGCGGATGACCTGCAGTAACTATACTTCCACCACGATAAAAAAAACAAATAACACAACAATCACGAGAAACTCCAACCGGTTTATTTATTAGAGGTAAATAACTAGTGTTAGGGGTATAAGCTAATGAGGCTTAGTGTACGGAATGAGGATAGGCTTGAGTTAGACTTTAGGGCGGAAAGTATTTTAGTGTTTGTACTGTACCGAAAAAAGAGAGAGGTAGAAGAAGAAGTGAGAATGGTTGCTATATAACTTGGAATATATCTAGTTAGTTGTTTATGTGGTTTGGAGGGACTCAAGTTGATTGTAGTTAGTGTAGATTTTGAGTCAGAATAATGTTGTATGGTTTTTATAGAGAGTAAAGTCAGAGAAAGTGGATGTTAATATTGATATTGTTAGATTGATTAAAGCAAGAGTTTACCTTAATTGATTTTAATAACCCTAACAATTGGCGCAGTCGAAAAGGATTTAAAGTTACGCTTTTGAATCAAGATGGCTTCTTTTGGCAATTTCGAGTCCTTTGATGTAGAAACAGGAAGAATCCAGATCTACATAGAACGTTTTGAACAGGTGGCTTTATCAGCCGCATTACCCGAAGATCGAAAGGTTGCTACATTTTTAGCAGTAATGGGTACTCCGGCGTACGAAGAGTTACGAAATTTGTGTACTCCAAACAAACCTGCAGAAAAAACGTATGACGAATTAAAGAATCTCATGTTACTTCACTATGGAGTCAAGACAAATGAAATGGCAGAAAGATTCAAATTCCATCAATTAACACAGTTGAAACATCAAACAGTGGCACAATTTGTTATGACTTTGAAAAATCAAGCTGCCTATTGTAATTTTGGAAGTTGTTTGGATCATTCATTACGTGACCAATTTGTATTTGGTATGAAAAATAATGTTGCTCGTAGACAGATCTTAACTTCACAGTCTCTAAATGTCCAGCAAGTTATGGATATTGCAACAGCTGTTGAAAATACTGAACAACAAATGTCCGTATTCAGTACTACAACTGAGCGCAATCAACATCCGGTCTATCTCATGCAAACTAATAGAGCAAAGATGAAGACAGGCACTCGGTCGGATTATTCCACTAGTATTAGTTCCTCACCCAGAAGTTCAAAGCAAACATCGGCAAGTTCTGTGCCGTCAGGTTATTCAAGTGGAAGTGGTAGACAAGTTACACGATGCAAAAGTTGTCATCGTTTGCATGCAAGAAATAAGTGTCCTGCCTTCGGAAAACGCTGCTTTAAATGTACAAGATTACATCATTTTGCGTATGCTTGTGTACTACAGGACATAGATGGAGATATTAAAGAATTAAACATAAATGACCAAGTTTCGGAGAAGGAGCAAGAATTAGAACAACTACAGCATCAGAATGATGAAAGTTCTTCAATTTTAGCTAAAGAACAAGTCCAAGATTTGTACCAGATGTTAACAATGGACACTATCTTTTATCAATCACCAACAAAATCACTATCAGGTTCCTCGTCCAAGGCACAAGATCATGTTAGTAGTCGTTTAACAGATGTTAATAAATCTCAGGATACTGGAAAGCGAAATAAAAAGTTTACTAAGAGGAAATCTACAACTAAAAAAACATCTGTAGCAATACCAACGGATTCTGAGAGTTACCGTTTACTGACGGAGTCAGAAGAAGAAAATATTAAATTTGCGGGTGAAGTGAAGTGCAGTTTACCTAGAAAGGCTAAAACAAACGAGTGCGAGGACAAGCATCAAAGGTCACGAAAGTCAAGGAAGATCTACAACCGATGTCGGACTCAGAAAGATAATAAGATAGAAGATGTTACAGAATATATTGAGTCGTTGAAGCATGAGTTACAGGAGTTCTTTTTAGAACATCTATTGATTTGGCAACAAAAGGTTCTTCAGTGGTATAACATACTAACAGACTTAGAACAAAAATTTAGTCATAAGAACAAGGAACAACGATTAGGCAAAGACAAGGGCTAGAATTTCAGCAAGTGCTGAAGAGAAAGTTATATGTATGAGGGTCGTTTCTTTTTCTTTATGATACCCGGGGAGGATGTTAGGGGTATAAGCTAATGAGGCTTAGTGTACGGAATGAGGATAGGCTTGAGTTAGACTTTAGGGCGGAAAGTATTTTAGTGTTTGTACTGTACCGAAAAAAGAGAGAGGTAGAAGAAGAAGTGAGAATGGTTGCTATATAACTTGGAATATATCTAGTTAGTTGTTTATGTGGTTTGGAGGGACTCAAGTTGATTGTAGTTAGTGTAGATTTTGAGTCAGAATAATGTTGTATGGTTTTTATAGAGAGTAAAGTCAGAGAAAGTGGATGTTAATATTGATATTGTTAGATTGATTAAAGCAAGAGTTTACCTTAATTGATTTTAATAACCCTAACAACCAGTAGACTGATATTCGCCACATGTTTTTCTTTTTTTAGTTCAGCAGTGTTACCAGCAATATAAATAAAAAATTCGGCCGCAACGTAGCATCGGAAGTGACGTCACGCGTAACTCGAAAATGTTACGTGCTGGAAAATTTTGCGTTACGATTTTGGATTCAGCGCATCGGAATTAGTAAAGAACACACATTGGCACCGCAGTTACAAAATGGCTGTCACATAGTGTAATCAAACTTCCTAATGCTGAACAAAGTAGTATTAAACCGTAAATAACAAACATAAAAATAAAAAAATACAACATCACAAAATTATTATTTTTGGGGGGAGTGAAAGTCAGGCAGACAACTAACCTTGATTGTAGCTTCATTTACTTACGATTTAAAGATCTTGTGCACAAAATCCATTTTGGTGGGAGCTGGGATCGAATTTGGTACTTCACGATCTAGAGTTGAATAAGTTTCTCTGTGGTGAGATATAATCGTGGGATGTTCATCTTCAAGTTAATTTATGATATAAAATCTTTCCATTTAATATCCCACAAATATGTCTTTCCACGGATACGATGTTGTCTATCATAAATCGGACAGGAAATCGGTAAACTGTGCTTGATGCTGCCGAGTCCCTGATTCGTGCTCGGAAATCGAATCAGGGACCCTAAGCATCAGAGATAAGCACACTGTATTATTGAGACACCGTACCCCCTTGCACTAGAGTGAAACAGTTGTCTGCTTAGTTTGAAAATTAGTGTTCCTTTCTGGGTACTGTAACGATATTAAACAAAAAATAGATATATTGTTGTAGCATATGTCCTTGCTTACAGAAGAATTGTACGTATACAGCATTTCAGAATACATGTATTGTTTAGCTGTCGTGAGAAGTACACTACTTGTACTCTTCGCACACAGACACACACGAACATACATACGTGCGATTGTAGATTATATAATCTGAACGCAAAAACGCTGAGCTATGTGTAATGTAAATTAAGTTTATTGATAAATAGGATTTACTGAAGATGATATTTTGATACACCTATCGAATAATGTGTGAAGAAGAAAATGAGTTAATATTATAACTTTGTTCCAGATGTGGGACTGAATGAGGATGTGAAAAGTAGCAGGGTTGTATTCACTTGGAAAAGCCCATATGTTTCTTGAGAAACTTCGATTTCATATATATGTTGTACTTTTTTGTAAGTAATCGTATTGTAATGCGACTGAAGCGAATTGGTAAAGGGCAAATAATATTTTATTAATTTTGATATTAATATTTTGTAAATTTTCATATTTTAAATGGAAATAAAAAAAACTTAATTCCCAATCTGGTGCTATTAGGTCGTTCACATGGATACAAAAATTAAGGAAGTCTCGTAACAACTCAAACTATGTCTAGATAAAACATTCTTTTAATAGGAAATATAACTTATGTTATGCAGCAATGTGTCAAGTCAATAACAAACACTTCCTACTTGAAGTCATGAGGTAATTCTTGAAAATGTAATTGTAGGCGGAAGAAATGATGCTACCAAAAACTAGGAAGAAAAGGTAGGTGAGAAAAAGAGTAGGGAACTCGAGAGAGTTTTGAAGCGACCATCACAGAAGAAGGTTCGACCTCTCAAATCTTCACCGATCAAATCTTGGTGAGTACATGCTGGTTACAAATTGGTAACACACTTCCATTATTCGATTTCATTACCAATTTAATTTCACATCAATGTCTAACTTCTAATTGAATATGACAGTTATTATTGATTTCGTCCTAAGGCCACAGCACCAGTTTTGGGTAATTATCTGATCTGATATCTCTAGTTTTATTTATGCAATCAAAACTATCCATCTTAACAAATTAATAGCTCTACCTAAAATTAAATGGTTAAGTTTGTTATGAGTATGCATCTTAAATTGCCCCATGCTAATATGGTTTACATGAGCTATGTGTGGATATAAATTGTGTATGTCGGCGTCCGGATTTCGATCCAATGAGTTGGCATACGTTATGGTGGAGGATTCGCGATTGCGTTTACCTGTAATGTATATGCGATTTATGAATTTTTAATTCGTGTTTTTCCGGTATATCGTATTTTTGCTTAGGACCTTTAGGTTTATATCACGTTGCATCAACAGAGTGTGTGTGAAAGAAGAAGAAGAAGAAGAATGCAATGTCATAACATTTCCGGCTGCTAATGAGTAATAAACATATCTCTTTTCTGAGAACCGCCCATATCATATCTGAATTGCAATACATTCATTCACTCACAGAGAAGTAAACGGCGTTACGAATAATGTAAATACGTTAGTGATACTTATTTATTGAATACAATCGTATTGAGGTGACCAAAATGACATTAAAAGTAAAATAAATATGAATCACTGTGTCGTAGACATTAAAACGTAAAATGAAAAGTGATTCGCAAGGAATCGAATCCGGGACCACGTAAACCGAAGTCAAATATTAAGATTTGAACAAAGTGAATGGTCTAGAGATAGAGAGAGAGAGAGAGAGAAAAGAGAGTACGATGTTGTTCTCCACAAATTTACTTGATTTGAGATCGAATACAGAGAGGTATGACGGCGTTACGAAAAATGTAAATACGTTCATGAATCACTGTGCCCCTTGTTCTAGTGCAAGAGTGGACCATTGTTCAATCATTCATTTGCCGTAATTATCCGTCTCCCTTAGCATAATGGACAAAATTGTTTGACGTTAAACTGAAATATTTTCTTTTCAGTACCGAAACTATTTGAGGCATGAACCAACAGTTTAAACTGGAATACAAACAAGTGAAGTGTGTTTTTAAATTTCAATGCTCTCCCTCCAAAATCGAACCCAGGACCACGCTCACCACAGGCCCGTCACACCCTTCGTGGACCTCAAGTAAAGCGAAAGGGCCAGAAGAAGTAATGCTTTAGATGAGTGGTTAAGGTTGTGGTTTCCTACTGGTGGAAGAGTGAACCGAAGTCAAATATTTATATTAATCGATAATTCTTATTGAGCTGAACAAATACCTATTTAATCACATTAAGGAAAAATAACCATTTCCATTTTAAATTTTGATCGTCATTCTGTAAAAACGATCACAGATAACGATGGGTAAGAGAAAGGTAACAAGCAGTTTAATGACGTAAGAATATATGCCATATTCGTCCTGTTCTCTTCACTAAACCTCTCTAATGCAGGGGGTTCCCAGTTCGATCCCAGGCCAAGTAAGTTTGTTGTGAACATCATCGCGTCCATTGATTCTCTCAGAATACTTCCGCTTCATCTCATTATATCATTTCATCATTATTCACTTACCTTAATCATCCCTTCACCTTAGCCTAAAGGAGATATTAGTGGGATGTTAAACTGAAAGATTTCATCTTTATCGTTGCGCACTCGTTTTCCCGTTCAACGCTATTCGAGTGGTGTGCCACTAACACTTAGGATTAGGATTTGGATTTAGATTTCTGGGCTGACGGCCCATTTAGCCCGTTACGTTTTGAGGGATGACGTCCCTCGGCGAGTACATTATCCGGGGAAATTGAAGGAAGAAAGGATTATGGAAGAAAGCGACCTGGGACCTGTAAGTTAGGTAACACCCCGGCATTTGCCTGGTGTGAATGAGGAAAACCCAACAAAACCCCATTCAGGGTGGCTGGCCTAAAAAGCGTTTTACACTTTTTCGACCGAATGGCCCCCACCCGGAAATGAACTCCGGACCGCTCGCACCGAAGGCACATCGTGCTTATTAAAGTTATAACAGAAAATTGTTCTTTGTTATGGATGTTTTTCAATATTGCCCAGGCCCACCGTAAATGAAGAATGTTTGAAATATAAAAATGAAATATCATTTAAATGAACAATGCAAACACGTTAAAATAATAATTTAAAATGAAATTAATTATTCACTGTGACACCCTGCAGTGCCTAGCTTCGAATTTATTACTATACTACGTTGAAAACAAACAATAACACGGGAAGCGAAACGTGTCATTCTCAAGCTCACGTAACGATAAGCAAAAGAAATAATGTTGACCTACAAAGAAACACAGACCTTTCCTATGTACAAAAAAATATTATCCAAGAGTTTTGTTCTCGAGACGTTAAACTTATAAGTCATAGGAGTCTCCATCCCCGATGTGTTGTTTGCTGTACTGAAAGTTATTTTGTTCAAGTGAATAGTTATTTACAAGTAATACGTATACTAATATTAGCGACGTATAGAGTTAAAAGATTCTTGTTTGATAACGACGGGATGAAGGCATAAATTTCAGAATAAGCTGTAGGTTCAATCTTGGAGATCCAGTGTTCGATTTCCAATGGCTCGCCTAAAAGCTTTTTTTCAGGACATCTACCCTATATCCACCAAGCGGATATCTGAACCTAACATTCATATTTGCGGTGCGTTATGCTCCCTCACACATATTAAATTGTAAAGAATGAAACTTATCAAAGCGGTCGAATTCAAAGTATTGATTTTTTTCTTTCTCCTCTGATCTTCTCAGAAATTGTTTCCAATATTAACTCTTAAAATCTAGTTTGTACCACTTTCGTTTGATATTTACGTGCTTCAATTTGATGTCACATAATTCGTGTTTGCTTTGATTATGACAAAGTTTCCTGTAATTAGCATTTCTTTTTTCTTGTTTTCATGAACTAATTTAGGTCTAGATAGGTCAGAAATTCCTTTGCAGTCATATCATTCTAAATTATATTTTGTTTAATTAATTATAGTGCAATATAAACTAATTATTTGCTGAGCAAACCTATATATTTTCGTTTAAATTCAACACGTGTTACAGTTTCGCCAACTAACTCTTTGGCTTCATCAGACATTATGTGATACAGGAGGGGGGCGCGGTAGCTCAGTGGTAGAGCGTTCACCTCCGATGCTTGGGGTCCCTGGTTCGATCAAAGCTCGCGCCGTGTGGACTTTGTGGTGGACAAACACCGTGCTCGTGGGTTTTCTCGGGGTTCTCCCGCTTCCTCCCACTTTCTTCATTCCACCATTTCACTCATCTCTCATTATCACCGTCTCCTTTAGCCTAACCGGCATAACCGTGGGACGTAAAACTTAAAGATTTCATTTTATGTGATACAGGATAACTGTACAAACCTATATACATACAACAGCTAAGATATCTTTCTTCTGATTGGCTACTGGCAGCAGCAAATCCCTTTCAATTATACTTATTTGAAAATTTCTATATAGATGCATTCTATTGTTGCTAATTACACAAAATGACGATCTTAACTAATTTAAACTAACAATTAATTAACTTAAACTATTAAGTAAATAATTACACAGACACACACACACACACACACATATATATATATATATATATATATATATATATATATATATATATATATATATATATATATATATATATATATCAGCGGCGTAGCGTAAGGGAACGCCGGTATGCCCGGCATCCCCTGTTAATAAGAAAAAGTACATATTTCATTATATATAAATTGTTTGCTTGTAATTATCACAATTATTTCCACTGCAATCTTCTGGCGCGCTCTCTCGACTTACTTTGACAAGAGGAACCTACGCATGCGCGTCGCTCAGATGCACATTTTCTGTCTTTCCTCCTGTCGTACGCTATTTTTCTCGGGCTTCGAGGCCTATTGAAAGCATCGGGGTTTTCGTCTGCTTTCTGTTGAATGCGCATGCGCAATACTTCCCTTCTCACTCCTCCTCATCCCTTGCAACCCTACATTTGCTTTAGATATACGCTGGCATATTCAAGTATTTCCAACTGTATATATTTTGAACTAAGCTATAGTTTCTGAACAGAACGTACGAGCCCTAATATAAAGGAAATAGAACAAAACGGAAATGGTTAGTTCAACGCATTTTTGAAGCATGCCGGTTATGTAAATAAAAGTATTAAAATAGTTATGCCTTAATCGTAACTAAATGCATCGTAATTGTAATCTTCATCGTAAAGGAGCTCACAGACACAGGCATAAATTTAAAGCATTCTGTAGAATTACGGTCACCGATCTGGTAGGACAAGAGAGCCACCACTCCCCGTTACTCGCAAAGATTGTGCCAGGGCCCTTCAGTCACTGGCACAAATCTCGGGGACATAAGGGGAACATGTTCCCTACAATCTTGTCCCCCCCCCCCCCCCAATAATCCGATTTGATATTGTGATGATGGTGATTTCTATCCTACTACTACAAAGGAAACTGATGTCCTTTGACTTGTTTCACTTTTTTAAAAAATCGTATTCTTTAACCCTTATCCGGGCAACCGGGGCCTCCCAGGCCCAGTAGCTTCATATTTATTATTAGTAGTCTATTTTCAACTACAGTAAACCCTCGTTAACACGAATTCCAAGGGACTGAAAAATCAGGAGTTCGTGTTAAAAAAATTCGTGTTAACCGGGGACCCAAATTGTATTATTCGAATACATTTTCTCCATACATACGCACTACAGAATACAGACTATACATACCACTACAGTATATTATGTATGTCATAGAAAACACTAGAGATGGTATCGAGACGAGACTGAGTAGTCTCGGTCTCGTCTCGGTTCCAAATTCGAGACGAGACCAAGATTATTCTCCGTCTTGATACCATCCACAGAATTGTATCGAGACGAGACTGAGAGTTTCGGTCTCGTCTCGATTTCGAAAAGCACGGCTCGGTCTCGGTATCATCCTCTGAAAAGTGAAAACACTACAGTAAGCTTATTATCCTATCTTCGAAGATAAAAAAAAAAAGCTTCCACGCAGAAAATCAAGGTCAAGTTATAAAATTGATAACTCCGCTAACAGGTTGGGTACCGCTAGCAACGGAAAGGTATTTGACTGCTGTCACCAGTTTGGAGTTACAGTGGAGAGAAGACGTTTTGTCTCGAGCTGTCACCAGCTCGTCTGCCAAGCACCTGCATGTTCAGCGCTTGACGGAGGACAGAATCAACACCTCATAAGAGAGGAAAGATACCCGTTTCTGTTTTTTCTCTTATTTACAAGGCAATTTTCTTCTGTATAAATACTGTATGACAAAAACTGATCTGGAGTGAAATTTCAAATAGGAATAATGATCTGAAAAAAAAACTAAGGATTGAAAGTTCGTGTTAAATGAAAACATTTACTGACTCAAGGGACTAAAAATTAGTAATTCGTGCTGACCGAAATTCGTGTTAAGCGATAAAACTTCCTAAAAGATAACGTACAGCGATGCCGGGACCGAAATTTTGTTCGTCCTATCCGAGTGTTCGGCTTAAGCGAGTTCGTGTTAACGAGGTTATACTGTATTTGTTTAATTCCTGTAACAATTCCTATAATGCTTTTGTGGTAATCATAATTTTGCTGAGATAAGAGTATTGTTGCGCCAAATATAGGCCTGATTGATTTTCTTTCATAGTTTTGGGGAAGTCATTATTTGTGTTGTTATAAAACAAATGTCCTAAAATTTTAATGTGGATCATTGTGGATGCGTAAGTAGAAACATGTCAATTATTATTATGCATATATTCAAATTTCAGAATGTGCTCACGGCACTGAGTTGTAATAATGATATGTACCACTATTTCATCTACATCATTTGGTATATAATATACGAGTACAACAGGTTTACCTCAGAAATCTGATTCATCTACTGTAATATGAGTCTCTTCTCCCCTCCCCCCACAATAAGCCTTAAAATGTGCTCTCCTGCCGATGTTATAGACAACTCTGCTTCCCTAATCCTCCACAGCATTTTTTTCAACTTCATAAATATTTTGAACATCATTAAAAAAAGGAAAGGATTGTGGGAACAGTCTTACCCATCCCACGAACGTTGAAGACAGATTTGCGCCCTTGACTTCTGTAATCTGGATACAGAAACAGGCCCCCAGAGTTGGTTTAAGTGCTTTGTATTTACATCTTCAAATGATATATACACTCAGGCCCATATTCACGAACGGGCGTCTGAGTTCCGGACCCAAGATGACAAATTTCTAGGGGCGATATATATATATATATATATATATATATATATATATATATATATATATATATATATATATATATATATATATATTTGAAAGAACGAGATTGACGTGTGGTATGTGGAGAAAAAAGCCGCCCACGAGAAAGAAATGAAGAAAACGATACTGGAAACAATGTTCATACAAAAGTGGGGCCTAGTTTTCTCGTCACAACGGTAGTGGCAAGAAGGAGCTGAGACAATTGGTTATTAAATTCTAACGTAATCCACGCATTCGCTTCTCTATGCCCCACTAGACCTCCAATTAGGGGGGCTTCCTCCTAAATTTTGTATAACCCTATATTTCCATTCGAAATAGCTATGTATTGCTGCTTGCAGTAGTACTATATCGCACAAATGACTAACTTTGGCATCCCCCTTTCGGAATATCACGCTACGCTACTGATATATATATATATATATATATATATATATATATATATATATATATATATATATATATATATATATATATATATATATATATCGGAGTCTAGATCATATAATTATAGTGATACCATTTTGCAATTCTGCCTTGTGACACACTGTGATAACTTAAGGAAACCTATTGCTAATACATTGAATGGTATAAAATGATGACGATAACAAAATATGAGCCATACTTGTAAATAGGTTTCCACTCTTTCCTGAAACTAGACGTGAATTCGAACCAAATGAACTCCATCGTCTGGAATCGAATTCAGTCTCCCAGAGACTAAGGTGCGTACGCTAACCATCTAGCCACAAAGGAGTTCTATTCGAAGAATTCTTCGAAAATTTTTCAGACCGAATATTCGGAAAACAAAAGAAAAAATACTCGGATAATTTAACAGCACCAATTTGAATCCAACCAGTGTGTGTCTTACACATTGCCAAGCAATATATTGCTAACGATATTGCTTGATAATATTTTTTAAGACATGTACTGTGATTGGATTCAGACTAGTATTAACTAACTAACTAACTCTATGGCCTATGGAACCCGGAGGTTCAATGCCGCGTTCACAAAAGCTCTCCACTGACTTCTATCCTTAGCTAACTGCATCCAGTTTCTACTTTGTATTCCAATCTCTGCGAGATCCATCTTAATATTGTCCTCCCATCTGCGCCTAGGTCTTCCTAATGGTCGTTTTCCGATTGGTCTTCCAGTCAAGACTTTGAAAGCGTTTCTACTTTCTTCCATTCTAGCTACATGACCCACCCACCCAAGCCACCTAGACTTGACGACTCTAACTATGTTGGGTAAACCATATAAATTATATAGTTCCTCGTTATGAAGTTTCCGCCAATCCCAATTCCCGTTCTCTTGGGTCCGAATATTCGTCTCAGGATCTTGTTCTCAAATACTTTCAGTCTATGTTCTTCCCTCAGACCATGTTTCGCAACCAAACAGAACAGGCATGATTATAGTTTTGCATATTTTAAGCTTCAAATTCCTCGATAGAATTCGTGACGACAAGAGATTTTGAACGGAATAGTGACACGAATTCCCTGCTTTTAGTCGACATTTAATTTCTTCGTGAATATGATTTTCGTCTGTTAATACTGATCCTAGATATTTGAAACTATCCACTTTATCAAAAGTATTATTTAATATTTTAACGCATCCATAATTTGCTGTATTATGGTCCCGACGCACTTCCATGTATTTAGTTTTCACTGCATTTACTTCTAAACCCATGTTCCTGCAAGCGTTTAATAAGATCTCTGCATTTCTTTCATTGTTCTCCTATCATCCCCTATTAATTTACATAATCAGCATATGCTATAACCTGGTGAATACCGTTCAACTATAGGCCCTGGTTGCTATCTTTGATTTTCCTTATAGCGTATTCCAGAACAAAGTTAAATAATAATGGCGACAACGCATCTCCTTGTTTCAGGCCATTTCCGACGTGAAAGCTCGTGGACAAAAAATTTTCCTACCCGGACTTTACTTTGAGATTCATTTAAACATATCTTAATTAATCTAATTAGCTTTCTCGATATTTTAAGTTCTTTAAGAACGTTGTATAATGTTTCTCTCCTAACCGAGTCGTACGCCTTTCTAAAATCAATAAATAGTTGATGTACCGGGGTATTTTATTCCCACCTTTTTCGAGTATTTGGCGAATGGTAAATATTTGGTCGATAGTTGATCGATTTCGTCTAAATCCGCACTGATAATCTCCAATAATTTCATCTGTATATGGGGTCAATCTTGCTAATAAAATATTTGAAACGATTTTATATGATGTTGACAGAAAAGAAATGCCTCGACAATTATTACAGTCAGTTTTGGCGCCTTTCTTGTGAATTGGAACAATGATTGATTCTTTCCACTCTTGTGGCAATTCTTCCTTGTTCCAGATAAGGAGAATGAGTTTGTGTATCCTGTTCCACAATTTTTCGCCTCCAGCTAAAGTTAACTCATACGGAATTTCATCTACACCCGGTTCTGCGGTGTGTATCTACTTTTCTCCACGCATACTAGTTTTTGGTTGCATGTTAAGCAAATCGTCAAAGAAATCTTTCCATCTATTTAAGATGCTATCCGTATCAGTGAGAACTGTACCGTCAGATTTCTTTAATATATAAGCACGAGGTTGATAGCCTTTCTTAAATTCGTTGATCCCGTTAGACATGTCCAGGATGTTTTTATTTTTACTATTATCTTCAAGTTCCTTAATTTTAGCTTTCAAAAAATCGCGTTTCTTTGTTCTAAAAGTTTTGGAATTTCCCGCCTGGTATCTGCGAAATTTTGTGTAGTTATTTCATTCGGATTTTGTATCCAGCGTAATTTTGCGTGCTTTCACTTCTCTGCAAGTTTAATGCATTCCTGGTCGAACCATGGTTTGTTCCTACGTATTTCCACGTGTTCTAATTTTTGTTTTGCTGAAATTTTAATGCTATCTCTAAAATCAATCCATATATCCTCAACACAAGTGTACTCCGAATCTTCTAAAGCCGAAAATCTATTCGAAACTTTATTTATCTATTCGAAACTTTATATCAATCTGGTATTCCTTCCTTACCTGGCTCTCTTCTAATTTCTTTAAATTGAATCTCTCCGTTTTCGGACAATAGATATTACCTTTATTCAACGATAATATCTCTCTATTATCTCTGCTACCAGGTAATGATCAGTGTCACAATCAGCCCCTCTAAACGACCGGACATCAATTATGCTAGATTGCCTTCTTCCATCTACTAAAACGTGATCAATATGATTATGTGTTTTTGCATCTGGTTATGTCCAAGTGTATTTATGAACGTCGCGATATGGGAATTTTGTACTCTTTACGATTAGGTTTTTGGATGTTGCAAAGTTCACAAGTCTAACACCGTTGTCATTACTTTCCTTATGAAGACTTTCGTTCCCTATAATCGGTTTGAAAATATCCTCTCGTCCTATCTTCGCGTTGAAATCCCCTAATAGAATTTTCATATGGTATCGCGGGAGTTGGTCAAAATCCGTATTCAGACTAATATTGTTAAAATTATTCGAATATTTAGTACAATTTACTTGTTCTGCGTACTGGAAATATGATGTGGAAATTTTAGCATCTATTCTGCATTTCATCGCTCCAATGCTGAGATTAAGGCAACTAACATCAAAATATACTTATCTTGTAAGATCAAATTTATTGCAGTGTACATTCTAAGGTATAAGTATATACAAAATAAAATCATAGGTACGAATACTGCGTGTTTTCCTGTTTGAAGATAGCAAAATTATTAATATGACTTAATATTAAGATGAGTTGGAAGAAAGTAGTTTAGAAGAATACATCCAACGATCCCAATACATATACTGGTGCAAAACGATGTAAACCAGTGCACTTAAAGCAGTGCTTCCCATAATCCGGACACTCACCTTTTGCATGTGATTGTTGACACTTATTACGTTTAATATGTTTTCTTTTCCCTCGATTAGAGGAGTCAGATGACGAAGGAAAGGGTGAATGTTGGTCCGTGCTTTATGGTGAACTTTGACCACTAGAAATGTTGTTAGCCTGGTTTTGTCGTTTTCCCTTCCACTTCGCCCGCTGTTTTTCCATTCTACAAATATGTTGTTGTTGCTGCGCTCCTGGACTACTAAACAACGTCATGTGTTCTTCAGTGTTCCCCACTGCTGTCACAATGTCTACCGCTTGTTGGAACGATAAGGAAGATGTTAGCATTTGTTTCCTCGCTACGTTGCTTTTAACTCAAAAACAAATGGTCTCGAAGACAATGTTCTAAACATGAACCAAAATTGCTGTAGGTGGCTTGATTTCTTAATGCCATTGAGCTGCATTTTTGTATTCCAACTGCTTGATGTTGTAGAATTTGTACCTATCTGCTATTTCATTTGTTTTCTGTCCATAGTGTGCCATCATTAAATTTTTCAACTCTTCAAACGATTTTTGTGATGGCTTCATCGGAGCACACAAATTCCTTAATTCCTCATATGCCGGTAACATCATTATTGCTAGAAACGTTGGCACTAATATGTCCTTTGGCAATGCTTAGGATAGTGCAACTTGCTCGAATCTCTCTATATATAGATTTGAATCCTTCTTGTCTTTACGTCAAATAGTTCAAAATTGGTGAAGGATGCCATTTTGACAAGCTAGAGTGTAAATCAGTTTTACCGACTGCGCCAATCTGTTAAGTAATTTTAGAACGTCTAATCTATAATCAAAGTTCTTTATTACTAAGTAGCTATAAATCTCTACCATATAGTAATGTAATTGCTCACTGCAACTGAATTAAGCACTGCTTTATACGTAACTATGTTGTTCTCTGTTAAACACTAAAGTTCCACTCAATATCTTAATAACAACAGTATCTTAACACCATTATATATTTCTAGATTTCATTGATATGTATTAAGACTCGTATCTTCTAGGAAACCAATTTGCTAATCAAATTAATTTTGAAAACTCTGACAGTCACTCTCGGCTCTTTCTTTCTTCTCCCTTCTTCACTATTATTAGTGTTGAAGGAGTGCCTCCGACTTAGAGATAGTCTTCATAGGCTATAAGTGTTATGTTTGTTAGATAATTTCAAATGGTCATTTCCACAGATTTCCAATCTTCAGGTGAAGGAATATTTCGGGTAACACAAATTGGCATCATCATGAGAATTTCTTTCTCTGTATAGAATTATCTTCTTCAACATGATTTAATATAACAGGACTTTTTTTTAAAAAATTAATATTCCTTCTTATGTTACTATCTTCATTTTTATTTATTTCATTTTTTTTATAAACTTATGCCATTAAGTAAAATTAATTGAATCATACAACGAATTGCCTTCCAATTATATGATGCCATGATATATTTATAAGGAAAGGGACCCATTTCAAGAATTTAATTTAGTTTTTGAAGAAATAGGGATCTACTTGGTTGTAAGAAACTACATTTAAATAAAATGTGGTCAAGGGTACCTATACCCTTATAGCACCAACAGTGGTATGTATCCTTCTTCTTTATTTGGAATAATTTAAGCTGGAGTAAGTGCAGTACCAAACAATATGATATCATATGTAATTATTTCTTTTCTTGACCAATTATGTATTAAGTCTCTGGATTTATGTGAATGGTTTCTCATTGATTCCCAATAAAAGTGTCCTGGACTATCTTTGTTATTTTGTTGAAGAGTGTCGATCTGTAATATTGGATAGGAATAGCTTTAATAAGGAATTCTAATATAACTTGGTTTTCCGTCTTTACATGCACTTTTTGCAGCGGTATCAATAAGGTCCCCATATTCTAGGTCTGTGTGAGAGTGCATAAAATAAAAATGTATAGATATTTTTTCTTTAAGCGTTTGAAATAAATGTTTTATATTTAAAAGTATCCATGTTACCTTTGCGTTCCAATGAATGTTCTTCAATGCTTGTAACACACTGAGGGAACCTGTACAAATGCAAGAAAAAATTAGATTATATGGATAGCAAAAGCTTCTGCTTCAAAAATCGACAATAATAAATGTAATTTATATTTCAAAGTTTTTTTTTTTTTTTTTTTTTTTTTATTCACACAAAAATCTTTATGTAACCAATCTAAAAACAAATACAGCGTAGATCTTTTTCCCGATCTTCTACTTAAGGAAATTTATAAACGGATATTTCAAAGTTATGTTTTGTGATAGAATGAATATTGCAGCTCCCACTGAAGAATCTATATATTTAGATGCGTTTGTATAAATCAAAACACTATCAGGTCTTAATTTTTAAATTTGTTCTGTCCAAATGTTTTATGGTATATTTTGTTGCGTATTTCTGTATTATCTATTTTAATGAAATTTGGGATATTAGCTTCAATACTAACTAGAGTAGTTTCATATTGCCAGCTAAAGCAAGAAATAAGAGGTACCTTATGAATAATAGGTTTTAGATATTTTAAGCCACTATATGCTTGATAGATCCACGGACGATTATGGAAATGTGGTGTTTTTTTTTTTTTTTATGAAATAGATTTTCAATATATTGTATTTTACTAATCGATAATGTAAATATTTCAGCCGATTTTTGTAATAAGATAGTTAGAGGATGTGATTTGTTTTGTTCTAATAGTGCTTGTTTTGGACAAAATCTAGGTTGTGAAAATATAATTTTTACAGGGCCGTAACTTGTGGGGGGCAAGGGGCAACTGCAAGCCCCAGGAAAGCTCCTTGCCATTCGAAGGGGGGCTCATTTTAAGACAGACTTTTCTTACTTCATATACGATACAAACATGAAATTATAAATGAAGCATCAAACAGGTTCAGTACATTACATAAACAAAACAACACACAAAAGGTAAATAAACCAAAAATGAGTCGTGGGCCTATTTCAGTTAAAAAAAAAAGTCTTCCATTAGGAACCCTAGAAATAATATTTATTCGTATGGTTTTGAGAATTGTCAATATTGACCCTTCAATTAATTAGTTATGTACGGAACGGGCCCAGAGGCGTAACTAACGGCCTCGCAGACCTTGCCGTGCTGGAGGGCCCACAGGCTTCGGGGGGCCCATAAAGAGTAAAAGAAAGGTGGAAAGAGGGGGCCCAAGAATTAGAAAAGCAACTTTTTCTAGGGAGATCAAATACACGTATTAATGGTTGCCCCCCCTCCCCCGAAAAATCTAAGTTACGGCGCTGAATTCTTAGCAAATCATAAATGATGTTTTCCAATCTTTTCTAATATTGGTTTATATTATTAGGACAGAACACTTTTCCATACAAAAACTTAGCCACTACATTTTGTTTTAGAACAGTTGTAAAACTAGAAGGATTAATACCATATTTCTTAGATGCTTTGCACTGAAAAAGTCTTGAATATTTGTTCACTTTCTGTGAAAGATAATATAGATGTTGATTCCAATTTAATTTTTTATCCAGAAATAATACTAAATATTTAATATAAGATTAGTTCGATAATGAAATATTTTGAATATTAATCGGGTTGTAGGTATTGATTTTGCGTGAAAAAATTACAAATTTGTTTTTTCCAATTTATTTGTAGTCCATTTTGATTGTTCCAATCAAGTAAGGATAGAAGAAAAGATTCTAGCTTCTTTTTCCCCGATCTCCAAATTAGTTGTTAGCATGTGAGCTAATATATCATCTGCAAATGAGACTCTTGGCTCTTAACCACACTTTATAATTATCAAGGATCTTATAAAATAGAGGATCTGCCCCATATATATGTTCATCCTATTAAATAATGAAGCCAAAAAGCAACCGAGCATCGGCACGTCTGATTGGCTACATTCGTTTCCGACATCGTCTGATTGGCTGCTTTCGTTTCCGCCATGTTTGTTGGCTCAAAACATTGCGATCCTATTGGGTGGAGTGGGCAGAGTAGGGGTGGCGAAACTGTGGCGTATGGCTTCAAGATTTTATTGTAAGGACAGATCCTCTATTTATAAAATCCTTGATAATTATTCTGTTAACCTCAACAAAAAACAAAAAGTCCTTCAACTTTTTCTTTAAATCATAACACCGTGTCCGATTTAATTACAAATAACACATTGTCCAATTATCAACCTCTAACATATACATGACCCTAAGAGTTGATGCAGAAGAAAATAATTATTTTACCAATGATATGAAAACCCTGTGCGTTTGTCATTGAACAAGAAGACAAAGGATGGCTGAGTGGACTGTCTCGACTGTAAAAGACCTATTGTAAAATCAGCTATTCCGATATGTGAACTAAATATTTGACAATTCATAATCTTCAAAACTTGAACAAATAATACATTAAAGCTTTTTTGGGTAGTTTTGAAAGATATAAATTTTTGGCCTTTGGAGTGAAGAAATTAAGCCACAACTACAATTAGTAATACATTTAATTCTGTAAAACGTTTGACTACCAAAAACTATTTGTGAATTGTGTACTATAAATTCTTGTAATCGTTTGACTTTAAAATGAAAAAGAAAATCTCTTCAAGGATGACCAAGATCGAAATAATTAAAATATAATTCTAACGTTAATAACTTCTGACATTTATAAAGAACGAGAATCATTTCTGTTTAATTGTTGGTGAAGAGAAGAATTCATTATGAAAATGTTACCCAAGAATAATGTAACACAGAAGCAGTGTGGATGATGTAATATAGCTTTTGTACGTGGCAAAGAAATTTTGTACTTGCTGCAAACATTGCATGATGTGTAATGATGTCTCAGCTAAGGCTAGCAAGAATATGCTTAAGATAATTGTAAACTTTAATCTGTCAATAAATTCTAGATATTGAAATACAAATGGTTTTGTTGAATACAGTGGCGTATTTACGATTTTGTTTCGAGGGGGAATTTGCTAACTTTATTCCTGGAAATGTGAAAATTCTGCAAGATATTTCATTTATTTTAAAACAAGTAAATAAAATTTCGGACGAGCTTAAACCCGGACCCCCTCTTAAATACGCAACTGTGTGTGATATTTTTCGTACTCTACGTTATTATTGCTATCTACGGTATGATAACAGCAACAATGGTGCCGATTGAGAATCCAGGTCCCAATATTTGTAAACTTTACCGCAGAAATTTGTATTAATATATTAATACATCAGTTTGTAAATAAATCGAAATATGTTATGTTCTTAGAAATACATTAACGAAAGTGTAACGTATTAAGAACGGATTCCCTAATAATGTAACTATAAAGCACAGTATACAAAGTTAAGTGAGATGAAGTTTATCTGAAGGCAGGATACAAACTCATGATATGCAGTCCGAGAATTAAGGGATACACATATTTGTAAAATTTACGTAAGTAATTTGTCTTGTTATTTCAGAACAACAATGTGGAAACAATGATCACATGTCTAGATCTTACTTCTAACGTGCAAAATAACATAAAATTAAAAAAATCCAACACTTAAGGCGTTTTTATGCCGTATACAGTGTTTTTGCGCTATCCTGGTTTATGCGTATTCCCACAATTGCTAATGCACCTTCTGCCTACGGACACTCCCCCGCGCTATCGCAAAGATTCTTGCTATACTCCTACCCTAACTCGGTTAAATAGCATTCGTGTTTTAGTGGCAACGTAGCTTCAGTGCCGGATCTAGAAGATAAAAACTGGGGGCAGCTAGAACCCAGACTATGATATAGATCATAAGTTTACTATAAACTTTTAAAAATATATAAATAATAGCCAGGGCCGGCGCAAGGGGGGTCGAGCCGTGCCACCGCCCAGGGCGGCAAAATTTCAAAATGAAAAGAATACTATCAAAATATAATGCGTCGTAACAGGCCCACATGGAAAAATAAAATTGTGTTCACCAGAGAATGTAATTGGACTTACTTCACTCACATTCAGGAAAATACTCAGGAAATTCAGAACATTCCCCATCTTTTTCAATTATCAAACTACTAGCCACAGGTATCTCGTTCAATATTTCCTCGCAGCGGCAAAGATAACATTTTCAGTTACGGTGGATAAGTTTATCAACGTGTCTATAAATTTAATGAATGACGATCTCACCACAAAAGCGAGCACAATATCACACATAGTGATGTTGTTCTAGATCAAGGTACAGCGAATTGGCCTCGTAGTACAAATGATTCTATTAGAATCACTCTAGCCAAAACAGGTCTTCCAGAGCATTTAACCAACTTTTCCAGGAATACTTTCAACCGTCGGTTTACGGGTTACAAGTACACATTATGTAATAGCGAAACTGTGTTAAAAAAATAATTAGTTTATTTAGAAAGTGAGAATGCTGTTTTCTGTTTTTGTTACAAATTAGCATTTTCTGCAAGTAAAGTATCTTTCACAGTTGATAGCTATAACAATTGGCATCACATTTCTGAAACTTTAGCTAGTCATGATAGGTCTCCTATTCACCTTGAGTCGCAAAGAAGATGAATGGAGTTTCGATAACACTGAAGAGTGGTCTTACAATTGACGCAGAACATCAGAAAATGTTAAATGTCGAAGCACAACATTGGAAGAACGTAATAGAACGACTAGTTGCAATAATACAGTTTTTAGGTGGACAATGTGTACCGTCACGCGGACGGTAGTCAGATAAACTTTACACAAGGAATAATGGTAATTTTCTGGAACTGGTGGGGCTATTTGCAAAGTTTAATAGCTTTATGGATGAATACATTAAAAGAACCACGGGAGGACAAAATAAATACCACCATTACTTAGGGAAAGATGCCCAAAATGAAATTATTCAACTTCTGGTACAGAGCAAATGACAATGTTCGTTTTGTACGAATTATATATAGTAATGGAGAATGTCTTGTAAAAAATTGCGAAAACTTTCTTGATTTCGTACCGATAACAGATATCACTGGTGTAGGACTGACAAAAGTAGTAATTAAACAGCTGCAGGAAATAAACTTTCCTATCGAAGACATGAGGGACCAAGGATATAACAATAGGCCCAATATGAAAGGCAAATCTTTAGGTATTCAGAAGAGAATTTTAGAAATAAATTCCCTAGCCTTCTATGTTCCTTGCAGTAGTTATTCACTAAACCTTGTCGTTAACGATGCACCAACAGCATTTCAGTACGCCGTTTCATTTTTTTTTTTTGTATAGTTTAAAAAGTTAATGACTTTTTTCCTGTGTCAGTTCAACGTTGGGCCATACTAAAGGAACATATTAGGAGTCTCACTTTAAAACCATTAAACACTCCAAGGTGGGAGAGCCGAGTTGATCCTTTTACTCCGCTTAGATGTCAAATAGGGGAGGTTTATGATGAATTACTTCAAATAAGTAACGACAGTAGAATAGATGGAATGGTCGCCCAGGATGCTCTGTGTATAGCAAACCAGCTGCGTGACTTTACTTGTCTTTGCTCACTCGTTATCTGGTATGACTTATTACTCCACATAAACATAGTAAGCAAGTTTCCAAAACATTGATTCTCAAGTGTTGAAGGTAGTCGGGTTTCTTCACAATACATCTGAGTACTTTGAGAAATGGTGCAAAGTTTCAATCTTTCTTACTGTAGTTGATGTGGTAGAGTTGGCATCAGCATTAAATATGGATGATCCATTTATAGGTAATACAGTGCAAGCTCCAAGTACAGTTTCAGTACGAGGCAGAGGATGAAGCTATTGAAGATCCACAAAGAAGATACAAGGCCGATTTTTATTACAAAGTTCTAGGCGTGATTGCGTTAAGAGAAAGGTTTGAGCAACTTAAACATCACAGCAAGTATTCCGATTTTCTTTATGATATAAGTAATATTAAAGATATGCCACCTGAACTTTTGTTTGAAAAGTGCACTAAACTTACCATCATTTTAACACACGAAGAAGCGAAAAATATTAACCCCACTGATTTGAAACACGAACTGGCAGTATTATCCGCTATAATTAAGCTAAAAGCTCACCAAAACTACTTTAAAATTAATTAGGGAACATGACTCATCTCAATGTCTGTTGCACTTCCTTACCGGTAACAGTAGCAAGTGGAGAAAGAAGTTTCTCGAAACTTAAGCTTATTAAATATTATGTATTTATGTTCTTCCATGTTTGGAACACGCTTAAGTGGTCTAGCGATGATATCAATAGAGCACGAGAATTGGCTGAAATATTGGACTACGCGAATCTGATAAAGGAATTTGCTCATCTCAAAGCAAGGAAAGTTTCTTTCAATTAAGGGATGTTAAATTTGTGTATAATATGTTTTAGTACATTATAAGGCTTAGGCTAATCACTTAGTTTTGCCGTAATATCTGATTCACTATATCATCTTTATACTCCATTGGAAACTCCTTTTGATATAAAATAAACTTAAAATTCTTAGTCGTGACTAAAGCATATATTTTTTAAAATTTTATTTTCTGTATGAACTGCTGTATATCACAGATATACAGCGAAATCGAACATAATGAATATTGTGTCATGTATGGAGTCGTTTAAATATTAAGTATGCATTCGAGAAAGGCAGTTCAATTTTTTGTTTACTTTTCCATTTCAGAAATGTTTTTAAATGGAACATCTTACTTTTTCGTGACACTTGAACGTTTTCTGTCAAAATAAGGTTTGCAAATTAGAGGGGCGGCATGTGAAAGTACTGCCCAGAGCCCTGCACGGGCCGGGCGCGCCCGGTTCGGCCCGGCCCGGCCCGACCCGTTTCAAGTAATATCAAACTGGACCGGGCCCTAACCGGGCCGAGCACATATCGGGCACATATCGAACCGTGCACATCTCGAGCACGTATCGGGCACATATCGGCTCGGCCCGGATACTCTGAAAAACGGTTCGGAAACTAATGTTGTCAGACTATTTGTTTTTTTAATGTCCTCCACTACCTCTATTTTTGCCATGTTTGTACGGTCTTACTGTCAGCCTATGTTAATCGTAATGTGTTTGGGAAACTGACTCTTTATTCAAGACTGCGATGTACTGGTAATACTATTACTATTACTACTTCTACTACATCTATTACTACTTCTACTATTACTACTACAACCACTGCTAATACTACTACAAGTGCTACGACTTCGCGTCAGAGTTGACATGTCTGGTGTTACCGAATTTACTTTCTAAGTATAGAATAAAATGGAGAAATGCTAGTTATTATGGCCGGTCTGCGTAGAATGTGAACCGATGGTTGATCTACGAGGGAGAACAGTGGCTCAGTAGAAAAAACACTCACATCTGGTGCTAGAGGTCGTCGGATCAATCCCTGCTCATGCTACGTGAGCTTTGTTGTGGACAAACATCGTGTGCGTGGGAGTTTCTGGGGTGATCCCGCTTCCTCCCACTGTTTTCTTTCCACCAATTCATCCCATCATCATCCATACAGCCTGAGCCGTAGTTGCCTAAAGAACGTATGATAAAGTCAAGTACTTGACCTAGTAAGTAGAATTTGGTACGCTACCATTGGACCACGGAGGGCAAAACCATGAACTGGCGTGCTCATAAGATCAGTGCAATTTGTAGTAATGTTTATAATGATCAAATAAATCACCAAATCGCCAGGGTCGACTAGGTGTTCCTGGAACGGTGGCTCAGTGGTTGAGCGTTCACCTCTGGTGTATGGGGTCCCTGGTTTGATCCGAGCTCTCGCCAAGTGAACTTTGTGGTGGACAAACACCGTGTGGGGGATTCGCGGCGTTCCCCTGTTTCCTTCCACTTTATTTATTCCACTATTTCATTTATTTCTCATCACCATCGTCTCCTTTAGGCTAGTTGGCATAACTTGGAACCACCTACCAAGAAGAATAAACTAATGGATTGGGAAGATAGACATTCAGTCTCTGGTGAATTTGATGATGAAGTAGACATCTACCTCAACATGTCATCATGTGTAAGAGAACTAGATATACTGCAGTGGTGGAAGCAACAAGAACAAACATTACCAAAATTGTGTAAATTAGCGCGTCAGTATCTCGTCATCCCTGCTTCTAGTGCGTCTACTGAAAGAGCTTTTAGTACTCAGGAACGGAGAAATGTTCTAAAGCCTGAGACTGTTGACTCTGTTTCCGTGCTATTTGATGCGTACAAGGACATACAGTAAAGCGATGTTCATTTTGCACTATTGGTTTCTTAGGAAACCTTATATTTTCATTTTCTTAATATCAACTATCCGACGAGGAGGAGGGATCGATCCGATGACCTCTAGCACCAGATGTGAATACTTTACCTACTGAGCCACCATTGCCCCTCGTCAAGCAACTGTTCGCATTCTACGCAGACTGGCCATAATAACTAGTATTTCTTCGATTTTTTCTGAACTTAGAAAAAAATGAAATGAAATCTTTCAGTTTTACGTCCCACGTTTATGCCGCGTAGGCTAAAGGAGACGGTGATGATGAGTAATGAATGAAATGGTGGAATGAAGAAAGTGGGAGGAAACGGGAGAACCCCGAGAAAACCCACGTACACGGTCTTTGTCCACCACAAAGTTCACTTGGCGGGGACTGGAATCGAACCCGGGACCCCAAGCACCAGAGGTAAACGCTCTACCACTGAGCCACCGCGGCCCCCCCTTTCTGTACTTAGATTGTAAAGTATGTACCACCAGACATATCAACTCTGACGCGAAGTCGTAGCAGTTGTAGTAGTAGAAGTGATAATAATAATAATAATAATAATAATAATAATAATAATAATAATAATAATAGCAGTAGCAGTAGTAGTAATAATAAGAGTAGTAGAAGTACAGTACTATACAGTCTTGAATAAAGAGTTAATTTCCCAAACACATTACGATTAATACAGGCTGCCAACATTAGTTTCCGATCCGTCTTCCACGGTGTTCGGGCCGAAACGGGCCGGCCCGTTACGGCCCGAAATGTGCCTGGCCCGGCTAGAGCCCGGCTCGAGATTCGGGCCGGGCCGGGCCGGGCCGAGCCGGGCACAGATTTCAGATCCATTCGGGTCGGGCCGGGCCGTCTTCGGGCCTGGGTTTGCAGCAGTGTTGGGCAAATTTCAATTGAATTAACAATTAACAATTAATCTGTAAATTTAATTGTTAATTGCAATTAACAATTGAAATAAGTAATGGTTAATTGTTAATTGCAGTTGGCCATTGAAAAAGGAGAATCAATTGCAATTGATCAATTGATTGAAAGTAATTGCAGTGGAAAGTAATTGCAATTGAATTCTGTAATTCAATTGCAATTGAAATTAATTGGCAATTGATTCAATTGCAATTGATTTCCACAGCAATTACTTTCAATTGATTGATCAATTGCAATTGATTTTCACAATTAATTTTCAACACTATAGTTCAGAGAGGGCGTGGGGCAATGAAAACTTTAGCCACGACCAATTGACTCACCACCCGTCGTGACCCACGACCCACCGTGACCCACTCTGACCCACCACTCATCATAAACCACTCTTACCCACTGTGACCCACAGACCCACCAAAACCCATTGTCATCAACTCTGACCCATGATTCACGCCCTATTCTCTACTGACTAAAGAGTCTAAACTTGTAATAAAACAAGCCTATAAAATTTTCACTCATCGGAGTTTGAATTTCTACGATCAATCGTTCAAGCACCGCACTAATACAATAACGGCGGATCTGACATTTCTAATATAAATAAAATAGAGTTTGTTCGTGTGTCTGTCTATCTATCTTTGTGCAGCCTGTGGAAGAGACGAGTGGACCGAAACTTTTCAAAATTTGGTCACGGGTAGCTTGGTCTAGGCCCCAGACCAAGACGAATAGTTTGTTTTTTTTTTAATTCCTTATTAGGTGGTCCCCAGGGGACGTTTACCGGGACCGGCCTGGAGACCAGAAAAGTCGACCGAGAGTTACCAAATTTTGGTCAAAGATACCTTGGTCCAGGTCCCACACCAAGGCAAAGCGTTTTCAACAAAATTCGAACCAGGGGGTCTCAGGGGGGCGTTTACCGTGACATGTAAAAGTAGAACGATATCAGTGTCGATTTCATAGTTTTCGCGGTCGCTGAGATCAATGGTGAACCTCCGATCGCATTAACTTCCAAATTCACCGTATTCGGCTGTGGGCCGTGGGTCAACGGGAAGGGGATACCGAAACGTAAAAGTAATCCAAAATGACCGATATTAGTGTCAAATCCATGGTTTTCGCGGTTGCTCATATCAATGGCGACACTACCATTAGCGATGACTTTCAAATTCATCCACAGTTGTGGGGAGCGCGGTGGCTCAGTGGTAGAGCGTTCACCTCTGGTGCTTGGGGTCCCGGGTTCGATCCCAGCCCCCGCCAAGTGAACTTTGTGGTGGACAAACACCGTGCTCGTGGGTTTTCTCGGGGTTCTCCCGTTTCCTCCCACTTTCTTCATTCCACCATTTCACTCATCTCTCATCATCACCGTCTCCTTTAGCCTAACCGGCATAACCGTGGGACGTAAAACTTAAAGATTTCATTTCATTTTCATCCACCGTTGTATGCGGGCCTTGGGTCAGCAGAGGGGGGAATTCCGAGACATGTAAAAATAATCGAAAATGACCGATATTAATGTCAAATCCATAGTTTTCGGGATAGCTGAGCTCAATGGTGAAACTCAAGACCGCGTTTACTTTCATATTTAGCCCCCATCAGCTAAGAAAGGGGGCATTATAAAAGGGATCACGAGACGTAAAAATAATCCACAATGGCCGATGTCAAATCCGTAGTTTTCGCGGTGGCTGAGATCAATGATGATACTTTCATTAGCGATGATTTTCAAATTTAGCCACCATTGTATGCGGGCGGGGAGTCACCGGGGGTGGGAAATTGCGAGACATGTAAAAATGATGGAAAGTGACCGATATTAGTGTCAAATCCATAGTTTTTGCTGTCGCTGAGATGAATGGTGATACTTTCACAGGCGTTGACTTCCAAATACAGCCCCCATCGGCTGTGGGCCAGAGGCATTGTTTTTTTTTTTTTTTTTTCAAAATTGGAACCAGAGGATTATAGGGACTTTTACCGGCATATGTAAAAAGTAGTAGAAAATGGCAGATGTTAGTATCACATTCATAGTTTTCGCGGTATTGGTTGGGGGTTGGTGGGGGCCAGAGGAGATTTTTTCACAATATGAACCAAGGGGGTCTGAGGGGTGGTTCACCGGGACATGTCGAAGTAGTAGAATTTGTTTCGAATCCATATTTATGGGAGTTACTCAGACGTATAGTGACACCCCCGATAGTGTATACGTTCAAATTCAGCCCCCATCAGCCTTCCCAATGAAAACACATGTACGGAAACGGTTGTTGGATATATATTCACACAAAATATATCCAATTTTAGAAATGTTTTTTGATTGTTCTCCCGTTGTTCAGTTCGTTTGCATTGATATTTTATCTGATCCATGCGAAGAACGGGCATAACAGCTAGTACGAAATGGTAAAGTATTTGTTATGGAACAAATTACAATGAATTCAATTATATAGATAATAATTATAATTAATAATTATTTCCTTGTTGAATTATAGATACTTTTCAGTGGAAAACTGAATAAAATTTAAAAGTCCAAAATCAACGTAAAGTAGATCAACGTAAAGGAAAAAGGTATAAAATTTTCCATATAATTAAGCTTACAAACTTAAATGGAAATTCAGCTTAATTACATGGAAATTTTTTGCGTCGTTTTGTGCGCCTATTTCCTCGTTTTCTGCGTCACCGGAAATGGGTCAATGTTATCCTACAAATATGGCGGAACAATTTAATGCTGTTCCGTCAGGAACGATTTCGAGGTCGTTTCCTTCACATCATCTTGTGCGTGTTTTCTACCGTTTTGTAAGCCTATTTCCACGTTTTGTGAATCAATGATAGTGGGTCAAAATGGGCATTCAAAGTGGGAAGAAAAATGATCCACTCTCCCACCAGTATCGAATTTCAAGGTCGCTTTTTCGCATTGTTTAGTGCATGTTTTTACCGTTTCTGCGCATATTTTCACGTTTTGTAGGCCAACAAAAGTGGGTCAATGCGGGAGACCCGGGTTCGATTCCCGGCGGGAGCTCATGTGGTTCGGATTCCACGTTAATCAGTAGGTCCACGTCTCATATAGCCTCGCTGCTGAACGGGACGTAAAACTCAAAATCAATCAATCAATCAAAAGTGGGTCAAAGACGACCTACCAATGTGGCAGAAAAAGACATATCCATTCCACTTTAAAGGTCCATTTTGACCCTCTCCCACTGATGAACAAAGCGACACAAATCATGCATTAAAAATGTGAAGAAAACGACCTCGACATTCGATGGTGACGGAACAGCATTATGTTATTCCGCTATACTTGTAGGCCCTTTTGACCCATTTTTGTTGTCTCACTAAAGTGGAAATATGAGCACAAAACAGTACAAAGTAGGCACTATACGATGCGAAAGAAACGACCTCCAAATTCGATAGTGGCGGAACAATGGCTCTATTTCCTCACACATTGATGGACCATTTTGACGCATTTCTGGT
This sequence comes from Thermobia domestica, assembly GCF_964235325.1. Lineage (NCBI taxonomy): Eukaryota > Metazoa > Arthropoda > Insecta > Zygentoma > Lepismatidae > Thermobia > Thermobia domestica. The sequence goes on along the minus strand of NC_137456.1, from coordinate 156,823,164 downwards.
GATGCTCAAAACATGGAAGTAGGCGAACAGAACGGTACAAAATACACACTAAACGGTGCGAAAGAACCAATCCCGAAATTCGATAGTGGCGGAACAGTGAGCCATTTAACTCCCACTTTAAAGCCCCGTTTAACTCACCTCGGGTGATGCACAAGACGAGAAATAGGCGCAGAAAACTTAAAAAAAAGGGCACTAAACGATGCGAAAGAAACCACCTAGAAATTCGATAGTGTCGGAACAATGGGTCATTTTGGTCACACTTTGGAGGCCCATTTTGACACACTTCTGGTGACTGGCAAAACGTGGAAATAAGGGCACGAAACGGCACGAAACATTCACTAGTCGATGCGAAAGGAAGGACCACGAAATTCCTTAGGTATAGTGGCGGAGCACTGGGTCATTTTCGTCCCACATTCGAGGCCCATTTTGACCGTCTTCCAGTGACGCCAAAACGTCGAAATACGCGCACAAAAGGGTACGCAATGTGAAATTAACGACCTCGAAATTCGATAGTGGCGGAACAGTGGGTCATTTTCGTCCCATCTTGGAAGCCCATTTTGACCCACTTCTGGTGACTCAAAAAACGTGAAAATGGGGGCACGAAACAGCACGAAAATTCAGTAGTCGATGCAAAAGGAAGGACCTCGAAATTCGGTAGTGGCGGAGCAGTGGGTCATTTTCGTCCCACCTTCGAGGCCATTTTGACCGTCTTCCAGTAATGCACAAAACGTCGAAATAGGCGCACAAAAGGGTACGCGGTGCTAAATTAACGACCTCGAAATTCGATAGTAGCGGAACTCTTGGTCATTTTCGTCCCATCTTGGAAGCCCATTTTGACCCACTTCCGGTGACGCACAAAACGTGAAAATAAGGGCACGAAACGGCACGACACATTCACTAGTCGATGCGAAAGGAAGAACCTCAAAGTTCGGTAGTGGCGGAGCAGTGGGTCAATTTCGTCCCACCTTTGAGGCCATTTTGACCGTCTTCAAGTGACGCACAAAACGTCGAAATAGACGCACAAAAGGGTACGCGATGTGAAATTAACGACCTCGAGATTTAATAGTGGCGGAACTCTTGGTCATTTTCGTCCCACCTTGGGGACTCATTTTAACCCACTTCCCATGACGCACAAAACGGAAGTAGACGCACAAAACGGCACAAAACAATATGAAGGAAACGAACTCGAAATTCATTGGTGGCGGAAGAGCAATAATTTGTTCCGCCATATTTGTAGGCCCATTTTGACCCACTTCCGGTGATGCACAAAATGTGGGAATAGGCGCACAAAGCGACACAAAACACGCACAAAAGATGCAAAACAAAGTACCTCGAAATTCGTTGGTAGTGGAACAAGTTAATGACGCCGTGAGCACCAATATAAGTATATACTGTAGTTCTTACCAGGGGGCACGGTGGGTCAGTGGTAGAGCGTTCACCTCCGGTGCTTGAGGTCCCTGGTTCGATCCCAGCTCGCGCAGTTCGGACTTTATGGTGGACAAACACCGTGCTCGTGGATTTTCTCGGGGTTCTTCCGTTTCCTCCCACTTTCTTCATTTCATTCATTTCCCACCATCACCGTCTCCTTTAGCCTAACCAACATAAGCGTGGGACGTAAAACTAAAGATTTCATATCATTTTTTGTAGTTCTTACCATCAAGGCTGAGAACTGCACGGTTCAATTTTTTAGCCAAAGTAGAAGCCCAACCGGAATAGTGATGATGTCAACCGGCCCGGCTCGGTTCAACTGAGCGTACAGCTTGAGCTGGCTTGGTTGGGATTACCCATCGACTGGGCTCAATTGAGCCAATGGCTTGAACCGGCTCAGTAAAGACGAGTTATCGACTCGGCTCAATTGGAGCCAATGGCTCGAACCAGCTCCGTTGAAACGAGTCCATAGCCTGGGTTCGAGTTAGATTAACTAAGCCAATGGCTCGAACCGGCTCGGTTGAGGTAAGCAATCAGCTCGGCTCGGTTCGGCTCGAGCTGGCTCGGTTGGATGAGCTGTTGGCTCGGCTCACTTCTCGGTTCGGCTCGATAAGTGAATGAGCTGTGACCGAGCCGCTTGAGTCGTTGACAACGCTAAACCCGGGTCGAGCAGTTTTAAACATGTTTGGCTGGAGTCCCATAACTTCTAACAATTTTTGGCTCGAGCCCTAATACTTGCTCCTCCTGAACTCAAACCAAGAACCTCGTGACCGATGTCCTTGCCTCCTGAAGATTTCTTGACTACCGAGATCGACAGTTAACTAATTTTTAGTATTCCGATACAAACCGCCTATATTCCATGTTTATACATGTACACGGTGTTATAATAATAATTAGTTATAGTAGTAGTAGTAGTATCATTGATAATTATATTGTCTATGTAGGATACTTGAAGATAGTAGTACTTGGAACTACACAAAGGATTTAGCTCGAATTGGCTCGACTCGACCTGAAACTCGATCCGAATTCGAGTCGAGTTGGGGGAAAATGTTTCGAGCCGAGATCTCGAGTCGAACTCAAAGATGTCTGCTTCGAGTCAAGTCGAGTTTTAAAGAAAACTCGCTCGAACTCGCTCGTGCTCATTCCTATTGTATGCATGACGGGCATATTGAGTTCTTTCAAGGGGGATAGAACCTTAAACATAATATATTTAAAAAATACTTAGTTTGACGGCTTTCTTCCCAGGGGGGGAATGGATGGTAGGTATCCAGCATTTCTTATAAGTACCTTATTTGAAATATGTAAAACAGTAACAAGTGGACAATACAATATACACACATCTTATCTTCAGTTTTAATTGCTGATTTCAATTGCAATTAACAATTACAATTAACAATTACAAGTTTCAATTGTCAATTGCAATTAACAATTGAATGTTTCAATTGCACCCTTTGCAATTGACAATTAACAATTAAAAGTTTCAATTGCCTGGTGACCAATTAACAATTAACAATTGACGAAAATTTAATTGCTAATTTTATGATTGAATTCAATTGCAATTGAAATTAATTGTCAATTACAAATTGAAATCAATTGCAATTGAAATCAATTGCAATTGATTTTCAGAGCAATTACTTTCAATTGATTGATCAATTGCAATTGATTTCAATTGATTTTGCCCAACACTGGTTTGCAGGGCTCTGGTACTGCCCAGGGCGGCAAAACTGCTAGCGCCGGTCCTGATAATAGCTTCAATTACTTTTTTCACTCAAAAAACTGGGAGCCCAAGCCACCACCAATGCTTAGCTTCAGGTACACTATAGTGTTTATAACTACGAAAACTGACCCCCATTTAACATGAATCTGCATAGTGGAAGGCAAGTTCAAAACCAATAAAATATGTTTAAAGCACAGAAAGTGAATTTATCGAAAAGAAGTAATATTTGTGTCTATATGCATATGCAATGAATAGCTGGATTCGGATTCTGATTCTGCACAATAATAATAATAATAATAATAATAATAATAATAATAATAATAATAATAATAATAATAATAATAATAATAATAATAATAATAATAATAATAATACACATTCTAGTCTGTGATTATTATTATTATTATTATTATTATTATTATTATTATTATTATTATTATTATTATTATTGCTCAGAGGTTAAAATATGGAACATTTTTCCAAAGCCGAAAATTCAGCCAATCTCGCTATATCACTGTCATTTGTTTTATTTACATGTGTGAATTTTCAAAGGAAGGAGGGTAAGTACAAACAGTTTTAAGTATCTTTTCACATATATTTCACAACTGTTATTAATTAATTGCAATAATAAACATAGTAGGTTAATTTTATAAAATTTCTACAATATAATAATAGAGACCTTTTTTTTCATTTTGAAACATGTTTCATTTTCTTAGTTATATAAGTGTGGCTGCTTCACACAAATCAAACTCTGGCTTACTAGCTAAACAAAATAGGGTGGCGGAACAGACTTATTTGTTAATTTACAAACGTAATTCCAGATAAAAGTGAACGCCTGTTTACATTGGAATATCTAACAAATCAACATGAAAATGATATATTAATGTAATAATAAAACAATAACAGCCTCTTAAGTATTAGGTAACAATAGGGGACTAAATTTAACGATTAAAATGACGTCGTATTAAAGAATTATATGCAGCTTCAGAATTATATAAATCGACAGGTGTATATAATATTTCATTATAAAACAACCATGTAAAACAGAGAACCTTGAACTATTGAAGATCTAGGTCGAACTGTATGGAGGTGATACGTGTTAACGTGTTTGAATGGAGCTCAGAAATATTTGCAGTTTTGAGAGTAATATTTCGGACCTGAGTTGGTCGATGTGGCTTTATACAATACAACTGGTGTCAGATAGTTAAATATTTAGTGTGTGTTAAAATTTGTATTTGGTATTTGCACATGTGCGAGGTACTCAAAAGCGTACTATTGCAAGAAAGAAATTAGGACTAAATGTAACTTAGATAGGTTTGTAGAATTTGCCATTGTCCAGAGGTGAACAATATTTTATTTCTGGAGAAATTACTGCCTTCAAAACGTTGCTAAACACCAGAGGTCGTAATTTTGCCAGTTTGTACAGAAGTCTAGAATGCGCATCGATTGCTTAGTTATTGTGTTTGTATGAGGGGTTCGGAGCTCAAGGAATTCAAGTTCAATTAAAAAAGTACAGCAAAAGCTCTTTATTCGCGGGGTATATGTTCCACAAATATGCCGCGAATACAGAAACCGTGAATACGGAATGGTAATTTATATGGGATTATAGGGGATACGTTTCTAGGTGACAAAATAAAAAAAAAATACATATATAAAAATCAATTTACTGTAATTGAAGTTTTTGACCATATTGATTAATTATTATCTTTAGGCTTAGGCATTGGTTTGAAGAATTTTGTAATTTTTTCTTGCTTGGCAATTTTTAAAGCTCCTTCAATTCAGACTGATATTCAGCAGTAGCATTAGCAATTAGGCATTAGCAGTTGCTCTTAAAAATAAGACTTCGTTCCATAGACAGATCAATTTTCATAAAGAAATCACAAAGCTCATTTGCCATTCTTAAACCTTCTCTAAGATTTTTCAAATTAAATGTCGCGTTTCCAGTGCTTGTTGAAGCCTCTTCTTCAATGGGCTGTGAATTTAACATTTCCTCCAAGTCGGTTTCAGTCAAATCTTCATCTTGCGATTCAAGCAATTCCTGAATGTCACTTGATTCTATCTGTTCGAACCCATCTCGTCCTATTCCATTCACAATTTCGGCTATGTTTGCAGTCAAAGTTTGAATTTGCACACATTCTTCGTCATTTTCCGCAGTCAGAGCAGTCCATCATGACTTCAATGTGTGTGGCTTCAGTTCTTCCAATGATTCTTTTATATTTACGATGAATTTTGCTATGTCAAATTTCTTCCAGCATTCCATAACATTCATATCAGGATTACATTCCATATTATCCAATACGATTTTGAAGGTTCGTCTAATGTAATAGAGCTTAAAGGCCTGGATTATTCCTTGGTCCATAGGTTGAAGCAAAGCCGTCGTGTTGGAAGGTAAAAATGTCACTTTTATATTTGGATGCATAGTTTCACGTTCGCGAGGATGAAATGGTGCATTGTCAAAACTAGAACTGCTTTAAAGTCTAAATTCTGTATTTTTTAAAATAAGTTTCAACTTCAGAAACAAAACAATTCCGGAACCAGTCACAAAAAATTGCGCTTGTAACCCACGCTTTCTTATTAGCACGCCAAAATACTGGCAGGTCGTCCTTGTTTTGATTTTTTAAAGCCCGAGGATTTAACGATCTGTAAAGCATCAGTGGTTTAATGACACAATCTTCAGATGCATTAGAACATAGCAGCAGTATAACTCTATCCTTTGCTGCCTTAAATCCAGGAGCAGACTTTTCGCTTTTAGAAATCAATGTTTTTTTGGCATTCTCTTCCAAAACAGTGCAGTTTCGTCTGCATTAAATACTTGCTCAGGTTTGTATCCTCCATCAGCTACTAAGTTTGCAAATTCTTCTGGATATCGTTCTGCTGCAGCAGTGTCTGCAGATGCAGCTTCTTCAACGATTTCAATGTTATGCAATGATTGTCTCACCGTAAATTTATCGAACCAACCTTCCGATGCTTGAAATCCTCCACCTGTACATTCACCACTACAACTACCATTAGGTTCTTTAAAATGAGCGTAAAGACGCTTTCCCTTCTCCCGGACCATTGGGCCACTCAGGGGCATCATTTTTTGGTTGCGGTCTTCGATCCATAATGACCACGCCACTTCCATTTTTTCTATTGCTGGATCACGAACAATTTTCGCTGACTGAAGTTGAAGCTACAGACGATCTTATTTTATCTTCGAATTCTTTTTATCGATCGTATAGTTGATTCGTTGACATTGAATGAGCGTGATATGGATGCAAACGACTCTCCAGGCATAAACGATCAAGTATTTCTATTTTCACTTTAAGCGGTAACACAGATTTTTTTCGTGTCGAAACTCGTTTCTAATTTTTTTCAGTTGACATTACTGTATAAATTAGGAAGACAACGGTAGAAACGTGTTACTCGATCACAATTTTTGTAACGAATGGAAAGACGAAACAATAAAATACGCAAAGCGGCTCTTACCAAAGGACGGAACGTCTAATAATGTGGCGGCATTTAAAAATATACTGTATTCATTGAGTAATAAGGTTGATTTCATTCTGTTTTTTTTTTTTTTTTTTTTTTTTTTTTTTTTTTTTTTTTTTTACATTCTCAAAAACACCGATCGCGGCGGAGGCGGCTTGTGTCAAAGTCCGAACCAATACAGCGGCGATATCACTTAACAACATACTTTAGGCAATGTTGTAATAAGATCTATTTTACATTTTATTAGTCCATTTGACGGCGTTTACAAAGGATATTGGGTTGGATACCAATTAGAATCTTTTTTATTATTATGTATGTACGTACTGATTAGATCCGCGAGTAAAGAAATCTGTAGCCGCGAATATAGGAATTGGGTCGCAATTTTTTTAATCCGCGAATAGTGAAAACGCGAATGAAGGAAGCGCGAATAAGGAGCTTTTACTGTAATGAGAAAAAGATTCAAAGTTTGTACGCTCTGTTTAAATAGATGGAAAATGAACAGTGTTTTGAAAATGAAATGAAATCTTTAAGTTTTACGTCCCGCGGTTATGCCGGCTAGGCTAAAGAAGACGGTGATGATGAGAAATGAATGAAAAAATGGTGGACTGAAGAAAGTAGGAGGAAACGGGAGAACCCCAAGAAAACTTGTGCACACGCTGTTTGTCCACCACAAAGATCACTCGGCTCTAGCTGAGCTAAGAACTCCATGCACCAGAGGTGAACGTTCTAGCACTGAGCCACCACGACCCCGAACATTTTTTTACATCATAAAAAGTTATTTTATAAAATCTGAACGTAAATCGTTTAAGTACTGAAAGGAGCTTGAGGTGGAAATCTTAAATATGAAATACGGTATGTCTAAAATTACAAAGAAGTGGACGTGATTTCTTTGTGCACTTCTCTCCGAGAACCTTCTGGATATTGACTTTCATGACGGGCGAATCATTTGTGTTGTATGAGGAGTGTACAATATATATATAAAGGGAAAATGTTATGAAAGTACTCTTTGCACCATAAGGATAGAAAATATCTATGTCGTTTTGGAGTAGCTTGGAGTCTGTTTTTATTTTGACTGCCCTGAAGATTTTACAGTCGTCTGTGAATAACAAGATTCTGCTGTAAGTTGAGTTGAGAAGAGACTAGTTCAATTATCCATGCACAATATGAATAAGAGGGTCAAAGTAAACTTCTCTGTCTACTTCAGATGTTACAGCTAAGGAGGGAGTTAGAAATCAATCGCACCAAAACTATTGTCTGGGTGCGGCCTTGTAAGTCGTTAGTCAATGAAGATAGGAGTGTCCCATTAATGCAAAAAATATATATATATATATATATATATATATATATATATATATATATATATATATATATATATATATATATATATATATATATATATATATATTAGATATTTCGTAAGGTAGATATGAATGATTAATAGAATCAAAGGCTTTAGATAAATCGAAATATATTGTGTCTATTGCATTGTTGGGAACACTGTTTATAGTATATTTAAGCATATTATTGAGATTAGTGAAGCAAGAACGTTTTTAGACGAAACCATTCTGAACTATTAATATACGGAAAAGTCAACCTGACCAAACATTGAAACTAAAATACAGGGGCATCTTACATAATGTGGATTCAATTTTAGCGTGATGTTTGTTGTTCCCTAAACATTGCTATAATAATATTTATTATTGATGGCCAGAACCGGTTCCTGGTGGAACCGGTTTTCGGGTCTGAACGGATCCGGTTCTAGAAGATCCGGATCCGGAACCGGTTTTTTGGATCCAGGTCTGGAACCAATTCTTCGGATCCAGGTCTAGAACCGGTTCTTCGGATGCAGGTCTGGAACCGGTTCTGGAACCAGGTTTTCGGATCTTTGTGACCATCCCCACGCTAAACCCGAGCTGCTGGCAGGCTGTAAACAGTGTGCTAGATGAAATGGTGGAAACAACAGGCAGGCGCTTGACTCATTTGGCTAAATAAACTGAGTAACTGGGAAACTCATTGGCTAAATAGGAAAACTGGCCAACTCATTTGGCTAAACAACCACTGGTAGCCCAATTTTTTTTCTGGGAGCACAAGGGGGTCTGGGAGGGGAGGACACAAGCGCATGGTCCCGCCTTGCAGTGTTTTGAAGGTGAACTTTGTGCTTCCTATACGGGTCTTTGGGGGCTTTCGGATCCAGGTCTGAAACCGGTTCCTAAGATCCGGTTCTGGAACCGGGTTTACGGATCCAGGTCTGGAACCGGTTTCTAAGATCCGATTTTGGAACTAGGTTTTCAGATCCAGGTATGGAACCAGTTCCAGGACCGGTTCTGAAAACCGGATCTCCGAGAACCGGTTTCTCGCGGAACCGGAACTTTGTCGACATCCCTAATATTTATATTTACGTATATGTTAGAAAATAAACTATTTAAAATATCAAAGAATTCATGAACTTAATTAGTGTAACATGTAAATGAATTAAAGTACAACATTTAATACTATTTGTGCTGCCAACTCAATACAAGTAAATGACAAATGTAGGATATTTAATTTATCTTACAATTTACGTATATTTCTCAGTAGAATGAATAATCTGTAAGGACTCTTTGTTTTATATGAGATAATTATAAAACTGTAAAAATGTGTTTTCATTATGAGCACTGCTTTTGATATGTCCATATTAAGTAGACTTTTTCTTCAGTCCAATACGTGTTCATAATATTAAAGACGCGCTCTATATAATTATTTGCTCTGAGGACACAAAACAAAATCCTACATTCTGCAGATATTGTCATTAACAACGTATAGATCTTTACACTGTTGAAATATTGCTATTCACATTGTGAAAAGGGGTTTTTCTTGCATTTCATCATCACTGTTCTGACGTATTATTCTTTTACATGAAGAAATTCATCAAATAGATACATTTTCATTTAACCTATCAAAGACTTATTAACAAAAAAGAAAGTAGTAGATGCTTGTACACCACTCCATTCAAGTATGACACTTTTGATTATATCATTATGGCAGCACCAGCGTTTTATATAATCGATACAATCGTCAAAGAAAGAATTTGTGATTTTTAAGAACACATTCTTAGTAATGAAGTCTTCTTCTTCTATATACTAGAAAACCTTGATCACCTCAGATGTTATGAAGGCATTTGATTTCTATTGATTAGATTTTTACATAGGTTATCAATTAAACTAGAAACTCCAATCAATGTTTCTCTTTGCAATTGCATTATAGTTCTGTTGTACTGTACATATTACCTCGGTAAGTTCGTTGAACTGAAACTTCAGCCATAATAAAGATGTTAGATTGGAAGAAAAATCATTCAAAATGACCAAACAGCTCTCTATTAAGAGAAAGTGGGATTTCAAGCCATCAAACACACTTAAAATATTTTTTCTACTCCATAGTCTTCCTAATAATGCTTTTTTCGACGGGATTTTCCGCTTAAAATTTTTATCCACCTCTGCAGCCGCAGTCTTCATGATATAAACCATATGTCGTACTAAAACAGTATTTCTGACAGGTAACATATTCCGATAATAAATGGGTATATTCGATGTAACAGTTACTGCATTACAAGATACGTTAGAAACTATTCAGCTCCTTTCTTTAAAATACAATTATATAAACCTCTTCCTTAAACCTGCAAATAAATATACATCAAAGAGTGATATTTTAATCAAAGAATTTATTTCGACCTTTTTATCTTCTCTTATATTATTGTACTAAAATAATTACCAAATGCTATACGAGTAATTATATTACTCGATAAATATTACTTCCTTCAAATGTGTAATTAACTTCATGCATATTTTTAAAAACTATGCGCCTTATGCAGAGTCGTTTTGATGTCTGATTAATGCCATACTACGAGGTTGACTAACGGATGGTTATCAAAATAGTATTCAGTCTCTGATTAGGACGTGATATTTGACGAAGTTAACCATACGTGACTAATTAATCTCGAGTAGAGGCTAATCTTTTACCCACGGTTTGGCGTGCGACACAACATTTCGTATTTCGTATTTCATGTATTTTCATTTTTACAGACTACGCATGCGCTGAGCTACTTTTCCATAGTTGCCATATTTATTTTTCTCACCCGATGCATTGGGGTTATATAAGTTAATCATGCCCAAATAATCATTTTAGTTGTACTGAAAGTAGACTCTGAATACCAAAAATTGCACCTTCCTTAGTAAAGAGTTAGTATGCTTACTAACTAGTCTGTGTCTAGCCCTCGATTAACGAATCCTCTCTGAATACCGCCCTATAGGTCTTAGTATGACATTAATCACACGTCAGAACGACTCTGCATAAGGTCCTATGAGTTTATTCCCACCAATATTTTCTGTCGTGAATTTTCGTATCTATACTGTGTCATGCTTAACCTTTTTTCTACTCTGCAGGTGTAATGAAACTGAAACCATGGAGAGTGTTGCGCGAAATTGAAAACATGAATGAATCCGAATCATTACCTTCTCAGGTTTTTTTCTGTTTTACTTCCCACGGTTATGCCGGCTAGGCTAAAGGAGACGGTGATGATAAGCAATGAATGAAATGGTGGAATGAAGAAAGTGGGTGAAAACGGGAGAAACCCGAGGAAACCCACGCACACGGTGTTTGTCCACCACAAAGTTCACTTGGTGGGAGCAGGGTTTGAACCCGGGACCCCATGCACCAGAGGTGAACGCTTTACCACTGAGCCACCACGGCCCCCAAAATCGACTTTCATTACTAGTTTGCTCACTAGTACGTTTGGCTGCATCGCAAATATAAGAAAGGGAAACATCTTCGAAGTCAAGCAAAGTAAATTGGCATGTGCACTTATGCTCGACCAAGAGAAACAATGCAGACAGAACTGTTGGAGAAATTGTTGATATGATTGTTGCTTCTTTACTCACTGCCAACGTAGGGTTGCGGTACTTTGTAAAAAAAATGTATTTTTAATTTATTGTGTGGGAGGGTGGTTGTTCGTCCGAAATGAATAAGCAAAATAGTGTTCACGCTCCTGGGTTTTAATTGTGAGTACTGCAAATAAATTACGTGTGAATTTCCAATACATTTATCCCTATTGTCATGTCTTCATGAATTATAAAAAAAAAAAAAAAAAAAAAAAAAAGGCCAAGAAACATTTTCCATTAGAGGTAAGAAATTGACGAGAAATCACCGCCCCGCGCATATCAGCTGAGACCCAGGGCAGTGCCAGTCGAAACAAGTAGCGATTGAGAACCAATCAAGGAGACAATGCAAATCAACACACACAAAGGCTTCCCTGTGAAAAGGTTCGCGAGCCAACATGTAGTAATGCGCTTGTGATTTGGCTCTCAAGTTAACATTGCGTTTAGTATACCTGTGTAAATTCAGCTACATACTCCATATACGTCTAATTTTATAGATTATAACTTTATGTAGGAAGCAACCTACATATATTCGTGGACCTTGCTACAATATGTTTCTGAATACAATTATACGGTACCAACCTACAAATATGTGTACTACAATTTCTCAGAATGTGGCAAATGAAAAAACGATAATGATTAGAATTATACCACCGAATTGAAAATAACCTTGAAGTTCAGTGTTCACGATTGTGTCATAAGAGGGAACTCATTTTGAATCAGTCGTGGATTGTTGGAGGTTGTCTGATAAATTGTCACTTAAAATCGGTGGTTTTGCTAGTTTCAGGAAATCATCATTGCTCATAAAGCAAACAAAAGGATATATTTAATTTTCAGCCTATATCTATATAGTGTGTAAATTTGAAGTGAGTAGGCTATGCGCAGGACTTTAAAAGCGTTAGGTACATATATGCCATATACTTCCACATGTCCTCGATTACATCTCTGCGTTCAAGATTAAGGGCATTTCCCCTGCGCCATTAGAAAGGGAGGTTTCTTTCTTATCAGATCAACAGTAATGAATTTCTTTCTTATCAGATCAACAGTAATGAACTTAAGCCCATTACTCAGTCGTATCTACTTCCCTAGCAAATGAGAGTCTCCACTATCTTTAGTATTGGGACTGGGGCGTTTTAAGGTAAATTCACACACCCTTTTTTAGAGCCAGAACATGCCTTAATATCGGAAGTTACAGAATCTCACTATATAACCACAACTCGTCGAAGTCTAGCCCATATTCTAGGAACCCCATTAAAATCAGAGATTTGCTACAATCTCAGCCCTGTCTACCTCAGATTAGGGCTAAGGTAGCATTAGCACTACCGGAACAGAAAGGACTCGCTAATCATTCTGTTGAGGAGTGGAATGAAACTTTTCCACTGGCAAAATGTTTCTTCTCATTTAGCTCAATTTACTTTTCGAGAAAGAAAGGCAATGCCAGTGTAGTATTTACCTGTACCCCAGTAGGCCTACATCTACTTTAAGAAAATAGCTAGTATTTATGAACTGAAATCCATTTTCCAGTTATGCTTCCTGGTGAAGCTAACTCCCCTAGCGAATAGAAATCTCGAGTGCAGCTGGCAGAGCATTAAGGCAAACTTACCTCCACCTTTTCTGCCGAAGCACCTGAAGGTACCAAATCTGATATTAGCACAACCCAACAGAGTCCAACCCATTTCTTGAAAGCCCCGTTCACTTTAACTTTACGTCCTGAAGTATCACGTACTCTCCCGGATCAATGGTACGTGGTAATCATCCATTTGGGAGATGAAACATTCATCTTCTGACCCAGTAGGACCGGAAGAGACCAACCCATTTCAGGGTAGCTCTGCCTACTTCAATTTTAATTGATGAGGTCCGGAGTACTAAAGTGTTCATCTCCTATTAGAGGCATGGCTCAAACCACATCTTTCCCGTCAGGGCCCCTGGAGTTGAAAGTACCCAGATTTATATTCCTTTGTTCTTGTATTGAGGTTTAGCGTCCCCTTTAGAAGCAAGGCTATATGAGACGCGTACCTAAAGTTTAATGTGAGATCCAAACCACACTAGCTCCCCGAGAATCAAACTCGGGTCTCCCGTCTCGTTTGTTTTATTCTTATTGTGTGTCATGTGAGGTGTAGTTCATATATTAATAACGCTAATTGTTAATCATAAGCTTTTATTATTGAAATGATGCAAATCAATGCCTGATATGTTCCAGAAATGTTAATGAATAGTAGCATAAGTATAAAGATATATATATAAAACATTATACTTAGGCCACTATTCATTAACATTTCTGGAACATATCAGGCATTGATTTACATCATTATTTCAATAACAGAAGCTTATGATTAACAATTAGCGTTGATAGTTCATTTTATATAGTTCATGTTCATATTCATTTTATATAGTTCATGAATATATATAGTTCATTTTAGAAAATACTTAGGTAAAATTACGAATTTAAAAATATTTTGAGCGTTTGATTTTCATATATTTATATTTTTTCTTCATAGTTTGCCTCTCTAATAATAACATATGTAAAACATATAAAAATAAGAACACCATAATATAAACTCAAAATCATCATTGTAGCACCGGTATAAGAACGTGTAAGAAAGGAGAACTGGTGGACGATTTTATAAATTAAATAACCTAACAATAATAAACAAAGGTAAACCACCGGCATACAAAAATAGGTAAGATGCTGAGTCGAACATAGATATTAATATAACAGCAGAAAAAATACTGGCAAGTCTTAGATGCGGCAGCAAGTAGCGACTACAATGTCCTTCTTTTTGACGTGAAAGCAACAAGTTTCTCAACAAGAAGTAGATAATAATGAACGGCTAATATACAATCCAAACATCATGAAATATCAAGTTTTGGAAAACCATAAAATTTACCACAAACAGAAATAAAGCAAAACACAAATTTATAGTCTCCTGTAACGGAGATTGAAATATAAATTACGAGACAATAAACAAAAATAAACAAGAAATCAGAACCAATAAATAACTAAACGTTTTGGACCAGCAATTTAAGAAAACTGAAATTGTAGAAAATAATGAGAATCGTATCAGCACAACATGAATCCAAACATAAGACAAACTAGATTAGAAAAATACAGAAAAATGTAACACACTTATCAAGAAAAAATAAACAAATTAAAAAGGAAACATGTAATAATTCCCACTCATGAAATTGATCCTATCAAAATAATAAAAATAAGATTTTAAAACCAATAACCTTACCAATCATTCAAAAACCAGATGCTACCTTCATGGAAGCGTGGAAAGATACCCCAAAATACCTCATGGAAACATTATTAGCATCAGATGCAGAAAAGAATACATTGCACCATTAAAGAGCGTGAAAAGTAATGAATGATATGCCTGATAAAGAATGTAACAAACCAAGAAATCGAAAAATATATAAAGCAACCAAAAAGAAGAAAGAAAGAAAACGTCATGTCCATACTACATCAAACCTGATTTTTTATAAATCAGATAGACAAATAGTTATCTTACCAGAATCTAAAATACCGTCTCCTTTAGCCTAGCTGGCATAACTGTGGGATGTAAAATTTAAAGATTTCATTTCAGAATCTGTCATGAATGCCTTATTCAACGAAGAATCCCATACCCTTGTAAACAAAGGAAAGTTCTTGAGATAGCGCTAGCCTACAGAGAAACTAAACATGTCATTTGAAAGACTAATTCATGCTGATTACAAGCTAATAGAATTTCTGTCCGTTGAGAACTTTTCGAGAGATTCAACGTTAAATGAACAATTGCCAGAAGTACATAACCGAAATATTCTCTTCCATGGCAAAGCCTGATGGTTTGAACTTGCTACTGCTTGATCACTGAGGTCCGTTCACAGATAAAATGTCCATTGCAAGGTGGATGACGGATGGCAAAGACGTAATGACTGAGAATATACCAAAGAGCTCTACACGATTTGTACAACTATTTTATGTGTTTGGATTCCGACCAACCAAAAATTATTGCAAGAGATTTGTGCATAGTATGAAACTTCTTCATGTGGACATTATGATGTACCAACGGAACAATCAAGTAAAGTTCGTGTCCATGCTAATGAATCAGTTCCGATCACCGCGATACACTGGATTGCTTCAGTTTGCGTTCAACAAGTCAGGCTATCGAACAAATTATATACATTTTGAATCATCTGTCGAATTTGATTTTCGTTTTGGTTATGTAAACTGTTATCTTGACGTTGCAACGCAATTGCACATATAAAATGTTCATGGTGCAAGGGAGTCTTTTGCCTGCGTCATTTCTTTATAGAACAAAGGAACAACAGTGATCAATTTTCATCTCTAACCTATCACTATTGGGAACAGTATAACGACTAATTTTAACTAACAAACCCATTAGTTATTGCAAAACAGATTTTTCTGTTACCACCGATAGATTTATATTCATATGTCAATATTCGTTGCTAATAATGTTGTACGTAACGCGTTTAAATGCGGATATAAACTTCCTTTTTTTTCATATAAACTTCTAAGTTGAACCTCTTGAACAGTTCTCAATCGTATAGGAATTTTTATTAGTGTGTAGTAATAGGGTGCAGCGTTTTACCACTTTTTTCTCGGAATGAAATGTAATACCTGGCAAAAGTGGCCAATCCACATGGACATTTCAGGTATAGATATGTTTTCACATCAGATAATATCTTCTGTGAGAACTACTGCCTCTAAGTTTCAAAATTTACCTGAAAATTACAAAAAATACCAAAGTTGTTCATTAATTTTAGTTATGTTAAAGTAAACATATTTTTGGTTAAATACATGTCAGTTGCTATGAAAACTGACATTCAAGTATAAAAATGCCAGTTATATGCCCTTGGGGGGAATAGGGGTGCCTCCTCTGGGGCTAGAAAAGGGGACAAATTCAGTACAGTTAAGCGGTTGTGCAGTGCCTCGCTCACCTGCCAATATAGACTGGCCAAGTGACCTAGAACCCACCATGTAGAGGTGGCTACACCTAGGGCTCCTCTGCTAGGCCTATCCAATCAACCAACCATATGTTGGGCCGGATGAACTGATACGATTAGTCACTGTCAGGAAAAATTCTCACAAATTGGGACTTTGATTGAAATTTAGACGCAGCTTGCCTAGAAAGTAAGGTTGACCTAATTATTCCGCCTCTAGCATCACTGGCACATAATCGGGAGACTTCTTCAGTGACAAATTCATTATCCGTTCTACTGCCACCGTGTGGCACGGATGGACGGTGAAGGAAAATTCTGGCACAATGTTGTCAGGAAGTGAAAGTTTGACCATGAGCTGTTTGTTTGGTACCGTCCATAGAATTTACTGGTAGTACAGTTATTGAAACATCAGTGATTTCCAAAAAGACCATTGCAGTGTAATCGTTTGCCTCAAAATTCAGTCTGGGAATGATGTTATATCTAATGGAGTTATGGAGATTCCCTACTTCGTATTCTCGAGCACTAAGAATCTTATGTAATGCATCTTGTCGGACAGCAAGTCGACCATCAGTCATCATGGCGAGAAGAAATTTTCTGGGAGTGCAAAGAATGCATTCGTCTGAATGGATGAACGGATTACAGCCTGGTATTCCCTTGGTAAGTATCTAGACCTTGAATGGCCTCAAAGACGTGAGAGGACCATCAGCGATGGAAGACTATGTTCTGATACGGCATTGCATAACCACACAGACTTTAAGTATGAATGTCGCAATTTCTATTAATTTCTTGATAGGTTTTTTGTTGCAATATACAATGTTAAAATTCTTTTTGCACTAGTCAACCAGCTAGCTTTGTTTAGTTTGCCAGGGATCATAGAAACAATCTCTTCCGGGCATACTCTGGAGTCAATGGCTTGAGATATCTGGAACAAGCATCTCAGGTCTTTACTGAGTTTTATGTGCTCTTCTGGACTATGATGAGGTAAGTCACATTTTATTGGTTTGAATAGCAACACTGAAAGCTTTTTCACAGTTAGATAGTTTTGAAACTATGGGACGTGTGTGTTAGAATAGGGGCTTGAATAAGCGCCGTGAATATGCGTGAAGAGAGCTCGGAACAGCAGTTCATTAAAATGCAAGAGACAAATAGCCCATTGCATTTGTTTTCCTGATAGTTCCTCAAATTTTCGAAGAACAACTCCATTCCAAGCATGTTAGTGTATGTTCCATCACACCCAAGAACCTCAACTTCATCAAAGCCAATTCTGAGTTGGTTCATGATGTATTCGAAAATAGCTCTGGTCTCGTCATGTGCAGAGCCAGAGGATGGTGTCACGTGACCAACGTATTGAGAGTTACGTTCAGCCACAAGTGATGAGTGCTCTTCTCTAACGATGTCTGTGTATGTTTTAGTGTCATCCATTCTATCATCAAAGTATAAGATTTTAATGGGATCGTCATTTCTAGAACTTTCTTTTAAATTCCGAGCAAGTTTAACTTTCGCACGCCTTATTTTGTTCCTGTCTACAGTTAAAGCAGATGTTATGTCGCTAGATTTTTGAGAAGTTATAATTCCAGCCTTTGAAGCTGCCTGAAGCAATGTTGTTATATGTACCGCAGCCCTCTTGCTTACATTGTATCTCTGAGCAATCATAACAGTTTCAGTCAAATCTACGAAAGTCGTTCGTAAAGTAATGCATCCTTTCTTTTTATGGAAACTAATGGAGATACATAACTAACAACAGCACAGCTAAACCGAGCAATATTTCAGCTACAGACTCATTTTTCCACATAGTTCTCACCATTTGTTATGCACATTTGCCAACGATAAACCAGAGCCTGCATGTCGCGCTTGTAAAAATCGGCATTCCATGGACTGTCTCCTGGATTCCGGCTCGTAGTGATAACACCACCTATCATCTCCAGTGACGATGCTATCCAAACAATTGTCACGTTCATCTGCATATTGGTCCAGCAGGTCCCGAGGGAAAAAGCAAGGACGAAAAATGTTGTAGAAACGCTTAATTGTACCGAATTTACCCTCTTTTCCGGCCCCAGAGGAGGCACCCCTATACCCTCCAAGCGCATATAACTGGCATTTTGAGACTGGAATGTCAGTTTTCATAGCATCTGGCATGTATAAACCCAAAAATATGTTTACTTTAACATAACAAAAAAAAAAAAAAAAAAAAAAATGAACAATTTTTGTATTTTTTGCAATTTTCAGTGAAATTTTGAAACTTTGAGGCAATAGTTCTCACAGAAGATATTATCTGATTTTAAAAAAAAATCTATACCTGAAATGTCCATGTGGATTGGCCACTTTTGCCAGGTATTACATTTCGTTCCGAAGAAAAAGTGGCAAAACGACCCACCCTAGTGTAGTAATCAACATGAATTGGTTCTCTAAATGGCGTGCTTAGTTTCTCTGCAGGCGAGTGCTTTCTCCCCAATTTCCCTTGTTAGTAGTAATAGGAGAAGACAAGAATGAAAAATATTCAAAATCATACTGGACCATCTACTTGCTATCACAATAGGAAAATATTCGAACGAGTAATAGTAACTAGAATAAACAAATACGGAAACATATAGGAAATTACAAATTAGAATACAGTTTTAGGAAAGGAAAAAAGTACTCAAAACGCACTAAGTGGTCTAATGGGACTTATAGAATCATGAAAAATATAAAAGTACCAAATGGTAATATTTCTAGACATAAGCGGAACTTTTGAAATCCTTAGGTTCCCGCGATATTCCAAAGACTAAAGGAATTTAGTAGTAAACAAAAAATATACAAATTAATGCTCTACTACTGCGAGAAAAGATAGGTAAATTACAAAAGACCAGGACTCAACGCATAGAAAAAGTAGTAACAAAAGGGTATGCACAAGGATTAATGTGTGGATCGATAATGTGGAACATAGTGATCCAGCCGCGCTTTGAAATATTAGATAAACGTAAGAAAAAGGAATAGTGGGTTATGCAGATGACATAGTAATTGTTACAGCTGCATCCTCTAGAAGAGATTTAGAACGAAAAGGAAATAAGATAGTAAAATAGTAAACGAATGGTGCAAAAATAATGAACTCAAACTATCCCAAAATAAGACAAAATTTATGCCAATGAGGCAAACATTACAAAGAAATCCAATCCTGAATACAAATACCACAGGAATAGAAAGAACAAAGGAATTTAAATACCTAGAAATATGGATGGATGAAAGATCACAAAACACATAGATGAGGTCACAAGAAGAGGAAAGAAAATAGCTCAAAAACTTCTACCAGTAGCAAAATGAGACTTCAGAATATCAGTCAAAATACCAAAATTTTACAACAAAACAATCATAATGTCAACAGTAATGTATGAAGCATGACTATAAGTACATCGGAAATGCAAAGAGATCTACTAATCAAAACTAATAGAACTAACTCAGCATTACCGATAGAATCTCTTCAAATATTAACAACGGAAGAACCAATCGAATACCATATCTTCAGACATGCAATAAAATACTGGTTAAGGGAGAAGTAGTATACAAAAATTAATGAAATAATAAGAAAAATACCGAAAACAAAAGAACTAAATACAATAATAGATGTACAATGGCAACAAGATTAGAAAATCGCACACAAAAGTGAGAAATTAAAAGAATGCTTTCCAACATTACAAATAAGAACCGAAACAGACGAAATCTCAAAAGAGCCATGGCATGGCTTTCAGGTTACAAGTCTATTAGAAGCCATCTGAAAATATTAAACATCACTGTGATGACCTCTGTGATTAAGGGCAACCACAAACACTGGAACATGTACTATTGAACTGTGAGGGCTTAGAGATAAAAGAAGAAATTATCACGGTGATAAACCTTAATAGGCAAGAATTTCTAACAAATAAAGAAAACTTAAACTTTTTAGAAAAACAAGTAATCAAAGAACTCTGAAAAAAGCTGAAATTGATAATGAGAAGATGACAAGAAAGTAGAAGCAAAACCTGAAGAATTTTAGAACAAACTAACCAAGTCTGAAACTCAAGTTAGAACTACAATTTAGCTTTTAAATACCAAGAACTATAATTCTTTATTTTTTGTTTATGTTATGTGTGAATGTGAATCATATAGTAAAGTGCAGTCAAAAGAACTGATAAATGAAAATTCATATACAGGAGAAAAACAAATTGTAAGTAGAATACATAAATATAAAACTGTATATTGTGAATTTTTCAATGAATGTTTTATGTATCATATACAAAAATTAAAATAAATAAATAAATAAATAAAAATAAAAGACAAAAATGGTGAACAAAAGGGTATGGTGTATATTAAAAGGGACTATACCAGTTAAAAAATTCACTTCACGCCCCGTACTTAACTGTGGCTACGTAAGTCGAATAAGAGAAAGAGAAATACTCTAAAAGTTTTCAACGAAAGTATAGAGACAAAAGGACAAAAGATATATGCAAAGCGTGCTCTTTAATAAGACCACAGTAAGTGGCAACAGCAGAGGGAAGTGGAGGCTTAAAACGAAAAAAAAAAAAAAAAAAGAAAAGAAAATTGGGAGAGTACAATAAAACCCATCCCAAGTCAATTTTCTCGTTCTGAGTTTTCAGTCGAATCTTCTCGACAAGCAGGATCGGCGTGATCGCAATCTGCATGTTGAACTACGCTAGAGCCTTGACAAGCAAGTAACATTCTGAGTTCGTTGTTAATTGTGGTCTGCCATTCACACATATTCTTTAAGTCAACAATAGCTGGAAATGGAACTTATTCTTGGGTGACTGAATCCATATCCATGGAGTTATTCTCGGTGTTACCTACCATTTTGCTCTGATACCTGACGACAGAGGGGGAATAGACATAAACGTTCTATACAAGATTTCCCATATTTTTGCGTGACGTAAGTGCATTAATAATAATATTGATAAATAGAAACAAACTTTTCCCATAATTAATATTCAAATTTTCGGGGCCGCGGTGGTTCAGTAGTAGAGCATTCACTTCTAGAGCATGGAGTCCTTAGTTCGATCCCAATTCGCACTAAGTAGATTTTGTGATGGACAAATACTGTGTGCTTGCTTCTTCCCGTTTCCTTCCGCTTTCTTCATTCCATCATTTCATTCTTTCTCATCAACTTCTCCGTTAGCCAACACGGCATAATTGCGGAACGTAAAACCTAAGGAATTCATTTTGATATTCAAACTTTCAATGGTCTCAAGGCCTTGCAACTATACTTTTCCATGTAGAGCTATGTATCTTATAAAGTGATGTGTACCGGTATGTTACAAGCTTTATATGCAAGCAATGATATGTTGCAAGCTTTCCCATGTATAGTCTTGCAACAAAACTTTCCCATGTAGAACTATGTATCTTATAACATGATATATACTGTGTGATTTCTTTAGATCATGTGAATATGCGTTTGCTTGTGGAAATGATCCAAAGTAACACTTCTTTCTTATTTCAGAGTTCAATATCGTGACAACAGTAAACTGAGATGCAAGAAAAGAAGATGTCTATGTTACCAACCAAAGACAACAAATTTAGTATACTAACGGTTGCAGCTCCTTGCCTACTGATATGGATATTCTTAACTGGAGTTCAAGTAAGTAAATGAGATTAGGTAAAGACAATTAAAATATCTATCCATGGTACTTTCATGAATGTTGTGATTGTATATTTGTGCATGTAGGATGAATTACTGTAGCTTTCTCTTTATCCCTCTTGATTTATTTATTTATTGTTTTGCATAACTTTGAATTTCGATCATTGAGAGCTTTTCTTTGTGTTTGTCTCAGTTATCTGAAGATAGTTGTTATCTCAATTGCATTTAGATGTTTTAAAACTGTAGGGTGTGGATGCATGACTCGTTCATAAGCTATGTGGTTAGCAAGTTTCCCTATTGTAAGCGAGAGGTTGTAAATAAAGGTTTTTAACTTACACAGTTTTCTGTAGTCCGAGGCTCAAAATTATAGACTTCACCCCATATGCAGAGATATGTAATTCTTACAATTCTTATGTAATTGTTATTACTTTGGTAATAAGACTATAATTGGTTAATCTTATTTAATTGAAAACAGGCATCTATTTGTTTTAGAGGAGTTTTAAATTTTTCAGTTATTGAATTGCTTTATAATTTTATGAGACAGAACTGAAATAGCAGTAACCTGTGCTTATTCAACAGTTCACATTATTGATAACGCCTCAAATCTGCTATCCACTCTAGTTAATTTACTTGATAACAATCTGCCATCTAGAAACATGAATATATGTAATAAAGCAACACATTTTCCAATAGAAACTAGGATCCAAAACATTTTGCGTAAGTCCCGCTATAGGACGAGGAGAAGAAATAAATACCCCTTGCAACAGTTGCTCGGTTTCTATTTATTTATTTATTTGTTATTAAGTTAAATTCCGAATGCATTATTTACTTACCAAGAATATAATAATTCTTTTACATTTTTGGCGGTAGTTTTATACTCAGCGGAAAGGAAAAGGAACGAAGAAAGAAACAGAAAGAAGCATTCTACAACAAAGCACAACAGAACCTTTTCATTCTGAAGCAAACGAAGACCACTTACATAGAAGACTGCTTCCAGTCAATGCTCACGGATTGTCTATTGTTAAAAGACTTTCTGTCTAGAGAAAGAAGATGCTATAGTGTGTTAAACTCACATCGTAGATTAGTTGCCTCCGAGAGTTGTTATCTATGATTGCAACACTAGAGTATAATATTTGAAATATAATATTTGAATGCACATTCGAGAAAAGGATCTTAAAAGAGATGGTACACTAAAAATGAATGTTTAGTAAATGGGAAAAAAATTAAAAAGCAACGAATCAGAATTTGCTTTTTAAATTCACTTGTGAAAATAAAGGAAATGCTGTCTTGGAAACAATAATTCTTTGTTATTTAAGCTCTGAAGAACCAAGAACCAAGTGCTTTGGCTCACGGACACAACATTTCAGAATTCAATTTATGTATGTGTGTGTGTGTGTGTGTGTATGTGCATGTATGTATGTATGTGTATGTATGTATGTATGTATGTATGTGTATGTATGTATGTATGTGTATGTATGTATGTTAGTATGATTGATATTTAGTATGTCTGGCTAGAGTAAACCATGTACTGTGGCAGTAAAGAACTATCTCGAAACATTACTCAGACCTAACTGAACTGCTTTCCGTTCCCAAGTTGTTTTATCTTTCTCCAATTATAATTCAATTTTTAATTATCTCTACTTATATTAACTTAGAATGGAATATTTTATTTTTATTAGCCTATAATTAGGTAATAGACAACGTCAAATGGAATATACATACATGGTTTATGAATCACTGTATACTACCTTATCATATATTATACTTACTTGCTAAGAATAAAATTTACATTCTATGGTTTCACCAATCAGTACCTAAGTTTTGACATTCAACGAATCCATTAATATAGAAAGACATTGGTATTGGACGTTTATATAATTTACTTTTAAATTTATCCATAGGCGAATTGAATGTAGGTGAGTAACATTATTTATAAATGTTTTACCTATAATTATATAGCTGCCTTTAACTTTAGATTGCCTAGAACAGGAATCGGGAAATCTCGGTTTCCGTGTTCAGGCATTCAGTTTCTGCGGATACTCGCTCCGAGCAAATAACACAACTACTCCCTCTAACGTGTATTTACGTTTTCAATTCAGCGTTGCCAATCGCAGTATGATAGTGCTACTCTTAACTCTTCTAGCGGTGAAGAGTTACCGTTATTGAATTAGAACCGTTACCGTTATTGAACACTTTACATGGTGAATTTAGAAACATATTTTTACTTAATGTAAGAGCAAGAGTTAGAATTAATTTTAAAATAATAGCCACGAGGAGATGTTTGTAGATTGGAGGTAAGTTTTAATATACAAGAACATTAATGCATAAAAAGTCATCGGAAAGAATATCGATAAGTTATTCATAAAAACAACATTATCACGTTCTGTGTAATAGTTATACAGATGTTCACTCGATAACTTATGTTTGGTTGTTTGTTTTCTACTCTCTGTCTCCTTCCATTATCATTAGCGTGTTTAGGTTTGTGTCACATTATCTTTATCATGTTGTAAACTTGATAGTGCACTTACAAGTGCACTGTGGGGAAAGAAAGGGAAAAAAAGATAACCGCGATTGTTTATAACATCAATGTTTGTGTTTTCTTTAAGCATAAGAAACATGAATGAATGGAATCGTTAAAAAAAATCTAAGAAACGTGTAAACTGTCTCTTGTAGGCTATTTCATGAGAAGTGACTTATCCCGTTTTGTAGAGTTATTAATGAAACATTTATATACGATGTACGGACAAAATTGTGTTTGAAAAAATCTTCCAGAAAGAATTTATCCCTGTAAATAAACTACCCTCTGTTACACTCGGTTTTACAAGAGAAATTACCTATACCGTAGTATAGGATTGTCAGTGACTATAGATGTATGAAATTGTTAGAAGTTTTTTACTCTTTTTTTTCATAAATTCTCAGTTTTTATTTTCACCCTTCAGTAAACTGCTCTTATGTTTGGAAATAAGATGATTCGAAAATCTCTCCTAGAGAACTTTATACAAATCTTTAAAGTTTGACATTATTTTTATCTTCTATCGTTGCTCGAAAGTTAAGAAAAAAAAAGTTCCCTCTTACTTACCGATATACCTAATATAAACGCCATAACTTCGGACTTTTCATGGTGGCAAGCATTATTTAGGTCCCTCTAGAATAATATGAAGCTTTCCTCCTGGAAAAATGTGTGATTTGGGATCCATAGAATTTAATATTAATAAGAAGTTTTATTATCTCTATGGATTCAGTTACTGGGTTCAGATTATATTTATGCTTTATCTTAGGAAATTTATTTTGTTCAGATAATGGGTGTTCTTTTGGTATGATGGGCTCATGAAATAACAAATATGCTTATATATATATATAGTGAACTTATTCATGCTATCTTGAAGTAGCCACCCATTGAATGGTAAGGAGCTTAAATGGGGAAATTGTCAGCTATGTTGATAACAAAATTTTGAAATATCAACATAATGTCACTTTTCTTGAGGTCTTTCAAAATCTTCGAACGTTCTTTATCACCCAGTGCGTCATATTCATCGCGTGTTTATATTTATAACTTCTTTAAATGTTATTTTTTTCTGTATGATGAATGTATTACACAACAGACGCAATGCAACATCACATATTGCTGTAAAATATTTGTATTTCCAGAGACTGATTGGTCGGGTTTTCAAATTTCTCTTTTTGCTGGTTTATCCTTGATTAGCCATTGTACCTATATAATGTTATTACATTGGAATATGTATTGTTTGGTTGTTTGTTTGTTTTACACAAAAAATAGGCAGATGGGGTGAGGGAGACAGAAGCACAGTTGTACTTGGCTACCTGCATTGAAACCCTGAGCGACACGTACACTTTACTATAAGTTTGTTGGCAATGCTGAGCTAAATACGGATTATTGCACACAAACGAACAGAGAAGTCCGACATTCCCGGATTGGAAAAATTTTGTTTCTCGTGTGCTGATCCCTGGTCTAGAATATGACTTATCAATTTGTTTACGCGATCTAGTATGATATACAGGTATATTTTTCTCTGTACCAGAGTAGGGATGTTTTGTTTTACGTAGATCAGCATCATATAAATGTACAGATTAATTGAAGTCATAATTTTAACTTAACGAACAGTGGTTTAAAATGCCCGTTGTTAGACACGCTACTAATCATTGTAACTGCCCTTTTTAAAATCTAATAACACATCATTTATATAACTGCTATTACCCCAAAAGATTAAACTATATGCTATTATACTTTCAAAAATGCAAAATACGTAGTTCGTAATTTAATTCTTTAATAATTGACTTAAACATAGCAATAATATTGTCCTTGATAATTTAGTACCTAGGTACATAATATTTTATTTCAGGCTCCCAAGACAGTTTATTATCTACCACAATACCTAGAAATTTTATATTATACACATCTCTTTTAAGATAATCTTTAAGAGTAAATAATATCTGATTAGTTTTATTTTTGTTTAATAGAAAACCATTATTTTCAAACCACTTCACTTTTTTCTCAAAGTCTATTTCATTTTTATCTGTATTTAGAAAAGTTGTATCACGGTATGCAGGACCGATTTATTTCCGATATTTAATGTTAAATTATTTACCATTAAAATAAAAATTAGTGATCCCAAACTGCAGAGAAACAGACGCAATAAATAAAAGAGTACTTTTACAAATTACTTATGTTTTCGTTGAATATACTACAGAGTGGAAACAAACACTGAAGTATATTTCTACATGAGCGAATAAATTTTAACTTGCTCCCAAAAGAACTGTTATGAAACATTCCATAATACAAAGTGATTTACATGTCATATTGGGGAGAAGGAAAAACATGAGTTTTACTTGAAATAATAGAAAATGAACCTAAACTTTGGAATTATGTAAGAAAATATTGTCATATCGAAAGCCTAATCTGAATCGTTTCACCTATCAAATACTCATTTTAACGTAACTAAGCGCTTGTGAATTTTCACTGCTGTTTTTATTAATTTAATTTATTTTTTACTGTTTAAGAATTTAAGTACGGCGTTACTTTGTTTTTTCCTTCTTAAGCGAATACGAATAAGTAGCGGGAAGGTCGTGAAATGGATTTTGTTTAATTCAATGATTTCTTTATTATTGACGGCAAACAAAACGGATTTCAGGGTAGGAATTGAATTTTCACGCTAAGTCTCATCAATTATATTTCTAATTCCAAAACACACTGGCTCAACTATAAGTAAATTTCCTTCCGTTTTTGTTCGATTTGTATGGATTATCTTTTCTTGGCTAGTGCTCCTAAAACATCGCGTATGTTGTAAATTGTTCTTTCGAGGCATGCTGTTATGAAAATGGTTACTCTGATACCACTAAATCATTACCATTCTGAGCAAGACCATCAAATAAATTCAGAACTGTCCATCTTATTTTGCTTCTTAAAACTAATAAATAAATAAATAAATAAATAAATAAATAAATAAATAATATAATATAATATAATATAATGCACAGTTAAACCAACAAATACCGAATGAAAAATGCTGAAAATATGTAGGAACATTAGAAACAATTGCACATATCACAAGCTTATGTTTTATAATGGCTCCTCCTGACTTTTTGAAAATGCACGAGAATGCTGCAAAAATCATGTATCAATTTCTAGCTCATATCATAAAACTAATCACCGATACCAAACAATATTACAAATACCAACCAAATCCAGTACTTTAGCAGAATGAATAGAAGCTATACTGAGACAGAGAAATAGGAACAGGTTTAAAAACAGTTCCTGCCAAGAGATCTGATGACTTTTTTTTTTATCTCTTAAAACCTATCGCATTCATTATGCATTAAATTACTTGATATAAATATAAGTCTACAAGAAAAACGAAATAGTTATTTCTACGTTTAATTGTTGTATTTTTTTAGAGCATGGAAACAGGGAAAAAGGATCACTTTGTCGATGTTAAAAAGCTGAATTTTTTTGAACATTCTTTGCCTTCTGATTTAATGCAAAGAATGAAACAAGTAACTCTCACAGCTGGTCGAATAGTAGTTCAGGTAAGTTCTAATTTGTTGTCTTAATCTACCATTTTAATTTTGAAATTCGTAGAGTATTCTTATTATCAGTGGCCTGCAGTGATTATTAATGCAACCTAATTCTAAGAAATTTTGAGAAATTATATGATAAATAAAAAATAAATATTCAATTTTTGCGCATGTTCATTTATCCATGACTGTTGAATAAATAGTTTACATAGACAAACCAAAGCTTTGACAGATTTTTCTCAATTTTCACTTATTTAATTTAACATGTTTCAATTGCAAAATATCAGTAAAATAGTTAATATATTTACTATGTAATTGGGAAATCTCGGATTTAAATTTCGCTCCCAGCCTTTTATTTTAGATTTTCCTTAATCTCACCAGACCATGATAGCATATTTCTTGGCATATACTTTTCTTCTATTACCTTTTCTTTCTTCAGTAAGTTGTTAAACTAACTGACAAATCGTCCGTCATTCCGGACATCTGAGAATGTGAGAAAATTAACTTCCGAGGCGAATAGTGGCAAAGCAACAATCCATTGAAGTACATCATTTCATTTTATTTATTTGCTTGTTTCATTAGCTTACAAAAAGCGAGAAATTCTCATGTAAGCATTACAGCTGTCAATGAAATATATAGAAAATATTATCAGGTAGCAGAAGGTATACATAAAATTACACTTATGCGTATTCCTAAAATATAAAGCCATAAAATAGAAGATATTATTAAGCATATAAACATGACTATTTACATGTTAATTAAGAAACCATTTATACCATAACTAGCATGTACTGAGAAGTTTCTGTTGCCAATTCTTCATTTAATAAATCATTTAAATATTCCTTAATAGTATAATAGCACTTTACAGTAAGTGGATTAAATAACTTCTTACGTATAGCGGTAACATTAGTCATATGCTTTAAGTACATAAGAAGTTTATTATACAACCTAACACAATTCATATACACAGTTTTGCTTATATTAGGATATGTTTAATGCATCACAAATAAGTCACTGCTTTGTCTTGTATTATGGCTATAAACATATTTGTTAAAGGTAAAAAGATAAAATAAATTTACATTGAATAAATTTACAAATAAAGAATAAATTTATAAATATATAAGCTGGGAAGTGTTAAAATTTTTGCCTCTATGAAAATCTTTTTACATGACGACTTTGTAGGTAATCCGAAAATTATTATAATCGCTTTCTTTTGCAATCGGAAAGTGATTAAACTATCTTCAGCAATTCCCCAATGTATTATTCCGAAGCAAATTAGGGTCAATCTACTTTAAATCACCAGGCAATGTTGCCAACATTTTTTTATTTTCCTGATTTTTCTTATCATCAGTGCCCTATTAGGGAGACAGTTGCAAAACACTATTTGAAAACAAAAAGTATATGCCATAGATATTTTCTGGCAGCCACTTTTAAAATGGCAGTTGGCCAGATTTTAATAATAATAATAATAATAATAATAATAATAATAATAATAATAATAATAATAATAATAATAATAATAATAATAATAATAATAATAATAATAAAAAAAACGTGGATTCCGGAAAGTTTAATTGTCAAGCTATTTTTAAAGATATCAAAAAATAATTCAAAAACCAGTGTTTTAAGCATGAAATGAACTTCAGGTATACATTATTTTAATTTTTCTACCATGCAAGAAAGTCAGGCAAACTCTCTACTGTGAAAACTCGGAAAAATGTGTCGATCGTTTATTTTGGAGAACATTAGTTTTATGAAGGAAAAGAAACTCACTAACTAATGATTTAAGTTCAACTAGCTTAAAGATGGCAATGTTATGTAGTCCAATAAATTTACTTTATGTTTCTTTCTTTTTATTCTCACTTAGTCTGTTGATGTCTTTTTCTTCGAGGGAGTAGTTCCACCGAATGTCGATGCTAAAGCGCCACCAGTGTTGTTCCTTCATGATGAGAGATTCTCATCAGAAGCGTGGAATGCATTCCACACTCTACACACTATGGCTGCATTAGGACATCGTGCGGTAGCTATCGATCTGCCAGGTATTTACTGTCGTCAATTTACTTACTACTTAATAACTCTAATTTAGACTCATGTATAATTTTAAAACTTCATTATGTTACAAGTTAGTCCAATTTAAGCCAGCAACAAAACATTTTTCTTTCTGTGAACAAACGACATTATCGACATTAAAATATATGAAACAAGCGATATGAATTTTGATTAACCAGGAAGAGGTGAGTTGTTACTTTGATGTCATAAAACGAAAACCTACGCGTAAATAATCTCGTGAATCTTGGGTGGATGGAATGCTAATGAGGGGAAAATACCTTAGTGAATCATATTAGTGCGTGCAGTAACACTTCTTTTATGCAAATAAATGACGTGTTGAATTTTTGTTCAGTCAAAATATAAGCTAACATGGGACTCAAATATCATTACAGAAATCTGACTCAAATTAAAATTATGTTCTAGATTTAAGTTAAATAATGATATAATTCGTGAATTACCAGGTATATATATATATATATATATACCGGGTCAGCTCCTAGTACACAAAAATCTTGTGATGCTTCCGAAATCAGGGGCGTCTCAGGAATATCTCTACGGGTGGGCAACTTCAAATTTTTAAATGGAAACATGGATTTATTTTGCACCTATTGAAACAATTGCTAAATTTTGGACAACTTGAAGAGGAAACACCTTGCCATATCTCTCACCGTTAGGGAGCTACATGAGTTCATTAATACATCAATGTGAGTATTTCTGCATGCTACAATTCAAAAGGAATAGCAAATAATTTTTGAAACTAAACTGAAGTAAAACCGAAGTACGAAAGTGTACATGAGGATACAAACGGTGCAATTTTTGAAAACAGTGACGTCTCGGGAATGCCTCTATTGGGGGCAAACAACTTCAAAATGTCAAATAGAAACAGGGTCGATTTTGCCTGCGTTGAAAGAAGCGCTAAATATTTTATCACTTCCATAGACATTCTTCTTTCTCACCTTAACCATAGGTTGGTGGGCAACATGGAAATTTTAAAACTTTTCTCTCCTTTGGAAGAGTTGGTTTAAGTTCATGACAATTGGTACCGTATGGTTGATACAGAAGTTGAGGTAAAAAATGATATACTATTTACGATGCAAGAACAGAAAGGAAATAGAATACAATTGATCGAAATGAAGAAAAAAGTAACGAATCTGCTGTTACGAAAGGGTTGAGCAAAACATGGGGCATGAACCTGGTTATTTGCAATATAGCGATTTCAGGAAGACATTTTGAAATTGTCCGCTCCCAAAGAGATATTTCCAAGACGCCATTGTTTTCGTAAACTGCACCGTTTGTTTCCTCATGTGCACTTTTGTACTTTGCTTTTACTTCTTAACATTTGCTATTCCTTTTGAGTTGCAACTTGAGGAAATCCTCGCATTGACGTATCAATGAGCACATGTAGCTCCCAAACTCTAACAGATACGGCAAAATGTTTTCTTTCAAAGTTGTTCAAAATTTAGCGGTTGTTTCAACGGGGGCAAAACAAATCCATTTCTCTATTTAAAATTTTGAAATTGCTCCCCCGTAGAAGTATTCCTGAGACGCCTCTGGTTTCAGAAGTATCACCACGTGATTCAGCACATCTACTTTGGTAATAAAATTCTTTGTTTCAAAGATTTCTGTGCACTAGGAGCTGAGTTAAAGGCCTGTTACGGATTTCGTGAATCACTCGTTATACCAGTGCGGTGTATGAATGATGATGTAACGTTCTGCAGGAAACCCAAAATCAGAAAGGTTTAAAAAAAAAAAAAAAAAAATCAACTGTTCAATGTAACTCTGTCCCGCATCTCGAGATACATTTCGTTCCAGAGATTTCTTCCCTGAAGTTCTTGTCAAGCTCACGTCTGCTCAGGTAGCTTTGTGTAGCGATAGTAGACACATTAATCACTTATTGGAAAAACGTTTATTGTTAATGATGAAGAAGGTTTTTCTTTTTTCATCTTTTAGTATTACAAAAACCCTTAGTAACAAAATTGTGTGTAGTATCCTAATCAGAAGCAAATTTTTTAAGTCAGGACTTCCTTACTGTTTCTAGCATAGTTTATTATTATTATTTTATGAAAATTATCTTTGGACATATTTTATTATTCTCTTCTGCTTTATTGATACCCTCTCACTGAATCGTGTTGCATTAGTTAGTAGGAGCCACACAACATTGTTTGTCTTGAAATACGTCAATCCAGGTGTGCATGTAGGAATCTCATGTTCCGTAATTATTTTCTTTTTTCCCTGCTTTTCCCCTTTTGTATCTGATGAAAAGTTTAATGAGAAGACGTATAATCTACTTTTTAGTATGTGTGATATTGTTTTCAATTCATGTTCTTTTTCTATCTACTTCTCATCCCTATCTGATGAAACGTTTAATGAAAGGATGTATAATGTACTTCTTTAGTGTGTGTGTGATTTTTAGAATTTTTTTCTTCTCACTTCTTTTCTTTCTTATCTGATGAAACATTTAATGAAAGGATATATAGCGTAAATTTTTTAATATGTGTGATATTGTTTTTATTAATTTTTCTTTTATTTTCTCCCTAATTTTTCCATTTCCTATTTGTTAAAACATTTAATGAAATAACGCATAGGACGTATATGTATATTTTGGTGTATGATATTGCTTTTAATTTTCCTTTTCTTTTCTCCCTACCTCTTTCTTTAACTTACGTGATGAAACGCTTAATGAAAGAACACATAGTAAATTTTTTTTAGCGTGTTTGATATTGTTTTTGCTTTATAATATAGTAAGAAATTCTTCATAGTAAGTTATGGTTCTCAGTTTCTGCATCAGTCAATAAATGAAAGAGTGTGTATACTTAACAATATGCGGGTTGATGTGTACGGGGATTATAATTTCGGTCACATGGTTGTGATCTTCAAGAAGTTCTTTCTATGTGTTTATTTTTTTATTCGATAACTTCATTGTATTTCTTCGAAACAGCTATTCTTAATATATTATCTTAATTAAGCATTGTTGATTTTAATTCTATGAGTAGTTGTATATAAAAGAAAGATTTTGTAGGCATTAAATGAAGAAAACTGAAGTAGACTGTTAGTTTACACCATATTTAATGAAAACAAACAGCCTCCTTCTCTGACGTAAGTTCACCTTTTGAGTTCCATTCTGAGAAGCGTCATTGTTGCCAAATCATAGTGTTGCGTTAATTTTGTGTAAACTAATCAAGAAAGCTCAAATGTAAAGTTTTATAAATCGTTCAAAATATTATATTGAACGTCGTGCAGCGAAATTTTCAAGTTTTAGGTAAGGCGCAATATGTTCATAGGAATGGGAAGTGTGGAAAATAAATGTTTATACTTATAAATGAAAACATCTCTGTATTCCACAGAATATACATCTTAAATCTTTCTTCTTCAGTGGTTGGTAGCGACGATGAGGGTGTCGATGATGTTATTCCAATTTCTGACCAGAGTGCTATGTAAAAATTAAATTTTGATCTCCTCCTTAGAATGAAAAAAGTATCGAATACATATGTAGATTGAAAATTAAATCCGTGCTAAGTGCGAAAAATGGAAAAGTTCGGTTTAATGTCAAAATGTGGGCTATGTGCTAACACTGCTCAATTAAAACCGGGCTATCTAATATTCACTGTGGAAGTAGTTCAAATAATCGTCAGAAAAATGCGCGTGGGCCTTTGTGCCATCAGTTCTGAAGTAAAATCTGGTCTTTTTACTCAACAGTTTCATTTTGGCACTTAGCACGGATTTTATAGTCAGTCTACATATCTTTCTGCATATGATGTTTTTTTTTAATTATTTCCGATTATCAATATTATGCTTAGAGTCTTTCAGTTATTGCAAAAGGGCTGATGTAAGGACATCGTTTGCATTTAGCATCCTTAATGTTCTTTCATCCCAATGAGTTTCTTTTATCATGCCTATATAAGTGTCTTGACATGTCCATGAAATGTCATAAGATTTCTGCGGACTCGAGTGGATTGGTGAAGAACCTTTTATAAACTGTCTACTTTTTCTCGATGTTCTTCGGGGGTACTAACGCTGCTTCCCGAAAGCTTTTCATATTGTATATGAAACCAAAATTAATTCCGATTATCTTTATTTCGTTTAATGCAAAATTCGTGAATAAACAGAAATTTAATCAAAGTAAAATTAGTAGTACTTAGTCAAGATAATAAATGTTAAATATAATTGTTTTCAAGAAATGTAATGAACTCGTTAGATTAATATCACTACCTAAGAAGGAGCAGGTGAAAGGCACAGCCAGAGCCAAGTTACCGAAATTACAATCTATGTAAATATTACCTTACTCATTAGTGAGAATACACATCTTTCATTTAATTCACTATATATAGATACTTATCAATTTAGTGGAAACATCTAAATAAGTGCAACTTACAAACGTTAATATGGCATTTGACTAACATTCGCCATAAAAACAGCTCTGATGTGACGTGGAATGGAGCTATAGAAATCATGAATGGTAGCAATGGAAAATATTACACCATTCTACATAAAACACAACACTCAGTTCCGTGAAAGAGGATGGAGACGAAATCTGTACTGAATTTGTGCCTCCAAAATGGATCTATGCTCAGGTCAGAGATTGTGCCTACCAGGAGAGGTGTTCAACTTTATCTCATTGTTTCTTAAACTACACTACAACAGCTTCATCTGTGTAAATGGACACTTTATCATCCAGGAATAAGGCACCATTGCCTGGGAACAACAACTGAATTATTAGATACATGAACCCCTAAAATGGCTACATAATTATGGGCAGTGACGTGACCGGTGAGTGTCTACAAAGAACCTACTGAAAGCCAGAATATTGCGATCCACAGCATCAAAAAAGCTGCCATGTTTTACAGTTGGGCGAAGACACTGTGGGTTATACGCTTCTTTGGGTGTCCCCCACACATAAACACTGCCTGTGATTTGAAATATGGTGAACGATGACTCATCCGACCATATCACACGTTTCTAGTTATCAGTGGTCCATGTTGCATGTTCGCAGCACCATTGACATCGTGCTAAAATATGATGGTCCTTTATCAGTGGTTTCGCCCGCAACTCGATCCTGTATGTTAATTCAATGTAAATTGTGGCGGATTGTGATTATCGACACAGGGTCTTGAAATGCTATTTGAGTTCCTCCATCACTTGCACCGCAGTCGCACGTCCATTCTGAGTGGAAAATCCGCTTTAATGCTAGGCAGGACCTGTCACTGGGAGTTTTCTTCCGACTAACGTACCTCCTCGTTGATGTGGTTTTGCCGTGAATTTTGTAGACCATTACCTTGAATAATGTCCTCGCGACATCCAAACACATCATTTTCGTCACGCTCGCAATACATAACAGAGCGGCAATAATTTATTCTCTTTGAAAATCAGAGACCTCTCTGATTTTATACTTTCATCATGTGCTCATTTTACTGCGCCGCTCTACGCTTCTACTGCTCCTCATATAATACGGAGTTTGCTCTAACACCACCATCACCGACGTTCGCCCGACCGTTCACGACCCAAATTATCCTACACATTTCCAACTTCAGATGTCCATTAAATCGAAAAGGTTCTGGATGTAAATCCTGAGTGTATGTCTGCGTGTGTTGCTTGATGTTTTACTGGTTTCATTATTATATGTAATACCTAGTTCTTTTAGTATACATATTTGTTATAAATACCTCTTATTTAGTAGATTTTGAGTGAAATGTTTTTCATAAATAAAAGGCTATGACTTTTTTTGTTATTAAACTTCCAAACTATGCTATGGATATCCCAGACAGAAAATGCAGGTGGTTCACAGGCGCCTGTGAAACATGCATAAACAGGCATATTTTTACAGGTGCCTGTACATGCGCCTGAAAATGGAAAACTTTTAAACGCATGAGAAAGGTATCGATTTTTTCACGATTATTGCATGTTAATTTCACGAAAACAGGTAGTTTCCATGTTGATAGGGTTGCAACCTTGCAACGTGAAAAATGCGTGTAAACAACATGTAGAGAGTGGAAAGACATGTACGTAACGGCATATTCCATGCAGTTGACATATACGTTACCTCATGAGGATCTGATGACAGTTGCTTTTCATTTGATAAAAATGTATTTGACATGTTAAATACATGTGAAATACAGGTGTTAGTGAATTATTGGGCGTGTTAGCAGAATATACATGTAAAGTACATCGCATTAAATACTATACGTGTCTCAGGACCTTGCATATGTGCATCACAAACTGGAGACTTGGTGCCTGAATATTACATGTTTCCTACACCTGTAACATTAATGATTCACTCCAATCAACCTTGTTCATTGCATGCACCTGTTTAACCCATTTATTGGCAATCGTGATCATTGCATTTTCCGTTTACTTGCACATTGCCTGCACATTGCATATAGGTGGGTTCACACTTCTCATATACACAGAGATAATACAGGCAATGTATTCAGTTGTATTCCCATGCATTATACATGTGTCAGGATCTTGCATAGCGAATGTCGAATTGGAGACTTGCGCCTGAATATTACATGTATCCTATGCCTATAACGTGAATGTTTAGCTCCAATCCACCTTGTTCACCACACATATCTGTTTAATCCGTTTATTAGCAATCATGATCACTGCATGTTGCCGTTCACCTGTACATTGCCTGTACACTGCACGTAGGGGAGTTACACACTTCGCATGTACACGAAAATGATAAATATAAGATAACATATTCTGCATCATGGGTTTTCCATGCTATACGCTAATACATAGTATTTACATGTAATGCGAATGTCACATATGTATATTACATGTTGATAAACATGCATTTTCCTTGTACATTTCATTCTTACTGTATTGCGAATGTTATCAATAATCCATTCAAGGTACTTTACATACACATATTCCCTCCATATACTTGCATGTGAGTGATTACGTGTACATTACATGTTCTCATTTTAATGTACAGGCTCTGTACAACGCGTGTTTCCGTGCAAAATTTCCAACAGAAGTTTAATACTTTCTCGACATGCATATCACCTGAAGACAATGTGCCTTTAATATTTTTTTTACATGTGTTTTCGCCGAAACAGGCGCCTGTATAATGCCTGTCAAAATCTGACAGGCTTTTACAGGCAGTTCCATGTACAAAATATTGCATGTTTCCTAAAAATTTTCATAATAGTAAGTATTGAAAATCTTATAAGACGGTATGTCTTCTGTTGATAGGTATCAGAGCGAGAACGATAAGAAATATCGGGAAGCAATTTTCTCGAATCGATTCAGCGTCCCAAGAATAGGAGCTATCTCATCCGTTAAGCCTCTATTCAAACCGGAAGTGATATAAATTAATAATTTCCGGTTCAACATTGAACATCACAGAACGAAAGCGGTAACAGAATGCAACAAGCTGTTTTTTGGAATATGTCGCAAGAAAAAAAAAAAAAAATACCATCTTCAACCGCATCTCTACTAAGATCTGAAGTCATATAAATTTATACTATTTCCGGTGTCAATATTTATCTTCATAGAACAACAACTAAGAAATAGCAACAAGCTTTTATATATATTTTCAATTCAGCATCCCAACAACACAAGTTCCTTCTCCATTAACCTACCATTCAAAATAGAAGTGATAGAAATTAACCGTTTTTGATTTCAACATTACTCATCATAGAACATAAATGTCAATAGATAGCCAAAAACAGCTTTTTGAAATCGATTCTGCGTTGCGGTTCTGCTCCGCAAACATTGGACTAAGAGCATGACACATGATAAAGCGAAGTGAAATCAGTTTGAGCATTCAAATAGATGGTAGATTGAGTCTCTTTTGCTGAGTGTGAAGTCGTGTTTGTGTAGTGCTTAAGGTGTGGGAATGGGTAAGCGAAGTTTGCAGAAGAACACAGAAAGAATCTGCAATTTCTTTCGAAATGTATGTAACAGAGATCGGAAAGTGACGTATAGCTATTTCATCTGTGAAGGGGTTGCCCGAAATACCATTTATCGTATTCTTCGAAGATTTGAAAACACCGCCAGTGCCCAATACGAGAAGCCACTAGGTCCACGGGCGCGGGTGATGAACCAACAAGTAGTGAATAAAGTTGAATTGGAACTTTCGAAGAATCCCAGTGGTGTGTCTGTCCGCGAATTGGCAAGAAAATTGAAACTACCACCTACTACCGTACACAGAATTGGGCTTCAAAGCGTATAAAGCAAAAGCGGCCCTAAAATATACGGAAGAACAAAAGATACGTGCACAAAGAAGCTGCCACAAAATTGCTGAAAAAAAAAATGTTGGATTCAGCGTCATTGAAAATATTGGTGATTTATGATAAGACTATTATCCTGTCGACCCTAATGATGTTGCGAGACGTGAGTACTATTCATGCCGAGATAAAACACAGGTTAGCGACAAATTCAAATTCAAGGCCAAGGTGAAGTTTCCCGAGCAATACCTGATATGGTAAGCAGTGGACGCTGAGGGAAGGGTTTTGGTACTATATTTCGACGACCACAAAGACCGCAGACATTTATCTTAATGAATGCATTAAGAAAAGATTGCTTCCTTTTATCAACGGTCGTAATGTCCTTTTCTGGCCGGACATGGCAACATATCACTACGCTACAAGTCACTGACTATCTGAAAAGCAAAATACATCGACTGCGTTAAAAAAAAAAAAAAAAAAAAAAAAAAAAAAAAAAAAAAAAAAAAAAAAAAAAAAAGTCAACGCCCTAATGTTCCCCAAAGCGAGGCCGATTGAAAAATATTGAACCCTCTGCAAAGCTGAGTAAACCAGTGAAAAATCTAACTTCCTTCAAGAACATTTGGACGCCTCTCTCCAAGAAAATGGCCCAGCAGAGTGGCAAGACTCTTGTGATGGATATAAATAGAAATCTTTTAAAAGAGGGAACAGAAGGCGTTTATGCTCCACCAGTTCTCCATATTATTAAAGGATAATACTAATGTTACTAAATATTACTTTTGGCTTTCATTTATTATTTTTCTTTTCAGTTCCTTCCATATGCATACTACAATATTTCCGGAACATACCTTACCATTTCCACCTTATCCTTATACTAAAACGAAGTGTTAGAGAGTTACCACTTTCGGCTTTAATATTGATCTCTATAGAGCGAAAATGGTAAGAAATAGTAAAAAACGGCACATTGCTTTGGATTTAGTGTCCCAAGAATGAGTTTTGTTTGGTTTCTATCTCTCTTTTCAAACCTAAAGTGGTGGAAATCATACGTTTCTGATTTCAACGATGATCTCCATAGTGAACAAAAAAAAAAAAAAAAAGTAAATAGATTGCGACAAGTTTTTTTTTTTTTTAAATACACGAATTCAGTATTACAAATATGTTTCATGTCTGATTTTATTCTTCTATTACCACCAGGAGTGATAGACATCAACTACCATTTCCGGTTTCAATAATAATCTCATTACAAGAAAAACAGTAAAAGATAATGACTAATGACTTTTTGAGATGTGGATTCAGCGTCGAGGGACAAGTTCTATCTTTGATCCCCCCCTCCCTTCCTATTTTAACCAGAAGTTAAAGCTGTCCTTCTTCCAGTTTCAGTATTGACTTCGCATAGTTTGCTAGTCTACCGTAGTTTCACACTGTGAAATGTAATTCACTTTGTATTGTTTTTATTATTATTATTATTATTATTATTATTATTATTATTATTATTATTATTATTATTATTATTATTATTATTATTATTATTCATATAAATATTTTGCAACGCAGTATAAACTGTGATTAAAACATTACTTGCTTTTGATCTTTAGGCCAAACAAACTGGATTGTTAAAATCAGATATATGATGATAAAGGATTTGCGGGAATAAAACTGGTGGAAGAAACAACAAAAACCAGAGAAGAAACATGTATTATGTTTTTCATCGCAATCTTCCATAGCCTGGGATTGAAGTGGGAATCAATTACTCCATGAGAAATCACAAATATGACAATGATTATTAGACTAGTGAAATGAAAGATTGGTATTTATGAAACACTATTTTGATTGGAAAGCCAGTTTTTCATTTGATCCTATGCTTGTCTGATAAAGTTATTAATAACGTATTCAGTATTATTATTTCTCCAAATCATCTTCGTTTTACAATATGTGATATGTACTTATTTCTTTATAGGGTATGGTCGTACACTTCCTAAACATCCACTGCAGAAGGAGACGTTTTTAGAGAACTTAACAAACAAACTAAAGCTAAAAAATCCAGTAATAGTTTCACCGTCCATGAGTGGTATATATTCAGTGCCATATCTTAAATTGTATCCAGAACTTTTCGGAGGATATGTACCTGTGGCACCTGCTGGAACAAGTATACTTGGACGGACGAATGTGGCTACTATAAAGGTAAGAATATATGCCAATATGTACAGATGTTATAATACACTAACCAGCCAAAACATTATGACCTCTTGCTACTTTTTGAACAAAGCAGTTCGACCCACGTAAGAGGCACGGAGCATAGCAGAACCGCTTGCTAGACCGTGACAGGGATTTCACTCGATCAGTTAGAATGATCTCTGTGCGTAGAATGGGAAAGGCCGGCGATATACCAGTTGATAGGGGTCAGTTGTGATGATCAGACATTTAAAAAAGAGACATAGAAAAACCCGCGACTTGCCGGGTGTTCGAGCTGCTGTGGTTAGTGTCTTCCAAAGCTGGGAAAGAATGGTGAAACCAGCACCAAACCATAAGGCATAGGCGGCCACATCTCATTAAAAATGTCAGATGTCGTAGACTGTCGACGGGTGGTACGACAATATTGGGCGCAAGATGTGGTACAATTAACAGAGTTTGACAGTGGACAAAACACGGCGTATCTGAGCATATAGTTCACCGTACACTATTATATATGGTCCTCCTCAGCCGACGTCCCATACATGTACCAATGTTAACCATGCTGTATCATAGATTACGATTGAAATGGACACGTGTCCATCGTCATTGGATCGCCGAGCAATGGTACAACTTTGCATAGTCCGATGCATCACAATACTGCCTTCATCACATCGATGGACGGGTCGGAATCCGTCGTGCTCCAGACGTGTACAGTAGGATTATGATGGGCTAGTGTTAGCTCCATTATGTTTTGAGAAACTTTCACATGATTACCTATGGGATCGGTACTGCGTGTTAAGGGCAACATGATGGCTTCTAGCTATCAGCAGTTCATTGCTAATCACGTACTTCCCTTACGTGAGCCATGTTTCCAGCTCGGAATGGCATCTTTCAGCAAAACAACGCTCCTTGTCACAAGGCCAATGTTGTGCTGCAATGATCCGTAGAGCACAGTAGTTGTTTCAGTTGCTGCAGTGATCATTCGATCCTAACCCAAATGAACACGTTTGGGATATTATTGAATGTCATATCCGAGCTTATTGACCCCTTCCGCGGAATTTACAGGAATTAAGTGGCTTGTGTTTGTGGATGTGGTGCTCCAGGCCTCCACCATCTACCAAGATCTCATTGTTTCCATGTCAAACCGCATTGCTGCTGTCCTATGAGCTAGTGGATCTACCAGATATTAGGTAGATTGTTTTAATGTACTGACTGCTCAATAAAAGTTGGGAAATTAAATGAATATTTACAGAATGGGCATAGCTTAATAGTTAACGTCCTTAGTTTGTAACGTAACTGTCCCGGAGTTAATCTAGCGATGTATTATCTTGATTGAGATTTTTCCAGTTTTTCCTTTACTGCCACAGGTCCAATGATGGTATGACTGATCAGGCAGAACATTATGACCACCTATCTAATATTTGTTATGTCCGTTTTTGGCTCGCAGGAGAACAT
This sequence comes from Thermobia domestica, assembly GCF_964235325.1. Taxonomy (NCBI): domain Eukaryota; kingdom Metazoa; phylum Arthropoda; class Insecta; order Zygentoma; family Lepismatidae; genus Thermobia; species Thermobia domestica. Next base: position 156,781,218 of record NC_137456.1, on the reverse strand, counting down.
ACGTGATCAGCAATGAACTGCTGTTAGCTAGGAGCCGTCATATTGTCCTTCACAGTACTGAGTCCATATATGGTCATGTGAAGGTTCCCCAAATCATAATGGAGCTACCACTGGCCTGTCGTCATCCTACTGTGCACATCTCGAACAGCTGTTCCCTGAAAGGTGACGAATTATAATGCTGTCGTTGATGTGATAAAGGCACTATCGTGATTCATCAGACTATGCAACTATGCCACTGCCCTGCGGTCCAATGACGATGAGCATGTGCCCATTCCAGTCATAATCGATGATGCCGTACAATTAACATTGGTACATGTGCGGAGAATCATATACACTATGTGATCAAAAGTATCAGGACACCTGGCTGAAAATGACTTACAAGTTCGTGGCGCCCTTCATCTGTACTGCTGGAATTCAATATGGTGTTGGCCCACCCTTAGCCTTGATGACAGCTTCCACTCTCGCAGGCATACTTTCTATCAGGTGCTGGAAGGTTTCTTGGGGAATGGCAGCCCATTCTTCACAGAGTGCTGAACTGAGGAGAGGTATCGATGTAGGTCGGTGAGGCCTGGCACGAAGTCTGCGTTCCAAAACATTCCAAAGGTGTTCTATAGGATTCAAGTCAGGACTCTGTGTAGGCCAGTCAATTACAGGGATGTTATGGTCGTGTAACCACTCCGACACAGGCCGTGCATTATGAACAGGTGCTCGATCGTGTTGAAAGATGCAATTGCTCTTCAATAGTAGAAAGCAAGAAGGTGCTTAAAACATCAATGTAGGCTTGCGCCGTGAGAGTGGCACGCAAAACAAGGGGTGCAAGCTCCCTCCAAGAAAAACACGACCACACCTTAACACCACTACCTCCGAATTTTACTGTTGGCACTACATACGCAGACAGCACCGGGCATTCGCCATGCCCACATCCTATCATCGGATCGCCACATTGTGTACCGTGATTCGTCACTCCACGCAACGTTTTTCCACTGTTCAATCGTCCAATGTTTACGCTCCTTGCACCAAGTGAGGTGTTGTTTGGCATTTACCTGCGTGATGTGTGGCTTATGAGCAGCCGCTCGACCATGAAATCCAAGTTTTCTCACCTCACGCAAAACTGTCATAGTACTTGGAGTGGATCCTGATGCAGTTAGGAATTCCTGTGTGATGGTCTGGATAGATGTCTGCCTATTACACTTTACGGCCCTCTTCAACTGTCGACGATCTCTGTCAGTCAACAGACGAGGTCGGCCTGTACGCTTTTGTACTGTACGTATCCCTTCACGTTTCCACTTCACTATCACATCAGACACAGTGGACCTAGGGATGTTTAGGAGTGTGGAAATCTCGCATACAGACTTCTGACACAAGTGACACCCAATCACCTGACCACGTTCGAAGTCCGTGAGTTCCGCGGAGCGCCCCATTCTGCTTTCTCACGATGTCTAATGATTACAGAGGTCGCTGGTAATGAGTACCTGGCAGTAGGTGGCAGCACAATGCACCTAATATGAAAAACGTATGTTTTTGGGGATGTCCGGATACTTTTGATTACATAATGTATAACAGTGTACGGTGAACTGTGTACTCAGACGCTCCGTGCTTTGTGCACTGTTAAAGTCTGTTAAAGTTTGTTGTTATTTGTGCCACAATTTGCACACTATGTATCTTGGTTGAAAAGACTGAAGTTAAAAAAAAAAAAAAAAAAAAAAAGTGGTCTTGAGCAGGAAAAGAAGGATCTGAATGTTTCTAGCTATTCACCAGATCTCTGATACTGTTAGACGTAGAACCTTGTAATTTTATAGGAATCTTCTATATACCACAGACTGAAAGTAGAACAGTTTTATGAAATGTGGTGTCTAAAAGGTGTGAAATATAATTTGTTGCTCATCAATTGGAAATAGAAAATTGAAATTTTGTACAAATGTTTCTATTGATCATAATTTTACCAAATGCTACCTAAGAGGGAGAGGGCTGTTGAATGTAGTTTTTATCAATGTGATCCCTATGGAGAAAGAGGGTGTACTAGAAAATCTTTTCGCTGTTTATCCTATCTCCAAAATTGTTAAGCGAAGGAAATTGAATTTGTTCTCCTTGAGCACTAGGGTGAGAAGAAGGCAAAATTTGCGAAATGCAATATTTACATGCGAGAAGGGAAGAAAGTATTGTAATTCTTTTACTGTTCAAAAGATCTCCGATACTACTATCTGTAGAAATTAGAAAATGTTGTATGTACAAACGTTGTTAGTGAACTCTACGCTAATGATAAGTCTAAGCTTTACGAAATGCGTTTCCTAATGGGAAAAAGAAAACACTGAACATTTTCTTTGACTTTTACTGTAAGTCCTGAGTGTAAGAACTTGAAATTTTGCAAAGCTCAGGGCAAAACTAAAGGACCAAAATCGTCATTGAAACTAAGGATGATTTAAGTCCCTTATTTTTATGCTGCATTTAACAAATATTATCCTTGAACTCTAGGCCAAGGATAACACAAAGCTTCAACGAAAACTATCCGTTAAGAGAGATAGGGGGTCTTGAAGGATTCTTCGTCATTTAATAGTGCTATTATTGATTTGAGAATACAAGTTGAAGTCACATTTATAACATGATACAGACACTTTATACGATGTTCCCAGTCATCTCTCAGTAACATATGAAATATTAAAAAGAAAAAGAAAATTCTGAACAATGTATTAGTATTGCAACATCAGAATGGAACCGGTTGTATCGATAGTGTAGTGGGATTATAATGCATTGCCTATCACATGGAGACCATTATCCGAATGATCATGACATTTCATTCAAATATGACAGATTGTGGAATAAAAGAAACTGAATAAAAATGAGAATAAGAATGTATAATGAAATTAATTATTATTCTGAATAGAAGAAACAATTACATATATATCAAATATTCAAATAAAATACAAAAGAAGAAACATTTAAATACTGCAAGAATGGATATTCAAGTTGCCATACTTTACCCATATATTGCAATTAATTATTCTTTTTCCTGAATTTGTAATTAATGTCCTGATGATCGCTTCCCAGAGGCTTCTCCATTGTTACTTCAAAGCTCTCTTGATTGACGAATGATTGTATGAGTCCGAATTTGGTTGAAAATTTTGGTCTTTTTTAATGTACTATTGTTTTTGTTTTATGCAATTATTTTTACTTTCCGTGAAATTTTTGACATTGTATTTTTGAATTTTGAAAGTCCAAATAATAGTTCTGATAAATATTGTTGTTACATTTAAAAATATAAAATATTGATTATTTCTGTTTTTATGTTCAGTTTTGGAAATCCATGTATTATTTGTCCAGTGACTTCACCAGAAGCTTTTACGTTTTTAACTTTCCTTGAAAACAACATATTAGAGAGCACAAATCGAGGTCAGTTCTATGTTGTGTTATAGTTTTCGTTGTTGTGGGAAACTTATTTTCAAGCTCACGTCACTTTGACTGGGTTACTCTCATCTGGTTGTTTTAATTATTTCTTCCTCACCTTCCGCGTATGCAAATATTGGCACTGAAAAATATGATTTTAACTGTCCATTCTATTCCATATTATTATTATTATTATTATTATTATTATTATTATTATTATTATTATTATTATTATTATTATTAATAATAAAATAATAATAATAATAATAATAATAATAATAATAATAATAATAATAATAATAATAATAATAATAATAATAATAATAATAAAAACTTTATGCAATAATATTAATAATTCACTAATTATATGATATATAACATGCACTACTAATCGTCATCCAAACTTGGGAGATTTGAATAAGGATTGGTATCAACGTGGTTGGTCGCGTCTAGTCTATCAGTGACTAATATAAGTTGTTGACGTTTCTCTCTCTCTCTCTCTCTCTCTCTCTCTCTCTCTCTCTCTCTCTCTATCTCTATCTCTCTTTCTAGTACGATTGATAGCCTACTATTTAAGGTAAGAAATACATACCACTAACCAGTTTTTCTTCTCTTTTCTTTTCTTTTTTGTACTAGACTAAGTTGTGATTTGGTCAAAACGAGACATATGATACAAAATACGACTTAAAATTAACTTATATTTTCCAAACTAAATTAAAATTACATTTTTTTTTAAATTTTCCTTTTGATTAATTTAGATACTAAGATACATAGTGAAACTTGACTCAAAAATTCCATGTATATGGAATATAATAAATCTGTTGATCTCATACAACTTATGGTTATTTTATTTTAGTTATTATTTTTAATGCTTAGTGCTCTTTGGTAGATATACTGCTTTCTTTTCTTAACTAACACAATGACATTAAGTCAAGTGTTTTCGTATTCTAATATTATCACTGGAATCTTTCATAACGGTAGCAGATTTTATTTCTGGATGACTATGAATGAAACGTCGATATGATATTCCTAATTTCTTCGGCGTGTAATACAAATATTGTTTACTTACAGTTTCTTCATATGTATTATCTTAGGGTCAGGAGGATATAAATGCTGTTAAATAATTTTATCTAAGATATTTTTGAAGTAACTATATTAACATGATAGTAAAGAAAGAATCTTTTATTATAATATGGAAAGTAATTTTTGGATTATTGTTATGAGCTCGCTAAAAATATAGCCTCATCATCTTTATGCCCTTATTTTGTATTGATATTAACCATTTTTTATAATAAAGCACTACTTACAATAAGAAATCTTGACAAAGTAAAATAAGGACAAATGAAGCTAGAATCACTCATATTTACCAATATTATCAGAGAAATATTTCCTGCAATCTTCAGAAATTTTTCAGACAGAAGTTTCTCATATTTAAATCACATTTGACCAATGTGGACTTCCACGTCACAATATTGGTAATGTTGCTAGAAGCTGGTTGGTTAACGTGAGAGCAGCGTTTAACATCAAGCTTTGTTATTTGTGGAGTTTAGTGTCCCGTTCAGGACTGAAGCTATATGAGCGGTGGACCTACCGCTCAACGTTGGATCGGAATCACATAAATCACACCGGAAATCGAACTCAGGTCTTCCACGTCGTTTCATGTGAAAAGTCAGTTCGGACGCCACGCACTAGATTTCATGATTTAGTGTGTGTTTTACGGGCGCATTAAGAAGAAACCCGAAATATTTCTGAGTAATTGGAAATATCATTAGGATCATCTTTCGAGGCCGTGTCCATTCAGAAATAGTCATAAATCTTGAAATATATCTTGAACTTATAGTTATAAACAGTGATATACCATTAAACCTTGAAATTATATCACAGAGAATTGCATGGGTGACTCACCACCTTAAAAAAAAAGTTATATATTATAACCAATTATCACTAAAACAAATAGATCATCAGTCTTGTGAACGCTCCCTCGTTGACTATATGGTTAACGTACGCGTGTTTGACGCGAGAGACCCGGTTCGATTTCCAGTGGAAGTTCGTGTAGTTCAGATCCCATGATAAGTTGTAGGTCAATGTCTCATATGGCCTCGGTGCTGAAAGGGCGCTAAACTCGATTCCAAACAGTCAGTCAGCTTTGTATGAAGATTGGTCACGTCTATCCAAGTACAGACATAGCATCACTTTTACGTATATAGTTTGCTTTCTTAATCGTAAAATACGTAAACTTTAGATAGAATATACACTACTCATACAGTATAGTACGTACAGTATGCAAGAACGAAGGCGAAATTAAGCAGAGAAAGCAATGTAAGCTGGATGACAAAATTAGATGAAAAGTAAAAAGGTTTGTTGTAATAAGTGAAGCTATGAGTAAAGTTACATATGTTAAGTCTTCAAGTTTAATCTAAAATTCCATTAAGTTATTTGCTAAGCTCTCAGATTAAATAGATACATATTTTTTAACGTATTATGTAAAGTTTTGAATGTTGATATACATACATATTAGGTACAGTTTTTTTTTTTTAACCTGTTTCTCTTTACTTAGAATCGAGCATTAACTTAGCTATATAATTGATAGACATTTTGAGCTCTAAAAAATTAATTAGATGTTTTCTTATATGTTTCAGGTTCCAACACTGATTTTACATGGTAAAAAGGACACAACAACTAAAGGCATTGAGTCTATCAAATATTTAAAGGCACTGCCAAACAGTGTTGAAGTTGTCTTGGAAGGTGGACATGCAGTGTATTTGGATACGCCTATTAAGTTTCACACAGTGCTGTACAACTTTCTGAAAGCTCTAGAAGTGTAAACATTAGGAACAATACTAAATATGTATTGAATCCTAATACAATTAAGTCTTTTTCAGAAGATTTTATACATTAATGTACAGGCTTCTAAATTGAATTGAGTGTTAGCGGTGATTTAATTTCCATAATTTTAAGCGTTAAGTTAAATAAGATAGATTATTTCCATTTCAGTGTTTCTACCGATAAATTAGAACTCTGTGAAGTGTTGAAATTCGTTGCAAGAACAAAAGTAGTTTAAGTAATTGTTTTGGATATATATTATGGGCAAATTTGTGTAGGATATTGGTATTAAAACAATTGAAAATTTTATACTAATGTTAGTAAGTCCTTCTATGTTGAAACAATTGCTTTATATATGAATTTATAGATCACCAGTTCTCACTTAAACAATCATCTGAAGATATTTAAAATTACATTCTGTTTTGTCGATCAGACAACTTACGTATGCATGGCTATGATTATTGTGAGTAGATTTCATTCAGTCCAAAATAATACCGAGTTGTTGTTAATGTGAATCCAGTGTAAGGAAAGAAACCCGTGTGCATAATAGAGTGTTAACAATATTTGCTTTAATAGACAACTATCGACTGAGTTAAAATCATTTTGATTTGTGTATCCGAAGATGTATTATCATTTCCTGACAAATTTTATGTTTCGATCTAATTCTGTATACATCATTACGATATTTTTAAAAACAAGAGATAGTGTTGTATTGTTCCAGTCGTTCGTGTTCAAGTTAATAAAGTTCATGTAAATGTTAAATAAAGATGAGAAGTCCATTTGTTTTATCGTTAAAGCTTTTTAAATGTTTCAGTTTTAAAGTTGAACAGTTGTAATTGTTAAATCGTAAATATACAGGGTGAGGCAAAAATATGTTAACATTAAATGGGTGTTCTTTTTGTTTTTATTTCGCACATTAAACCGTAGCGTGCCGATGTTCCATTGAGGAACAAAGGAAAATAGCTGGGATGGATGGAGATTTTTCAGTCTCCAAGCACGCACAAAAGAAAGAAGAAAAAAAAAAGAAAGGAACGACCTGGACCGGACGGAATATGCATCTTCGCGCCTGACAATTGGTATGATCTACGAGAAACTTGTAAGAACGGAGTCCCTTCAAGACGATTGCAAGGGAAACAGTGGCAGAAAGAGAATTGTCCGTACTGAAGAGAATATCATCCTCGTCCAGAGAGCGATGGCAGCTAGCCCAACCAAGTCTTCGCACAGACTTTCTCTAGAGACTAACATTTCTCAAAGGTCAGTGGTTAGAATTTTACACCGTGATTTAGGAATGAAGCCGTACTACCTAAAGATTACCTCGAATTACCTGGACAACACGTTCGGTAAACATTGATTGGTAGAGGTGGTCCTCTCCCATGACCAGCACGTTTCCCCGACTTGATGCCATGTGATTTTTGGTTGTGGGGCATAGTCTAGGATCGTGTGTGTGCCAGCAAACCTAGCAACTTGGACGACCTGAAGCACCGCATCACTCAGGTTATCGCTGCTATCCCTGCCCAAATGGCCCAGAGAGCCATACAATCAACAGTGAACAGACTTCATAAGTGCATTGAGCGGAATGGGTGCCAAATTGAAACCCTGTTTCCAAATTCTTACCTTGTAATTTCATGTGAATAAACCCCCATTTAATGTTAACATCTTTTTGCCTCACCCTATATATTGACTTCTCTTGTAGAAAGTTTGATAATTTTTTTTTTCTATATTTTACCTCATGAAGTCAATACTCAGAAACCATAGATTATAATCAAATTTACTTACCTTGTGTATATTAATATATAGCAACAAATTAATTTTAAAATCGTCAATATTTCGGACACAATTTTCGATCGCCTTTCATCACGTGTGGAGAACTGGTTTATACAGGGTGTCCAATATACAATGCAACCCGGAGTTTGGGATAGTAGAACTTTTGAACCTGAAGTGATACACAAATAATGGTTATACTAAAATGAAGCCCTGTTCATGCATATATTTTTAAACTAGGAAGCAACGATTAAAGTACACTGGAAACCACATAGTGTTGCCAGATGTAACCAAAGTTTTTTTTTTTTTTTTTAACATGTAAATTGACTTATAACGCATACGTATGGATGTTCTGTCATTAATTTTCAGTTTGTTTAGTTGCAGTAGCTTGGAAACTATGGAGCAGAAAAAAGAATTTTTCATTTCCACCGGATGAGGTCTCTGTAAGGGGGAACTAGGAAAATCGAAGTTTCCATAAATTAACACTCTGAATTGGCAACTTTGCTGATGTTCCAGTGCATCAAAAGGTGTGTTAAGGATCTGTCTACATTATGCAATTCCTGAAAACAATGAAAAACAAACTTTGAAATTATCATGATAAAATTTTTACTTACATTCACCCGACAACACTGCTATTCATTTCTATGGGGCTATTTAAAGTAAGAGGTATACAAGAACAATTCTCAAACTATTCAAGACCTGGAAACGAACATTCGCAGTGCCATTGAAAACATTAACACTTCTTCGTAAAGTTACTACCAACCTGGTGAAATGTGTGAACCAGAGTTCGAATCAAAACAGGGGACACTCCCAGCATCCGCTGTAAAGCTGGTAACTTATTTCTGATAGTAGCAGTGTTGCCGAGTGCATGTAAGTAAATGTTTTATCATGGTAATTTCAAAGTTTGTTTTTCATTGTTTTCAGGAATTGCATAATGTAGACATATCCTTAACACACCTTTTGATGCACTGAAACATCAGCAAAGTTGCCAATTCAGAGTGCTAAGTTATGAAAACTACGATTTCCCTAGTTCCTCCTTACAGAGGCCTCATCCGATTAGTTATCGGTGGAAATGAAAAATTCTTTTTCCCGCTCCATAGTTTCCAAGCTACTGCAACTAAACAAACTGAAAATTAATGACAGAACATCCATACGTATGCGTTATAAGTCAATTTACATGTTAAAAAAAAAAAAAAAATTACACCTTCGGTTACATCTGGCAACACTATGTGGTTTCCAGTGTACTTCAATCGTTGCTTCCTAGTTTAAAAAAGTATGCATGAACAAGGCTTCATTTTGGTATAACTATTATTCGTGTATCACTTCAGGTTCAAAAGTTCTACTATCCCAAACTCCGGGTTGCATTGTATATTGGACACCCTGTATTATCTTATACAATAAATTGGTCACATGTTATGGTGCAACTTCATTCAAATTAATGAATTTATTTTAAACCTCAAAATACCCATCAATTCGAAAATGCTAATTATAGTGAGAGACGTAAAAATACTTGTTCAACAGTAAAAATATATGTATTGATAATAGAGAAGTGCACTTTATCTAGTCTCTAATTTTTATTTTAAGTCTATATATTACAGGTATTCTAAAATCATTATTCCTTCATTATAAGTGTCCTTGTATCATTTTTCCAGTCAACGTAACACAGTATAGAAATCAAGTAGAAAACATCTTGAAAGCTGAAGTTCAATGTTGTCAAATACTGTTCTTCATTTTTATTTAAATAGGTAGATTTAATGACTTTGTTTTGTATAATCGTGAACATTCGTATAACACTATTTTTGCATAATGTTTTAGAAACTACAGTACTTCGAACTTTACTTTTTGATTCCTGCAAATGACAAATAATGAATGTTACTAACAGCATTACGACAAAATTCCCCAAAGACTTTAAAAATCAAGTTTTATTAATATATCTTGAATTAAAAAAAAAAAAAAAAAAAATCCAGTACTGAGTTATGTGTATCGGAAGCATACAAATTTACACGTTTAACGACTTTGTGATAATGACAGTTCATAGAATTACTTTAGTTAGATCTTCCTTGTCTCCTGTCTACATTCTTCTTCAATGACATTTGAAGCTTAAGATGGATCTTAACAATATTACATTCACTAGGAATCAGTAAACATCTTGCATCATAGCCAAAAAGGCCAGCCACAAGAAAGCTCGAACTATTCAATTTGATATGGCATATTATGTTAATAGTTGAACGAGCGCCAAAGAGTATACTGACATAGACTTGTAATGTATTTTGTATTTCTGCTAACCATTTTCTTCAATTTTAAATTTTTATTTCTTTTCAAGCTAGAGAATGTTATAAGTATTTATTAAGAGTTGTAGTCTTCAAGCGGTTGGGTCGACTGCTTATCTTCCTCCAACAGGACAGTTTCTGTGCATATTTCTCGGACTTCAATTTAGCATGCCAAGAGAAATATTCTACTATTGGCTCTTCTGTTTTCTACTATTATCGAACAAAAATTTGTTCCGTTTGTTAATATTTACTAGGGAGTAAAGGCAATATTACAACTCAGAATCGGTGATTTATACAATTGCATTTATTACTATTATTAGATATCTAAAACTATGTTCTGCATAAGTGTCAGAAGTCTTATAGAACAATTTTGTCAATCTGTCGACAGGTGTCAGAGTAAAAACGTAATAGGTATTGACAAGCTTTTTTTTTTTTTTTTTTTAAATCGATTCAGCGTCCAAAGAATATGTTCCATATCCTCCGTTAACTCTCTGTTCAATAGATCAAATGGTTATAACATCAATCTATAGGAACTGTAAAGATACAAATTATCACACATGCTAATGAGGTGCCAATCTATTATTGTACAAATGTTTACCAGCATATCTCAATAATGGTAATGGTAAGAACTTTCTTGGTTTTTCTCGTAAAAATGTAAAAGGCCATATACTGTTATAAGAGCAAACTAGTAACTTGTGCGTTCTCTAGCTGTTTCGTTGATCATTTATTGAATGTCTTTTGTGACTATGACTGACAGCAGACAGCAGACTGTTTCTTAAGTTTTCTTCCTTATTTTCGACAAACACGAAAATACTTAATTAGATACTCACATCTTTGGTTTAAAATGCCCATAATTCATAAACTGTATATTGATGACACAGAAAGAAATGTAAGCATTAGATTGAAAGGGCACTTTTCAGTGAGGATTCAGTCTTAGAGGCGTTACAAGATTTTTTTTTTTTTTCATTTTGTAATAGTACGTTATTAAAGATGTTTAACTGTTGCATAAAACTGGTAACTTAACAAGATAAATTATTGTGGTATATACATTAAAATAAATTTAGATAGTGGAAGTTTAAACCAATATGATACAACTTAATAAAATATGTTTCGGCACGCAATTTAATAAACTTGCAGTACAATTTCTTCATAATAAGTCTAGTCATGGAGATTAAAATTCACGAGATTTCAAAAGCCGTATTAATGTTGCCCTATGAAACGGTTGATTTTGCCTCTGTGATGAAATTATAAGCTAAAGCACCGGCTTGTTATGTTTACGATGTTGAATATCTGCACCATTGGCTTTTAAATGGTGTTGAATATCTGTGCCATCTTTGAATTTTAGATTATTGATTTATAGAATATTTATTGGCCTTTAAATGGTGTTGAATATCTGTGCCATCTTTGAATTTTAGATTATTGATTTATAGAATATTTATTGGCTCTTTAATGGTGTTGAATATCTGCGCCATCTTTGAATTTATTTATTGGTTCTTTAATAGTGTTAAATATCTGCGCCAACTTTGAATTTTAGATTATTGATTCATTGAATGTTTATTGGCTCTCTAATGGTGCTGAATATCTGCACCGTCTTTTAATTTTAGTTTATTGATTTAAATCAAAGAAAAAAAATCTCATGTAAATCAATACGCTAAAAAGACAAAGATGGCGTAGATGCTCAACACTGTTAATTTTTTTCTTGCTAAAAAAAACGAAAATGGCGTAGATGTTCAATATTGTTAAATATTTTTCTAGCTAAAAATACAAAGATGGCGTAGATGCTCAACATAATTAAATATTCTTTTTTTCTAAAGTAATAACTAATAAAAATATAAATTTAAAAATTAATACTTAAATCATGAATACCATTTGAATTACAGGAAACACAAACCTAACTTTAAATGATATGGCAACACTACACATAACATAGTTGGAATAAGTCAGTTTCTTCTCTACAGATGACTATTGCATTAGGATCATCTTGGACAAAGGACGAATAGGAATTGCGATCATACGCATATCTATTCCGCATAATTTCAATCTTGCATTCCCATTGTCTCAATCCACCCTGAGTAGCCCCTGAGCAAAAGATTAACCCCCTCGTCTCAGATAACATCATGTGTTCTTGTTACGTGAGCAGCACTTCATTGTTACCATCACCTCATCTCTCATCGTATTCTTATGTATTAATGGTAATAAATGAATAAATAAATAATTCCTGATACCCACTCCTAATACCTCATTACTACACTTAAATTGATGTCACTGGACCGAAAGAAGGCATTATCTGCTTTGGCCTGCCCATATTTTGGTGGAAATGAAACTGCAAGAAAGAAATGAAGCTCAGGTAATGAAATTTTTTCTTTTGTGAAAATAGTATTTGTTTTTACTTTTGTTTCTTTTATTTATTTATTTATTTATTTATTTATTTTGTAACTTTTAGTATTTTCTTGATAAAAATAGTCTGTTTTATCGAGTTGCTGTTTTTATGAAGAACTAGCGCAATTTAATAAGGATTAATGTTTTCTTTTAGTATGAAAAACTCATAAACGTAGTTTTAGCTTTTCTAGTGTGTGTTATTTATGTATATTTTGTAATATCACTTAGTAGATAAACACTAACCATTAACTATCTATTGTTGTCTAATACATACCATAGCAGTCATTTTATGTGTCATTTCGAAATAGCAGTACATTCCCTTTCTTACTGATTAATGTGGATACAGAACTTGCTTTGCGTCCCTACTGAATGCTGAAAATTAAAAGGGCAAAATCTACTATTAAAGTTCGACCCAAACAACTGATCTAGCATTTTCCGAGACACTGATTTCAGCAGTATTTGAACTAATTCTGTTCAAAATGAAATAATTTTACATTCGACCAATATCAATAAATATTTGAATAACTATTCAACATATATATTTGAATAAACAAATGCTTATTCGAATTAGTGAGATATAATTTTTTTATAATAAAATATTGATGCACTAATTTAACCTTTGACCTTACTTACAGAAGATGAGCGTTCCAGCCAAGAAACTACTAAGAATCTGGACGATACCTCGCAAGATACCTATTGATAACATTCTTACATGATAAAATTGTAGACATACATACATGAACTATTTATTCAGATTAACTGATACTAAATTGTACATGCATTAAACGCTGAAAATGAATGGACTTATAGCCAACTGTGCTTACTTTAAATCATCCTTCTAGTAACACTCCAAAGCTTTCATAGTTCTCCAACACTGGAAGTACTTAAATGAACGAAATAATTAGAATATGATTTCTACTATTTTTATCATTATGTACTACAATACCTTTCACCCTTCTTTATCTACATTTTACTGCTTTTATTCCAGTTTGTCTAGCAAACAAAACGCATTGATGCCTTCACGACATTAGTACGAAAATCCTCATAGGTATATGAAAAACACGGGAAATGACAATGAAACTAACATTTTTCATATTTCTGAGATATCAGCTTTTTAAATATTAGGACAGTCATCATTCTTCCATCTTTTATGCTTCTTAAAAAAAATAATAAAAAAAAAATTACATTAACTCAGAGCTTCTCTGTGACGAATATACGTCCAGAAACTTCATGCTACCTTCTACCAATTGGCGCCATAAAATTAAAAACGTTAAAAATGGGCTTTCATGTTCTTCCCGCTACTCTTCATATTATCGTATGTTAACTATTTGGATCGAAAACCGGACGCTGACATATATATGCGTTCACTTATACGTAACTCAGAAAATAATAAAACATATCTAGTACTGACGCTAATATCTATACTTATAACAGCCTTACTCATTCAACTCATAACCTATTAGTGCAGACAAATGACTTAGTTGGAAATGACTTTACTTATTAAATAGAAATCGAGTCATCGATTTTGTTAATTACTCAAAACTGGTGCTGTGGCCTTTTGTTATTTAATGGATAACGATTAAGCATACTTAATTTAAGAAATGGGTTTTGATGGGAAAAAAATTGGTAATTTTGAGTCGAGTATATATTAATGTGTTATTAAGTCATGAGCCAGCTCTGTACTCACCAAAATTCTTTCGGCTAGGATGATGCAGTAGATCTTGCCTCTTCTATACTCTCTCGAGTTCTCTATCAAATCCAAGCACCTACCTTCTCTTCATAGTTTTTTTTTTTTTTTTTTTTGGTGGCGCCATTTACTCTTCACTTACCTTAACATTGCAAGAATTTCCTGGTTGCTCAAAGTAGGAAGTGTTTACAATTTAAACCAACACATTGCTACATAAGTTTTGTTTCTTATTGAAGGAATGTTCTGTCTGCACATAATTTTAAGTTGCTACATGACTTCCTTAATTGTTCTGAAGATGTAAACGACCGACAGCTCCAGTCTGGGAGTTGAATTTTATTTCATTTAAAATATGAATAATTTATAAAATATTGAGATAATAGTTAATTAAATATCTTTTCCCTTTTACCAATTAATTTCAGTCATATTACAATATTACTTGTTATAATTTGTTACTATTTATCAAAATAATTCAACTCGCGTATTTTTCATGAGTTATCCTGTAGATCCTTCCCTTCCTGTAGTGGCTACGTAATGTGTTAGTTAGGAGTATGTCATACTGAAGTAAAACTTTACTTGTACGATTTTAATAACATGTGTGGATCAATAAAGAATAATTTTCATTCAAATCAACTTTAGTAATGTAGTGCTAATTCTAGTTACTAGGAAATTATAAGAAATAAATACAAAACAATATATTTTCTCAATTTTATATTTCGCAGCAATCTTTTTCATTATTGTTTGATTTTCATTATTATATTAACAATAATGTAAAGTCAAACATTACGTTAATTGAAATCCATGCTTATATTATATGTATTATACTGTAATATATATACTTATGTACAGCATATTTGTTTTGAAATTTACTGCACAACACATTTATTTACAGAAATTCATTTTCCAAGAATAAGATGTGACCTAAATGGCAATAAATCTACGAGAATTGCACTAATTACAAATACATTAAAATGTACTAATAAAATTTTAGGTATACAATATATATGTATATATTGCCTGTTTGCAATTTTGTTTTATTTTTCGTGTATATATACACACAACGTTGTATATTAGGTTTCTCGTACATAAACAGAAATTTTAGTTCTGCTCATTGATTTGTTACTGTACTTCAGTGCATGGCAGGAATTAATAAGATCCGAAAAATAGTTTATGTATGACTAGTAAGTCTACTATGTATGACTATTCTTTTATTATTTTCATGTTGTTTCATGCAGAAGCTTTTTCCTTTTTAGCATTTTGACTGCAAAATAGAGTTCAAAACTCTTTAAAATGTACATAATTGTTCAGATATAAAATATATTTTAAGATATAAGAATAATCTTAACTTCTTATTTACAAGTATGTGTATATACTTATAGTAGGCGTATACAACTTTTTGTTTTAAAAATCCATTTGCTTGATTCCTGATTATAAACAATTCATGTGGTCCTCAGTTCAATAAGAGATTAATTCTGATGTTTCATTAGAGAAGTAATGCCATAATATGGTCGAGTTGGTATAATTATTGTGTGAAAATTTAACACGATTTCGTTATTAAAAATGTTTAAATCATTAAATAATGATCGTTATCACTTGCATTATTCGCATGCTATTGTCTGTGTCATATTTGAAAATACGTTTGAAGTCTGATTGTAAACTTTTATATAACAAGAAAGATTTTCACATATATTTATTTACAGCAATAACATTTCGATTAACAAGTTATTTGTAAGAGTAACAAATTTTTTTAAATATATTTAATGTAATAGGGAGCGTGTTTATTAAGGAACTTAACTGATTAATACTAGACAAAATATTTACTCGTACATGGGAAATTATTTCAATTATAATCGTTATGCAGTTTTATCCCATGCTCCCTCCAATTTATGTCTCTTTTTGTAAACTAAACATCCTGACGCTACATTCCGAAGAGATACAATATATGGGACTAACAAAAATAGCACGAAATTATGTATTCAACATTTTTCAAATCAGCATTTAATTTTTTTTTTTACCATTATACTTACAATAAATTCTATACAACTTAATAAGATTGCCAATTATGCAATACACATACCAACACAACTATTACATTTGAATTAACTTGAACCGCAATTACAGCTTTACTTCTCCTTTTTGAACAATTTATGTGTTAGATTTTTTAACATATCAAAGCGTGTTTTCATTAAAATTTTTAAATACAGTATTTACAATGAATTGATGAAGCACAACATACAATGTAACAATATTTTCCCCCATTTTATATTTTTCATAATACGATAACAATGTATTATTATAAGGCTTGCCAAAATACTCTAACATACAGTAGCTACATGTATCACCTAATCGATATAACAGAATTTACCTGTAAACTTGTTTCTGTTTATAGGTAACAATGCTCGAAAAGCACATTATATGTACAGTACATATACAGGTGTATGGTATTCCACATACATTTTACAGAACATCCAATTTCAAATATTTCAATAGAGAATTTTTTCTGGATATCTCCTTTCTTCAAAAACATTTATGGTATGATGAAACTTTTCCGACGAACAATGGGCTACTGTTTGTTTTTAGTATCAGTATACAATATATGCATTAAGTACGTGATTCACTTTTCAAACATTTAACATTTCTGTTCTATGGTAACAAATAAATAAATAAAATCCTATTAGAAATACTAGTGGCTATTACATAAACATATTAACTTAGAAATCCTAGCAGCTATTATTGAAATATGTTGACTTTTTATCGATGTCATGTTCGTTGAAAATCGATGGCGTTTCAAGAAATTGTTAAAATCTTCAAACTAAAACTGGTAAATTCTCTGTTGATGAAATTAGATAATGTGTTTAAAGCAACAACTGTTAAACACAAGTTTAATATGTGAGTATAAATACAAGAAATTTGCTTACACCCATATTAGTTTGTGATTTTGAATTTTATATTCACATTCTTTTCCCAAATGCATTTAAATTTTTATCATTTGCATCTTTCAACTAAGAAGAACAATGTAGGAAGGAAATGTTATACTAAATCATCATGATCAAAAATGTAAATCTGATTTTTAGAACACAAACACAAAGAGAATAATCATGTCTTTTCTTTATCTTAGTACATTAGCTGGGATACTATACCTTCGTGATACATAGTATAAAATATGATTGCTAAATTACTGTGATGAATTTTAACTAAAATAGCTAGTATTTTCCACAAACTAAACTAAGCTAATTTGATGTTAACTTACTGTTTCTGCGTGTCTGTTGTGCGTGTATTTCCAGTATTGGCTTTGAAAGTGAAAGTTAAGCCAATTCTTCTAGGAGTGATTTATTTACGTAAATATTATTTATACTATAATATAGGAATTAGCCCAGAGATGTAGTAAGTGTCTTGTTCATCTTTAAAATAATGACCAAAATAGAATAGATTTTCTTAAATGTCAAACGTTTCTTTACTATGAAAGTAAAAGATTATAAGAATCTACATATTCTCTTATTTTTCTTTTCTAATTAAATGTGAACTTTATTCAGAAGCTTTTAAAATAATGAACCATCAACAGAGAATTAAAGCTACCAGTAAAGGCAAAGAAATAGTTTCTTAAGAAGTTCCTCACAATATCACAAATTTTAATAGATAATAGTAAAATATTGTGGTGTAGTTTATTAAAAAACCTAAGAAGAAAACTGGTTTTGTAAAATAAGTTAATAGTGGTGATATAAAAAGAAGTGGCAAGCAGAGCTTTTACACAATGTCAGTGTGTTTTAATATGGGTAAAGAAAAATGTTTTGGTAGCTATCGATGTAGTATATGAGTGGATAACGTAAAATATCTTCTTACACAGTAGGGTTATTTTGATAGCATATTGAAATTTTATTCTTTCTTGTTTTGAAGATGCTTAGAAAAAATATTTCATTAAGAGAGCAAAATTTTAACATTTCTTTGAGTTCTTAATTATCAATTTCTTTATTAATACTTAATTATTTATGTACTCTAGGGATTAAATCATAGTTTTTATATGCATCATTATTTCAAACATCACTCAATAAATCGCAGTGCAATCGTGCTCTCGCGATTTTAATATTGCGAAATATGATTTCCGTTTTCGTGAAGTATTTAACAATGAAATACCATTTATGATAATTAATAACCATTTACAATTAAATCGTTAAAGCACTTCATATACCTAGAGAGAGGGATTCCCTGTATTGCAGTATGAGTTCACTTACAAATATTTTAAACTGGTGTTAATAAATTTAAATGACTCATGTGAATTTATTTGGCCAGCGTAACATTAACATTTATTGCTATATTTTTTACTAGAAAAGTTAAATTTTTTCATTACAAACAACATAAAAACAGTCAACAGCTAAATAAATTTGATGCATTTAAACATACAGTAAGATGGAGTAACTTGAGACATTTTCTGAAAATCACAGACACGCGTTAATTTATATGCGCAGTTATAATTCTTTGTCAAATCAGCCCAACACGATTAAAACAAATTTTTTTGAAGCTAGCAACTTTGAAGAAGTACAGAAAAAATATCGTGATTTTTTGACGTCTCAAAATGCCACCGTAGCTCCATATTTGCATTGTAAATTCTTTGTAATCTTATTATCATTATAACTTACTGCAAAACACTAACTTTCACAATATCAAAATATTCTTCACTAACTACAACAGTAGTGTGCGGTGGAATAACTGTTCATTTCAATTTTGACTTTAATTCATTTTCACTTGTATAGATATCTATAATAGTACACCTTTGATATTTTCAAAGGATTAAATTATAAAACGATGTACAATACTTTCATTTGGATAAAAGTTTACGTATATATTCAGGTCATTCATGCAACAAATATATAACTTATTTATTTTATTTTCAAAGTATTAAATTATAAAGCGATGTACAATACACTTTCATTTAAGTATACTCAGGTAACTGATGTAACAAATATATAACTTTATTTTGACATTAGTTACTCTGAGAATCGAATAGAATTGGCATAGCTTTATTCATCCTTATGCCTCAGATGTATGAACAAGAGCAAGATTTATTTTCTTAGCATTTACACATGGCTGACAGTAAATCTGCCTTAACATTAGCTATATATTTGTACCTGTCTACAAACATTAGATCAATGTCCATAGCAAATTCTTTTCACTGCCTCAAGTCACACTATCTTACGGTAGGTTCTGTCTTCTGTAAGTAAATAAATATCTGGGGTACTAACTACATATGGACGTGGTCCAATATTATTCAACAGTATTATGGATGTCTATTACCCTATGTATAAACTACATCTGGATGAGATTCCTTAATCTTAAACATTGACAAAGATTCAAACAGTAATTACCTATAACATAAAATTTTTCCAACAATAATATAAGAACATTTCTTCCTCTTCTGGTGTTTGTCACCATTATAACATTTCCTTTTCAGTGCACTCCACATATGAATATTTTCATGACACTATCACATTCGTCATACTTATATTTCAAGTATTACTTATTAATAATAGTAATTTTTCTTTATCCGAATTGAACAATTTGTATTTTTTATAGAAAAATATTCATAATATAAAAATATCCATACACCATTGTGGACAAATTTATATTTGGAACTAGATAGTACAAGAAGATTCACTTGCTGCTCATGAGAACTTTTCGATTGAAAAGGAGACATAAAATAAATTGTTATTACTGTTTACATGTTTAGACTTTGCAATGACCTAAGTAGTAACGAAAACTCTAATTTCTGAAGAAAAATGAAGTTGCAATATATATATATATATCCACTGTGCGAGAGGTTAGCCCAACCAAGTTATATTCTGTTATTATTTATGAACGAAATGTTACTTCTTTTTTATCATCATGAAAGAAACTTTCTAGTCATATTTTAAAAGCATATGATCCACAATTAAATTGGAAAGAAATTACGGCATTTCACATGAGCATTTTATAGTCAATATTATAAATGTAAGTTTAAGGTTCTCTACAGATATCTCTGTAGGATAATGTTTGATGTTAAGATAATTCAGAGATAATTCTGCTAACTTTTTAGTTATTAAGAACTAATGAATTAATCTAGATATTGTATATGTACGTTTTAATTTCTACGAAGAATTGGGATTAGAAGGCAAATGAATCAAACATAATCGAATTTAATAATACAGTTATGCTAGTAACAGGATGTTTGCTTATTCCACTGACTTCACGTGTATAATATATATATATATATATACACAAAAGCATGAACTATTAAACTGTTATTATTAGTATTCTTTAATGAATCGTTGTAGCATCTTTCGCAGGTATCTATATGTATCATAGTGTACAATTTTTGTATTAGTAATAGCACTATGTTTGTATACTAAAATGAGAAAAGGTAAAATTTCAACAACAAATATATGTGTTCGTTGTTCTTTAACCTTAGGTAGTTACAACAACCAGATATCCTTTCACATTCGTCTTTTGTCCTACTTTAGGAAACTTGATTGGATTAAGTGAAACATTGTTGTTTTCCTTCTACAATATGTACAATCTAGGTAGATAATGTTTTTATAAATATTTCATGCATTGAAAAATATTTCCGTATAAACTTAGTCCTGTTGGTTATTTAAGTAACGAAACCTGCTCTAATCTTACACTTCTGTTCTAAAATTTTTAGTAGAATGAGTTACATTGAGAAAGATTATACTTTTCGGCACAGTTACATAGTAAGCATCAAAAGTTTGGTCCCTTCAATGAAAATTTTCTTTTCCGCTCATTAAAGAATTTAAGATTTTTTCCCCATATATTGCTCTACAAAATAATAAAATAAACGTTCACGATTGTGAAAATAATCAAACGTTATTCTGAAAATACTGTATATTTAAATAATGGCTCTAATAATTTTAAATTGAACAAGTTATTTGCCGAAATTGTGAGTTTACATCCTGCTCGGTCAAATTTAGACTGTTATCCTTTTTCTTTTAATTTTATCGGCCAAATCAGATAAACGTCGAAATAATAAATACATACCACCTAGATATTCTAACTCGTTAGCCACAGTAACAATCTCTCGTATGGCTAAAACATATTTCCCTAACTTACATTAAACTTCCAGAGAAAAACAGTAATCAGTTATTGTAAGTTATTATCATACGTTCAGGAAATAAAAATATCTCATGTCGCTCTAATATATTTATTATTTTGGTCGTTTCCTCGAAAAAGAAAACCTTCCTCTCTAAAATTATATTGATTGTAATTAGTTTTCAGGCAGCAATTTTAAGACTTTAGATGGCATATGACATTCAAATGACTCTAAGCTAATTTAAGAAAAAGCTACTTACGCATTAAAAAAATTGTTTTGACCAACAGGAAACAAGTTTTAACTATGGATGTACTCACATATATATATATTTTTTTTTCATGAATGTGGAAATAAAATAAATGTCTCCATATTCAGTAACGACGACTCTCAGTGTTATTATTAAGATTAACTTTAAACAGAATCTTCAATGATTTTAAAATAAATTCTATGTTATTTGAAATTGTGAATCTCCTTCTAATGAAATTTCTAAAATTTATGCACAAAAGATTTTTTTGCCTTAAATGTAATATATTGTGATTCCTTAAGACCTTTATAAACACTTATTTCCAAAATATATGAATCATTTTAAACATGTAGTCATACCGAAATGAACTACAATGAACATTTGAAGCATATCTTCAAATGATGTTGTTGCTTATATTTATCTAAGGTCAGCAAATGACTTCTTGTACAAAATATACATTAATTAACAGCAAGAAACATTGAACTTTATACATTTATAAGCTCTCTTCAAAGCACCAGAAGAACGAGGAGAAGGAGAGAAACTAGTGGCATACAGCTTTGAATACTAAAATCATATAGTGAAGCTGTATATAGTTTTAAGATCTACATCTAATTCATATTTGGTGATAGTATAGCTATATATGTATGTATCTTTTAACGAATTATTTTAAGTATTGTTTGTTCTGAGCTGCACTCCATAAATCAACTAAGGATGAATTGATTCTATTAAAGCTAATCAGTACTTGACTTGAATTGTAAGTTATACAAATACTTCTACTAATATACCAACTTTTCAGTGATGCGTTGCATAGCATTTTTTTTTTCCTAGAAGTTTTTTCAGAAATGTGTTTTAATTTAACGTTCCATGGTTATGGCTTCTATGATAAAAGAGACGGATGAAAGTGAATAATTGTAAAATTAAATTTTCTGTGCTTTCCCACCGGGAATCTACCCCGGGATCACATGCACCAAAGACGCACTTGTCAGTCACTACAGCAGCGCGGAAGGTCATATATAAAATGTTCAGCTCTCCTAAAGTATCTTAGAGTTTTGGGAAATGTCACTTGAGCTAATCATATTATTTATAATATTTATAAGCTCTTTACAGAATCGTCAAAATGTAAATGTATTTATAAACTTTGAGAATTTAAGAAAGAGTGTGCTATATATATGACTTAAGGAAGAGTGTGACATGGTTAACATACCACAAGTAGAAAATCAACAAATATAATAGGAGAATTTCGACAGATATAGTACCTCAGCATAAGACAGAATAATATGCAAAGAAGATAATTAAAAAAAAATCAAACCGTTTGATAGCTTAATCTTCCACATAACTTAGATCACGTACTATTAGCTCTTTTTTATTTTTCCCATTTCCATCGTTATTTTTCGTCTGTGATTTGATGATGATTGATGTTAAAAAATCAGTATTGTAATGTCCCACATGGTGTTGTGTATAAACAATTCTACACGCCAGTGTTTACGAACACCACCACTTGGTTTAGCAAGAGGATTCCACACACCAGATGGATCTACTATCACCTGCAGACGATGGGCTTCTGGCTCCTCCAATGGAGCAGACGAAAGCAACGAAGCAGCAGCGCCACCGCCGCCCGAGGATCTCTATAAATTGGCTGAACGGCAATTCTGTACCAGTTCACTGATGCCCCTTCTATTGTTTGCTTCGGAACATTAGGAGTAACCTAACCCCAGGCCTCTAGTCTGCTTCAGGACTACGCCTTTCCTTTCTCCTGGCCTAGCTTGCTTCGGGGCTATGTCAGGAATTCCAACCTCAGCCGCTTAGCCTGCTTCGAGGCTCTGTGGTCACCTAACCAACCCACTGCTTGCTTCGGAGCTTTGAGCCCCTAACTCCACTCTGCCTAGCCTGCTTCGGGGGTTTGCAGAGATCCTGTCTGCGATCTTACGGTCAAAGACTATCTATAACTAACCTTGTAAATTTGGAGAGATTATTTGTATAGTATTTTGTAAAAATACTTTTTATAGTGGAACTTTTACTATAAAAACCGGTAGTGAGAGTCGATCCGGACACTCTTGTTATTAACGCTCTACCTATAACCTATATGGGACAAAGTTTTACAATATGTTTTTGTGTATATCAAACACAAGATAACTGTTTTATTATTTTTCATTTTCATGTAATTTGCATATTTTTAAAGGAAGAATATACAGTCTTAGAACCAATAATAAGTTGTTGACATGGAAAAAAAAAGAATGACGAGAATAAAAATATTGACCTTATAGTATAGGCTCATTTGAAAGCGTATAAACAGAATAGGAGATGAGAAACTACACACACACACACACCTGAGATTGCAATTTTTGTATTTTATTATCTTTTTTTGACCACTCGTAACATATTTAAAGAAAATCCACAAAATTTCGTTGAATGTATAACCAAAAACCAACATTTCGAAACTGCCAGTACGATTTGGTCTATCAACTATAGTGACTAAAGATATCTTACCCAATTAAAGCAACTAGGAAGTGAGAAATTTTAGGAAATATTATTAAAAAAATAGACGTTAATGTTACTCCCATTAAGTTAATAAATTGCTGTATTACTTTATTATTATCTTATATTCCTGAATGTTATTGAGAAAATATTCAGTATTTTTATATTTTATATTCTCGCAAAGACATTTCTTACACTTGTCCACCAAGTGTAAACAAATCAACTAAAATAACGAAAATGGGAAATCTAAAGAAAACAGTTGTATAGTAAGAACATTGTTTTAATAAAAAACAGTTATGAACTTAAAGGAAATTTTAAACGTCGATGAGAAAATTTAATTACATTTTCAATTTAAGATGACTTAATATGAATAAAAAGTTCCAATATTAGCCTCTTTGTGAAGCAATACAAGCAAATATTACGTATTTCTCAAAAAAAGCAATCAAATTTTCCTTTCTAAATAAGTTCTGCACAAAATTTATTTGTGATTGATATTGCTAATATACACTATCTGATTTGTTGTTTAGTTGTTATATTCTAATCTTAACCAAAGAATTTGTAGTTTCCAGTTAAGTATATTTGTTCTACCAGAAGTGTCAGTTTTTAAAACAAATTTCGGCTTATTGTAATGTGTTCAATACTATATTGATTACTTTCATTGATGCTAGAAACGTAGTGTGAAAACATGCCTTCCTTAATGATATTTTTTTTCCTTTCTCATATCTAAATCTTATATTAATATTTCAACTAAGTATGAGTTGTTTGACGTATATTCACATGATATTTAGATCTAAAAATACATTATTCATGTATATTCAAAGTAGGAATAAACACAGATTATACATAACAAACAAATGCTTCAAAGATTTATTTATTTCCTTGCCTTTACGGATATACGTATACTGCGAATATCAGTTCTTGTAGCGCACAGATTGCCTTATATAAAATGTAAAACGGTAAGTACAATATTAAAAATCTTTGCACAAAATAAAAAATTTTACGTTTTATTTCTGCACAATTGTCCTCGGAATTTGTTTGATTTTCAAAACTATACTTCTTAATATTTATTCCATCAGTTTAATAATTTCAACATTCCTGATCTTTCTGTTGGCTAATATATAATGTGTAATCTATACGAAAACATTCAAAATCTACTAGCATTTCGGAAGTTATTTTGGGAAATGTCCTATCATCAGATAACTGAAAGTAGAAAGTACTGATAACACTAACGCCAAAAAATTATTAAAAACCAGGGGCGGATCCAGGACCGACTTCTGGGGGGGCGGTGGGTTGCCATACTGCTACTTTTAAGGGCTCCAAACTTTGTGATGGGTTTTATTTATATATATAAAATAAGAAAGTTTGCTCTTCTGGGGGGGGCGATCGCCCCGATCGCCCCCCTCTGGATCCGCCCCTGTTAAAAACAAGTGTGTTTTATTGAGAATGTATTATATCTATGTTTTATTCTAGATATTTTAATTACTGTGTAGCCCAATTTAATTTAATTTCAAAAAGTTCCTGTAATCATCGTTTCCTGTTTAAAGTAATGCTCAAGGAAGAGAAGAAACCACGTTGGTAGCTCCTATGGTGTCACACGATTGGCATTGGATTTTGTTCCCTCCCCAACAATAATAACAGTTATTTCTATATATGATGTACCAGTGGTAACATTGGAATTCAAAATGTCCATCATTATAATAAGCATACATGTATATGATTTGTCTTATTCTTCTTCAGAAATTGCCAGCAGTGACATCAACGTTGTTAAAACAAGTAAATGAAGGAATAGGAGGTATTGAATCGTATGGGAATTTCCATAGAATTATACTGTCCTCACGAACATAGCCAAACTGCTGAAAATGTCTTCGGAGATTGGATTTCACAAATATTTTGATATTATACGGATACTGGCAAAATTGTGAGATTTTTTTAGATCAATTAGTTTAAACGAAATATGCTGTAATGTCTTGAACTATATAAAATATATGTATACTGGAAACATATTGATTCATTGTTAGTTTGTGAGGAGAAACCTCGTAAATAACATCGGTAAAAATTAGCTTTTTTTTTCTACAAGAAGAACAATTTACCTTACCTCCTAATTCAGATATATAGATAGTACCACATTAGATAAACTTTCTTCTCTTAACTTGCCGTGATGAAATCATTATTACAACAAAGAAGGCGTATTATAAAGAGTATCTTATAAAACAGAATTTACTATAAAACGTACTGCATCTTATAACACAGAGGACGACTCTATCTTCAATTTATGGGGTAATGAAGTTGTAGCCCAGAGATGTCACGTAAGTTGACAAGAGAATTTTAACACTTAAACCTTCTAGTAAACTCAGTCTTTTTTGCGGTTATTTCACTCTTCCGCTGTTATATACCCATCTGTATATACATTTGCTGGCACAGAACAAGTTTGTGTATATGTTTGTGTGTATGTGTGTGGGAGGGGGTTAATTATTTCAGATAATCAGATTACATTTAATCAAAAACACAAGCTCGGATGATTACACACCCAAAGGTGAACGGGGTGCTTAATGATAAGATGTTTCTGGTAAAATATCGCTTTCTATTACTTAGAATGCAAATTTGGAAAACAATATATCTACTTAAAATAAAGAGTGAAACACGATATTACAGAAAAACTTGTAAATGATGTCTTTTATGAAAAAAAATCTTTTTCTTTTTAATAAACAACAGGCATTTATTTTATGGAATGCAGCTTGTTTTGTTTTATGTATTATTAGATTAGCAAATGGTTTACCAATACATTTTGAACAGATCTTAATGTTTATGTGCTTTATACATATACTATTATGAGGTACATTAAAATAATGTTTACATTAGCATTTCATGGATCATAATATACACATACCTGGTCTAGATGTCATTTATGATTATGAAGATTGCTGTTGCCAAGATTTCAACCCGCTAACACGAACACACGAATAGAATACCTTCTAACTGTATTATTATTATATTGTCTTGCTCCAAGTGTTTTTAGAGAAAAGTATGAACAAATACATGGTACCATCATGTATTTGAAGTTTTGTGCGCTCATAGCAATTCGTCACAGCTAAATGCGTCAAAATATTGCACCACCTAACACAATAAGAACTGAACTTTGTTCAATTCCATTATGTATATCACATGATTGAAGACAAAAAAAGAAAGCTTCAAGCTGCGTAGAGCATCTTTCGAAAACGCTTCCGCATTACATGAAACAAATGCTTTTCAGTTTCTTCCGAAACGTTGTTGAATGTCTTCAGTACTGTTGGAGGTTTGATTATTCTTCCATTACACTGTAACTTCCACACCACACGAGGTGTTTCAATGGAATTCACCATTATACTGTATACGAAATAATTTTTGGAATTCTTTTTAACTTGTCACCCACAGACAAGCTAATCCCCCTCAAAGAACGTAGAAAATCCAATAAACAGCATTGAAAATAATAAAAGACACTGGAAATACAACACGAGAATATTTGTCTATTATGTTTACGTCTTTGATTTTGGGCATAGAGGCCTTAATTGCAGAGGCACCTCTCTTTAGAGTTTGTAGGACTTTAGGTTTCCGCCCTCCTCGGGCCCTTCCTAGACCACCACGTACTGGGAATGTGTAACCACGGTTAATTCTGAAACTTGGTGGAAACTTCTGATCACCACCACCTTCCATACTGCCTGCCCCTGACGACCCGCCACTAGAAGCAAAAAGTTTGCTGTTATGCCTATTGCGAATGGACGGGATGGGTGACAGTTGGAGGTCTTGAAGTTCAATGATTTCTTCACTAGCAAAGCCATCAGCTTTTACGGTAGCAGCGGGTTGTTGTTGTTGTTGCTGCTGCTGCTGCTGCTGTTGTTCCGAAGATTCTTTATTTTTCTTTGATTTTTTCTTGGCCCGGGCACCCCAATACGTATAGTTCACTGCAGCGTATTCTAACAGTGCTGCAAACACAAACACGAAACACATCACCAAATAAATGTCAATAGCTTTAACGTAGGAAATCCTGGGCAGAGAGGATCGAACTCCTGTGCTAATCGTTGTCATTGTCAAGACAGTTGTTATACCTGAAATTCAAATAACAATATAAGTAGATGTATATTTATTATTTAAAAAATATCAACAATTACCAAATGGCCCCTAAAATAATATTTTATACATAAAGGTCTTTGCTACTCTTACCTTTACTTTTTTGAATTTTTGTGAACAACAAAAAGGCAATGCATATAGTTAAGTGTATTCACAGGGTGTTTCAAAACAACACCGACAACGTTTGGGAGGTGATTCCTGACACCACGACATGACGAAAAGTATAGACCAACCTGGGTGCACAAATGCTTCCTTTCGGAGTTATAGGCTGCGAAAAACATGAAAAAAATGAACTTTAAACATCTATGGCTCTAAAACTATGGAACCAACCACAGTCGGATCAAGATTTCACTTAAGAACTAGTATGTGCCCTAGCCAAATGTACAAGTTTCAAAATCATACGGTACTTCCGCAACCATTTTTATAGAGGTAGTTGGTGAGTACTTCAGATTATATCCCCGTAGCGAAACTCCCCTTATAAAAATAGTTTCGTGAGTACCTTAGGATTCTGAAACGTGTATTTTGGATATCGCACATATTAGTTCCCAAGTGAAGTCTTGACCCGACTACGGTATGTGCCATAGTTTTGGAGCTATAAACCTTTAAAGTTCATTTTTTCATGTTTTCAGCAGCCTATAACTCCGAAAAGAAGCATTTGTGTACCCAGGTTGGTCTATACTTTTTGTCTTATCTTAATGTCAGGAATCATCTCCCAAACGATGTTGATGTTGTTTTGAAACACCCTGTTGTTTTGCGAACAGATTCCTCGCATCAAAATAAGAAAAATGTTCATATGGATATATGGATCTATGCTCAAAAGTAGATAGTTTCGGAGTTATAGGGTGCCGGAAACGTGAAACAAGTGAACTTTAAAAGTTCATAGTTCCACTACTATGGGACCTATCATAGTCAGGTCAAAATATCATTGAGGAACTGCTATGTGAACTATCCAAATATCCATGTTTAAGAATGTTCTAGTACTTGCACTCCAATTTTTAGAGATGGAGGTGGAGAGTGGTCAAGTACACCCAAACAGCCTCTCTAAAAATGATTGTTCAAGTACCGGAGGTCCTGGAAGATGGATATTTGGATAGTTCACATACCAGTTCCTGAGTGATGTCTTGACCCAATTACGATCGGTTCTATAGTAATGGAACTATGCACCTATAAAGATCATTTTTCAAGGGATTCTTCAAAGGAGCATAGGGATTACTTGCCAGGTTATAAGGAATCCATAAGTTCCTTTCGGGAATAGCTCGCACACATCTTGCGGAGGTTTGAAACATACATTTTTCAATCGAACAGGTATGACTTCGAGTGTCATGTTCTATATCAAAAATCAAGTTATGTAGACTCTCTACGTTGCGTTGTTTTTGAATTACAGCCCACTGCAGTTAATTTCCCCTCGTTTTCGGCACCTTATATTGCCGAAACTATCCCTCACTGACCAAAGTTCCAGAGGATTTTTTTGCTAGTTTCGGTATCGGGAATCAGTTCCCGAAGTTTGTTCAAATAGTTTCTTATCACCCGGTATATATATATATATATATATATATATATATATATATATATATATATATATATATATATATATATATATATGGGCGGCGATTAGGGGGGCAAGAGGGGGCAGTTGCCCCCCCACTTTTTTGAAGTGACCACTTAACTCTTTTATTATTCGATTTAAAAAAAGTTACCAAAAAAGCTTTCTCAAGTCTGGAGGCATTGTAGAACACGTTACATATGGTTTCACGCCTTTCTGCGTCGAGACGTAGAGTGTGATGACGTCATAACAAAAATATTTTTATGACTTTTTTATTACTTTTTGCAGGCCTTACTTTTGTTCCTAGAAGATTGAAATTTTGCACACACATTCAGTGCACCCCTTAATATTTTCCAGATTCTTTTCAGATTTCTGCGATAAAACAGGGGTGTCCAGAGGAGACAAAAGGTAAAAAAAGGATATATTTTTAACAAAGATCCCTTTTTTCGCGATTTTCCCTCCTCAGATACATGATGGAGACATGTGAATGGTGCCGTTTGAAAGGCTGTTCTGTTCCAAAAAGAATGATGTACGAACCATGATTTTAGTATAAATAGGGATTTCTCAGGGAATTGTTACCTGAGATCCATTTTATACGGGAATCTGGAGTATTGTAGAGATACTATTTTTGGCGGGCTTACTTTTGCACCTAGAAGATTGAAATTTTGCACACACATTTAGTACACCCCTTAGTATTTTTCAGATTTATTCCAGATCTCTGTGTTAAAACAGGGGGGTACAGAGGGTCAAAAAAGTACAAAGAAGGAATATTTTTTAAACAAATAATCCATTTTTTCATGATTTTCCCACCTCAGGTACATGATGGAGACATGTGAGTGGTACCGTTTGAAAGTATTTTCTATTCTAAAGGGAATGATGTACGAACAATGATCATAGGATAAATAGGGATGTTTCAGAAAAATTCTATATTATATCCGGGTCATCTGGGGCATTGTGGGAATGTTCTTAGCTCATTTGTAAACATTTTCCCGCACTTAGTTTTCAAGATAGAAGCTTGAAATTTTTTTATACACATTTAGTACACCCCTTCGTATTTTTCAGTTGATTTTGAGATCTGTGCATTAACAAAGGAGGTCCAGAGGGGATCAAAGTTTGAAAAAATCCAGATTTCCCTCAAAATTTCCCATTGTTAGGGACACGATAGGAAAACGTAAATGGAACCGTTTGAAAGGTTGTTCTATTCTGAAGAGAATGAGGTACTAACCATGATCCTAGGATAAAAAGGGATGGTGCTGTAGCTGATTGACTGAAATTCAATAATTTACCTTTAAAAAGCAATAATTTAAAATGGTTAATGTATATAGTTTCATTTGGAAATGT
This sequence comes from Thermobia domestica, assembly GCF_964235325.1. NCBI lineage: Eukaryota > Metazoa > Arthropoda > Insecta > Zygentoma > Lepismatidae > Thermobia > Thermobia domestica. Next base: position 156,750,135 of record NC_137456.1, on the reverse strand, counting down.
AAATTTTTTGCATATATTACTGGTTCATAGAAAAAAGATGGTACCATATAATATTTGTCGTTGGGTAAGTGTGTTTTGGTTATTTGTCTTCCCGTGGAGTTAAGACAGCTACAGGAATTGCGTTTTAATTGCAATTCAAAGGAATTAATATCACAATTGCATCGTAGCATATGCATGTAGTATTTACTGTCTTTCATTTTCTAAGAGTAATAACATACCTTTAATGACAAGTGTGGAATTAAAAATGTAAGTTGTTCATTAATCCCCAGTTTCAATATAACTTCTACAGAACAAGCCTCATTATTCATTAGTGTGATTAATAATATCCTTTCTATTTATTTGTTTTACAAATATATTATTAAATAATTTGATCACACAATTTTTCTGACAGAATTTTAAGATGTTCATGAGCAAGGAATCAAAGGTTAGCACCTATGTGCGTTGCTCTTGTCAATTTACCTAATTAAATATGAAACACGATATACGGTGTTTTAACTGAAAAAGATGGTATCCTATTAGTTATACAACCTTTCGTCAAACAAACTGTTAGAAACAACCAGGAACAGTAACATTGATATACACATATTCAGATCATATCTTGCCCCCCACTTTTAACGTCCAATCGCCGCCACTGTATATATATATATATATATATATATATATATATATATATATATATATATATATATATATATATATATATATATATATATATATATCTGCATAATACTATCAAATGAATTAATTATTTCTTTTGAAATCTTTATTATCACGCAAAAAATTCGAGTGTCCAAAATTATGATACTCATACCGTGTATCCGGATTTCTTGGTATAAGAAAAGATCCAGAAGCAGTTATTATTATTCAGTAGCATTTGTAGATACAATGTAGCTAACATTCTATTTCTTTTTTATTATTATCTTGAAGTAGTTAAAGTTAAAAAATGTAGGGGCAGGCTTAGCGAAGAGCCTTATGTAAGGTTATCTAGAAAGTACTGAGCCTTTGTAGGTCAAAATTGAGATTTACTTCAGCTAATCTTAGACACTCTTATTATACAATCTACCTGAAATTTATGGAACAAATGAATTGCTGTGTTGTGGTTCACTACACCTTCTTCTTTCACATTACAAATTATTTGGTTTCCTGCCGCTCGAGTTCGAACTCATACTGTAACAGTTATTGTTGTTTACCATTATATACTGTATATATAGAGAATGTAGAAAAAAAAAAGAAAAAAATCAAGTTGTGTAGATTTTCGAAAATACCTCCTTATTAAATGAAGTAAATGTTTTTCAGTTTCTTCCGGAATGTTTACTATAGGAGGTTTGATTATTCTTTCATTACACTGTAACTGAAACCACACATCCATCACTTTGTTCGATGATCTTTTTGCCGCTTTTCCGGCAACATCATAATTCCATTGCTACAGAACTTCTATGGCTTCTGGGTAAAAAAAAAAAAAAAAAAAAAAAAAAAAAAAAAAAAAAAAAGTGACGTGGTTTTCACAGATCTCTTTTGAAACTAACCAACCACCATTTAGAAAGTTTTGGAACGACCAAAACGAATTATAGTCTGATTGTCCCAGGTCTGGGTTATACGGTGGATGCATTGGAAACTCCCAGCAGAATTCTCTACACTTTTGACTAGTCGTTAAAGATATATGCTGTGCGACGTTGCCAGTGTGGTGTACAACACTCCTTCTGTTGACAAATTCCTGCCATTTCTTTTGAATTACTAGGTGCACTCTCACCAATTGTCGATAGTATAGGTCCGAGTCTGTCGTTATGCCCAGCGGCAGTAGCTCGCGATCCACGATATTCTTCAAGTTCCACCAAACGCCCAGCATAACCTTCCAGGCCTTTGCTAGATTGGGAAATTTCTCCTCGCTTCGACCACGATCCTTTTTGCATATTGTTGCCGTAGTTACTCACATTTCATCACTCGTGGTCACCTGCTTCAGAAACAGCTCGAGTTCGTTACGTTTCAATTAGGATTCGCAAAATGGCGTAAATATTTTTGAGTCAGATCATGTGCCACCGAACGTCGAACTTCCTTTTATAATCAGCTTTCTCCAAATGGTTTTAAAGTGTTTGGTTATGGATGTTTTGGTCATTGACGATGTCATGAATGCTTACATGGCGGTCTTGCTTGTCTTTTTCCAGAATATCATCAACTTTTGTCGCCTACTGCGAGGAACATCTAATGCATCGGAATTTCCAGAACGAAAGCGACTCAACCATCTTCTGGCTGCTGTCTCTTGCCCATAACTATAAAGGTGCCCAAGAAAGGTCTATCGCTTTTTCACCCACCACCTTCGCACATCGATATGTCACCTAAGACGTAATTTGAAAGATCAAAAATAGTCCTCATCAGCATCGATGACCTTCTGCCAACGTTCTAGAAGGACATGGATTCCATCGCGGTAGAACTTGGTGGCCCGTGAAGGAAGAAGGTATCAAGTGGATTGTGCACCTCTACTAGGGATTTGAGCTGGCGTCTTCTAACGTGATTGTCCAAGGAATGGAACGGGTGATAATCGGACGATGCAATGTCCGGGGAAAATAGCGGATTCAATAGTGTTTCCCATCCAAGAAGTAGAATGGTGTCCTGGATCATCCTAACCACGTGGTGCTTAGTGTTGTCCTGTAACAGAAGGACCCCTTTGCGATTCAGAAGTGCTGGCTTCAGAGTTTTGAGTATTCCTGAACACGGCTCAACTGCTGACAGTACACAGTTACATTAATGCTCTGACCAGCTGGTAGCAGTTTCCGATGCACGATGCCGCGAGCAGTCCACCAAACACACAGGAGAACCTTCTTCTGGTGCAGTGCTGATTTAGGCTGTTTTGAAACCGGTTTATAGGATGCTAAACAAAGATGACGGCGCTGTAGAGCTTTGTACAGGACCCACTTCTTATCACATGTCAACACCCTGTCCAGAAATCGCTCCTTCCTCAGACGAGACAGCAAAGAAACACATATGTCTGCTCGCGTTGCCTTTTGGCACGGAGTCAAATCATGTGGGACCCATCGAACCAACTTGTAGTGCTTCCCAAGTTGTTAAAGGGGCTGTCGAATGGTTTCTTCACTCGTAGTCCGAGTTCCTCACATGTTTAGCCACTCTTCGCCTCAATTGTTGCCTGAAGATCTTCATTTTGCACATGTGTTGGTCTTCCGGCACTTGGTGTGTCTTCGAGTGTTTCGTCACCGTCTTTAAATTTGTTAACCACCGCTGCACTGTCCGCGTAGTCACGACACTCTCACCAAAGACCTGGCATATCTTTCGTCGCGCATCAGCGGAGTTTGACCCCAGTTTGAACTCGTATAGCGTACACGCCCTTCTGACGGTCTGTGGAGGTCCCATGTTCACTCTGTCCTTACGCAAGTTCACGGTATAACTGAACTGCCACAACCAGGTAGTATGTTGGATATATCCACAGCAACAACTGACCTTCGCCTTATCTCCATTCACATTCAACTCATGGTGTGAGAGACAATTGAACACAGATCTCTAGAAAAAGCGACAAAACTTTCTTGGTTTCCTTTATAGCACAACTTTCTGTCACAAGTAAACAGCACGAAGGCCTGTCCCACTGCGACTCCTATATCCTGAGATTTGAGACACTAACACCATCACATATGCAAAAAACATTTTTATACGACCTGATAATGGAATTCTGGAAACATACTTTTCTTATATAAACAAGGAATATTTAACCTGATCTAATCTATTCTAACTAATATCACGTTTTCTCTTAAAGCCAATGGTGTCTCTGGCTTGTAAAAATTTAGGAGGACGACTGGAATAAAAAATGATTGTAAATTCTTACTAAATTTACGTAAAACTCGTTAAATGAATGGGAAGCTGTTTGAGCTGTCCGAATCGGTTTGTACCACTACCAGAGCAATTAATCGTAATTTTAATTTATCTATTTTAGTTCTCTTGCTACAAATTTAAAAGTTTCTATGTGCTGTGGTTCTTAGGGAACTTTATTTTGATATAGAAATTACACTATTAATACTCTTCGTTTATTTACGTATATTTTTCTACTTTCACTGTTTCCTTCTATTATACATTCTACCACGTAAGTACAATTTCTATTCCGACAATGTTTTAACATCTTTTTAATTATTCCACGTTATACTCTTTCACTCATATTATTCCTAATGACTTTTATTGGTTTATCATTCCAATCGGTTAAGATTTTTATGTTCCCCTTAACATACAAATTTCCGAAAAGTCAAGTACAATATTTTTTGGCTGTCTTTTTGTAGTGTACACGTTTCTGCTCCGTACACTGAAAATACTTGTTATTTAACTCCTTTTTGTAACTATTTACTCAGGAGTTTATTCTGTAACTCGTTTTTGTAACTCACATAATGTGCTTCTCATCATTATCACCGCAATTATCTTAAAGATATTTCACTATTTCGCATGTTGCTTTTTATTTATCATTTATATTTCATACCTTCGTTATTAATACTACCTAAGTACTTAGGTATTGAAAACTAATCACCTATACTAGTTTATTTACTCAGGCTTTATTATCCCAGCTAAAATTGCTTTAATCTTTATCATATTTTCTTTCATCTCAAATAATTTTCATAGTTTTTCTTTGTCTTCTTTGATATCATGTTAATTCACAGTCTATATTTCACAACAGCATCCATACCATATGAAAAATAAATATACTTGTGCTTCTACTTCCTATCAAATTAATCTATTCTGTAATCAAACTCTTCTAGATAGTAAATAATGCCACTGAAAATGAACATTTTTGTCCAACATTATTTCCAACTTCTCAATCATCTATCATTTCTTCTACTCCAACTTTTAATAGTTGGTTCATATAAGAATTTCTTCCAAGTCTGATCTTTCATTTTGTTTTAAGCATCTTTCAGGTTGCTTAGTTTAAGCAGTTGAAGACCTTTTCTAAACCAACGAATACTATATACATTTCCTTCCCTTTGTCTTGAAAATTTTCATTTATTTTAATTGATGGAAACTAATTGCATCTTTGCGCTATGCCACCTTCTAAATCATAACTATTCAACTACCTTACTTCTCGTTCATATAGTCTCATTCCTATTCGAAGCTGCTTTGTTACTGCGTGTGATGTGAAACCAAGACCCTGATATTAAGCATTTTAGATTTTGTTAATTTACAGCACATAGCCCGATTCGAACAAAATTCGCACCACAGAATATGTGCCAGTAGAGGCATGATAATCTTAGTTTAAAAATTGCAGCATACAGGCCAGAACAAACAGCAGACTGATCGTAGCTTCTGGAGAGAACATGCTGCTACTAAGATTAAGGTTGTCGAACAACAAGACTACTGTAGTTAAGCGTGGATCGTGGATTGAGCACGACGCCAATGAGCGCGAATTGTACATTTAAGTATCTTCAAGCGTGGCCATATACTGAGATAGCGAGCGGTCAGATGGTCATTGCATTTAATTCCCTCTTACGTGTCATATCCTGATAGTGATACATCCATATGGTGCCTTCATTCCGAGATAACCGCTCGACTTATATATATATTGCAAAAAAAAAAAAAAATAAAAAATAAAAAATAAAAAAAAAAATCAAAAACTCGCTTACGGATATATATGTGATATTAGCAATAGATTGCACAGTTAACGTTGCCGTTACCTGCTAAAATATTAACAGATTGACGAACTCTGTCGAGATAATTGTTCTAGCTATTTATTTTTAAAAAAATAGAATTAAAATTCGCTTCCGTTTAAGAGTTATCGTGGTGAGTAACGGACGGATGGACAATCGTACTAACAACATAATCTTATAAGTTTTACTACGTGATCCTAATACCTTCATCACACACTGTATTTCAGAAAATAAGAATAGGTCACTTCGAACAACCAATAAGGTTCGTTCTTTCATTTTTACGATTCTAGGCTTTAATTAGGTACTAGAGTAAGGAAAACAGAAGTCAAGGATATGATATAATTAATAGGGGTAATAGTATACATGAGAACGCCGTGATCTGCGTTTCTTCTGTGTTCTATTACCATTTCTACATGAAATTCAATAAATTTTCTACGTAGTGCAATAGTAAGAAGTATCCATGTGCACAAGACATGCGATATGCGTTAAATCCCCCCCCCCCCACACACACACATAGTCATAGATAAAGTACAAGGGCACTACACAGGCAGATATAAAGTACAGGTACGTTCTTTTTTATTTTCGTATCAGTCGATAAGTAAATCAAAGTCGCTTTGTTACCCCCTTGGTAAGTTTGGAGATACTCAATGAATAATACCTAAAAGTATGAGCGTCCAGCTCCTTCGGGAACTGATGCGGCTTTACGTATACTATATCCTTAATAGGTACCACCTAATTAAAATTTTATAACTGTAAAAATGAAAGGAAGAATCTTATTTGTTGTTAGAAGTAATCATATCTCATTTTCAGCAATGATATGAACTGCAACCTTAAGTTGTACTTTCATGTCTGATGAAGGCTATAAACTGTAATACAGATTACTAATAATAAGGTTTTGCCCAGGTTTGATTTTTATTTAAGTTACTTTTTTTTAAAAAATATAAAGCAAGAAACATTTACCTAAACTCGAAGAAGAAATCAGTAAAACCACATCATTAAAAATTCAGTTCATTTCATAGAAAAGAGAGGAATAGTTCCCCATACAAATTAATAGATCATAAACTAAAGATTGCACTGGTACTAAATACCATTAATATATTACATAAGGAAGTACTGTATTTGTATGATTCTTCAAGTTATGGTATTTAGGCCATCCAATAATTTTCTTTTAAAACTCGTTCAGCTATATCAAGTTATATATACTCGTATATATCTATATCTATATCTATCTATATAGGCTATATATATTCATATGTACAGAGTGGGTGAAAAAATAACTAGATATTAAAATATATTATAAATTCTGTAATATTGATTCTTATTTATTAGGAAAAAACATGTACGTGCCCATTGTTACGTAAGAAAACAACAGAGTATGATAAATCACAACATAAGACACCTGTGTTGTTAACCAGCTTCTTAAAATGTTTAGGCATATGATTTATACTTTTCTGAAGGAAATCAATCGGGATGTTGGCTATAGTTTTTCGAATCCTTGCCTCCAGTGTCCCCACTTATCACTCGTTATCTAGCTTGAATCAATCTTATCACACCTTATTTAGCTTTTCCTTCTTACATTTAATACCGATGATGCTATAATAAGATTTTAACTTAGCAAAAAATTTGAATTAAAAAGCCTTTTATAATGCAGTTGTATAGTATTTGGACTTGTTATAAAGAATATTAACCAACTTCAAAAATAACACTTAAAAACAGGAAATTTTAAAAGAGCTAAAAAGCAGAAAACAGTTTTTAAAGGCGCTAAATCGTTTCTATTATCAATAATAGAAACATAATATACAACTATAGTTCAGTGCATTTTTTAAGAAATCACCACTGGATATCCAGGCACAAAAGGGCCCTTGACACACACAGCAAAATTCTAACGCACAGAGATTTTTTCAAGTGCATTTTTTATAGTGTACACTTTTCAAATATGATGTACAAAATGACGTCAGACTTCTGCAAACCATTTGATATCCGATTCATCACATCGCCATCAACACAGGAGCGGACATTTTCTTTTTTACATTTTGGCTTAGACCTGCCTTCAGGCCGGTACTTAAAGATGAAACCGTACTGTGCTATCATAATATGATACTTTTCTTTCTTTCTTTCTTTCTTTCTTTATTTATTTATTTTTATAATATATTTTTAAGTTGGGCATAGACAGGACAAGGACAAAGAAACGCGACTGGTACAGATGAAGAGGATACAAAACACACAATACAAGGCACAAACTACTCAACAAGGAAATAACAATACATGAACTTGACTAAACATTTCCCTAACGAAATCATTTTGTGTGTATACGTATGTATTCAATATTAAATAATACTACCAATATTTTATTTTTTTCTTTAAAAAAACGATGTAATCAAAAATGTATCTTTATGGTTTAAATCTTATGAATGGTTTAAATTATAGCATGTAAGCCTTTTTGTTAGTGGTTCAACTTCTGGCATAATTTTTACGCTTTAAATCCCAATCTGTTTCACATTGCTTGGTTTCCCTCTGTTTGAAGAGTGTTATTCCACTTGTATTGTAACTGGTTCATTTCTAGTATTTTTTTCACACTTCAAATTTTAACTTGTCCCATTTTATTTGGTTTCTTACCCGTATGAAAGCATTTTAGGCTATTTGTTAATAGTTATACTGTTGCTATTATTTTTACGCTTTAAACCTGTTAAGCTGAACCTGTTTCACACTGTTTGGTTTCTCACGCGCTTTAAATCATGTAAGCCCAGTTGTTATTAGTTACACTCCTGCTTTTTTTTTTTTTTTTTTTTTTTTAACACTCTACATCAAAATGTGTTCTGCATTGTTTGGTTTCTTATGTGTTTAGAATAGGAATTGAGAATAGGAATTACCATAGGTTTGACGGAGCCGTTAATATCACTAGCAGTCTAACATCTGTATTACTGCCACGACAATTGATACATGATCTACTGTCATTGAATAAAGGGCACTGACTGATAACACATCACAACAGAGCCCTATGTGATATAAATATGTTGATTTTGAATATAACACATTATTTAACTCTAAAAAAATTCTTCACAAACTCCCTCCTTTTATAAATACCACTATCAGATTTACTCTCTGTCTGCCCTTTTGCAACAAGAACTCAGCTACAACCGGTCTTGGGTCATAGTTTGCAGTATCTGTTCCATTTAGTGATATCATAAGTCGACCATTAGTTGTGTTTTCACTCATCGACAAACGATGAATATTTCGAAGCTGGTTATAGCGTGAAACAGCTCGTTCAACTGACATACTGTGAGGCCATATTACAAGTAAGGCAGGAAGAAGTTTCTGCAGTAGTCCAGAAGAGATTGGTAATAGTCTCCTCAGTCTCACAGAATATTTAATTCCTGCATCAGCACTATCCGTTAGTAATGGCACTTCTTCAATTCCTGCCAGTTGTCGCATACATTTGAGGCACAAGTCTGTATTTCTCTTCAAAATATTGCTTCTACTAATGCACGAGCAGCATTTATCATCGACTGTGCTGAAGATGCGGACAAAGTAGTCTGACTGGAGCTGAGAATGCTGTCATCTTCTATGTTCAGTCGAACACCAAGGAAGTTTAAGCAAGACTGCACTATTTCTCTTCGAACAGCTTCCCAGTTTCTGTTCCGACGAGTCACATGCATGTTATGAGTTGTACGGCATTGTCACCTCTGTTCATCGTCATCCACAATGTTGCTACCTACGCCGCAACACCCCGGGAAAGGGATTCTCCAACATTAAATTCAGTTTGGCAAAATAAAATAAACATGGCAAGCCTAATTAATTCTGTCGCTCTTGTTCCTTCCTATTTACCAAACTCCTCTTCAATAGACAAGTTAGCTTAGCCTCAAATATGTTCTAACATGTAGGCCTACCTTATAGACAGACGACAATCCTGGCTTTGACTTCACGTATCTACATTAATTATTCAACGTGAAAGGTTTTCACTAAAAAAGCCATTGGCGTCGACACTCTGAATCAGCAGCTCCTTCTTGCTCTACATCTCGCCGTTTTCTATTTAAGGTTGCCATGCCAGAAACACAACTGGCTATCGTCACAACTCAGTGTTCCCCAAAAGTGTAAAAGTTCTATTCACAATATTTTATCGGAAATAATGAGTTTTAATTGAAACGAACCAAAACAGCGTTGCAAGCTAAAAATAAGTAAAAATTCCATTTCATTAAAGTTAAATATCCAAATAGGAAGTTGTTTTCTTCTGTTATTTTCTCTCAGAGACTATTCAAAAGGTACGTAAGTCAAACGTCACTTGGACCGTTACATGTGAGAGTTCGGCTTCAACCTTTCTACCTCTTTAGTTGATCTATTAACTTTCTCTGTATTAGAGTAGAATGAAAGTGTTAGTTTCTCGAGATAGACAAATGAGTATGCGAAACGAAGGAAAGAGGAATATCTGAAGTTTCAAGAATGAAGCTCTCCAATTTTATACCTATCCACAGAATACGAGCTAATACGTATAGTCATAAAACCAAAGTATACTGAAGTAATTTTAAATTTACAGTAATTCAAGTAATTTTTGTTCAAATACCTTTCCAGTAATTTAAAGATTTACGAAGTGCACTGAGTATCCAAACTGATGGGCCTGGGTGTTCATTTGGATACAAAAGGATAGCTTAGAAAATGCCCTGCTATAGTTTCAATGTTAATTTTGTCAGGCATTAATTTGCTTGGTTTGTCAGCATACTCTTTCAAGGGTTACAAAAAAAAAAAAAAAAAAAAAAAAAAAAAAAAAAAAAAAAAAAGTACTCCAATGTCAGTGTTGTAAGTAAACATACTCCAATGACAATGAAGTTGACTAATTACGGTATTAGGACTGCACCTGTTGAAGTGTTTCATGGTCTTGTTACAAAGACTATAATTAGATTTTTAATGAAATTTACATAAGATTATTACAGAAGTACTTTCCTCCAATCAAAATCGAGGCACATATGTTGAAGTTATGCATGAACATACCCACAATATATATAAACGAGTTGAATTGAAATTCTATTTTTTTTTATTTAAATCGGTTAAAAGTAGTATATTCTAGAATAAACACATAATCTGCACTCTATATCGTAACAGAAAATTTAGAAGCTCCGTAGAAGATTCATAGTGTAGAAGCACAGTGTCTTATATATTCTTATAATTATCAATCAATAAATAAAAAACAAATTCTGTGGACCTTGTTTCTGAAACAATATTTACTGATGACTAATACATGATAGTAGATGTATTACTCATACATTATAAACTTTTTGAAAACTCCTTCTACATAATATTATAATAAATGATTGGAAGTTACAAATACACATGTAGAGATGGCTTTACAATATAGTCAAAAAGTCATGTGCCTTCCACAGGTACAGTAGACACGTGCCTATAAAAATCAGTTATCAAAAACATCGGTCTTTGTTTACAAGAATAACATAATAGGCTTATTTAATAATTTTAGAATGAAGCACGAATCTAATATTGCACTTGCACTTTTTTTCTCTGAAAAGACTATGTAGTTTTGACGGCAACAAGCGCCCCGATTTCACTTGAAGTACGAAGCGTCCACTTGTGTATGCCCATCGTATTCGCTTCCTCTCTATTCCCTAGCAGATTAAAAAACTAAACAGGGGACGCTGTCGACTTGGATTATTTAAAGGATGGCAGATGGCAGCATTGTACAGTACCAGTCTGTTTAGTTAAGTTACACATGCACAACATAACATTATCAAATTAGAACATGTAAAGATGTAGCCTAATAAATACTGTAAGATTCAAAACGCCATAAGTGACTTTTTAATGTAACGTAATGCATGAAAATTTTATATACTGGTATGTATATATATATTTTAATCTTGTGTTTTGCAAGTGTGCTTGTGTTTTATGAGAACTGCATACATGAGTGTTAGGGAAGAGAAAGCCTATGCGTACCTAAAACTTTAATCTGCCTCTACGTACCTTTCCAAGTAATACGAAAAAATATGTTTAAAAACGTATATTTATTCCTGTACATGTGAATGAGAAACGACCGAAAATGTTTACAACCCTGAGTAATGTCCATGAAAGATTTGGCAACTAGCGTAAGTACGATGTTTGATGTTACCTACTCTTCATATGCTTCTTTCTTTCTTTTCATCAATCCTGACCATTGCGATAAAGTTTGGCAAAAGAATTTTTAAAATTTATCTTAGAAATAATAAACAAACAAACTGACTTACCTAATGCAACTCTAGCACTTGTAGCTTCGTGATTGATCCAGAAGGATACCCAGGATAACATAACTATAAGGATTGAAGGTAAATAAGTTTGAAACACAAAATAGCCAATATTCCTTTGTAATTTAAATGAAAGGGATAACCGTTGGTAAATTCCTGTAGCTAGCTCCTCTTTTCTGTCGTTGGTCTCGTATCCAATAATTGTAAATTGTGGCAATTCGGCCTCTTCTACACCCATCACTGGAACTTCTCTCCAATACATTACGACATCGGATACAGTATAGCCATCTGTGGAGAAAATATTTAAATATTCAATTGCTGTATATCTATATCTATATCTATCTATCTACCTATCTATGGATATCTATCTATCTATCTATCTATCTATCTATCTATCTATCTATCTATCTATCTATCTATCTATCTATCTATCTATATATATATAGATAGATAGATAGATATAGATATAGATAGATAGATAGATAGATTACTAATTTATATTTGTATTATTTTCTATATGACAAGGGAAAAAAATATGAATTCAAATTATGTTTAAAATACTTTAATTTTTATTTATATTTTAAAATTGTCTAATAAATGAATTTACAAAATTTCATTTTTATCTTTTGCTTTCTAAAATGTTTACTCCATTCCATTTGCATTTCCATTTTGGCATCCGTGAATGACTTGTTCAGAGGCTCAAACATAAGTTCAAATAGCCTTCTCCCTATAATTGTTTAAAATGAAGCTGAACATTTAGTAAATAACAATTTTAACACTAAGATGTAAAGAGGAATCACTGGAAGGTATGGTTGCTAAAACCACTGGCATTGTTTCTAAACGAATAATTAAATGTTTACTCTAAATTTTAAATTGCTTCTTTCTTCTATCTCTTTTTTTCTTTCCTTTCCTATTTTTATATATAAGATGAGACATTGTTACTTTCTCTAAAAACGTTTCCCTAGAAACTTGGGAGTAGTTAGACCTCTTCATTCAATTTTCCTCAACTTTAAGAGACTACATATTAGCTATAAACTACCTAATCTGCAATTGTATAAACTAGCCAATCACGCTTGCAAGGATGAGATCTCATTTCCCGTTTTTCATGACATACACACTATTTTTGTGATATCCTTTTTTTCATATCTTCTAAAAGACAGTAGGCCCTACCCTTTTAAATTTACTAAATGTTTTAAACCTATGCAGATGACGAAACAGAATATGTCAATTTTTGGCCATTTTCTGATTTTTCGTTCATGTAGTTAGTCACATGGATATATATATATATATATATATATATATATTAGTTGGGTCGAGCGGAAAACGAATGAGAGGGTATTAGAAATGGTGGGGGAGAAAATAACACTTTTAGATATTATTAAGAAGAGGAAGAGAAACTGGTTGGGACATTGCCTAAGAAGAAATTGTGTCATGAGGGGCGTCTTAGAGGGTATGGTGGCGGGAAAGAGAGGAAGGGGGCGAAGGAGACTAAAATTAATGGATGATATAAAAACCGAAAGATTATACGTGAAGACGAAGAGGTTAGCGGAGGACCGTGGAGCATGGAAGCTTCCCAGCTGCGGCAAGTGACCTGCCAGTGATACCTATGATGATGATGATGATGATGATGATGATTATATATATATAGGGATTATATATCGTTTTATTGTTTTTAGAATAGAACTGAAAATATTTTGAATTTAATTCATAAGGTTGAATTTTGCTTCTCTGTACAAATTTACAAATCATGTTTTGCCATCCTCGGATAGATATATAATGATGCTCAAGAGGATAATTCTATAAGTAAAGATGTGGAGGTTTGGGATCTTCGGCAAGCGATTTTAGGATGATCAAGAAAACCTTTTTCGATATCATAAAACTCTTTCTTCACTGATTATTCCTTCGCACTCTTATACTCTTACTGACCTACTCTATCAGTTTAGGGTTACTAGAGTCCCATTTTGAACGAAATTGACCCTCACTTCAAAACGTCCTCCGGTATCCCGAGAAAAGTGCAAACGGGACGCAAAAGATCTTTCTTTTCTTTTCTTTCTTTTTTTTTTTTTTTAAAAAAAAAGAGCCTTCCATTTCTAGCTTGTAGTTACGTACTGTAATATTTACTTGTTCTTAAACTATATATTTGTGTCTTCATTTGAAGATTTCGAAATTTTGTAGAATAGTTTCATATTTTTCGGACAGATGGCTACGTATGAACTCCATATTTTGATATTCGAAAGACGGAGTTTTATTGATCGAAGGTTACAGGTATATTTACTAATTGAATTGTTAAAGTCTGCATATTTGCCTACTGTTTTTTTTTTTTTTTTTTTTTTAATAAGTCATTCTCCATTAGTTTTATCCCTCCACTAATCTCTATCAACTTTTATTATGGAAATACTGCCACGTAATATTGCATTCCATTATGACGCTTTCCTGGGTGCTTTACAGCCGCTACTCTGTATTTTAATTTTCCTTTCTTTTCTCCCTATCTGATAATAGATTTAGCGAAAGTGCTTGACACGTACTACACTTGCATTGTTTTGCTTTAGTGTGCATTGTTATGTTTTTCATTATCATTTCGGGATTTTTTTTTGTTTCAACCACGTTTTTATATATATGTCTATTGATGAAATATATTTTACGGTAAGGAATTTCTTAGCGAACAAGTTACTTGAAAGTAAACGAGTGCGTATCCTACTTTTGAACGTTATTGTACACTTGGCTAAATAAAGTGTCTGGATTTAACCCATATATGCCATTATCTTTTTTGTTTTGAATATTGATTTATTTTGTAAAATAGATAGTTTTCGACCTGCTCTTGGTGAATTTAGTGTCACTTTTTTGATTATCTCCCATTGGCTAAATATGATACTGGGTCGAAAACGACCCGGGGGCAAATATATAGGCTTTAGCAATAACAAAATACATAAGTGGGTCGTTTTCGACCCGAGGGGCTTAAATCGGTTAATACAATACTAAAATATGTACATAAATAAAATGCACATTTTTACGAGGGTCATTTAACTCGAAGTGGCAACATAGTTGTAAAATGGAATGTAGTGAATCACTTACCTCAAGAAGTTTACTGCCTTTCGATGTAGTCTCCGCCAGCCTGTTGAACCCTTCGCCAGATGTCTGATAACCATTGAATACCTTTCAACGCCCCACTTTGTGAGAAGGTGTTGACAGTGCACCCTAAGGCACGAACAATGCTGGGAATGTCTCTGAAACATTTGGTTCTTTCATTTTTGGGAAAAGATCAAAATAACAGGAGCTCATATTTGGGAAGTATGGCGTGCGCCCAGTACCTCCCGACCTCATCGTCATAACAGAGTCTGTACTGGATTGGCTGTATGGCATCTGGCATTGTTGTGTAGGAGAATTGGTCCAGACTTCAGGAGGTGTGGACGTTTGCGCCGAAATGCTGGTCGCAAATGGTGACTGAAGTATGAAACATAGTATGCAGCATTAACGATAACGCTCGGTGAAACTTGATGTGACAGGATAATGCCTTCGTTTTCGTATGACATTATCATCACCTTCACGTTTGCTGGATCTTGTCTAAGCCTTTTCGATTGTGGAGATTCTGGGTGGCGCCATTCACTAGACTGACGTTTCAATTTAGGCTCATAGAATCTTCCCCACGTTTCGTCACTTGGAATAATGCGGTGCAAAACGTCATCACCTTTCTCATTGTAATGTTGCAGGTGTATGCGCGCACATTCCCACCGAGGTGCACTTTTGAACCTCGGTTAGAGCATGAGGTTCCCATCTGGCTGCAATTTTCCGAATGCAAAAATTTTGCCTTATCATGCGGAACACTGATCCGGAAGAAATGTTTAGCTCCTTCGCCAATTCACTGCAAGTCCAGCGCCGATCATCGTGAAGCAGTGTCCGTAGTCTTGCAAGATGAATTTCGTTCGTAGGCATTCTCATATGCCCTCCATCGTGCATTTTGTCTGTTGACTGTCGTCCAACCTGAAATGCTACAATCCATCCCGCCACTGTCCGATACGGTAGAGCAGCTTCACCTCAGGCCTCTACTAATTTTCTGTGAATCGTCCTAGCATTTCGCCCTAGTGCCACCTGGAATTTGATAAACACATGCTGTTCTGCACGCGTGAACATTGCGTTAGGGTGGTATTTCACACAACAATCACTTTAACAATGTCTACTCGCCACATACACCATAATATGGGACCACAGCAGAGTTGAATTGACTTGTACACATCTACGGAATACACTACGTTCGCCATTTGTCTCCCTCCCACGAGACACTCCAATCGTAGCAGTGTTGCCAGTTCGACTTAGATGACCCTTGTATATTTAAAAAATAAATACATAAACTTTATTCTTCATTCTTCATGTATTTTACTATAC
The DNA here is from genome assembly GCF_964235325.1 of Thermobia domestica. Taxonomy (NCBI): domain Eukaryota; kingdom Metazoa; phylum Arthropoda; class Insecta; order Zygentoma; family Lepismatidae; genus Thermobia; species Thermobia domestica. Next base: position 156,733,910 of record NC_137456.1, on the reverse strand, counting down.
GTGAACATTATCTGCATTCCGTATTCTCTGGTTGTCAGATGTCGTGAAGTAGTGACTAACTTTATACAAAAATGAATCTGCAATAAACAGCATCCTAACCCTAAGAATATATATATATATATATATATATATTATTGTATGAGGTCACGAAAGTAGAACATTTAATATACAATCGCGACAGCTAGAAGTAAAGTGAACAAAATGGGAACTATTGCAGATTACATTGACATAATTGAATATTGTCTTCGAAAATTTTTACAAATTTTTACAATATATATCCATACACCGGTATCTTATATACTGTATATGACATCAGTGATTAAATTAAATCTGTGGAAACACTTGCGCCCATGGCAATGACTTACAAAATATTTATCTTGTAGAGAAATTATTATTATTATTATTATTATTATTATTATTAATAATAATAATAATAATAATAATAATAATAATAATAATAATAATAATAATAATAATAATAATAATAATAATAATAATATTAATAATAATAATATTTCTGTATCGGCAAGTCAGATCACTGATAGGAGTGTTCTATCAAACGAAACATACAAACGTAAACTAACGACAGGACTAATGAACAAAGATCAGCTTGGGTTAATGTGTACCGAGAACTTCAAACGGTGATATATTTATTCTCAATTTATACTTAAAGACACAAAAAATTATCAAAAATGAAATAACTGGGTAATAGAAGTTTGCTGTATCTCGCTTATAAAATAAATAAATAAAATAAAATGAAATAAAATAAAAGCAAAATTGGGAGGAGTAAGGAAATTTGTCAGCGCCTTAAGAAATTGGAATATAAATAAATCACTTTGAGTCAATTTAGTTATATTCCTTATTCTCAGCAGAGTTCAAGAAATTGGTGTAAATCCTGAGATTTAAGACTGAATGAAATTTCTAAGCTACAAGTGTAAGAAGGCCAAAGATTAACTAGTGTTTCTCTAACAAAACAATAAAATTTCTTTCCAAATGAAGAATGTATTTGTCAATAAAAATAAATTAAAGATTACTATCTTCTATAGCTACTTACAGCTTTCAATTTCTACTGTGCAATTCTGTGAGTCTAATGGGTAATAATGGAGGTCCATCATGCAGGCCAAAGTTGTAGTAAACCTCATTCCATATGTGATACTTCCGTCTCCATTTAGGCGAACGAGTTTGTTTCTTTCGGTGACGTCATGGAGGAAACTGCAAAGAAAGAGAAATCTTATTTTATGAAAACTGTAAAAACCCAACATAGAAATACATATTCAATGTAATATAAGGACACATTGTATTTGCATCAATGAGAACATTATGCTTATGGGCACCAATAAAAGGAGCTCGTAATGCCTTTGGTCTCCTTGCTTTTCAGTTAAATTGTAATGGTTTAGAGTCTAGGTTCAGAGTATCATCCAATTTTGTTAGTGCTGAGCATGAATGACGCTTCTTCTCTGAATTTTAAAAATATATGCTTTATGGTTTATTGTGCTGTATGCAATGGTGTAGTCACACAACTAACAGTGAGGCTGGTTTAATCCAAGTTATTGTATATTAGGAATGGTACTTTCTATGATACGATAATTCGTTAAGGAGAGGGGGTCAAATTTTTTTCGGAGATGGTTTTAGGTCAAGGGTAACCTTTTGGGTTAATAGAGACCCAATTGGGATCAAGGGCCGATTTTACTATCTTACTAGGAAAGACCCTTTGGTCTGGAATTCGAACGTTGCTTTGTAATCCGAGCGAGTAGTATCTTTTCTCAGAAAGCAATTACCTTATGTATCATGGAACATTTTGCCTTCCAAGTAATAATCTCTCTCTCTCTCTCTCTCTCTCTCTCTCTCTCTCAACTTACACAACTATTCCTTTCTAAAGTAAGTACGGGTTTTCAAATATATTTTTAATGTTATTAATTTACATTTTTACTGAATCTATTATTGTTATTGGTTGATGTGATATGTTACCTTAAAATCCCGTGTATTTATTGTTAAAAGTTTGAAAATTCGAATTCATGAGTCCCAGGAACAGATTGACCCCATTAGTATTATTGTAAAGTAATATATATCTATATCTGTATATCTATCTATCTATCTATCTATCTATCTATCTATCTATCTATCTATCTATCTATCTATCTATATATATATATATATATATATATATATATATATATATATATATATATATATATATATATATATATATATATATATATATATCAGTGGCGGCTCGTGGAATAAAAGATAGGGTGCGCCAAGATCCAAGACAAATACTTTATGTTACTGCTACTACTACTACTACCAAGATATTGTCATTATTTGATTATTAAGTGAATTGCTTAAAAAACTCGAAATTGTAGTCAGAAAAACTTATTATACTAACACATTTTGTGTTAAATTCCTTTATTGTGGTAATATAGTCTTTGTACGTAGACAACATTGTTAGTGCATTTAGTTTGTCTTGGCTCACCTAGTTCCTTAGACAAGTTTTCACCCTTTTTAATGTACTGAAACAACATTTTGATTCTGCTGTAGCTACAGGCGTTGTCAACACTATGTCCACGAGTTTTGACACCTCAGAAAATGTATCTGTTAAGTCATTGTCACGCAGAAATAGTAATAATTCACTGGTGTTATTAATTGCGCAAAGAATATCGTTGCTGTATGCGTCCGATATTTCGGATATGAGCTTTTCTTCGTTCAGCATCGAAATAGGAACAAGATACAACTGCTGTCATTTTCCCGGAAGGAATGTTTAATAGTAGAAAAGTTGTGAGGATTCACCTATTGAAAACGCTAGTAATACTTTCTAACAACACGCTTACTTTATTCATTTTTGCACAACCTCACGAAACCACAGAGGGAAAAATAGCACAGAATACACTAAGAAGATGCACGTCTAAATTGAGGGGTGGACTCGCGGTTGATTCTGTATTCCTTCAGCAGAAGTAAGACAGGAGAGCAAGGTCAAGAGATAAAACAACTGAAAGTGCGAAATCAACAACCTCTACAGACAAAGCGAATTTTGACGACAAGCAAGCTTCAAACCTTTTCGTTCGGAAGAGGTCGGGTGCAATCGTGTGATCAGGGCCTACAATTCTTGGCCCATCGTACCTATATTCAAGCTGGGTTTTCACGTTATTCGCCACACGAGTCAATGCAAGACAATACTAGGTCCACACTGAAACAACTTAGGCCCTCTCTCCCTTTGTCTTAAACTGACCGCCTGAATAGCGTGTCCATAAGCGTAAGTAATACATGGAAAAAGTGATTTGAAGGAGTCAGAACTACTGTTTTTGGTTCAGATGGAACTTATAGCAACAATACTAGCAGCAAAGATACATACATATTTCTATGTTAATACAAAAACGATGGGAGGGCCGGGCCCATTGAGGCCTTTGTGACGCTCCGCCTCTGATATATATATATATATATATATATATATATATATATATATATATATATATATATAATATTATGAGAGCATGCTTTCATCTACCTACCAGGAAGTTACTTTCTAAATGATTAGTTCCCTTCAGTTGTTGATTTTATTGGAAATTAGCATCCCTTTCAGCATTGAGGCTATATGAGACATGCACCTACATTCTAAAGTTTAGTCCGAACCACCTTAATGCGTTCAAATTTCAAGACTTCCAGCGTGAATCAAAGCCGGGACCCTCTCCTAGAGACCAGAGCAATGTGGAGAGTTGGCTGCATTTAGGAACACATTGAATACCATTCTTCCTATTAAGTTTCACCTAAAGTATTTTAAAACTATTTTTAGATAAAAGTAAACTATTTTTTATATATAAAAAAGCGCGTATTCTATCGTAAATTTCTGATTATTACTTCTAGTTCTTAAAAGATACAAATTGTTAGAGACCTGAGATATTGATTAATATGGTTTACTGAGGACACATTGAATATCATTGTGCACATTCCTGACTCATACATTATCAAACCTCCGCTGCAGAATTATATCATGTTCAGTACGTCTTTCATATCCATGCATATTGTCGAAAAATTTATATCTAATGAATAACCAATTTATGGATGCCCAAATACCGACATCCAATAAAGTCGAGCAGAAACAAAAGAGGACAGCCAGTGCGTCCATATCAGGGACCAAATGGATGTCTATTGGACGTTCTCGTGTTTCCTGGAGAAGGATTTCACCAAGTAAACGAGGAAAAAATATCTGGAAGGGGCCACAAAAGCGTGGTATTCTTCTTGCGTTAGGCATTACCATCCCTTCCTCTCGAGAGAATGTCTAAACTAAGGCAGGCAATAAATCATTTTTTCTAGCATATGGATATGACTTAAGAATATTGTGATCAACACATTTTGATGTCTTTCCTTGATTTCGCATAAAGCTCTATATTTTACAGTGGACCCAAAACTTACGAACCTATCGTTTTGCGAACAATTTGGTTTACAAACAAGTTTTGTTAACAATCCTCCCCCCCCTCTTCTTATGAACAACATATTTTGGGATACAAACACATATCTACCTACAACAACAATTTTGCGCGCTTAGCAGTGCTTTGCATGTTTGTCGTGAACATTATTTGTCAGAGTTCTGAGTTCAAAAACTACTTTCTTTTCCCCCTACCTTGTTGTTTGTTTTAGCCCTCATACTGTTTAGTTTAATTTAGTGTATTCATAAAGAATAAAGTTATTTTCATTCTATGCTTTTCATCACAGAAAACCATTTTATAATGTAAAAAAATACATTCAATACTAGTGATGATATTAAGTGTGAACGTGAAGTAAAAGCAAGAATAGGAATGGCAAAAGGAGTCTTTAGGAGGAAGAAAATGCTATTTTGTGAGATCTTGAACAAACAGTTGAGAAAAAGACTCATAAAGTGCTTCATATGAAGTATTACACTGTATGGGTGAGAAACATAGACATTACATACAAAATATTAGAAACGAGTGGAAGCTTTCGAAATGTGGGTGTGGAGAAGAATGGAGAGAATTAGCTGGGTCGATCGAAAAATTAATGAGAGGGTGTTAGAAAGGGTGGGGGAGAAAAGAACAATTTTAGATATTATTAAGAAGAGGAATAGAAACTGTCTGAGATATTGGCTAAGAAGGAACTGTACCATAAGGGACGTTTCAGAGGGTATGGTAGGAGGAAAGAGAGGGAGGGGACGAAGGAGACTATAATTAATGGACGATATCAAAACAGATAAATCGTACGTGAAGACGAAGAGGTTAGCGGAAGACCGTGGAGCATGGAAGCTTCTCAGTTGCAGCGAGTAACCTGCCAATAATGGCAGAATACCTATGTTGATGATGATGACCATGTTTCAGTGGTTAGAACGGATTAATTGTACTTACATTAATTTCAATGGGGAAAGTAATTTCAATTTACAAACATTTCGGTTTACGAATCGCGTCACAGAACGGATTAAGTTTGTAAGTTGGGGATACTCTATATTTATTTCTTTCCACGGGCGAAGTACTGTGAATAGTCATTCTTCTTCCTTTCTTTGGAGAAACGGAAAGAGCTAGTCTCACACAGGATAACACTTCCTTTTTATTCCTTATTTTTCTTGATTATAAAATCAAGTCGAGTAAATATTATATATTAATAAGTGTTTCTTTTGTTTTCGGACGATATGATCACATTTCAGAAAAAAAGAAAAGTCTTAGCATAAAACGAAATCTTTTATTACTTTGGCAAAATGTTAAATGCATAAAGTAAAGGGACACAGTTTCCATGGGCTTTTAGTAGGTCAGTGATTTCTGCTAATACTCGGATCCGAACAAAAAACTGTAATTAAATAATTAGAATTAAGAAGAAAATATTCCAAACCATTTTTTAAAAGGCAGTTAGGTTGTTAAACAGTTAAATTGTAAAATATTTAATATTATTTTCTTTGCTTTCGCAACATTTTGATAAATGTGAAATCACCTAAATTTCGACAAATGGTCTTGCTATAATATTATTTCAAAAATGTTCAGTAATTTTTCAAGTTAATGACCTATCAACATTGTACGCATCCACGGTACAGATGCGGGAAGAAATAAAACCGTTAAAAAATCTTAGTACACATAATTATAGGACGGTGACGTTGTAAGCACATTGTCGTTGGAGTTCTCCATGGAATTATACAGTGTAGTGTTAACTCCTTCGTGTAACAACATTGGTATTCGTGTCATTGCTATTTCGCTTATATTGCCAGCAGCAGCCATTACAAAGTTGGAATTACCCTGCTAAAGTATTAAATATGCTATTACGTTTCTCCACTTCTGCGAGCTGTTAAATGCCTGATTAGAGACAAGCTCATTGTAATCTCACAGCGACACGCATTGATCACGACGGGAATTCTCCGCTTCACTCAACCCATGACTCGTCGCATTCTCTCATTTTCTCCTTGCCTTCTTCCTCATATATATAGTGAGCTTATTGAAGTCCTTAGAGACCGTTGAGATTTTGGTTTATCGTAACTAGTTAGTGAAAATTATATTCACGAAGCAATCACAGGTTTTCTAGTTGTAATGGGTAATTACAAATTCCCTTTTCACATTTCCGGTACTCTTTAGTATTGAACTATCGGTTTGGTATTTCATAAATATACAGTGTGTTCGTGAAAATATACAATGAACTCACGTATTTTTTAACCAAATAAGATAGAAATATGATTCTTTCAACACATTTTTTTAAGCCCATGTGCAGATGGTTATCAAAATAGTGGTAACACCAACGGAAAACATAATTACATTATTGATACGGCTTTTTTTGTTTTTTACTATAGGTGACTTGCAGAACAGCTCTGATTCGCCATGTAATGGAAGCGTGTAAAACATGAACGTTTTCCAGAGGAAAGATGCATAATTTTTCATGCAGTGTAGAACCCAGTTCCGTCAGCGAGAATGGGAGAATATATCTGTTCATGATTCTGAGAGATCAAGAACTGAAATCAGAATAATATTGAGGTCTGGAGACTAGGACGCCAAGAAATATTCTGATGTTCACGTAACGAAGCCTCAAAAGCTAGAACAGTGTTAATTGCTGCATTGTCATTTTGGAAAAATGTGTCATTGATCGAAAACAATATATGAACCATAGGATGCAGGTGGGATCATAGGATCTCTACTCAGCCTGATATTTTACTATAAATGATTACGTAACAAAACATAACAACGGCCAGGTGCTGCACTTACGTTCCCAATGTTACGGTACCAGCTTACACATCGCATGTATTGAAAACTACAAATGTATACATTATTTTTTTAATCATTTGTATGTATTGCTCATCTGTAAGGCTAAAGTCCTTGACATGAGCTCCAATATTAAATTCAACTGGTTGAAACATTTTCAAGAGACAGGAATGATACTGAATGTGATAATTTCCAATGAATTAGCGAAAAGGAAAGAAACGATGAAAAAACAGTGATTTTTATTATATTGCATTACATCGAGTTATTTATTTGACAATTTAAATGCAAATTAAACTTATAAACTATACCCGTTCTTTCCGTCCAGATTTTGTATTTATATATCAAACTTCTCTCTAAATGGCCCCTTTAGGGACGGATATGAGTCTTTCTTCAGATACGAAAAATAGGACGCCCTAAAAGCCATCGAAACTTATTGTTGGATACTAAATGCCTTATCTGACAAAATAAATCCAAATGAGGCTTATAAACCACATCTGCCCTCTTCGCTTAGATGTTATTTATATGCATACCCATACTCAATGGAACTATCTATTGTGTGTTTATATGCCACACTTATATATGCCATGTTTCTATTCCCTTTCCTTCCGATAATAATAACCCAATTAGGACATACTTGCGTATCGAATGGGAAGGATAGACGCCTTAAAAGCCATCCATACATATAATTGTGTATTGAATGATATTTTTCATAAATTAAACACAAAAAAGGCTTAAAAACCACACCCGGCCTCAGTAAACGATCCACTGTGTGTTATATACCACTCCTGTTTCTAAAAGGTTAGTAACAAAAATTCACAATTTGTCCAGTGCGAATCCGCATGCTGTATAGAAGTAATCATTTTATACTCAAAAGAAATGTATTTGGTACGCGCGACCACCTGGCACTGTATTGTTAGATCTATGTCAATAATTCGGTGGACAAGACAATAAGAGGTAATTCACTTCCTTCCGATATAGATAACCTATATGAAGACACATTTGGATATCGAGTGGAGAGGATGTCGTGAATATTACAAGAGTAACATCTTCTGAATTGATATAGATGGAGTAGTTAGACGAATGGTATCTTCGCAGAGGGCGGAAATCATGATGATTGATGTGGCAGTGTAACGGCCAGAAAAAAATATACACGCACTGGTAATTTAGATTGTTTTGATTTATTTGTCTATTTAATTCTCAGTTTCACGATTGATTATTTTAATAGCTAACCGAATCATGTCAAATATGACATTTCAACAAATAGTCAGTAGAGATACTCTCGCCATTTAAACATTTAGCATTTAAGCTGTTTGTGCATGTATTACGTAGTTTAAAGATATGAGTAAGTGCTTGAGTGCATCAAAATGGCGGTCAATTATGCCTCCTGATAGTTACTAATTAATTCTAATCTATTGTAAGTTATATCAAGGATGTTACAAATAGAGGATCTGCCCATATGTATCGTCATCCTATTAAATCGATGAAGCCGTAAAACAACCGAGCATCGGCACGTCTGATTGGCTACTCTCGTTTCCATCATCTTCTGATTGGCTACTTTCCTTTCCGCCATGATTGATGGCTCAAAACATTGCGATCCTATTGGGTGGAGTGAGCAGAGTAGGGGTGGAGAAACTCTGACGTATGGCTTCAAGATTTTGTTGTAAGGGCAGATTCTCTATTTTATAAGATTCTTGAGTTATATGCTTCGATAGGTTCCGATCTAGTTGATGTAGTCAAGGATCTTATAAAATAGAGGATCTGCCCTTACAACAAAATCTTGAAGCCATACGTCACAGTTTCACCACCCCTACTCGGCCAACTCCGCCCAATAGGATCGCAATGTTTTGAGCCAACAATCATGGCGGAAAGGAAAGTAGCCAATCAGACGTGTATATGCTCGGTTATTTTACGGCTTCATCGATTTAATAGGATGAAGATACATATGGGCAGATCCTCTATTTTATAACATCCTTAGATGTACTCGTTTCCTTTTTCTTCTAGATACTCGATCTAGTTGTGAGTTATTTTTCTTTCTTCTTTGCACAAGAGAATATTTAGATCAATAGAAGAAAGGGAATTAATAATTTATTGAAACTACTGTGTGAAAACAAATAGTATTCAATATTTAAATGTATTCTGTACAGCACGAGTAGTTTCCCATTAATTGTTCACGAAAATACTACATAATACACAGTTTCTGCTCATCAAAAGCAAAATTAGCCATTTAAGCGTGCACTAGTCTGCTGTAGTTGTTGGAATAATGTATATTTTAAATAAAATGAGGAGCTAAGATTTTGCTTCCACGGATTTTCCTATATCAACATATCTCAGAATTATCTCCTACATGATTAGTTACACCAAATGTAATAACGATTATTTTGAGTTCACTCGAGCAGACGGCTCTACCAAAAACAAAATTTATAGGTAAAATACGATGTCAAACACTTTTCGTAAAAGAAGAGGAGTGTGAATATAAGTAATTTCAGTCAGTGGATATCATATTGAAATATATTTTGAATGGTAATGAACGTATTCTAAGTGTAACTATTTACTGAAGCGGAAGGCGGAAGAGTACAAGGGAGAAAAAAAAGGTGGAAAGAAACGGCGGGAATATTCTGTTCCTGTTACCAATGGACGTTTGCGATGCATGTAATGCAATATACGATTCTATTACAAAGAATTGTGCGATAAAGAGCGTAATATTATCGTGGTTTATGCATTAGCTCCTCATTTAGTGCATGCTGTGCAAGAAGAAACCGGAAAATGCAATAGATGTGTGAAAATTTGGTAGAGCCGTCTGCTCGAGTAATGCCATTATTTTGTTCATAGTTAATGTTACAATCTGCAGATAAATATGCATTCTGTTACCGTGTGATCCTATAAAATGAGATCAAACACAGGTAGTTATTCCAACAGAAATCAAATCTATTCTGAAAGGCATTAAAGAGAAAACTTCAATACCTGGGGAGAGATAATTTTAATACAAAGGTCAATACGCGGCCTTTAGTAATGCTGTGCAATGTGTTTTCTATGCGAAATATTTAAATATATGCATATGTTTGAAATATTAATTAGGTTTATGCTCATGTACTCCTGTAATACACATCGGAAATATGGATATGAAGAAACATTTTAGCACATGTCATGTGCCATGTTATATCTATCTACCTATCTATCTATAAGAATTGTACACTTCTTGTCATAGAAACATAGATGGCTTAAAAACTAAGTTTGGAGAAAATACCATAGATCTCTACGTTCCTTAGATCTGTGCTTACACGGAAATCTATTTTTCCTCCATTCCGCTACATTGTAACATGGCCATTTGGAGCAGAGATATTAACCATCTGAACGTTGCTGTCGAATAAATATGTAATTACCATATATGAAAAGGTCATAAAATATGACAAGAATTTTAGGAATGATAAAAAAAAATGGATCAAAAGATTGCGATCTTGGTCCATAATTAGTTTCTGGAGCAGGCCAGAAAAGGTTTAAACGACCTCTAAATCGAGTTTTCGCATTTTCTACGGAATAAGCACATTACACTTAGTTTGGGTTTGGCTACACTATATGCAGTTCTCCTGATATAAGGCCTACAAGAGGCTCTTTTGATAAAAAAAAAAAAGTCAATTGAAATTAAAATCTGGCTTACTGGGTGATGCAGAAGTCATGCTTCTATGGGATGCACACCACCAAGGTAATAATATACACAGATGGGCAACTTCTAGAATGAAGTCTTCTTGGTGTAGTTGTTAGCATAACGGAATTGCGTGCAGAACATCGTAACTTCGAATTCTGCTTACGAAAAACTGTTTTTTTCAAACAAAGAATCTGCGTTCTATTGCGAAGAGTATAGATGTAAGAAAATCATCACAGTTATGTAATATAGTACATTACATCATACAGTATATATTAAACCAAATCATAAAGCCTTCTTCTTTTGTCTCTAATGTATATTCTTGAGCCGAAAGTAAAATAGAAAGCGTTCGTCTAGTTCTTCAGTATTTCGCACAAAGGAAATCATTACGCACGAAAATTAAAGGTCACTAAATTATATCTATAGCTTCAACAGCAACCAATGGGAATACTCTGGTTGGTCTGTAGAAAATACATACTTTTATTCAAATGCAAGAACATTAAAGAATATTCCAAATGGAATAGCTTCTAAAGTAATATAACGGACTTTTCGCATTGAAATATTTGAATTATAGACACCAAAAAATATTATAGTGGATTAAAGAAAATAATCATCAAAGAATCAGGTAAGGAAGAGAAAGTAACGGGAAAATCACAAATAGGTACGGATTGTGTTTACTACTTTGCGGCATAATCAAGTGGCTAGCGTACCGAGTTACCAAGCGGCAGATGAAGATTGGGAAAAGTAAAGAGAGGCAAAGTATGAAGAAAGAAAATAAGAAAATGTGAAAATCGAAAGTCCAAAATATCAAAATATACGTAGGGCTATATACATTCTAAAAGATAAAGTTGTAGGTTTACACAATTATTCCAATAAAAGTTGAAGTTAACAAATTTAAACGAAATTTTTAGTTTGATGTTCCGCGATTATGCTCTTGAGGCTAAAGAAGACGCATGGAGGAAACGTGAAAATCCCAAGAAAACTCACGGACGCGTTATTGCCCATCATAAGCTCGAGTGGGCGGAGATCAAATCAGAAACTCCTCGTTCATACTTCTATCTTTGGGATAAGGGAAAATTGTTTCAAATCGAAAACGAGGTCGAGCAGGTATTCCTCAGCTTCTGTGTTGTGCTGCGGGTCGGAGTCAATGGTAAATAAAAGTGACACCTACACACGTCAATACAATAACTATTTATTTACTAATTAGGTTTAGAGAGAGACTGGATCAAAAAAATATTATGTTGAAACATAGAGGTATATTGATAGATATATAAAAATTAGCATAAATGCGGGAGTCGCTTCAATAGGACGATCAATAAAGGGGTAAGTATGGAACTAAATGGCTGGACAGAGTAATACGATAATAATTCTCTCGGCTTCTGTTATTAATTGTATTATCTGGTCTTCATATTACAGTAATTATCGTACATCAATGTGTTCTGTTCTTCTCTTAATGCTTGATTATTTAAATGAGTGGTTTCCAACCTTGATTACCTGGCGACTCCTATGTAAACCCTGTATACTTCACATTCTTCCTCTTAGCTGGGCTAACCCCTCCAAGGATTTCATATGTATCATTTAATTCTTAAATTCTAAATAATAATAAATAATAATAAATAATAATAAATAATAATAATAATAATAATAATAATAATAATAATAATAATAATAATAATAATAATAATAATAATACAGAGTAGAAACTGGATGCAGTTAGCTAAGGATAGAAGTCAGTGGAGAGCTTTTGTGAACGCGGCATTGAACCTCCGGGTTCCATAGGCCATAGAGTTAGTTAGTTAGTTATAATAATAATAATAATAATAATACCACTTTATATTTACATTCAGCAGAAGTTCTCAATACCATAATACTGCAGTATTTTTTGTACCATTTTTTGTTGTTTAATGAAACCACAGTTCTTCATATTTATTTTGTGTTTGTTCAGTGTTTAAATATGTAATATTTGTAATTACGAATGTAATATATTTTTCGTAAGTACTTGCTCACTATTCACTCCTCAGGCAGAACTCCTTCGTGACCAAGAGGTTAGCATACGCGCCTCTGAAGTGGGAGAGTTGCCCCGCGTAGCGTAGTCGCTAACGCTCTCGCCTTGGGTGCGAGCGGTCCCGGGTTCGATTCCCGGTAGGGGCACTCTTTCGAAAAAGTGTAAAACCACCCTGAATGAAGTTTTCTTGGGTTTTCCTCATTCTACCTAACTCATGGTACCTAACTTATAAGTCCCAGGCCGCTTCCTTCCTTCCCACATCCTTTCTTTCTTCCCTTTCCCCGGATTGTGTGCTCGCCGAGGGACGTCATCCCTCAAAAACGTGAAGATGCCGAAAGCCCAGAAATCTAAATCCTAACCTAACCTAACGTCTGAAGTGGGAGACCCAGATTTGATTCCTGGTGGAGCTCGTGTGGCTTGGATTCCGCGTTAATCAGTAGGCCCACGTGTTATATAGCCTCGCTGCTGAAAGGGACGTTAAACTCAAAATCATCATCATTCCCCAGGTTGGGAACCACTGATATAAACTAAATGTTGTCTCGAATCTGTATTAAAATAGGCTTTGAGGTGGACAAACATCCTATGCGTGGGTTTTCATAGCGTCTTCCAGTTTCATCCCACTTTTATTATTCCACTATTATAATCCGTCTTATCGTCACGTCTCTCTTAGCTTCGATGTATAACCGTGGAATGCAAAGAAAAGTCAAATTTGAATTAAGTATTTTTGAACATTGACTTCTTTGCTTTTCTTGCTGATAATGTGATTTATTGCCGGATTAATTTAGAAGTTCGATTATATTTGGGTTCCTGCTTCCGTAGTTTTGTTCCTCTCGCCATCTCCCAGAAAATTGGCCAATCTACAGTATGTTCTTACTACCAACACTTGTTGACTTGATGTTATATTCTGCTCCTAAACATTTTCCCCTGTTTCGAATTCGCAACTAAAGCAGCCTGTGTTCAGACTTAGTGTTAAAATTTGAATAAATAATTATTTGAATATTTGAACAATAATTTCCTCAAATATTCATTCTTAGGATGAAATTCGCTTTTGAGCAATTATTCAGATAATGAACAACTACTTGGATAGTTATGAGAACAATTATTTAGATGACGAAGAACTATTTGGATAACACATGATTATACGGACAAGTATTCGGATAATGCATAATTATTCGAACAAGTATTCGGATAACAAGATATTATTTGAATAATTATTTGGATAACGCATAATTATTCTAAAAATATTCGAATAATAAAGAATTAATCGAACAACTATTTGGATAACACATATCAAACAAGTATCCAGATACGAGATATTATTTAAATTATTATTTGGATAACGCGTAATTATTCAGACAAGTATTCTGATAGAAGATATTATTTGAATAATTATTTGGATAACGCGTAATTATTCGAAAAATGTTCGAATAATGCATAGTTAATCGAACAGCTATTTGGATAACGCATAATTATCCAACAAGTATCCGGATACGAGATATTATTTAAATGATTATTTGGGTAACGCGTAATTATTCGAAAAAAATCGAATAATGCATAATTTATCGAATAACTATTTGGATAACGCATAATTATTCGAACAAGTATTCGGATACGAGATATTGTTTAAATGATTATTTGGATAACGCCTAATTATCCGAACAATTATTCGAATAATGCATAATTAATCGAACAACTATTTGGATAACACATATTGAACAAATATCCGGATATGAGATATTATTTAAATGATTATTTGGATAACGCATAATTATTCAGTCAAGTACTCTGATACAAGATATTATTTGAATAATTATTTGGATAACCGGTAATTATTCGAAAAAATATTCGAATAATGCATAGTTAATCGAACAAATAACTCATTAATCGATTTGGATAACTCATAATTATTCTAATAAGTATTCGGATACGAGATATTATTTAAATGATTATTTGGATAACGCATAAATATTCGAACAAGTATTCGATCACAGTTCCCGCCAAGTGGGGTTTGCTGTGAACAAGCGCCATGTGCTTAGCTTTCTATGTTTTTACCGTTCCCTTTCACTTTTATCAACACACTATTATCATTCCTCTTATCATCATCGTCTCCTTTAGGCTCGTAGAATAGTAGTGGAACGTTAAATTAGAAGAAATCGCACAAGTATTAGAATAACGAGATATTATTCGAACAATTATTCGGGGAACGAATTCTTATTCAAACTATTACGTGGATAAGGAATAATTATTCGAATAATTGTTCGAAAATTGAAAAGAAATATTTGGAAATGTGAGCATTGGAATAACGGTAGAAAAACGAACAGGCCAAAACAATATCACACCGTTTAGAAATGCTTCGTATTAAAAAATGTTGAAAATGGGCTTCTTTGGGCGTACAAACATGGGCGTACACTTCTGCACGTTAGTGTAGCGACGTTTTTTCTTAGGATATATAATTACAAAAATGCAATTTTGTTCACAGGTCATTCATACGTTACTGACATAGAAGCGTAATGCACAGTAATTTTATGAATCCACTGTATAAATGACTACAGATCTAACTCTGGCTTACCAGACAAAGCGTAAACAGTTCCTAGTCACTAAGGAAGGTTGACTAAGTATTTTGAGCATTTGAATGATTATTAAAAAGAAAGTAGGCTGTAAATGAATAAATGAAGACTTAATTTTATTTGGCAATTAGAATCCAGAACATATCGTCAAAAAATGAAAAAAATAAAACATTATTACTATTCAAAATATGATGTACCATTATTGTTTGTTGACATTTTACCCCTTTTCATCACCATGGCTCTATAGGACGTAAATCTACGGTTAGAAGCGAAATCCGAAATATTGTAATCCGTTCAATGCTCTCCAACTGGGAATCGAACTCGGGATCACGTGCACCAAAGTGCATGTTAGCCATTAGACCAGTCGGATGACATATACTATTATATCGCAATTCTAACGGAGAATACATACATGTTGGTTACTATCATCACTAGAGTTAGCCACGAGACAGAATTTTGGTGATGTGATTAGTTAAAACTTTCAAGAGAAACAGATACCTTTCCCGAGACGAGACATCACTTTCATGGTACTGTTTCGAGACGAGATAGTTTTAACTGTTGTTTCGTAGGCAAGTTAAAGTAGTGAGCAAGCAATGTACGGCTTCAAAGCAGAGACAATCCATGAAAACATAGTTTATCACTGATAGATTACAAGATCCTTATAAACAAAGGTATGATTAGTTTAGTTTTTAAGGAGTTTGTTTACTCTCTGTCTCTGAAGTAATATCTACTTTTGTCTGTCTGTGTCTGTCCAGAAGACATAAAAATCTTACATGTTATTTGATGGATCGTCATCAATTTCGGCCAGAATGTAGAAGGTGAAGTGTTTGGAATCAAGTTCGTTGATGTGGGGTGGTCCATCTAATTGATCCCAAGATATGGACAATAAAAAATCAATTTCTGATAGGCCATTCCTATGGGATATATGTATATCAATCAGCAAAGTAAATCCCCCTTGCGTGTTAGGCAACACACACATCATAGTTGTTAATGTAGTTGCCTATGAACCATGCATTACGTTTTATTTTAAGGACTTCGGCTTACTAAAAATTCCTTGGGTATCTATGACAAACCGAACTTCCGGTGTGTACTGTGACGTTGCTACTTGGTAAGAACTACGTTAAATAATAGAGGCTGGATAAATAAAGGGAGATCGAATTGAATTAGAAACTCTGTAACCGTGTTACACTGCAGAATATCCTGAATAGGCTCTAAGATTCACCACTTGCAATATCGTTTTTAAATTGTATAATATGCCAATGCAATTCAATCGAGAGTGCAGATGTTTATCTTTCCAAGATCCTGTGAGCTCCCTTGTTACTATATGGTTAGTGGCGGTCGTGTGTTTGGGGCAGGAGAGCCAGTTTCGATTTTCGGTGGGAGCTCATGATATTCGGAAGTAGATCTACGTCCCTTATACCGTCATTGCTGAATGAGACGTTACACTCCATATTGTAACCAATCTAAGGTCCTGCTTTCTATTACATTCTTTTAGGTCTATCCGAAGGACTTTTTCTCTACATGCTTTCCAATTAGAACTCCATGCACCCTACGATTTTTTTTTCATACGAGCAAAGACTTCCGTACACCCCAGACGTTTCGATCTCATACTTTTGTCCAGTAGGTAAAGAGGTTTTCGGTATCAACTAGAAATCGATAGGTATTGATATATTATGTATGCCACAATGTACAAGTAGTTTGGTATTCGCTACGTTGGTATGACAAGCTTCCTCTACATTGGCGACTTGTATAATAATCCTGCAAGTCTCGAGAGTTTCTGTTCAGCATAGTCAGAAAGGGAGCACAGAAACAAATGCAGTCCTTTTTAGCAAGAGAGGGCACGAATACTCATACCTTGATGCACATAATACTTAATCTAAACAATTATTTGGGCACATTGCATAACTTTAGTATAACTACAGTAAATATATTAAATGCTCTAGTGTCTTATTAAGCGAATCTATTATCTTCCGACATGTATTTCAAAGAACAGAACTCCTTTCGAAAATCGAGGAAGGACAATTGATTTATAAAGATAACCAAACAAGTTCTGTCGCTTTTTCACTCACCACCTTCGAACGTCGATATTTCACCTAAGACGTACCTAGAAGATCAAAAATAGTTCCCATCAGTATCGACGACCTTCTGCCAATGTTCTGAAAGAACATGTATTCCATCGCGGTAGAACTTGGTGGGCTGTGAAGCGAAGAAGGTATTAAGTGCATTTTGACACTTTACTAGGGATTTGAACTGGCGTCCTCTAAGGTGATTCCAAGGAACGGAACAGATGATAATCGGACGGTGCAATGTTCGAGGAGTATGGCAGATGTAATAGTGTTTCCCATCCAAGGCGTACAATGGTGTCCCGGGTCATCCTAGCCACGTGGGGCTTAGCGTTATCCTGTAACAAGAGGACTCTTATGCGATTCAGAACTGCTGGCTCCAGAGTTTTGTGTTTTTCTTAAACACGATTTAATTGCTGAGAGTACACAGTTGCATTGATGCTCTGACTAGCTGATAGCAGTTTCCGATGCACGATGCCGCGAGCAGTTCACCAAACTCACAGGAGAAACTTCTTCTGGTGCAGTGCTGATTCGGCTGTTTTGGAACCGGTTCATGGGATGCTAACCAATAACGACGGTGCTGTGGAACTTTGTACAGGACCCACTTCTCATCACATGTCAACACCCTGTCCAGAAATGACCCCTTCCTCAGACGGGATAGCAAAGAAACACAGGTGTTTACTTGCGTTGCCTTCTGGCCCGTAGTCAAACTACGTAGGACTCATCGCCCAACTTGTAGTGCTTCCCAAGTTGATGGAAGTGCTGCCGAATGGTTTCTTCACTCACACTGAATTGTAGTCCCATTTCTTCATATGTCTGGCCACTGTTCGTCTCAATTTCTACCTGAAAATGTTTATTTTGTACATGTGTTGGTCTTCTGACACGTGATGCGTCTTCGAGTGTTTCGTCACCGTCTTTAAATTTGTTAAACCACCGCTGCACTGTCCGCGTAGTAATGGCACCCTTAACAAATGCCTGGCATATCTTCTGCCCCGCTGCAGCAGCGCTTGAGCCCAGTTTGAACTCTTACAGCATACACGTCCTTATCTCTGTGGAGTTTCTATGTTCACTCTGTCCTTACGCAAGTTGACGGTGTAACCGAACTGCCACAACCAGATAGTATGTTGGATATACCTACAACAACAACTGACCTTCGCTTTATCTCCATTAGCATTTGAACTCAAGGTGTGAGGGCCAATTAAACACAGGCCTCCACAAAAAGCGACAGAACGTTCTTGGTTACCTATATACTTGCCCTTCTCTCCTGTGGGTGGCCATGTCGGGACAAGATGTTCATTTTTTATATACAACACGAGAATTAAGTTCCTTAGGCTGGTACATTGAAGCTATCTAAATGACACTACACATGGCCCGTTACTATCGAATTGAGCCCTGGTCAAACCAAAGTCAATGATAGTTTAGTTGAATGTTGTCGGTAGCGTTGTTTCAAATTATAAAGACGATTCTACTCGGATGCTAGTAGAGAACAGGTTTTCATTTGCCACAGCAGTACAAACTAACTTGATCATCATTATCTTGTCCTAATAATTTGAAGATTCCTGATCAGCATAAAGTCTCGCTAGAGACCTTGCAACACGAGTTTATTTAATCGTCCTATAAAAGAAAAAACAATCTTTAGTATAGCATTTGTCAAAATAACGATCTTGAACTTGACTGTTCAACCTGGTAGCTATGAGTAGGTCAGTAGGTAGTGCCATCTACAAATTTATGTAGAAAGAAAAAGTGAAACGTTTTGTCAGATAGTGAATCGTCGAATCGGGTGTCAACACGTCTGCTAATATAAACCAAGCTAAATTATGAATCTGTAACAAAATAGATGTGTTCTTCACAAAAGTAATATCATTAATGACAGTGCAAACTATTACGAAAGTTAACTTTTTGGACAAATATGTGGGAAATAATGTACCGTAAACTGGGTATACTTTGGTCCTTTAAAGGCAACTTTGGCCCAAAGGAAAAGAAAGATTTTATTTTTTCCTATTAATACATGGTTATTATTCTTCTACTAGTAAGGAAAGTTGTGGATCGAAGTATTACAACATTGAGAACACATGAATATTGGCGTTAGTGATTTATTTCCGGAACATGGAAAGCAAAATGCTAGCAACTGTTAGCAAGTAAACATTTATTATATTTCAAGTTCCACAACTTTTGTTCATTGCATTAAAGTAACATATCCTGAATGCATAAGTAAGTAGAATATAAGAACATGTTCATTAGCGAATATTAATAAGCTAACGCTTTGAATGTTTGTTTAATTACGCACAAATTATTAAGCGTTTAATTGCGTGGGGTAACATTGGCCAAATTTTGGGGGCAACATTCTCCCATATTTTCTAAGTGTTGAAAATGGCCCAATATTAAGGATGAAATGGTGTACAAGTGGTACGATGTAATAAAGAAGATTAACTCCCACTAGCTTCTAAACGAGGACATTATACAGTGCTTGAATTGCAAGAATTTTCTTCCTAAAACTGGAGCAGTATGATACCGGTAAAGTACTCTACCGCAATGAAGAATATGGTGCTCTTATTTTTGGATGTTAAATATTTATCCACTTTGAGAGATTTTCATTGAACGATACTCTTGTTTGCCTCTAAATTCACAAAAGTGATTCACTCCTATGTTTGTAATACAAGCATTTTAAGTTACGTATCCAGAAATTTGTAGCGTTCTTTTCTAGGTGTTTCGTATTCACTCAAGTAAAATACAAATATCTTCATGGAACGATATTTCTCGTTCGATTGAAATTGAGTAAAAAAACATGACAATTTCACCAATGTGTTTATAATATCCTGTTCTTTTCTTCTGTTTCTCAAATACAGTGTTACAATAATACTTTCGTGTATTAATTAATCATTTTGACAAATGGACAAAAGTTACCACAACCATGAAAAATCTAGCATGGCATCAAAAAATTGGAACTCTAATCACCATTCTCGGTCATACTGATTATTTACTGCTTTCAAAAGAAAGCCAAAGGATTGCACTTTAACAAGGAGAAATGCCGTAATATTAGGAGATATTACAACGAGAATTTGGAATATTAAAAAAATATATAGGCCAAAGTATACCCACTTTACGGTATTTCTATAAGTGAAGTTACATGCAGTGACGAACGTTTATACTTCTCGAACAAAAATCAATGTTATATATTCATTGGGCTGTTTAAAACACGGTAGCATATGGATAAATATTTGAATTTACTTAGAAGAAATGATTTTGTTAGATTGTGTGGCCAAAGCTCAACTTAACTATAATGATATTACTTATAGACAGAAAAAAATGCCACAAATAGGTTTGGTTATGCGGGTTGCTAAAACTTCAGTTTTAGCAAGAAATCTTTATTTTATTTTCATTTGTTAACGGTAATAAAATGTATTTTTCCACTATATGGCCATCTTTGATTTGAACAAAGCACTAACGACCTTGAATCAGCAGCTGCCTAATTTTCTAGTTTTGTTAGAAAGGCATGCAACCAAGGGCGCCCATGTTGTGGTTTCCAAGGGTGGGAAGTATAAGCAAAGTTTCAAATATAGTTTCAATTTTGCTGTAACTAATGTAAAAATTCTATTAGGTTTTTAGATATTTCCAAGTACAATTTCCTCTTAGGGGGGGGGGCAAGCGCCCCACCTTGCTCCCCTGATTGGCGCCCTTGCATGCAACAAGCCTCGAAGGCTTATATTTCTTAATAAATTGTGTATTATCATCTACAGCAGCCCTGCCCACGGCGAGCAGATAGTGGAAACTCTCCTCGTGAACGCTCACGAGCATTCTACGAGCAAATACCATTGTTCGTGCTTCGTGGATCTTCGGGTTTTGTCCTTAGAGGAGCGGAAGTGTTGTCAACCTTGACGGTAATCACTAGCTTACCAAAAAAAAAAAAAAAGTATGTATGGTAACTGATTGCCATTTAGTGTAAAGTGTTTTTTTACAATGTGGTAACCGTTAACTATAGACAATACAAACTTGTAACAGCAATCAAATGATAAACTATGTACGTTCCTTTTCTTCTTTTTTCTTTCCTTTTGTTAAAGAGGGATGTGGGTTTGTTATATTATGTTGTTTCGCTTTTTAGGAAAAGAGATAATCTGTTGATAAGAAAAAAAACTGTAGTACTTGTTTGTAATTATCTAAGTATATCTCCAGAAAATTAGCTTATGCATGTATGTGTGTACGAATAGGCTTAGCAAGGGGTTGGTTGTGGAGATTAGAAGCCACTATTACACTATCAATAGGAAGAATAGTATTTCTTACTCCACTTTTAAAGTTACTTTGATCGCAAAGAATCAAACAAAATATTAAGAGAGCCAAAGAGATTTTCCATTTTTAAGTGTGACCGTTAGTGACTGCAATTAGTTTTTTTTTTTTTTTTTTTTAACAAGGAGTGTCTTTTTAATAAGGAAAAATGTATTGTCCCTGGCTGGTTGCTTGCCGGTGGCTTGTTAAAAGTGAAAAAGAATGTTAAATCATTTCAACGACTGAAGCTACACGCTTGTCTTTCTTCGATAGTTACTGACTGATTTTTAAAGTCACAATGTTGTAGGCCTATTGTAATAGCGTAGGCCTACTGTAATAGCGTAGGTCTACTGTAATAGCGTAAATTCGAAAGGAAACGTTCCAACTGAATGATACGAACAATTATTCCCAATGTCTTGAACATGAAACGTGGGTTGCACGGATAACGCTTAAAGTAGGCTGGACTGCACTGGAATTTCCTTTCGGCAAATTAGTGTTTGGTCGAAACTCGGTTCTTCTGTGTAATTGTCTCTTAACAACATTTGAACATTTCTTTTAGATAATAATAACTAACTCTATGGTCTATGGAACCCGAAGGTTCAATGCCGCGTTTACAAAATATTTCCACTAACTTATGTCCTTAGCCAACTGGATCCAGTTTCTACTCTGTACTCTTATTTCTGCAAGATCCATCTTAATATTGTCTTCCCATCTACGCCTAGGTCTTCCTAGTGGTCTTCTTCCAATTGGGTTTTCAGTTAAAATTATGAAAGCGTTTCTAATTTCTTCCATTCTGGCTACATGGCCTGCCCACCTGAGCCTTCTACACTTCATAACCCTAATAATGTTAGGTGAGCGGTATAAAAAAAACTATGCATTCTTAGTTATGAATTTCCTCCAATCCCCATTTTCATCCCTCTTTGGTCCGAATAATAATAATAATAATAATAATAATAATAATAATAATAATAATAATAATAATAATAATAATAATAATAAAGCGTATTATTATTATTATTATTATTATTATTATTATTATTATTATTATTATTATTATTATTATTATTATTATTATTATTATTTTCAACCTCCCGTCGTTCTCCTATCAATCTAGCAACGAAAGGCGTTTACAACTTAGCAAACGTGAAGCGAATGACAAATTACAGACCGAGTGCTAATGTAATACAACGTCACGAATTGTGTAAGCAAGCTAAAAAGGTCTGAAACAATTCGTTTCCGATTTTTGCAGTCGTTTTTACGTCTGTAAGATGACATGTTTAATATTAGTTTCTTTCTTTCTTGTTCATTTGTTAGTTACTTCAACGCTAACTGTAACCTCTATCATGCGTCTTCCTTAACCAAAAAACGTACCAATTTTATTTCCTGCAGTGTTTTCGCTTCACTGCTTTCGAAATGGGGAGGGGGAGAGCACACCTGCACATTTCACGCTTGCGTCTGCTCAATGCTTATCATCGTGCGAATTTCTGGCCAGGCTTGGCCATAGGTTTTTTGCCATCATGTGTGGTTGGCAACACTTATCGGATGCAGTGGAAGAAGCGAAGCTAGCAGCACCTGTGCTCACCTGTTCTTATCTTCGCTCGTGCCCGCTCACGCTTTGGCTCCGGGAGCCAATTCATGGACAGGCCTGATCTACAGGGTGCTGCTATGTATGAACAAAAGAAAAATGTACGAAAATTTCCTTTTTCGTAAAACGAATGAATGGTACACAGTTCTTTGCTTAAATTTTCAAGCGACGAAACTTCAAACAGTAAGTGAATCAAAGGTAACAGAAATTGATACAAAATACAGCTGTAAAATGCCCGGACTTCGTATGAGGAGAATTGAAGTTTATGTAAAATATTTGGAAGTAAAGAATGAGATATTTGGAATAAATGACGAACAACGCATTTGGCTTTGCCGTCTGTGTCGATTTCTAAGTCAGCTGACATCAAAGAGAAGAATAAGATTTATACAATTTGGAAATAAAGGAATGACCCCATGTAAACGTCGCCAATACCTAGTGACCTACTTGCTGGCAAATGTCGATCGTCGCTTTAGCGACGCGCCGAAAGCTTGCCGCTAGTGTGTCACTGGTTGCAGGGTTTCGTCGAGTCGAAAGAGATATCTTAGAGTTGGGGTGTTGAAATTAATACCACGTAGCAGCGAGAACTTCATTTTAGTCCGCGCTCCTTCTTCGATTCGTCGCGGAGAATCGCGAAGGGACAAACAGGAACTATCGCCAGTCATGTGCATCCGGTTATTATTTTTTCCTGACGAGTTGTTTCTAAAGTTAGCTCTAGAGTAACCTCTACCTCTACATCATAAAGTGAAAAATCTTGAGAGGGGTGCGTATAATTGTATGAATTTACATGGCAAATGTCGCCGATCATTTGAAAGTGAATATGAGAAAACCATAAAATAAAGTAAATAGACGCATGTCATTTTCTTATTAAATTACATGGCGAGCGGATTGTATCTGATCCCAAACGGTTATCGTAGAATATATACGGTTGCAGGAGCACTCTGATTAGCCAAATTAAAAAGACCTCAACGATTTAGCCCTCTACAAGCGATGTTTTCTTCATCACCTCCATGGCCAAGTTGGAAGAGCACGCATTTACTAATCAAAAGGTTGGTGGTTCGCGCCCACTCCGTGATTGTTTTTTTTACTTAATGTTTTGTGTTTTTTAGACTCACCTTGATGCAAACAAATCACGCATATCGGCGATAGGGGAACAATTTTGTTGTTGATTGGCGTTTCGTTACATCTGTACCAGTGGTGGGCTGCTGGTGGTATGATTTTCAAAACGGAAGTGGGACCACCGCGAATTGTCACTGCGGGGCCGACAATGTTTGGCGAGATGTCGCTAGTTGCCCATTGGTGGTCCACTGACGGTAACTGCATGGAGGAGTGAAATAAATAACGAAGAACAACCTTTTTGACCTTGCCATCTGTGTCGATTTCCAAGCCATCTGACATCAAAGCGAAGAATAAGATTATACGATTTGAAAATAAAGGAATGAGTGAAATAAATAACAGCGTTGTCACTATCAATTCCTGAACCAGCTGGCTTAAGTCTTCGTCCCTAAATTTGGAGTTAAATATCATTCAGACTGTCATCAATCATCTTAGTGACCCCAAAAACTAGGAATTCGATATTAATCTAGGCCATTTACGATTATTTTTACATGTCACCCCTTTCCAACTAACATTTCGTCGTAAACAGCATCAAAAGTACATTATTCAACTCAGCGACCGAGAAAATATTGATCGCACTCCAATATTGTTTTCGACTATTTTTACATACCATTCCTTCCCAAATCTCATACTAAGGGGGGAAAGCATTTGGAATTAAAGGGTATCAAGAGTATCACTATTCATCTTAGCGACCTAGGAAACTATGGATTGGACACTAATATCGCTCGCTTTCGTGCGTGTCACCCCTTCCCACCCTTGCATTATATCCATTCCGATGGGGGATGAATTTGGATTTGAACGGAATCGGGAGTGTCTCTATCATGTTCAGCAACTCGGAGAAGTATGAATTGAATTATGAATTAATATTTGTCATTTTGATTATTTTTACCTGTCACTCTCCCCTTCCCATTGCGGAATATTTAATAAGATCATAATTTATCCAGGATCCACTTATAAACCAAAAATCATCATTATCAGTTGAGTGGAGTAGGTAGAGGTAGCCATCAAACATCGTTACATTATTTTTTTTATTTATATAGAAAATGTTCCTCCTCCTACCCCTTAAAACAAAAATTTTCAAAACCAATGTGACACGTTTATCTATATTTTTAATGAGAAGTACCATACACATTTTTAAATCTTTCTAAGTTGATAAGCTCGTGATATACTGTGTTTTTGGCATACATTTGTGAACTTCCTCTAACTTCTTACGGTTAGAATAAAAAAAGAAACTTCCATTCGGAAAAGCTGGTGTGATAAAAACCTAGGTAAGGCTAAGGCCCACTCAAGTATTGAAAATCATCCAAATCAGTTCAACGATCAAGGACTCTTTTTCAAATCTGTAATCTGATACAAATCTGTAATGTCATTCCTCCCCACATCCACCCTTACTCTTTCTCACCCGAGATCAATGGAGTCTGAGGTTGAAGTTGGACGACGTCGGGGGTGTCACTATCCATTTCAGTCAGCCCTAAAGTTGAATGGATACTAACATTGGTCATTTTCGATTATTTTATACATCTATTCTTTTTTATCCGCATTGGTGGCGATAATGGAGAAATTATTACTTTATTGGCACCGGGTTATTTCAGTATTCATCTCAGCGACCGCGAAAACTATGGATTGGACACTAACATCTGTCTGTGTTTTAAGATTATTTTTAAGTGTCACCCTTCAACCCTACCTTTCACTCGTGCTCACCCCCATACCAATACTGTGATAAAAAAAATCTAAGTTGTGTTATGATGCAATCACGTACTAAACAACATCAAATTCGGTGCAGCAGTCTAGGAGGAGTTAGCCGTCACACATTTTTACATTTTATTATTAGATATAAATAGGTAGATTGTGTTTGACACAATTGTTTCAGTTTTGCTACACGGCAACTTCACTGTTAGTGTTACGTCAATCTTCTGAGCTTTTCTCTAGGTGATTAAAATGACCTTTTTGTCTCCTACGGTAATATACAGAACAACAAACGAGTATGCTCATGCTCTTTGGTCACGAATATGTAATATTCCGTGCAAAATCACGTAGAACAATTACATTTTGAGAACTAAATGTTCAAAGAAGATCAAAATATCGCTTGTTGTTTCAACTCTGAACATAATGGATTGATGTATATTCATTCTAGACAATAGTTGAAATCATTTCAAGCAGTATTCTGAGTTCTGCACATACATACATACATACATACATACATACATACATACATACACATACACACACACACACACACACACACATATATATATATATATATATATATATATATATATATATATATATATATCAGCCAATGCATTATACAATACAGCTAGACCCGTGTTCGATTCCCGGCGGGAGCGCATGTGGTTTGGATTCCACGTTAATCAGTAGGTCCACGTCTCATATAGCCTCGCTGCTGGAAGGGACGCTAAACTAAAATCAACTCAACTCAACTACAATACGGCTACTTTTTGAACGATGTCTTTCGATTGACATAAGAAGTGTGGGTCACAGCAGAACCGCTTGCCAAATGGTGCAGTGCTAGGAATCTCACTAGAGCAGTCGGTGTGATGTTTGAGTGTAGAGTGAGGAAGACCAGCAATGTGTCATAGTTTAATAGACGCCAGATTGTGACGGCCAGACGACTCAGCATGCTTTTGTAACTTACGAACTAATAGATTTTTAAAAATGCTAAAATTTTTACGATTTGAGATATTAAATGGCTGTAAGCAGTATTATAATTGGCATGTGTATCAAAACCATCTAAACTGAATGTGATACTTATACAAGCACTTTTGTAAACCAAATTCCTTTGGAAAAGTCAATTTTGAATTCCTTGTAAGTTCCTATTCATTCGAAATACCTCATACCATAATCGTAGTATTCAACGCTAACGTACTTTGATTGTGTACTGTCCTGTTCGTTTTATTCACCTTATCACTGTCCTACAAACCTCCAAAATTTGGACCTTCCTGAGTGTTTGTGATATTGTAGCGTTAGTTGCAATACTAAGCAATAAGTATGGTATTGTTTGTGTTTGCTTAATATGTACATTTGAAGAATGTAACATCTTGACCTAGTGACTTCAAAAAATGAAATTTTATCTTGGGTTTTCAATAATGTTAGTTTAATAGTACTGTAGAATATGTCGAACAATGTTTCGCTGCTGGTGTTTGCATAAAAAAGTTTTAAAAAAGTTTCCCATCGAAGGTTGGGGAGGATTATCCTATGCTCATAGAATTACTTCACATACCTAATTTAAAATAGTATAATGACAATACAGTATATGTGTTTTGATGTAGTAAAAAAACACTGGATTCGTACAATTCGAAGTAGAGGAATAACTTTGATACACAAGGGATATAAAATATACCCTAGGCTATCCTGTATTGTCTTCAAATATCAGCTGTATTGTTTGGAACGGAACTGTATTCTTTGTAATTTTGTAAAACTCATGTTGACAGCTAACTTATTTATTTACCCATTTCTCAGACACTGAAATATTTTGTATATGAACTAGTTTTTTAAAGGAGTTTGCTTTTACCATCTTTATATGTTTATTCTGTTGTGTTTATTCTGTTACCATCTTTATTGTTTGTGTTTGTTTCCTTACATGTTTACTTTGTTCATGTGTTCGTCCGGGGGACACAAAATCTCATGAATATTAAGTGGATCACTATTAATTTTCAGCAGGATGTTGTTGGTTAAAAGTTAAGAAAATCGAATTTTTTTGATACCGGTGATTCATCTAATTGCTTCCAAGATATGGACAATCAAAACCCGTTTCCCCAGATGTAAATCCCTGGCTTTCAGGCAACCTTCTCAGCGATAAAGTTATGTGGGTTGCATGCATTCAAGGCATAAATATATACTATTTATTATTACGGAGTTTGGTTTATGATAAACTTGGAAATGTTTATGGGAGCCCCGTTAAAACATTTAAACTCCAATTTTCACGTTATGTAAACTATGGCAAACCAAACTTCTTCATGTGATGTACACTGTGACATAATTACTTGTTTTTTTATAAAGAAAAAATTTTGCCATTACTTACCTGTTTTTGTCGTTAGCAAAAAACGTATCTGGCACCCAAATTTTCTCAGCAAAGTCCCCTGATAGTGTAAGAATTTCTTGGTCGTTGCTAAAAGCAAGCCGCTCATCTTTCCAGTACTGGTTTAAGTACATTGTTATGGTATAATCCTAAAAAATAATAATAATAGCAATGATAATAATAATAATAGAAAGCAAATCACTCAGTAATTATACGAACACATTACATTACTTTTTTTAAAAAAAATACTAGTTACATAACCTTGCTAATCATTTATGCCGTGTCTCTCTGGAAAAGAATACCGTTGTGTGAAAGAATTGAAGAAAGGTGTTAGGAATAAGAATTTATTTTAATAGTTTTAAAACTATAAAGAATAAAGCTCTTTCCTAAGAGAGATGACTGGCTGCAACATTGATAAGGGACTTACTTTTGAATAGCATTAAGCACCAATTTTATATTTTCTATATTAACCAGTTTTGCTTACTACTCGCAAAACAATACATTTAACTTTAAAACTAAAACGGGTAACTATTTCACCAGCTGTCGACTTTGACCTTTTCAGACACTATCAGCGTCCAGACAGGTTTAACATTCAAACTTTGCAATCAGAATATCTTGGGTTCGAATCTGGTAGCCGGTCATTCTGACTTAGACTTTTCCTCAGTTCTAGCAGATGAACGCTGGAATTGTATATTTAAATAGAGCCTCTGATTGACTTCCTTTCCTACTGTTGTTTTTATAGCCATTATATATTGACTATTTTAATCAAATTGGCTTTGCACGCAGTAGATTGAACGTTTATTAAATAAATTAAATTCGGTATATTGCAAGAATCCGTATACCCACACACTAGAAGCTAGCCCTACATGTTTTTACTTTAAACATATGTTTTTACGACTTAGAAACGAACAGTAGCAGACTCCAGATGGAAAGTGACTTTCAGGAAGAAACGAAGAAGACACAGAGAACCACAAAGTAATCCGACAACTCCTCCCCAGGTTCTCCCTCCAGAAGGACGGCTATAAAAGCGAACGACGGGACCAAGAAATCATCAGTGCCAGTGCTGATCGTTTACTTACAACACCTTCACCCGAGGGCGCCATGGGCTACGGAGTGTAAACCTTTAATACCTGCTCCTGAGTCTGCTGTCTACAGAGTATAACAACCCGTCTGAGGTCGCTCTGAGCTAAGGCAAACTTCCTTTCTATCTGTGAGGCGCCGAAGGGCATGCATAACCTACACTGAAGGTATTTATTTAGAGTATTTAAAGATTTTGAGAAAGACTTGTAGAAACTTCGTACAAAAATTATATAAGACATTTTACAATAAAAGAGTGAAGGGTTAAATTTTTCCCGTGTACGTTATTTTGATTTTACCTTCAAAATATTACAATATTGATATCTGGAAACGAAGCGAGAAAACTACGTATAAGTCAACTGTAATAAGCAATAAATAATTTTCAAAACAATTCAAATGTAACCCTAAGGTCTTATTTCAAAACGTACGCGTTTTACAGTTATTTCATTCAAGTTATAAAATAGTAAGAAGCAGAAACACTACTATTTAACATAGTAGTTATTTGTAAATACATTTGGTATTTCCTCTCTAATTTATCATAATTTTATTTTTTATAAAAGTAAATGACATATTCTTCCGGGGCAGATCGTAGAAGATCCAAGTTATTTTTCTAAATATTACAAAGAGTGCAATTTCAGCAGAAATTCAGTTCATAACAAACTGATTTGTACTAGGGATGGCCAAAATTTTCCGGAATCCGGATTCCGGAAATTTTGTTTTCCGGAATCGGAAAATTTACTTTCCGGAATTCGGAAAAATTCCGGATTTCGGAAAAATTCCGGAATTCGGAAAAATTCCGGAATTCGGAAAAATTCCGGAATTCGGAAAAATTCCGGAATTCAGAAAAATTCCGGAATTCGGAAAAATTCCGGATTTCGGAAAAATTCCGACATTCGGAAAAAATCCGGAATTTAGAAAAATTCCGGAATTCGGAAAAATTCCGGAATTCGGAAAAATTCTGGATTTCGGAAAAATTCCGGAATTCGGAAAAATTCCGGATTTCGGAAAAATTCCGACATTCGGAAAAAATCCGGAATTTTTCCGAGATCCGGAATTTTTCCGATTTTACTTTCCGGATTCCGGAAAGTAAAAATTCTGGAATTGGCCATCCTTAGCTAGTAGTTGTTAAAAGAGAAACACAATAATGAATAGGCTATATATACTGTATTAATTTCTTGTAGTTGGATATGTCTTTATCACTTACGTAGACAATTGCTACTGCAGTTATTTACTACTTTATGAGAAAGATCTTATTTTCACACACAAAAAAGTCGCCGGTATGTCTCAAACATTATCGCGTTCCCACATGCAGCTGCTCCAAAGCACTGCAAACTACTTTTTAATCAGGCAAAAGGCAGTGAAGGAAAATAAATCTCAACAAATATTCTAATAACATTCGCTTATTGTCAACATACCTACAGTGAGCGCAGAAAGTGTTCGTACACCGTGCATAGTTTATATTGAAAACAGCTAGCATGAGAACGGGAGGTGGAAAAATATATATATAACCAGAATTAAGACTACACATTCATACATTTTATTTCTATATACAAGAGAAAGGCCGAACAAACACAATCACTGTTTTGTTCAGAAGAAAAGAGAGAATTCCTTTTTTGTAAACGCAAAAAGTCACCGTACACTTATGATTGAATTAATGCTTATAAAGTATATTACGTTATTTACTATTTTGTGGGATTACCCTGTGCGTTAATGATTGTCTGTAATCTTCGTGGCATTGATTTCACCTGTAGTAGTTCGTAGTTCTGTAGCTTCGGGACTGATTATGTCCCATTCTTCTTGAATAGCTTTTCTTAGGCCTTCTTTAGTAGACAAGCTGTGCCTTCTGATTCTTGTCTCCAGAACAGATCATAGATGTTCTATGGGGTTCATGTCTGGGGATTGGGGAGGTGTGCGAAGCTGTTTCAAGGTATTATAGAGTCAGGGGCGGGTCCAGAGGGGGCAATCGCCCCCCCCCACAAGAGGAAACTCTTATTTTATACATAAATAAACCCATCCATAACAAGTTTGGAGCTCTTAAAAGTAGCAGTATTACCGCCGACCGCCCCCCCCAGAAGTCCGTCCTGGATCCGCCCCTGGCAAACCTTGCAGACAGGCCTTGTTCAACAGTACAAACAATAATTGCGATGTATAATGTTTCTATCACTGTGCGAAACCATAAAAAAATAATAAAAAAAGAACTCGAAGACCAAGAGTGTTGAGTGAACAAGTTAAACGTTACATTATTAGGGAAAGAAAAAAGGTTCCAAAAAGTAGTGCTGTGCAATTGGCAACGGATCTGGAAACACGCGGTGTTAAAGTATCAGCCAGTACAGTGCGGAATATTTGCAGGGTATCATGGTCGGATAGCCAGGAAAATGTTCTGGGTGAACAAGACAAATCGTATAAAGAGACTAAAGTTTGAAAAAGAGTATAAAGATAAGGGATCAGGCTTCTTTCTGGAATAGGGTCATATTTTCGGACGAAAATAAATTTAATTTTATCGAGTCCAATGGGAGGCGTATGGTATGGCGCAAGGTGAATACAGAGATAAATCCTCAAAATCTCGTCTCTAAAGTAAGACACGGAGGAGGGTCCGTGCTCGTCTGGGGTTGTATGAGTGCCTCAGGAGTGGGTCGTCTCCACCTTATCGATGGAGTGATGATCCACAAAGTGTATATTAACATATTAAAGGAATATCTCCATACTAGTGCACAGAAGATGGTTCTTGAAAACAATTTATTGTTCAGCAAGACAACGACTCCAAACATACAGCGGAAAATACTCGATTGTGGCTACTCTATACAGGGGCGGATCCAGGACGGACTTCTGGGGAAGGGGCGGTCGGCAGTAATACTGCTACTTTTAAGAGCTCCAAACTTGTTATGGATGGGTTTATTTATATATAAAATAAGAAAGTTTCCTCATGTGGGGGGGGGGGCGATGGCCCCGATCGCCCCCCTCTGGATCTGCCCCTGAGGTTTGCTATCTTTCTCAAAGACTTACCCTTCTTATGCACTTTAATAATTATTTTTCTTGTCTCCTCATTTGTTTCTGTTCGGTTGCTTCCCATTTTGACAGCCCACCGTGCAGTTTTTTCACTCCTATTCACAACTAAACTCATTCTGTTACTCGTCATGCTATACAGAGGTGTATACTCAGGTGAATACTAGTGAACCCCAGTTGTGGTATCTTTGTTTCGTATTCGTACGTCAGGTGTACGATCACTTTTTGCGTCTACTCTATATATTTTCTACGGAATTTATTTACTTTCTGACCATTAAACTTGTCTTTGTGGTTCTTTATTGATATATTCATAAAGCTTAGTTTTCATTATTCATATTGTGTGTGTTATTACACTTCTTAAATTTTCTGTTTCTTTTTCGCAAGCATTCTCGTTTCAATAGCATAGGTGTACGAACACATTTTGCGCTCACTGTATGTACAGTAAATACAAATTTATAATTTTTGACTTTACGAAGTATACAATGTAATTGTTCAATAATTAACATAAGCAGGCATTCATTAATTTATATTAATATAATAGTTAACAAAACTAATAAGCGGGTGATTGATGACTCAGTGGTAGAGTTTTCATCTATGGTATTCTAACCCAGGACATGTGCGTTTTCGATGGCTAATTTTGTGTTCGAAAATTTTCCCGGTGGTACTCTTGGTTCCCTTTCTTATATTTGTTCCATCATCACTCATTAACGAATTTAGTTTATCAAAACTCTATAGCCATATATTCATTCTGTCCGTCAGTGAAACAAACAGTCTCAAGAACTATCTGATGGATTACCAATCAATTTTGGCCATGATGTACAGAGTCAATAGTTAAGAATCGAGTTCCCTGATGAATGTAATATTCAAACCGGAAGCGGTACAAATCAACCATTTCCGGTTTTAACGTTAATCATTATATAGTAAATATGGTAATAGATAGCGAGAAGCGGTTTCCAGTAATCGACATATATAACATTCATGTAGATAGCATGTTACCCAGTTTGTGCATCTGCTGAAAATAATGAGCTTAGGTATTTAGAGAGCATTCTCCGCTTTAGAAAATGTGTGCTTGGTAAAGAATGTAGAGATTTAGCTGAGTCAGGCACGTAGCTAGAATATGGTAATAGGAAGGGGGGGGGGGTCTGTCACGAAATACTATGGTTATTTACCAGGGGCTCAATCATTCTAAACTATTTTATTTTCAACATATATTGATTCGTTTAGCCAAGATTTCTAATGGGGGCATGATATGAAATACTGTGGTTACACACCAGAGGCTCGATCAATCTAAATATTTTACTGACAACATACCCATATTGATTGGTTAGGACAATAAAATGAGGATATATTAGTAAGTATTTTAATAAGAAGCTATGAAGAAATCTCGAGTAAAAGAATATAAAAAAGTATTGAAAAAGATATCGTCTTCCGAGGTCATTCGAACGGTGTCGAGAATTTTGCGTCTGGGAAATTTGCGCCCTACCTCAAGAACAGGGAAAATTGCGCCTGCGATGTACCTCCACCGGGAAGTTTGAGACCTGCGAAATAAAAGAACCTATTGGAGCTTACGCATTTCCTCGGAGGGGCTGACATTACAGCATAAACAATCCTCCCCCCACAACCATGCCATTTGTGATTTATTTTCATTGTGGCTATATAAGGGGAGAATAAACTTCAATATAAGCCAAAAGAACACAACGGATCAACGCAATCACTGCTTCTTCCAGAGATGATTTTGGGGGAACACTGGCCTCCCCAGAGCTCTCAGAGTGCCCCCTCGGAGGAGACCAAAATAATACGTCTATAATATAATAATAAATAGAATAGTACCAGCAGTGACCCCCCTCCGGAATACTAAATGTGCCCCCCGGAACATTTTTCCTGAAAGAACGACTGAACGCAATTGTGTGTTTGAAGTGTAATTCCAGCAAGTAAACACACTGTACATAGTTTTCTTGATAATATTACTGAACTGATTTTACATTCACTTTACATTTTCTTTTCTATATTTTGTGTCCTGAAAAGCCAAACAACTCTCAAGGATTGTGAACAGAGATATCTGGGTAGAGCCAAACAGCCTTTTGTAGATTAAATTATACTCTTTGATTATATTAATAAATAATTATATATCAGTCATTTATACGTTTATTGTAAATTTTGTAGTATAATGAAAAATTGTATTTGTATGGATTGCCCTTTAGTGAACTAAAATTGTATTTTTTTTTTCATTTGTTCGGAATATTATAACGGATGGAGTAACTCACTGAGACGATAAGAGGCAAGCCTAGTTCAAGTGCGAGTGGAAGTTACTTTACACAATACAATAATAAGTTGAATTGTAGGGCGCTAACATCCCAGTGCAAATATATAGCCGGCGCATTTTCCCCTCTTTTTGGGGTAGGGCGCAAACATTCCAGTGCAAATATATTGCGAGTGCATTTTTTCCTATTTTTGTGGTAGGGCGCAACATGCTCGCATTCAAGGAAAATATAATGTCCGTGAAGTTGACAAGCCACTTATGTCAGACTCCAATTTCGACTTTAAACGTCGCTAGTGCTACGTTAGTGTTCGATAGTGACGCAAATCGTTAGTACTCCAACTGCATGCCAACACGCCCACTTCTAAGAATCATCTCAAAAGTGAGGTTAACCATTAGAGCAAGTAAGTGCTCATTGGTGCCATTAACATTAACGTTAAAGCCTCCATCGTACGACCCTTTGAGTAATAATAACACCACGTTTTTTGCTAGTCTCAATGCGTCCCTATATTATCGCGAATATTCTGACGTGCCCAAGTTAGTTACTTTTTTTTGGGGACTATTGTTTATGTTATTGTTTATTGTTTATTGCTAGTCTGCAGAGTAGTCCTTACATTAATATGCCATTGTCCTTGATAATCATTGCGTATTTACAAGCAATTTGTTATTACTGTTAGAAGATATCAAAAAACAACAGATAAAATCTACTACTTAACGGTTCATATTTTTCTTTTACAGTACATAAACGATTAATAATAATAATAATAATAATAATAATAATAATAATAATAATAATAATAATAATAATAATAATAATAATAATAATAATAATAATAATAATAATAATAATAATAAGACTATTCCAGCATAAAAGTTATCAATTGCATCACACTGGCAACAAGCGACGCATATTTTAACTTCATAAAAAATCGTTTCTCACGATTTTCTGGAAAACTACGTATGATAACATCTTCATTATGTCAAGTTGTTTATCTCAGTGTGATATATGTCTTACCTCCGGACAATATCACAGTAAAACAAAAATTAAATATTAGGAGCACATCGTACTTTTGGACTACATCTCATTAACCATGGGAAGATTGAGTAGTGTATACTTTAGGATGTAAGTTTCAGCTTAACTTGCATCATACATTCTTAGGATTACAAAAAGGAAATTTGTTCGTTTGCATTTGAACAAAATTCTTAGGATTACAAAAAGAAAAAATAATTATTCCGAATTCCGGAATTTTTTCCGAAATCCGGAATTTTTCCGAAATCCGGAATTTTTCCGAATTCCGGATTTTTTCCGAAATCCGGAATTTTTCCGAATTCCGGAATTTTTCCGAAATACGGATTTTTTCCGAATTCCGGAATTTTTCCGAATTCCGGATTTTTTCCGAATTCCGGAATTTTTCCGAATTCCGGATTTTTTCTGAATTCCGGAATTTTTCCGAATTCCGGAATTTCACCGAATTCCGGAATTTTTCCGAATTCCGGAATTTTTCCGAATTCCGGAATTTTTCCGAAATACGGATTTTTTCCGAATTCCGGAATTTTTCCGAAATCCGGAATTTTTCCGAATTCCGGAATTTTTCCGAATTCCGGATTTTTTCCGAAATCCGGAATTTTTCCGAAATCCGGAATTTTTCCGAATTCCGGAATTTTTCTGAATTCCGGATTTTTTCCGAAATCCGGAATTTTTCCGAATTCCGGAATTTTTCCGAAATCCGGAATTTTCCGATTTTACTTTCCGGATTCCGGAAAGTAAAAATTCCGGAATTGGCCATCCCTAATTTGTACGAACGAAAGCTCGGTGTTTTGTGATCCACTTCAGGTAATACTGGTTAACGTCAATACAAATTGTTAAAGCATGCATGTTTGCTTTAACAATTTGTATTGTAAAAAGCATTATCCAGACTTTAGTTGACACTCAAAGTCCATTCAACTAATTTTGATATTGCTCAGTTAGTGACAGATATTTTATTAACATTTTATCTTAAATATATGCATTATATGAGTTTAGTCAGAAAAATTGTAACTACTTTTAGCAAAAAATAAATCCCTTTGAGTTTTATAACTTTTAGATTGGCAGTAAATAAAGCATGATATTAATTCGTTTATAGCCCTCCTTCAACATTGAAATACAATACAACCAATTTTTAAATTTTAGAGAGGAATTAAGTAATTATTCAATGGAGTGAAAAACTTGAGTAATGTTCTGAATTCAGACTAACTGAAAGCAGTGTAGCAAGCTTCTACCATTTGACTTATCCATATACTGGGATATGTGTGGCTGTATGTCCTTTCTTCGTGTATGTGTTCTATGATAACGCTAGTACAATTCGTTCAATTTTTTTAAAAAACTTTGTATATATCTTTCTCCAACTTCCAAAAGTATTCCTGTTTGTTGGAGCAGAGATCATCACCATTAAGAAAGCAAAACGAGGCAAGATCGGATGAAAGTTTGCATGTAAACATCCAAAAAATTTTACAGTATAGACTACATAAAAAATATTAGATTTTGACGAAACTTAGTCTATATTTTCTTTAATATTCCTCAACCACCTACATTGATTGCGGCGGAAATAGGTCACGAATAAGTGGGCAAAAGATGGTAAAATCCACTCCATATTGCAGGTTTGCGCACGTACATACAACAAAATTTTGTAATAAAAACTATAAAAATATTTATGTTTTGATTAAATATTGTCCGTATTTTTGGCAGGACTTTTCAATCATCTCCACTGGCTGTGATTGAAATCGATCAAGAATAAGTGAATGCCAGGTGGTAGGTTTTCTAAATGTCAAAATATCTTATTTGAATATTATGATCATCCAAAATTACTTGATTTTGATACTATATGGCGCATTCTTCCCTTAAGGCTTCCCAATTAATCCTTATGTCTGGGGTTAAAATCAATAAAGAATAAAGTGGTGGATACCCCTCCCCCAATTTTAAAGTATGTTCCTCGGTAGTTTTCCTATTTAACTGGGGATTATCGGAAAATTTTAATTATCACCATGAACTAGCAGGGATTCGCCCAAGAAAAAAGCTACTAGCCAACATCCCACAATAAAAATCGTTTACTTACCTTCGGTATGACATTAAATTCTCGCCCGCACCGATGAACAACTCGCCCCGGGCGAGTGGTTATTTGCATCCCTGTTAAATAGAGTCAGAATGTTGAATTTTATACTCTTTATTGAGAATTCTCTACACAATCTTCGTGCAGAGTTACTCATTTCTATCATCGTTTTCTAACCTGTCGAAGGCCGTCATTGTAGAACTCCGCAAATCGCATGAAAAACCATTGGTCCATCTACATTATGACGTCACCTGAGTTGTCAAAATGGCAACCTCAAAGTGAATTCTTCATCTATGGGAACAGGAAGAAGTCACTTGGTACCAGGTCAGGAGAAAGGGTTGGATTCGGTAATATTTTAAAGCTACTTCTAGTAGCATCCACTAACGCTGCTCGATATCCATGAACGAGTACATTGTTCGCAAGAAGACAGATTTCTTTGGTGAACATACCGTGACGTTTTTGATTAATAACATCTTCTAACTTCTCAGAAATAAAAGATCGTTTTCACCTTTGCCTTTTAGAGGAGGTGAGGGAACTTCCACTCCATGCTCATTTCTTGTGTCTCAGGATCATCTAGATAGTCCAAGATTCATCCACAGTTAGAAGAAATTCTCTTTATCATGCTACAAAAGATTCAACAAGTGATTTGACATGTCACGCTCTGTAGTTCTGTGAAGAGGAGTCAGCAAACGCAAAACACAACGTGCTGATACCTTAGACATGTGAAATTCTTCATGAAATATTTTACACTAATCACGATAACTGAGTCCACTTTGCTGCTATGGATGATTATTCGTCAGTCTTCTAGCCTCAGCTCTTCGATTTTCTTTACTGTGGTGGTGTTGTCCATGATTGATAGACGCTCAGGATTTGGATCATTTATCTGGAAATTCCTCTTTCACCTCATGAACAGTGTCGCAGAATGGAAAGTCACAACCATACACAAGCTTCATTTATCATAAATTTGCCGGACGCTGTTATCTTTTCAGACACAGAAACCTAATCACGTTACGAGCTTCTATCTTCTCAATCTTCCACTTACTGACAAATAACTCCACTTGTATAGAAAGTACATGCATACATGCATAATTTTCATTAAATCATACATACTAAGACTGATGTCTACACAGACTAAGTTACATCAAAATTACTCAATAACTTCTGTGGGATAATTACTAACTAAAAATTAATGCTGAAGCAATATAACGCATATTTCCTTTGAAGTTTTCCTATCATCCTCACTGCTTTAGTTTAAAACCGGTTGAGAGTGAGAGTAAATTTGAGTCCACCCGTGACTTAGCAAAATACATTCGTCGATAGCTTTGGCCAAAATTAATCAATATTGATAGACTATGGTCAGTCCTAGATTTACATATTTGAAAAAAAAAATACCCGGACCTAACAATACTTGCTTGGTTATTAACTGAAAGTAACCCAATTCACTGACAGAGTATCAATAAAGCAAAAAGGGCTCGGTAAGGTATATTCAAAGATCTACTACTACTACTATTATATTATTATTATTATTATTATTATTATTATTATTATTATTATTATTATTATTATTAATAATAATAATAATAATAATAATAATAATAATAATAATAATAATAATAATAATAATAATAATGTTTTACAAGTTGTATTGATGTTTAGAATGTATGGTTACATTAAAAAAATACATTTATCGAAGCCAGTAGATAAAATTTAAGAGCATATATTAAAGATTTAGAGAAAGAGAAAAGAAATATAGCTGAATTGTGTGATTCTAGAAGAATGATTACGGGTACGACTCCTAAGAAAGAAGTCCACGTTTCAAGATTTCCAAATGTAACCACACAATAAAAAGTCACATAAAACATGTCCACAATGAGCTCCAATATTTTGAAAGTCTATATTTTTCATTTCAGATTGTACAGCTGTGACTCGTGATCGTGAAGGAGAAGGAGCAGCAACTCACAAAGTTTATGTGGAAATCTTTTAGTGCGCGGAATAGCTATAGTGGCGCTGCAACAATCGATTGTTTGGAAATGGAGACTGTTAATGAGCGTAAACAGATGGTGTAGTGGTATGTTGAAACCAATTCAGTTGTTCAAGTGCAATGAAATTTTTATCGTGTGTACAACAATAATCCTCTATCATTCAAGACTATAAAGAAATAGTGTGATCAGTTTTTGGCGACCGGCAATGTTATGAAATCACACGGTGGTGGTAAACCCAGAATGAATGATCAGGTTGTAGAAAATGTGCGGTCATTTGAAAGGAGCCCACAGAAGTCAGTCAGACAACTGACTGAACTTTGTATATCTGTGCCTTGCTATGAAAATTTTATGAGCTGCATTATCATTTTCATGCATAGTATGTATAGTGCATAAATTTTCTTCTCTGCTATTTTGCTTTAAAATGTAGTATCATTGTGGATACTGGATACTCTATATATTAAAGGGAAATGAGAATCTACTAAATAAAATAAGCCTATCTGAAGAGTGGTTTGTTTTCAAACCATATCAATGATTTGAAAGAGAAATATCGGTAACATACACCGTAATCATATTTTCAAAACCTTTCCTCATGCTTAGTAGAGGCACTGTCCGAGTAAGGACCCAGGGCTAAAGCGTCCTCCCCAAGACCATTCTCTCCCATATCCGACCTTGAATATAGTGTATATGATCTGTGTGAATTTTGAAGAATCCCAATTGGCTGGAGTCAATAACAAGAGAGTGAATTTATACCTCCTCCTACACTTAAAAAATACAATACGCAAAAATTCTTTAATTTCTATGAAACATAGTGAAACTTGTAATAGTAGATCGGGGGGAGGGGGAGACAAGATTGTCCACAAACATAAATGTTTCACTTTTTTCTCGTATATTACTATACGATTTATTAAAAAGGGCCCGTTTCTCAAATTCAGGGAGAAAGATGACAGTTACCCCTGTGTCCTCAAATAACGGTCCTAAATAAAGCAATGAAATTGTCCAATAACAAGAACCAAAGTGTTTGATCTCTTCTATAATGCACACTTTTAATATCAGGGATAAAAGTGAAGGAGAACGTGGGGAACTCCGTTTCTCCACTTCCAGAAGATATCAATGGCATCCCTACACTTCCTAAAAATTACAATGGGCAAAGATAGTAACGTGAGAAAGCGTGAAGTCATGCATCTCCCTACCTTTTTAGATCCATTTTTATCCGTGAATAGTATAGATTTAATACGCTATAGAAATGTGAGTAGCAAGAATGAAGGGTTTACTATTTCATTCTATCTCCAAGGCTGTATTAGAGATAAATCTATTGTTAAGTACTGTATGCCCATGTGGGACCAAGCTCAAGGTTTCTGACTCCCTATAATAGACACAGAAATTATAATAGTAAATAAATAAATAAATAAATAAAATAAAAAGCCAAAAAAGTAAACACATCTTTCTGTTGTCTTAAAGTTCTCACTAGTAGAACGAAGGTTCAGAAACAATTTTCCATCTACTTAAAAAAAAGAGAAAAGATAGCAGATGTCAGCTTAACAATACATTCAATTAAAATAGGTAATTAGAAAGTGTGATTTGTATACATACTCCGTAAAACGCTGCTTGAACTGTTTAATTAATATATCAAACAACAACAACAATAACAACATTTTCAATCTCTTGTTCAACGAATAAAATTAAAGCAACACGAATGCGTAAAACAAGAGAACAAAAAAGTCTTCCCTGCTGTTTCTCTGTAGAACATTCTGTGCCGTACAATATTGATTGTCTGTGCTTTGTAATATGAGAAGTAACACGTTTCCAATCACAAACGACACACTACACCGAACAACAAAGAAAACAGTCTCTTTCTCTTTTTTAAAAGTTTCTTTGTTTTTCTTTTTTTTAAATAAACTTTTTCGTTTTTCCATCTTTTTTGGATGTGTATCGAACATCGAATATGATGCCAGCTACAACAAGGAGAAAGAAATGTCTGCAGCCAGTAGATGAAATATTCATAACATTATGACGAATTCAAAACAGATAAAGAAAAAAAAGGTTAGAAAACTTCCCCGACTTCCCTCTTTAAAACTATACTGTAAATTAGTTCCTTATCAATGTACACTGAGAAAAAAAGTCGCATGTAGTGTACGTAAAAACATAGATTGCATGTGTAAGTTCTGTAGTTTGTACAGCAAATGTATAACTAAAAAAAGCATATTTTATACGTACTTTCTGTGTAAGTGTTACGAATAAACGTATTTTCCGTACGAACGAAAGAACTGTATGTAGGCGGCCAGGATCTCACATACATATAGAAGTATGTAACATATAGCTGACGTAAGTAACATATATATATATATATATATATATATATATATATATATATATATATATATATATATATATATATATATATACATCCTGCAATGGCATGATGTAACATCTAAGCGAGAAAAAGAAAATGTGTATTTAGCATATGGATAACGTATGCTCCGTACTGATTTCTGTAGTAAACATAAGGATTCAGTATATTTGGACAACATACCGCTGTCCGGATAAAGGTTTTTAGTCAGTGTAAAATGAAATGATTTTATTCATTTTGAGACGAGTGTGGAAGATAAACATATTAGCCTCGAACGTCTCCGTAAACACCTTAAATAACTTACTTTTAAGAGAAAATTAACCCTTATGGACTTTTTCTATATTATAAGGTTTTTAATAGAACATAAAATATGAACAAAATCAACATATCGAAAATAGTCCGAATAAAAGATCATCCTACGCGTAAACTATACCTTCTGGACTTTCTCCAGAAAGATAAATTATATTGTGTTATAATGCTAGTGAAATATTGATTTAAAATAGGTCCTACAACAAAATAAGTACAACAGTTTCTGATAAAATTGCATGTTAAATATTTTCTAGTACAGAGGTTCTCAACGTTGGCATTAACGCTTCCAGGAGTGTTCTTGTTTCCAAAGGGGGCTCTGGAACGAAAAGGGGCGAATAGAGTATTTAGAGATACCATTACCTGTTAGACTTTTTTATTACTTGGACGAAAGACATAATGCCTTTTACAAAATATCAAAAGTCCAAACTCTTTTACAAATAATAATGTAGATTTCTTAAGATTGATTTTAAAAATTGAAACCTTTTTTTCTAGTTCTTAGACTGCTTCCTCCAAGTCTTTTGTTCAATCTTGTCGATGGGTGGATTGAGTTAAGATGACGGGAGCACTAAGAACATTCACTCAAAGGGACGCTAGGCTCGAAAAAATTGAGCACGACTGCTCTAGTAAAATACTACTTTTCATTTTCGGAGGTGGGAAGAAATTTGGAAACCTTAACCTGGAGAATTTTATAAAAAGTTTAGTTTAAAATTTTGTTCAATAATGGGCATACGTCCAACAGTCATGGTTTACATGTTGGGGCCTGAAACATGTAAATCTGTTGAATTATTGAATTCAATTTGCTTTGACTACCACCATACTTCCTTCATTGCTATTTCTCCTCGAGATTAGAAATATGTATTAACAAAAGCCATACCATGGGCAGCGCCGTAACTTAGATTTTTCCTGAGGGGGACAACTATTAATACCCGTATTTGGTCCCCTAGAAAAAGTTGTTCTTCTATTTCTTAGGCCCCCTCTTTCCATCTTTCTCTTACTCTTTATGAGCCCCCGGAGCCTGTGGGCCCTCCTGCACGGCAAAGTCTGTGGGGCCGTTAGTTACGCCCCTGGGCCCGTTCCATACGTGACAAATTAATTAAGGGAACAATATTGACAAATCTCAAATCCGTACGAATAAATATTATTTCTAGGGCCCCTAATAGTAGGCAGTTTTTACTGAAATGGGCCCACGACTCGTTTTTGTTTTATTTACCTTTTCTGTGCTGTTTTGTTTATGTAATGTAGTAAAACCGTTTGATGCTTCATTTATAAATTCATGTTCATATCGCATATGGAGTAAGAAAATTTTGTCTTAAAATGGACTCCCCTT
Source organism: Thermobia domestica (assembly GCF_964235325.1). NCBI lineage: Eukaryota > Metazoa > Arthropoda > Insecta > Zygentoma > Lepismatidae > Thermobia > Thermobia domestica. The sequence goes on along the minus strand of NC_137456.1, from coordinate 156,690,075 downwards.
GAACGGCTGGTAGTTTCTCTGGGGTGCAGTTGCCCCCTTGCCCGCCACAAGTTACGGCCCTGACCGTAGAAGATGAATGTAGAATACTGAAGGTCAGAATCGGCGAGAAATTTTAAAATGATGCTGGTTTTTCGGGAAAGATACGTTAGTAAATGACTTTAGAAAGGGATGCGCATTACAGAAAAGAAATTTGAAACCTTTTGAATGACTATAATTAATTATTAACACTCAACCAACAATAGTTCTGATAAAGTTAGTTTATACATTGAATACATTTGAGATAACTCCGCGCTGCTGAAAGATAATTGCCAATTTTATAAAATTCATCAAGCTGCAAATAATTTGATTTCTACGATTGTACAAAAGAATGTGAAAACTTTTTTTAAAAGAAAAAACAAAAGTGGCCAAGTATAGAGATTTAAACTTTTTAGCTATTTCAGTATAAAAACCTATTAAGAATCAGGCTGACCAGATATTCTGGTTTCCAGGTAGATATCCTTGTATCCAGAGAAGGTTTTTAATTAAAGATAACCAAGAAAGTTCTGTCGCTTTGTGTGAAGGTTTGTTTTCCATTAGCCCTCACACCGTGAGTTGAATGCGAATGGAGTCAAGACGAAGTTGTTGGTGTAAGTATATCCAACATACTACGTGTTGTGGGAGTTCAGCTATACCGGGAACTTGCTTAAGGACAGAGCGAATATGGACCTCCACAGAGCGTCATAAGGGCATGTATACTGTACAAGTTCAAACTGGGATCAAACCCCACTACATGGCAGAAGATATGGGTGTCGTGACTATGTGGACAGTGCAGTGTTGGTTTAACAAGTTCAAGGACGGTGACGAAACACTCGAAGACGCACCAGTGCGGGAAGACCAACACATGTACAAAACGAAGATCTTGAGAAAACAATAAAGGCGAACACTGGTCAGACATATGAGGAACTGAGACTACAATTCAATGTGAGTGGAAAAACTATTCGGTAGCATCTCCATCAACTTGGAAAGCACTACAAGTTCGATCGATGGGTCTCACATGATTTGACTCCGGGTAAGAAGGCTAAGCTAGCAGCCACCTGTGTTTCTTTGCTTTCTCGTCTGAGGAAGGGGCCATTCCTGGACAGGGTGTTGACATGTGATGAAAAGTGGTTCCTGTACGAAGCTCTACAACGCCGTCATCATTGGTTAGCATCCCATGAACCGGTTCCAAAACAGCCGAATCAGCCCTGCACCAGAACAAGGTCCTCCTGTGTCTTTGGTGGATTGCTGGCGGCATCGTGCATCGGGAACTGCTAGCAGCTGATCAGAGTGTCAATGCAACTGTGTACTGTCAGCAGTTGAAGAAAAAACTCAAAACTCTAGAGCCAGCACTTCTGAATCCTTCTGTTACAGGACAACTATAAGCCCACGTGGCTAGGATGACCCGTGATACCATTGTGCGCCTTGGATGGGAACTATTGCATCCGCCATACTCCCCGGACATTGAACCGTCCAATTATCATCTCTTCTATTCCTTGGATAATCACCTTAGAGGATGCCAGTTCAAATTCCACCAAGTTCTACCATGATGGAATCCAGGGCCTTCGAGAACGTTGACAGAAGGTCGTCTATGATGATGGGGACTATTTTTGATCTTCCAGGTAAGTCTTAGGTGACATATCTATGTGCGAAGGTAGTGGGTGAAACAGCGATAGAACTGTCTTGGTTACGTTTATAGAACATCTGAATGTCTGCGGTTTTTAAAAATTGTCACTTCACTGGAAAAAGTCAAATATTTCAACAACTTAAAGACGGACACGACATTGGAGACAAGTTTCGTAAAATGGTGGAGTTTTGTTTTATGTATTCCAGGAACATAATCATGTTTATGTGGAGAGCATCTTTAGTCCAATAGACATATACTGGATTGAAGAAAAATTCCAATTAAGGTGGATCACTAGGTATTCTCTGTGCTATGCTAAACACTGCTTGAATAGTGCGGTATTGCCAGATAGTGTCGAGTGTTTACTGATTCCAGATAATAAAGGGAGTAATCATGGAATTCTACTTACTGGAGAAATTATTTTTCGACCCTTACCGCGATTCCTGTTTTCGAACTGCAACCCTAGAATTCAGGAATTTTCTTATTATGACTACTACAGTAAACGTACAAATTTGACATCAACGCATTATGGCGTTCTGCGCAAATTTCGTCTCAAAATCTATTTCCTTAAATGTAAATTAATATTTAGATAAAATATGAAGCAAAACACGAAAAACGGTCAAACAATATTTCGTAATAAGATCGTTATTTTAAAATACTTTACACATACAAATAAACATTTCGTAAAACTGAGCACTTCTAATAAGATCTTACAGCAAGTGCAATTTTGTGTGCTCATTGTAAAACAAATCAAATATTTTCTTTTATTTGCTACATTTTTTGATATCAGGAGACACAACCAAATGAATCAGGGTCTTGTGATGTAGCTGAAAGAATACCCTATCTTATAGTACAATATTTATAATATGTAACGTTTCATTGCCCAGTAATTAAGGGAATGAGCTAAAAACATGTACTGACTTCCGGGTGGTGATCCACCTTAAATGTGGTAACATGAAAAAGCACTGCTCATAGTGAAAACACACTTTCATCTTATCCTCTGAGAATTGCATAATTACCTCATGCAAAAAGAGTAACCCTTACAGATAATTCATCTCTCTAAAAAATAAAACAAAGTGTATATATTTTAAAGTAAATTAAATATCATATTTCCATTAAGTTGACAACCCAGACGTTGTTAAATGTTGCACTTCAATTCATTAGTATGTTATACTAATTAATTATATGTATTCCTAGATGTTGTTTTAAATAGCCTATTTACTAACATATAAGTGTGATTATTACTGTACCAATGTTAAGGAAGACATAATAAATAACGTGCTAAAATTGAAGTCTGACCATATCACGCAATGTGTTCCAGTCTTTCAGTTTCAGAATCTGGTCAAGCTAATTAAGATTCAAAAGAATCAGTAAGTGTATGTTGAAATCATTTTTATATTTCTCCCCCTCCTCCACCATGTTGCGTGGCTGAATGAGGATTTAAATGACATCGAAAGTGTCACTGTACATCACAGTAACCCCGAAAACTACGGATTCGACACTGATATTGGTAATTTGCGATCTTTATATATATATATATATATATATATTTGTAAATTATTCATTGTAGCTTTGGAAAATTCAAGATTACTAATAAAACTCCAACTGACCAAAGCAGTATATATATATTTAGGATTATATATTTGTGTTACAGTTTCGGCTATGTAACATTCTTACATTTAAGGTTCTGAAGAACCTGCTCGGACACTAAATTCCACTGTTCTTGTAACTCACACTTAAAACTTAACTTATATAGGCCTAAGGAAAAATAAAAATAAAAATTTGTATAACAAACAATTACATATGAATGTGCTTTTGTAAAAACATTAACTTTACACAACTCCGACGGACAATCCTATTGTTTGTGTATCGCTAGCGCTAAGGCAAAATGTAAAAAGCTTCTGGGGACCGCGTTCTTATTTTTGACGTTCTAATAATCGACGTCCTACTATATATATATATATATATATATATATATATATATATATATATATATATATATATATATATATATATATATATATATATATATATATATATATATATATATATATATCCTCCTTCCCCAAGTTAAGGAGCTGAGTTTAGATTTAAACGCCACTAGAAGTGTCACTGTTCATGTCAGCGAAAACTATAGATTCAACACTAATACTAATCATTTTTGATCACTTTTACGTTCACTGAGAAAAATCTGTTATGCGGACAGCGGTATATTATTCAAATATACGGAATTCTTATGTTTACTACAGAAATCGTTACGGAGCATACGCTATCCATATTCTCCATACGCACTGCCCCTTTTCCCGATTAGGTATTGTATCATGGCGCTGCAGGATGTCTGACATCTAACAACCTTCCGTATATTACACACGTATACGTATGCTACATACGTCAGCTATATGTTGCATACGTCAATCTGTATGTGAGATCTTGACCGCCTGTATACAGTTCTTTCGTTCTCACGGAAGGTAAGTTTATTCGGAACACTCATACAGAAAGTACACTACATATAAAATATACTTTTTCAGTTATACGTTTCCTGTACGTTAAGTCCAAAAACTACAGAGTTTATACATGTAACCTATATTTTTACGTACAGCACATACGTTTTTCCTCAGTGTATCTCCTTCACTCCCTCTACAAGTTGCGGGGTTGAATTTGGGTGTAAACGGGATCGGTAGTGTCACTGTTCAACTCAGCGACCCGAAAACTTTGGATTCGACACAAATATTGGTCATTTTTGATCATTTTTATATTTCTCCTCTCTACTCTCACCCAAGCTGCGGGGATGAACTTGGATTTAAATAGCATTTGAAGTGTCACTGTTCATCTCAAAGACCCCGAAAACTATAGATTCGACACTAATATTGATTATTTTCGATCATTTTTAAATGTCTCACCCGCTCTCCCTTCCTAAGTTGCACCGACAACGTGATATGACAGAAACTACCCTAAGTCCAGACCTCATCTATGTTGAAAATTTGATCGAGATCGCTCGGATGGTTCAAGAGTTATTGAGTCATAAATATAGTCAGTTTAATTTGTACGTATATTGATTTTTATATCATTCCTTCCCCTTTCCTACGTTGCTCCGTCAAAGTAAAATAATGGAAATCATCCCAGGCTCGAACTTCATCTATGTTGAAAATTTGATAATGATCGGTCGGGTGGTTCAAGAGATTAAGAATCACAAACACACCATTTTATAATATACATTTTTAATCTATAAACTAAAGGGTTTCAGGTTTCTTTTATTGTATGATATTAGAATAAAAACGGAATCGGGGTTTCCCCACATTTACGTTACATTGTTTGGTTAACTTTACAATGCCCGCTCCAGTTGGTATCCTTATGCAGTTACGAGAAGTTAACGCAGTTACTTTTAAGAAAATGGGTCCAGACTTTCCTAATCCTAAGCAAATCCGAAAGTACTTTATAATAATTATCCTTGCTATACTTTACCCTACCCTATCATTATACCCTTTTAAAGCAGTCCTATTAATCGATGTGTAGCAGGAGCGTATATTGTAAATGCACCCACATATTTTCAAAGGCGTTTCTCACAAGTGATAATTACTCAGTAACATTATATTATTGTTCTCCCAACACCAAAGAAGGGTAGTCACAGCGATCCTCAGAATTCATTTCACAATAACTGGGCGAAAGGAAAATAATTATTATAACCTTAGAATATATTTCTTTTTAAGCATCTTAATCAGTAAAGAATCAAAACAAAATATGCACGTACAGCATATGCTACAATTTTATAAACTGCAAAAATTTTGTATTGAGTTACACAATGAATATATATATATATATATGTGTGTGTGTGTGTGTGTGTGTGTACAGAGGATTGATTAATTAGTGTGTCAATTATTGGTGAATTCTGAAAAAAAAAACCTAAATCGAAGTGATAACAAAGAAAAAGCTGTATGATATGATTGATTCTACGTCGCAAGCCACAAAATATGCATCAATCAAGTGTCAAGGTCAGAGGTCACGGTCAGACCAAGGTCAAAAGTCACCTTGAGAACCCATTTGAATACACTGAATACAACTCAATGTCCGTATCAAATCATGTTAAACATCAAAATGAAGCAGCGGAACAAGCAAGGAATACTCAATAGCAGTATGAGGTCAAAAATCACAGGAAGGAGCTGTAAATACCATACAGCTTTTTCTTTGTTATCACTTCGATTTACGTTTTTTTTTCAGGCTCTTTCAGAATTTACCATTGCAGTCCCATAAGGAAAAAATTAAAATCACTGAAAACTTTGACCCTATATCTCTTCAATCACTTTGACCCTATATCTCTTCAATCTTCAGTACAAGTGACATGCTTCTACGGCGAAACCAAACTTATGTCCTTCATCTAAAGTTACACCAAATTGCACGGCTATATCTCCTACCACTTTTACACAGTGCACAAATGAAATTGACAAATGAAATTGATATATATCCGACCTTACTTTATCTTATACGTTTTCGGTTAACGTTACGTGACGTTACGTTAATCCATCTTTACTCTATTTTATACCCTATACTTACCTTACTTTATCCTCACAATGTATATAAATTGATTATATTTTTAAAATACTTTTTTATCATAACTTTTAATAATGAATATCAGTATACCTTTCCTTTGCTTTAAAATTTTAAACTTATTCAAGGTAACTTGCAGATAAGCATGAATTACGTATGAATACAAATATTTGATTTCAAGTTGTCTGCACTCGGACGACAAAAATAATACAATAATAAGTAAGATCTTGTGGCAATGTGTTCCCAGTCAATAATGTTTTTATGCTTTCATTTAAAATATGTTTTTCATTTCTCTTCCTATTTACATTATTAACAAACTACATGATAGCTGACATTATTAGCACAGAAATAGTAGAATATTGGCAAATATACTTTTTAGCCTCCTTTTCCATTTCCTTAAACGTTATTGTTTGAGAAAAATTTACCCCTTCCCGCAGCTTAGAATATATGTATTTTGAATACAATGGTAGCTAATGATAAGTACCCCCGTCGATGCAAGCTGTGTCTAAAATTTTATTTTAAATTGTTCAATCGTATCCTCACTTTCGTCATTTTGTGAATACATCATAGGATGCTCTCTTTTAGAGGCAGAATATTTAGTAACTCTGGGACACGTTTCAACTTATTTTCAGTAAGAATTTTATATACCGAGTTCCATCTGCATAAGTTGCAGGGCTCATGGGATACATATTTTTTCGTAAATCTTGTATCCCTTCTCCCATAAGATGTTCGTTTTGGTGAAAGTGACGAGATTAAAACCCAGCTCGAGTCAAGTGCTAATTATTTCAGAAATTTATTCATCCGTTTTCCCGTGATGGTGAAACAGATAACGTCGATGTTATTATCATATATTGGGAAGAACATAGACAATGACCCTTCTAAAGAAAACGACTTCTCTGAAACACTGGAACTGATGATCACTTATTTATAATAAGAACGGTATATGTGAAGTTCCAGACGTGAGAGTTTTTTGATAGCGATGAAGAAGAGACTTACAAAACATCCTCATAGAAGGATATATTAAATAAATGAATTACAATAGCTAGACAGATGATCAATGGAAATATATGATTATGGGATAGTTAGTGTAATAGGACTGTGGGAAGAAACAGGAGAACCACGTGAAAATCGTCGGACAAGATGTTGTCCACAATAAACTCACATAGTCTGAGAGTGGAACAATGACTCCTCACATTAGAGATGAACGATTTTACCACAAAGTCATCCTACCCCTAGCTATCTGTTTATACCTGCATTCAACAAGTAAGTTCAGTTTATTTTTTCTATATTCCCTTACCTGGTCAGTCACTAGAAATTAAACATTCTTGAAAAATATGAATAAAGCAAAATCTGTTTGAACACCTTTTTGATTGGTTACATACGATATGAAATATCAAGTTTCTTTTTGCATGTAAATTTCTCACTGGATCCGTTATTTTATTTTAAACGTAAATAGTTGCGAAAACTTTTGTTTTTTAGCCGTTATAGTACAACTAGATTTATTGACAAAAACTGAAGTAATACATTATTTTCAATCAAGATATCTCACTATTGAAATCACGCAAAGCTGATATAATCACACTGTAACATATATATCGCATGACGAAAGTTGAAAACTTTTCAGATAACTTCCCAAAATGTAAATAAATTAAACTCTGAATCTACTCTTTAGAAGACTTATTGCGATTTTAAAACATGGGTCGATAGGAGAATTTAAGATGTTTTACGAAATAGAATAGATAAATAAAATGAATAAATTAATAATAATAATAATAATAATAATAATAATAATAATAATAATAATAATAATAATAATAATAATAATAATAATAATAATAATGTGTCGTTAGCTATTCACATAAATTGTCAGTAGCGAGAAGATATTCGTACTTGCTTGTGATAATTCTTAATTAGAATAGATCGACTATATTGTCAAAATAAACGTTGGTAACTAAATTAAAAATAACACAATTGAACAGACATAAAAGGAAATGATATGCTGTGTATTTATATTAAATCGAGACATATCATTCAGATAAATGTGTACATTTCTTTAATATTTCTTTCTATCTTGTTTTGTGTATGTGTGTGGGAATGAGATGGGTTTGATTGTAAGAATAAAAATAGCACAGATTAATGTCTAGAATTTAACTCAGATGTATGGGATTTTAAGGACATTATTCTATAGCTCTGTAGTCTTGACCAAGCGCTTAATCAGTGAAATTGGAAAAGTATTAGAATCGAAAGAAAGTGCTAGATCATCTCAGTTTAACTATTATATTTTTGGATTCCATGAATTATATTGGATCTAATGTGACGTCATCATTTCCAGAAGAAAGAAATAAGACATCCGAAGAAAGCGTGGAAATTAATGATGGAAATCTAGAAGTATTACTTCCAAAGAATTAGAAGAGACTTTTTGATAGTGGTGTGCCATTGAATTACTTCTTGACATTTCGATTCGGATGCAGTATATTTTGTTTTCTTCAGTATGTTAGCTAACAACGTCATAGGAAACTGATTCGAATACTGTCAGAGAGTGAAAATTTCGTACGAACTACAGCACCAAGAACTTCAAGTAGATCTCCACATTATCACCATGATTGAATAAATGCCAAGATGTCTATCCAATTTCCCAATAACACATATCAGGCGAACCACAAAGAGAACAGGCCATTTTGACCATAAGTCATCAGGGGAATGAACGCATGCTATCTGTATCACAAAACACAATACTTTCAGAACGGACCTAAGACGCTAGTTTCACGCGAGTAATATATTATCATTTACAGGAAGAATACTTTTCTGATACCACTGTTTTCTTTGGAACAATTTCTTCTTCGTATGGTACAGAAAACAAAAGTATTAGATACGTAAAAACACCTCAATGAGCCTGTGTATGGAATTCTGTAGATAAGAACCACAATTTGACTCATATCTATGGAATGTGTCAACCGTGAAAGCTATATTCACAAATTAAGTAAATTTTATGATCATTAATTTTGATTTTGTAAAGTTTTCTTTATATGAAAAAGTCTCAACCTCTTTTACAAATACTTACACATAATTAATTCATTGATTATGTGCTTCTAAAACTTAAATGATCCTTACACAGTTATTTTAGTTGCGTAATTTTAATCCACTTCATTTTCTGGTAAATAGTTGAAAGTTAAAGAAGTCGTTTCTTTTCTCTTCTGACAGAGCAAAGAGAAATCAGATAGATGTATACGTTTGCATTTTAGACAAATATGTACAATTCATACAATATTACATAATGGAGAACACAAAATCATTACAAATCCAAAAATCAAGTACGAATTAAAACCAAGTGAGTTTCGTTTCATATCCTGATCACTACCACTGTCCACAATGCTTCAAAAACACAGACCATCGTATTTCTCCCACCACGCAAACGCTACAGATTCCACAGAAATTCATCACTACTCTCTCTCTCTCCATTCAGAATTCACAAATTCGTCCCAGTAAAACAATCACTTATCTCGGCATTATATTTGATCAACATCTTACTTGGACTTCTCATCTGAACTGCCTCAAAACTTAAGTCTATAACTGTCTCAATCTTCTCAAACTTCTGACTGGTACGAGATGGGGACTCACATCGCTCATCGTTCTAAATACGTATATGGTGTTTCTTCGTCCCGTCCTGACCTGTGGGTTCACTGCCTGGATATCAGCTATACCTTCTTACTACTTCAAATAGGCAACCTTCGAACGTCATGCCTTTCGTATTACTCATCGTATTTCTCTTCCTAGTCCGATTCGCTACTTGTATTCTCTCATAACATTTCCTACATTGCTTTATCACATTGAATCTCTCCGCTGAAACTTCATCAACAATCGCTACCAGCGAGAACAACCACTGCTTTTCGAAAGCATGCATTACCTTACCCTTTCATTTGTTCGGCCACGATACTACCATCTCCTTCTCAATTTACTCTTTACATTCTATTGCTATACTTTACCGCCTAATCATCCAGACTTCGCCTTCCTGTCCATGTCCCGCACATCTACCCGTCATATCAAGCACAGTAACTCTTCTGTCATCTAACAGGACCTCCTCTGTCTACATTGGCCTAGCGTCGTCCTTAGGCAGAAGATAACCCGCATTTACCATTATTAGACTAGGGCCATCGTAACCTGAGCTCTGACAGATCTAACATCGTGTAAGTTGACGACAGTGTTGCGAACTGTCATAGCAAGAAGAATCAAAGCGACCACATGACAGAACGATAAAGGAATCGAATTACTTTATCACTGATTGAATGAGATTATAAGTTGAAATATTTACAAACTAGATATTAAAAAAAAATAATCGTACTTCACTTTACTCCTCAACATTCCAGCACAACGTAGTTCCACTAGGCCTAAAGTTATTGCCACAATAACGAATACTTTTTTCTTTTTCCACTTATTGACACAACTCTGCCCTTTTGACAAATTTGCTACGTAAATAGAAGTGGGGTTACATGGAACAACAACCGGTCCACCTCCCTATCGCCGCAGGGAGTAGGTTTCGTGGAATTGAAAGCGAAGAGGGTAGTGAGTCTGTACGGCTCTTCTAAAGTTCAAGGGCAATGAACCATTATTTGGTATGTCAGGCTGAAATTAGTATAATTTGTAATATTCTTTGTAGGAAATTTGTTGACATAAGGAAAAACTGTACCTACATACTCTATATATTACAGAGATTGTTATAATGAGCTTTTCATAAGGACTGATTTAGAAATTGAGTGGTTGGAAAGTAACGAACGTGATCCAGCTATGTTTGTCTTTTCGTAGAAGACATTTTTCACCAATATGTGAAGGGGAGGATAGGTTTAGACCCACAAAAATACATTTGGAAACACTAGGTTGTTTCCATGGTAACCGAACAGTGTTGTCGCATTTATACCTACTCATTACTGTGAAAGTTTTTGTGTTGTCAGGTTGTTTTGATTTTTTGTGCTATCATCTTAGTGCATTGGTGTGAATATTGTGGTGTAATCATTGTTATTTTCATTCATCAATGGAACATAGTTTGTATTCATATTATTCACATAGATCTAAAATATAAATTTAGTATGTGTATGTGTGTGTGTATGTGTTTATGAACATAATGCCTGAAGTGCGTAAGAAGTGCGGAAGGGGGTGGTGCCCTTGACAAGTCAGGCACGGGAATTTGTGTTTAATCTTAGGGAATATTTCGAAAAAGAACGTAACGACGGTCCTTTATTGCCATTGAATAAAGTGATTGAAAGAGTAGATTCAGCTTTATACATTAGCCCTACAACTGTGAAAGGAATCACAAAAGAGAAGTTCCCGAAAGACCTCGCTGAACCGACAGAAATTTTATCCATCCTAGGGAAAAAACGTAGGATTTCTACAGTAAACGGAATTAAATTGTCTACAAGTGAAAGCCATTCTCTAACGTAAGTAGTTTTCATTTAAAAAAAAGATATAACATTATGGGTCTTACGCAGAGTCGTTCTGACGCGTGTTTAGTGTCATACTAAAGAGTTGAGTTGATTTTGAGTTTAACGTCTCTTTCAACAGCGAGGCTATATGAGACGTGGACCTACTGATTAACGTGGAACCACATGAGCTCCCGCCGGGAATAGAACCGGGGTCTCCCAGCCAAAGGCGTACGCTAACCGCTTAGTCACGAAGAAGCCCGATCTCATACTAAAGAGTTCGACTAACATATGTTTCCATGCAGTAGTCAGGCATTTAGTATGACGCTAATCATATGTCAAAACGACTCTGCATAAGGCCCTATGTGTTTAGAAGTAGCAGTATCTTAACACAATAGTAATTTGTTTGTTTCTTTTGACTAATACTTTCGTCAGGCATAATGCTAAATAATATTTTTGTTGTAATACATATATGATTCATTTCCACAAAATGTGCCCGTTGTTATATTTACATTGTTACAGAAGATAAATGCGGCGGATATAAATATGGCGCTTGATCGCACGTGAGAGTTGTCAGAGCTCTTCTTAGCGCGGCCTTACTCTAACAGTCCCTATGTGTTGTGGCGTGCATCGCATCTCATTTCATATCTCATACTCATTTATACAGACTTGAATTGTTTCTTGCAATATAGTTCAGTATCATTGCAACCATAATTATTCTATTTGTAACTGTATATTATATATATATATATGTTCATTACCTCACCTATAAAATGATTATAGTCGCAAAGACTATAATGGCCCAGAATATAAAGTAATAATTAAAGAAATATATCATAGCCCAACGCCTATAACCTTAAATTCCTTCATTTCCGTTACAACCCTTTCCTAAAAGAGGGTGTAGCACTCTAGAGAGTAGCTAGCCCAAAGGCTACCAAAAAATACGTGCTTAGAATTACAGTATAGGCGTATATATGCTATCTCACAAAACTGTTTAAATTCCATATTAAACTATAGAACAAAGTTTCATATACCTTTGGTGTTGGAAAAACAAACAATCTACAGTATCTTACTAAAATGCTGACATTTTGTGCATCAAATACGTTCTCTTCCAGTAACATAGTGATGTAATATATATATATATATATATATATATATATATATATATATATATATATATATATATATATATAGTGTTATGAACTGATATAGTTTCCTGCTCATTACAAAGATAATTTCGACCAGTTTCTCGCTCACACTCTACTCTCCGTCTTTCCTTTGCTGTTGTTAATGCCATAGCTTTTATTGACAAAATTTCTTACTTTTCACTATTTCTTTTAGATTTTCAAACTGCTATGTATAAATACGGGGTATCTCATAGAACACCTGTATCCTTCCACCCGTTAGTTTGTCGGCATATATCAAATTAAACTAGTAGCAGTGTCACGGTTTTTTATTGCTTGATATTTTCTCAATTATTATTGAAACCGGAAGTGGTAGTAGATTTTTGTAATTTTCTCTTCTAGTAGAGAGAGAGAGAGAGAGTGGAGGTGGAGTAATTCTTCGAACGCTTAACTGACTACAGAAAACCGCTTATCGCAATGTATTAACGTTTTTACTCTATAGCAATCAACGTGGAAACCGGAAGTGGTTGCATTCTCATACTTCCGGTTTGAATGTCACCACTATAAATGAACTCGATTCATAACCTTTTACCCTTTATATCCTGGTCAAAATTGATGGTGATCATCAAATAGTTCTTGAGACATTTTGTCTCCCTGACGAACGGACACACATACTCACAGAATAATAATAATAAAATAATAATAATAATAATAATAATAATAATAATAATAATAATAATAATATATTTTTTATTGTACTTAACACCCAAAGGCAATTACAAAGTACAAAACTTTATATACAATCATCAAAGGATGAGCAACATCAAACATACATATAACTAGTATTTGAACATGAAAATTACAATAAGTATACCCTTTTTTCCTTCTTCAGGTTATAACATACAAAAACAAATCTACAATTTATCAATTAACATCTGAAAACACTTTCGCTTGAAAGTCTTAAATTTATACTGAAATATATCTAAACCCATAATCCCAATTCTATTACCCGCATCACATAATTTGTACAGTGAAGAATTTTTGTTAGTACTTATTCTATTATGAGGCATGTAAAAAGTATTTCTTCCTCTTAGATTTTGTCGAGGAATATAAAAAGGTAATCTACCTAATAAAAACATATTATCTTCCCTATTGTCAATCAATTTTTTAAGATATAACACTATTTGTATAAACCTCCTTTTTTCCAGTGACAACAATTTAAATTTTTTAAGAACTTCGTAAGAAATATATTGTGTTTGTATACCAAATATTTTATAGGCAGTATATTTCAATAATTTGTTTTGAACTTTCTCAATTTGTTGTATTTGACACTGATAAAAAGGATCCCAAACTATAGATGCATATTCTAATTTTGATCGTACAAATGCATTATATAACGATAATATAGTTCTAGTATTTTTAAAATAATGACTTGACCTTTTTATAAAACCGAGCATTTTAAAAGCTTCATTAGTTATTATATTTATATGGTGTTTGAATTTCAAATTCATGTCAAACTATACCCCTAAATCTCTTATAATTTCCTTTCTTTTTAACCTCTGATTTCCTATAATATATTCAAACAATATTTGTTTTTTGTTGAGAGTATAAGTCATTACATAACATTTAGAAATATTCAGTTGGAATTTGTTTTTCATACACCACTCACTTAGTCTATTTATATCCGACTGTAATGTATTACAATCCCTCTCTGTTTGGATTTCATTATATAATTTGGTGTCGTCTGCAAATATCAGGCATGATGTATGTTTAAAAGCTTCTGGTAGATCATTAATCATTATCAGAAAAAGTAAAGGGCCTAAATTTGATCCTTGAGGTACCCCTGAATATACTGAATATTGTTTAGATTTGATATTATTAAAAATTACATATTGCATTCTTTCAGTTAAATATGAATAAAACAATTGAATTAAATCCCTCGATATACCAAACATTCTCAGCTTTCTAAGAAGTACACCATGGCCAACTAAGTCGAAAGCTCGTTTAAAGTCTGTATATATTACATCTACTTGTGTTCCTCTACTGAAAAAGTCATTAATTACTTGATTCATAATCAATAAATTTGAAGTAGTTGATCGATTACACCTAAAGCCATATTGAGAGTTAGACAAATATATAGAAACATGATTGAATAGATGTTTATAAATAACTGCTTCAAATATTTTAGCAGGAGAAGGTATCAGATTAATTGGTCTATGATCTTTTATCAATCTTACTGGATTAACTTTAGGAACTGGACATACCGCTGAAATTTTAAATTTTGCTGGAAATTTTCCTTGATGCAAAGACAAATTGAACAAATAAGTCAATGGTTTGATGAGGAATTATTTACAGCCCTTAAAAATATAAGATGGTATACTATCATGACCAAATGATCTTTTACTTTTTATTTTATTTATTGCTGCTTCAACTTCAAATTCATATATCTTATCTAAAACCATTATATCTGCAGATGAAGGTGTTGTAATTGAGTATATTTCAGATAAATCTATATTAGGTCGTTCTGAACTATAAACGGATTGAAAATGTGTGGCAAAGGCTTCACATTTTAATTTATTATCGATAATTTTATCGTTGTTGTACTCAAGAACAGAATGTTTCTTAGTCAAATTTGGACATCTTCTACTATTTACATATCTCCAGAATACCTTAGGTTCTTTAATGATGTTCTCCTCTATTTTCTGATTATAATTTGTATAAGCCAGTTCAATACTAGACTTAAATTGTTTCCTAATATCAACAAAACGTATATAATCAGAATAGCGTTTAGAATTGTTAAATGCACGTCTAAGACGATCTTTCTTCTTTAAG
Organism: Thermobia domestica; assembly: GCF_964235325.1. Taxonomy (NCBI): domain Eukaryota; kingdom Metazoa; phylum Arthropoda; class Insecta; order Zygentoma; family Lepismatidae; genus Thermobia; species Thermobia domestica. The sequence continues at coordinate 156,674,527 of NC_137456.1, read as the reverse complement.
TTTTTAATTATATCAGCAGTAAACCAAGGCGGGTATAAATGCTTACTCTTTGACTTTTTAGGTGCACTTTCATCAAGTACTTTATATAATTCAGAATAAAAGTAATTAACACCTTCATCTACATCTTTAATTACATACAACGAATCCCATTTTTTAATCTTCAAAAGTTGATATAACTTTAGAAAATCACATTTGTTAAAATCATAAACCGCATCACCAAGCTCCCTATATATTTTGCAACTTTTTAGGAATTGAATACTAATATTCAAGCACGGGTGATGTCTATCTTGTTGAACAAAGTAAACGTCAGATTCAAACACTTCAACATTGGGTGAATTACTGAACACAACATCCAAAATTCTGTCGTTTACATTTTTAACAGTATTCAACTGTGAAAAATTTAAAAAGTTTAATTTATGCAATACATTAATTTCTAAAGTACTTAATGTTACAGAATAATTTCCATTCATATATTCTGTTAGCAGTCCAAGATTGAAATCACCTATTATTAAAACATTTTGGGATAGTGATAATTCTTTGAATATTTCAATGTTCTTAAGAAATTCCAAATAATGTTCCTCTTTACTGTATGGAGGAAAATATATTACACAAATGTATATATAGTTTGATCCTGATATTTCTATCCTAACCCACAAATCTTTATAGTCCGGTAACTCAAATTTACTTATTCTCTCTGAAGTATATTTATTTTTAATGGCCAAGACCAAACCTCCTCCACCACGCATTCCACAACGTTCAAAAAGAAAGACAGGATAAAAAGATATGAGCTTTTATAATGTGTTTAAACATGGCAAATTTGGCACTAACGACCATACTATACCATAATTCATGATAAGAAAAATCTTAGGTCTTCTGTATTGTATTCGGGGCCATAGTAGGTCAGTGGTAGAGCGCATACCTCTTGTGCGTGAGATCGCTGGTTTGATTACCGACCAAGTAAGTTTGTGGTGAACAACATCATGTCCGTGGGTTTTCTCGGCGTACTCCCGTTTACTCCCAGATTCTTATTCTACCAATTCTTCCATAGCCATTCAATTGCCTTAATCATTGTCTCCTTTAGCCTAACGGACTTAATCCTAGGACGTTAAACTGAAATATTTCATTTCATTTCATTTTTCTTATCTTCCTCCTAAAAGGCTAATACTGAGATTGTCTTGAAGTATATATAAGCTTATTAATTTCCTGGGCACATGTTTTTAATTAATAGTTAGTTCCTTTGGCCCCGGCTTCGATTCACAGTACGAGAGCATTGAAATTTGAATCCATTGCAGTCCTTCGAATTCCATCTCAAAATGTGATTCCATGTTTCATATAACCTTCATTTTAAAAAAGAACACTGAAATTCAATAAAGAAACGAATATAATCAATATTCTTCCGAAAATTCCTTTAATTTTCCATTCCAACACTCTAAGCAGTGAAATACCATTCCAACCCTTTCAGTACATATGTTGAGGGGGAAAGTAATGAAATAGTGTTCATAAAGTGTCCTTCGCGTGTCCAAAAGCGTTAATTCTCATAAAACAGGATTTAGTATGACATATATTTAAAACACTTCTTCTCAGCAAACTGTTCGAAAAATGATGACACATTTTGTACATACATCTGGGACGTACTAGGACAACACAGTATCTACAAGGGGTGAATATGTGTCATATGGAGGTGTTTAAAGAGTGTCGGTAATGTGTAAAGTGTCCTACGGTGTCTAAAAGTAGTTTCTTCATTTTTTGCAGTGCCGATTTCATATTACAACAGATTCCTGTTATTAAATTATTATATTGTTACAAACTTATGTTGTTTATTATATTTTAATTAAGGAAGTAAAACACTCATACACACTAGTACATAAATTCAATTATGAAAAGGAGGTTTTCGTGCCATTTCTTAGGAAAGCAAACAGAATATTAAAGAGATAAACGAAGAAAAGAAACTAACCTCAGAAAGTGATTTTAAATTTTGAATAACATCATTCACCACCAAAAACAACTTAAAGAAACTCTTTTACTGCTCTACCGTTCTTGGAGAATATGCGAGGCTCAAAAAAATCAATATTTATGTTTGATTCACATACACACACACACACGCTGACACTTTTCTCTTTCACAACGGAGAAGTTCGTCTTGGAAACTTATTCTTTGCCGTCTTATAAAAAAAAGTTCTAAGCTATAAAAGAGTAGTCGTTAAATGGATTGCTTATTGTGGAATGAAAATCCGTTCAGCCCACAACATTCTTTTCACACCTTGAAACTTCTGGAGAATAAAGCAACTAGGATTTGAAGTATATATATTACGAGTTTGAGGAACGCTTACGGTGCAAGGATTTATTTTTAAATGTCGTAATTGAGAAACAGAAGTTGTTAGTATTTATTATTATTGTTGTTGTTATTATACAAAAAGTGCAGTAACAAAGAGAAACTATAATAACCTCGAGTTGGAAATGAAATTTAAATATGTGTTATATGACTTCGGATTGTCCTAAGAGTAAATAAGTCGTCATATCTTCTTTGATATGATACTGTGCAACAGCAAATTGATGTATCGACATAAATGATAGAAACAGGGATGCCCATATGCGTGTTTTAGGACGCAGATTGAGCCCATGATACTTTTGGGGGATAGATAATTTTTCATTCCAAATGGTACAATTACACTGGAGAATTGTAAATTTCTAGGAGAAAGGTGTATTTAGGAAGCAGAATTGTAAACTTCGGTGAAAAAAGTTAAATTTAGGTGGGAAATACTAAGTTTGGTGGAAAGAATGGTAAATTTGGGGATAGAATGGCAAATTTAAAGAGGGAAATTTAAATTTGGGGAAAGAATGGTAAATTTAGAGGGGAGAAAGATAAATTCGGGGAAATAATGGTAAATTTAAAGAAGAGAAAGGTAATTTTGGGGAAGAATGGTAAATTTATAACGGGCAAGAGGTAAATTTGTGATAAGAATAGCAAATTTAAAGGGAAGAAAGGTAAATGTTTGAGAAGAATATTAAATTTAAAAGGGGAAAGGAAATTTAGGGGTAGAATATTAAGTTTAAAGAGGAGAAAGTTATATTTAGAGAGAGAATAATAAATTTAAATGGAAGAAAGATAAATTTGAGGAAGAACAGTAAATTTAAAGGGAGTAGAGATAACCTTGGGGGAAGAATCGTATATTTAAAAGGAGAAAGATCATTTCGGAAGAATACAAAATTTGGCGCTAAATGACGCGCTTGATTGCAACTAAGGAGGATGATCGAGATACCTAAAAAAGTACAGGTCAATATGTTTTACCAACCTTGAATCATTTTTACATAGTTTCTATTGGTATTTTCTTTTTTCTTCTTTTTTAGTAAATAAATATGCAAACATTCAACACAAGCTAGATTTCTTTTACTCGCTTCTTGTTGAGGGAAAATTGGATGAAACAATACAAGCATACTAAGTTTCATAAGTTAGTTAAAAGTTCGATAAGTTTAGCTAGAGTTATCGTGGACCAAACACATGAATTCCAGTTAAATTTAATGGTAAAAGCTCGCGACGCTTGCTTCAACAGACGTATTTTCTTGCTAGGAGTTCGTTTTGCATTTCTTGCTCTAGAAACTAAGAGAATTGGCGATGGGGTTGTTTGCGAAAACTAGGTTGCTTCACTGTCATGGATCAAAGATTTCTTAACTTAACTTATTACATTCAAAAACTAAGGAATTCAGTATATTTGGACTTTGAATTAATACTTTTGTGTTTTTGAGGATATGCCTGGAAGAATATTGATAGAGAATCCACAGAACAAGAGAGATGGTCAGGATAAAATCTCACATCCACCTCACAAGTATTACATCCGAAGTAATTTCTCTATTCATGTTCAACGTGAATTATCAATATTTTGTACAGTCATATTTTCACTCTCCGTGGAGTCACGATGGCTCAGTTAGTAGAGTGCTCATCACTGGTTCTAGGGGCCGCTGGTTTGATCTCAAGTCAAGTGAGCTTGTGGTCGACAATATCGTGTCCAGACACACCCGCAGCATTTTTTCCAAGGGGGAGGGAGTTAAGGACGATTCCAAGGGGAACAGTAGACCGATGGTAAGGGGTTTTAAAAGACTAACATACAAGCAAAGTCGCGAATACATACATACTTTGAAGCAGATACACATAATTCATTATATAAAAGAACAATTATATACTCAGATATCTTTATCAATTACAGTAAATAAACTTAAATGCCATAGCATTTAATATAAACTATATCAAGCACTATAATATGTGAGAACTATAATATGGCGATAGGTTTGCACATGTATTTCCAACGACTAGACACTCTTCGAAAATCCAGGCTGTGACAACTACTCTGTTGCTCCCCGTTGCGAGCTGCCATGATCGTATCGGTGGATTTTCTCCGGTTTCCCTGCTTCCTTCTACATTCTCATTCCAACAATTATTTCAGTATCATTCACTTTCGCTTATTATCCTTCTTCTTTAGCTTAAAGGTTTAATCGTGGGACGTAAACTAGAAATATCATTTAATTTAAAATAAGAAAAAAATTGTAATATGTTCCATTAGTCAGTTTTTACTATTATTGAAGCGCTCTCTAATATCGATCATTTTCGATTATATATATAACTCCTCCCTCGACACTCCTAAGTTTCACCGTCAAAATGAAGTGATAAAAAACATCCCTGGGACGAACTTCTTCTGTGTTAAAAATTTGATTGAGATCGGTCCGGTGGTTCAAGAGTTACTAAGTCACAAACATAGTCACTTTCATATATATATATATATATATATATATATATATATATATATATATATATAATTACCGTGTATATGAAAGTTCCGTCCTCCGAGGAAAATCTAAAATTACCAACTGTGCTGGACTATTGAAGTAAACAGTTTTGTTCGTGTATTTTGTAAGTTGTAATTGAGTTGTCCTGCAGCCCATTTAACTCGTTCATTGTGTTTGCAGTTGATAGTGCCTGTTACCCTTTGAAGATGACACTCCCTTTTAGCGGTGGGGTATCTTCTCTATCCTGTGTTCTTCTTGGAAGCACATCAATTACAGAAATATACCTGGAAACCCGATCGATAAATCAACTGTCATATTGGTGTAACTTAAAAATTATGTAATATAGACAGAATTTATTGACGAGGAAATAAGAAGAGTTAGCTGTAAGTCGAGAGAAGAGACTGTTGTTACTTCTCGTGAAGTGATTCCTTTTGATGAGTTCTGAGGAAAATCTCAAAGTCAATTGAAATTCAAAATCTTGTTTTCCACTTTGGTAGGCATTCAAACAATAGTAGTGATGAAAACTGTTACACAAGTTTCTCTGCTGACGTTGACATCTAACGGAATGATGTTAGAGGAGACAGGCAGATTTCCAAACTTAGTAAAAACGAAGAAAAAATACATAGGAAAAAAGGAAAAATAGGTTTAGAAGAGATGTTTACGAAATTTGTTTTATTAGATAAATTTAAGGGGTTCAATTAAGAGGTAATATACTGTTTATACACGGTCTACGATCTTAATTAGGTCTAGGAATTAGATTTCTGGGCTTTTGGCCATATTAGCCCGTTATGTGTGAGGGATACCGCCCTCAGCGATCACACTATCCAAGGAAAAAGAAGGAAGGAGGGAAGGATTGGGGAAGGAAGGAAACGGCCTGGGATGTGTATGTAAAGTACCATCCCAGCATTTACCTGTTGTGCAACTCCCATAAATTGGAAATCAGTACCTTAAAGGTTTCTATTTTGGGGAAAAGGGACGAACGGAGATAGGGCAGCAGACTTGCATAAAACAAATGCTTTTTTTATATGGTAAATAAATGTGTCACACATAATGACTCAAAAGATATAATTGATCAGCTCATACTTTACAATAAAATTGCACATATATATTCGTGAAATTCAATATAATTTATTTATTCCAAAATTCATTCCACATATGATTCATTGAAAGTACAAATGAAAGTACTTAATTAAATTTCTTTAGAGTGAACACTTGGGTCCGTTAAGAAGAAGAAACGAATCACAATTTACCCACAATTATACTTAACTAACTCTCCAAGTCTCCGTGAATCTGCCCATTAACCTCTGCGATCTAATTTGTTTCTTCTTCCATAGTAGTAAATATGAGAGAAAGGGGATGGATCATTTGCCAAGACCTTAAGAAAAATGCTTGGAAGAAACTGAGGAGGTCTATCGACTTTTCTCAATAGAAAGTAGGAAGAAAGTAAGGTAATACATTTCCGTCCTTCCGCAATTCAATCCAACTACATCCCTATATTTCATGATGTTGCATTAAGAATATTTTTTCCAATTTACTGAATTTTAGTAGAATAGGAAAATTCACACAATCAACGAATTATCCCTGCACGGGAAAAACATTAAAGTTTGAGAAAAAGGAATTTTAGTTGAATTTTTAATTTTAGGTTATTGCTTTGAAATATTTAGTAATAAAAATAAGTAACAATGTAACATGTACACCACGTAAAGAAGATTAGTTTGTATTGCGTGATATTGAAAAATTATTGAAAAATTATTATATATATAACGTCTGCTGAAATGCATGTGGCAGGGTTTAGTATGAGTAAATCGATGATCGATCGATCCAGGGCGCAGTAAAACTATTTTCGCCACTAGTTGCAAGGCATCCTCTTAAATCCGTTTGAGAGCATTCGTGTCCAAATTCAAGTAAAGACATAGGAGACCCGAGTTCGATTCCCGATGGGAGCTTATGTGGTTTGAATTCCACGTTAATCAACAGGTCCACGTCTCATATAGCCTCATTACTGAAAGGGACGTTAAACTCAAAATCAAGTCAAGTCAACTCAAGTAAAGTTAAAAGAATGAGAAAGTTTTCAACTGTTTTGGCGTATGCAATTCTACGTTAAAGAAAACTATATATTTGATAATGAAAGCATCGTCATAAATACAGTATCCATTAAAGCAAACCTTTCGAGAAGCGTTTTGTCTCAAGATCAATACACCTATTGAAATAGTTGAAGGTGCGTAATGCAGAAATGCTATTTTATCGCGTGTGAACTGAGGTTTCTGGCATGGGAATTGTCACCCATGTAGTGTGTGTTAATGTAATTCGTGATTTAAAAAGTCTAAAAAAATTAACGAGTGAGGCGGATTCGAATTGCCGCGCATGTAATTTACTAACTCGCTTCGCTACTCACTCGGACTAACACTTAGGTTACACTATTTACATTTTTTTTTCATTTTATCGAAAGTATAGGCTAATCTTAAATTCACATTGCCGATTCGGGTTTTCTAACGAGAATTATTATGTTGCAACTTAATTTGGATGTAAAATCCTGACTTAATTAGCATTTAAGGACTTTGCAGTACTATGTGCATTAAAATTAAAACATAAATATTGTGAAATGTCGATTTCAAACTTCACGTCTACCTGTTCTCTCATTTCCAAATACCTGTGCTCTCATTTCTTTGTTCACTCAATGTTTGTAGAAGCCGAAAGTTGGTATTGATTTCTAGTATTTTTCGCTTATATCATCTTTATTTCCCACTATTTTTGCATAAAAATTTAAAGAAATATTAGTTACTTACTTCTTTCTCCCATGGAAAGAAAAAATAATACATTAAATATTGCGGAAAATTGTAAGTTACAGTATATGCAGTTTTTTTTTTTTGAACGTGGTGGTACAATACATTCTTGAGACATTTACTTCATTGCCGAAAACAACTTCTCGCCGTCTATTACCGTTACTACTCTATAGTGTTCAACAGTAAAACCGGAAGTGGTTGATTGCTGCCATATTCGATTTGAACAGAGGATTAAGGGAGAAGAACACTAAATCGATTCCATAAAAAAGAGCTTCTCACTATCTATTACCGTTTTCGTTCTATATAGATCAATATTAAAACTGGAAGTTGCAGTGGACTTCTATCGCTTTCGCTTTTAGTAGATAGTTAAAGATGGAGATTAAATGAGCTCTTGGACGTTTTATTGATTGGACGGATTTCCCTATGTACTGCCGCTTCTGCTTTATAGTGATCAAAGTAAAAAGCTGAAATGGTTGATTTTTTTTACCACTTTCGGCTTGAATAGAACCTCCATCTATTAACTCGATTTTTTAACTTTTGACTCTTTACATTCTGGCCAAAATTGATGGTCATCCATCAACTAATTCTCGAGAGTTTTATCTGTCAAACAGACGGACGAACATACAGACAGAACAAATATACGAGGTGCACACCAAAAGTACGTGCCTTTTCGTTCTGATTCCCAAGAACAAGAAAATACAAGGAACTAACCTGTATCTATTTCTCAACAAACTCTCCGTTTTTTAGAAATACACAGTTGCCATCGCTCCGTCCATTTGGTGTAGCATGTGGCATAATCAATAGTCATCTTTGGGATATGTTTCAGATACTGGAAAATAGCACTTCCCGGGGATGATCTACTGGCAAAATGGTGTCTACGAAGAGAATCCTTGAAATTTGGAAACAAGCAGAAGTCACCCGCGGGTAAATCTAGTAAGTAGGATGGGTGTGGTACATGTTCAATAGCGTGGTAAGCCAAGAAGTGAGGTCATAATATTAGCATGGTATGGTGACGCATTGTCTATGTGGAGGATGAAATTGCCAATTGTCATTTGTGGTAGTTTCTCAGTCAATTTTGGCAAGAATTTTGTATCCGAAAGTGTTCGAAAATACTTACCCGTAATTGTATCATCTTTCGGAACAGGATGGGACAATATCTCTTGCTGGGAATACTAGAAGATAACGTACAGCACCTTCTCACTGGATGTCATGTGGAGATTTTTTTTTGAGGAAGGGTTTTGTTTTTTACTACATCGACTGTCTTTTTGTTTCTGGATTGAATAATGGAATCTGTGATTCATTCACTATCACAACACTTTCCAAAAATTGCGTCCCTCTCTTCTGAAGCGTGTCAAATTTTCAACACTTGATCTAATCCTCTCGTTTTGATCATTAATAAGCATTTGTGAAACTCAACACGAAGAAATTTTCCTTATTCTCAGCTCGTTTCTAATTATTCGTTTTACTGTTCCAATTGTTAGACCCAATGTATCACAAATCTCCTGCATGGTGAGAAGCCTATCTTCCACGAAAGAATTTCCAACACAGACAATGTTAGCGTCAGTTGATGATGTTTTCGGACGTCTAGACCTATGCTAATCACTCACTCTCGTTCGCCCTGCTTTGAACTCACGCACCCAGTTCCTAACAGTGTTTTCTACAAAAACACTATCACCATACACAGCCTCCTACATCCAGCTCGGATAAGGAATTTCACAATTACTCGTTGCTCTTTAATCGAAAATTTCATGTCTCCTGGTAGAATCAGAAACACGTCTTACTCGTTCAGATACTATGACTCCACTGCCACTATCTAGTAAAGAAAAGTTGCACTGCTTACAGACGAAGAATGGAGATCTCCGACGCCGCAGTTGCTTTTCAGAAATGACAAAAAATAGGGACTTTAGAACAAAATGGCATGTACCTTTGGTATTTACCTTGTACATTTATAGGGTATCAGGGATTCTTAAGAAATCAAAAGCTGCAACTGTTTTTGGTCCCAAACTGTAATTTCATTGATGAAATTGGTTGCCAATGAAACATAAATGAGTAAAAAGAAGCCAAAACATAAAAACCCAATAAATCACCCCATCAAACAAACACAGATATCTTTTTAAAAATACAAACGAGCAAGAACAATAACTAATTTTACCTACAAATTCAGTTTTCCAAAATGCTTTTTGCACTATTGTTTATATATCAAGAATACTCATACATAAATTGTAGAAACATCCTTTAAATATAAGACCTTTGAGGAAAGAAAGAAAATTTGTGTGAAAATATCTTTGCTATCCAAGATGATAAAACAAAAGTGCATTTTTCTTCCGCTATCCATATTAAATTTTTCTATACTGTATTGGAGTTAGTGGAATAGGTCAGTTCCGTTTCCTCAGACCAATCCTTTGTGTAGACCATATTTTTCTTCGAGAAAAAGAAAAAAAGAGTTCCTTGAGCAGTATGGGAACGGGAAAAGGGATATTATTTCATATTCCATTTCCCTGAAACGTGCCTGGTCGCAATAAGTGTTTGGGTCTTTAATGTAGGTGTTACATAGTGCTTGGTTGGATAAAATTTTAGAGACTGCTATATATATGATATATAAAACACGCCTTATTCTAGGAGAACGACAAAAAAATGTGTCAGAATTCTACCGTTTTGGCACACAAGGCATAATCGATTATTCATTCCTTATTTTTATTCTTGTTTTCTTAGTTGCTTTTTTCTTTAAAGTTGTCTCCAAGACGTGACGCCATTTTGTGTTTTGAGGACAATCAGCCAGGCATCTCTTTTCTTCCCTTTTTCTCCTATTTTTCCCTTTTTATTTTTGGAACGTAGGCGTGTATGTGAAAACGAAAGAGAGAGCAAGTGAGAAAGATATAGATATATGTCTATATGGGTGTGTCTGCTACCTCGCATGACTTGTTTCTCACTATATAAACAGGATACTTTACGTCTCGCATTTGACACACAAAAATGAGTTGGGTATTTTGAACACTTTTAACCTTATGTTATCTCTAAAGTTGCACACATACGATGAATATTTAATGTCATGTTGAGACTGAACTAAATCACTTTGTATTAGCCTATCCGAAAACGACAGCGAAATTGTTATTCTGCTTCTGAGAGAAAATTCATAATCATTTCTAGATATTCCTAAAGATGTTCTGCTCATACATGGGAGCAAATATCTCCCCCCTCCTCACTGACGGAATTGAGAGCGTGAAGAATGATATGAATCTCGTTCAACTTCTATGTATTCATTCCGCATAAGGTTACTCTGTCTGGAAAATAAAATTACCTCAGTTCAGACCTATAGGTACAGAAAATTTGAAAAAGAAATGTATTGTAAACTCACTAATGAGGATAACAAGTACATAGCGAAATAAATTAGAAACTATACCTAGGTGCTCAGTATTCAACCTTTTATTATATTTACACTGTTTATAAATATTTGCACAATTAGAATATTTCGCTAGGAAGGGGATGATCCCTTACTTAAGAGAAGTGAAAGAACTATACTTCCTGTTGTCCAACCGTATTCTAGAAGGGTAATAATGTTTTAGGGAGGCCTGAACCTCTAGTGACGTCTATGTTTATATCCCCTAAAAGCATTAAAACAGACGGAGAATAATTACATTTTAAATATCTCTTAGATATCTTATTATCCATATTTTAATTTTTATTTCATTATATGAAATAAGAATAAAAAATACTAGTCACATATATGATCGGCAAGGATTCTGTACCGACTACCGGTCTTATTCGGAATGGCAGAATTATTGTCTGGCCTGCCAAAAAACTGTCAGTTGGCAACCCTAAGTTCACGTCGAATCAACAATCATCCGTTTCAATTAGGTAAGTTTCAATTTCTTCAGATATATCCATTATTTTGATAACCATTTGTAGGGGTAAGAACCCCGAATATGAGATCCTAAAAGTTAAGATACTATATACTAGTTAATTATAGCATAAACAAACACTGTTGTTACTTTAATATATTCTGTGGAATGTCTAATTTACAGACAAACTATTGGAATACATAAAAATATAACAATAAAAAACTATATTGAAAAATGTGACCAAAGTTGCTACACTGCCATTTTTATGAGGGGTACCTAATAAGAGACCCCGGCTTTTTGGGTCTTTAAGCGAAATCCTGTGATGGCACAAAAATATAAAACGTTACACTTTCAATCTAATTCACTTTCTTCAATTTTACAATATACGCACTGTTAACTTTCACACTTTTTGTGCGCATAAATTGCAACGATTCTTGATCACTTCTTTTAATGTTCAAATATGTACCAAATGAGAAGAAATGTGTCCAAAATGACAGCACAATGTCAACGAAATCATTGGTTCTATCTACAGGATTAAGTTTAAGAGACTACTTTGTGAATACAGAAATGTCGATACAAATGAGCTCCTAATATAAGACCCAATATTACAATACGGGTCACATTATGAGAACGGTCTCATATACTGAACCTGTTAAGGGTCTCATAATAAGACATTCGACCGATAAACAAATGACTAACGCCATCTCAACTGTAACTGGAAGAAAATCGGTAACTCATTACATGTTGCAATACGCATACTCACTGGTATAAAAGAAAGTAAAAATAGAATGAAAATCAACTTACTTGCTCCAATTTCAGTGCCTGATGTGTGCACGTTAAGAAAACTTTGTAGGGGCGCAATTTCTTTCAATCTCCACCTACTAACAAATCTCCACATAAGGTGCTCACGTGACTTCCGATGCTGTGGTGCGCTATTTCCTTTTGTTTTAGCTCGATTCCATTAGATTGCAGCTCTTGCTTCACAAGATAGGTAGGGGTCTCAATTTAGGTGCCTATCCTCATCTTAGGGGTTACAACGAGATACTTTGTATAAATTGATAATTACTTGTATTTTTTGGGCAGAAAGTGCTTCTACATAAGCACTATACCAGATATAATGTTAATTTAAAAATAACAAAAGAAGAATGTTTTTTAATATATAAGAAATAGACATTATTATATAGTTGGTTGCTATGTAGTTGTTGATATATACCTAATCAACATGTATGTTTGCAAGACAGTTTGAGTGAAAATACGTTAAAAGAGTATCAACTAATAAACCATTTAATACGGATCATCGACTTGTAATTTCGATAGAAAAGGTGAGAATAATAGTATATATAATTATTGAAGATATTTTTATGTGTAAACAATTACTACCACTCAAGATTTACCGATATCATTAGCCGAACCAGGTTGACGACTACCTTTGGTGAGTCGTTGTAAAATTTTAGGTTTACCTCACCCGGGATACTTGTAAATTCATATCCCGAAGTAAAGTAAGGGTGAATTTACTTCTGTAATAAGGTTAATGACTACGAACTTTACAAGACTTAGAAGTGGTAGAATAATCACACGAAAAATGAACGGTGAGGCCATGGAGAAAGAAACCAGTGATTGTGATAACGGTGAACAAAGTGCAGCACCAGGAATGACATTAGAAGACCGAATTTTGCTAGCCTTACAGCGGCAAGAACAATGTCGAAAAGATGATTCGGAAGCCATGAAGCGATTAGAACAAAATTTGGTTCAAATGTCCAACGAATTCAGCAGACAATATGAGGAATTAAAGCAGACGATGGAGCAGAAGTCCGAGGAATCCAACAGACGATTGGAGCAGAAGTCAGAAGAGACGAAACAATTTATTATACAGGCGATGAATGACATCACCGCGCAGTTTGATGAAAAGTTAAAAAGAATATCTGAGGATTGCCAGGATAATCAAAACCATCTAATCCAAGAAGTCAGTGGTGTAAAAAGGGATTTGGAAGTAATAGAATCCTCTGTACAGCAACAAAAGATTCAGGTCACGGATAACTCCAACCAGATACGCGCGAATACTCAGTTGATAGCTACCTTACAAGAGAAAATCAGGACACTACAGATCAAGGACAACACATACCGTAACAACATGGTTAATGATCGTGTAGAATTCCCTTGTTCACAGGAGATGACTTCGCCTTCACCCGTATCTGATGAGGACATTATTTTGGAAGAAATTCATCCGTGGAGTACTGATGTGCAGAAAAGAGATGGTGCAACTACACATCACGCCATAGGTAGGAATTGTCACTCAACAAGAACACGGAATGATAAAAGGAAGGTAAAGTTAAGCGTAAAGATGAGTGAAATACGTGCTATGAGTAAGTTCAGTGGTAAATGTAATGAGAATGCTACTTCTTTCCTAGAAAAATTTCAGGATGAGTGCAATATAATGTGTATAGATAAATCGCAATATATGAAGCTAATCCCTCATTTATTACTCCCACCATGTTCTTTATGGTTTAAAGCAGTGCGAGATCACGTTAGTACGTATGACGAGTTCAAAGCAGCGCTAATCGCAAATTACGAAAATGACTTTTTGCTCGCAAATAGAGATGCCACGATTAGAAATCAACATTTCAATCCTCGTTTGCACAAATCTGTTGTCGAGTTTGTTGTAAATACATACAATGAATTAAAAGTCGTAAATCCATTGCAATCGGAATCTAGAATCATAGCTTCAATTCGAAATTTGCTACCGTTTAAGTTACAACAGATCCTGTTTTCTACCCAGTGTATGAGTTTTAACCATTTATTAATGCTTGTTCAATGCTATGAAACTCAATACCATGCTCTGAATCAACAAGCTGGAGTAGGTAAAAGTAAAAATAATTCAGATCATTTTGTACCTGTTCGGAACCTAAATATCCGTAGTGTGAACGATACGGAACACAACCTAAACCGAGTAAATTCAAGCCATCAGAATGAGCAAAATAGGCAAAGCTATGTAGGGAATCTGCCTAACCTAATTAGTCGTGGTAATCCTTATGTAAGACCATATACCCAAAATAGGTTCAAAAATAGACGAAATACGTGGCGAAATTCCAGGAATACAGTAAATTATGTGGATAGACGTAATCGGGGTTCAAGAGATGTCACTTTGTATCAAAATCAAAATCATGACGCAATTCATGTACAAAACAATGCGGAACCTAATCACGATTGTGCAGTACAATGTACTTTATTAGAATCATATGCAAGTACGAATGTAAACTGACTGCAGTTGATGAAGTAAGAGTTAAACCCATATCAGCTACTGATTCTTATGAATATGTTTGTGTAAAAATAGATTTATTTTCTTCCTTTTGTTCGTCCGAACATAGGTTACGTTTAATTTTTGATTTTTACTTAATTTAATTTTCTTTAATTCTTATTAACCAATGATAATTTTCAAATGATTTTTAATTCTTTCTTATTAATGTGAAGGATTATAATTTAATTCATGATTGATTAAACACAAAAATTGTTTACATTATATTAATTTGTGTTGAAACTTTATTGTCAAAAATAAGTATTAATGGAATAAAAGATTTAGTATAAATGTATTCATGTAAAGGAAACTAAATAATGTTATATATGCATACGAGGGTCGATCAAAATGTATAGAATATAATTAATGGAATATTGTTCTTATAAACGGACCAGTGGTTCTTAAATATAAAAACCAAGCTCCCTTGTAACTTTTATATTCAGTCCCATCGTCGGGCGACATTTTTATACAACGAGATACTTTGTATAAATTGATAATTACTTGTATTTTTGGGCAGAAAGTGCTTCTACATAAGCACTATACCAGATATAATGTTAATTTAAAAATAACAAAAGAAGAATGTTTTTTAATATATAAGAAATAGACATTATTATATAGTTGGTTGCTATGTAGTTGTTGATATATACCTAATCAACATGTATGTTTGCAAGACAGTTTGAGTGAAAATACGTTAAAAGAGTATCAACTAATAAACCATTTAATACGGATCATCGACTTGTAATTTCGATAGAAAAGGTGAGAATAATAGTATATATAATTATTGAAGATATTTTTATGTGTAAACAATTACTACCACTCAAGATTTACCGATATCATTAGCCGAACCAGGTTGACGACTACCTTTGGTGAGTCGTTGTAGGGTTTTAACGCTATATGGAGAGCATTCACTTTTGCTGGTGACTGTACAAGTATATATTTATTTGCTTAGGTGTGAAAATAACGTAGCTTACATCGAAAGTATTCTTTGCCCTATCTTTCTTCGAATAAAAGTTAAATACTAGTGTCGTGGCTGTATCTTACTGTCTGAAACACAGCAAATAACAAAGCAAAGAAAGATGTAATTTATATATATATATTTTTTTTTGCTTGACGGAAACACCTATTTTAACTTCTCATTTACATTTAGAGTAACATAGGGAATAACATTATGTATAAAAGTAAGTGAAACATAAGTTACGTTCGTTATTTATGAAGTATTAAAATCGCTAATTTATGTGGAAATTCTCACAGCACAATAATTACGTCTGTGGTGTTAAAAATATACGTTCTAACATGCAAGATATAGTACATCTTAGCATGAAACACCAAACTTCTCAATCTAATGAGAAGAAACAGGGTTGAAAATACTAAAATAATTTACTTAACATCAAATGAAAATGTCTCGTTAATTTTACGCATTCACAAATGCAAACAGACTTTCATTAGCAATAAAACGTGAAGTTGTACACGTTAAGAATATTAGCACCTCATTAAAAAAAATGTGAAAATATTTCATGTTTTCCTTAAAGGATTTACAACAACCAAAATGTTCATGCGTTTATTTGCAATTGAGAATTGAAAGAAAGGCGAACCACGAACAAAAATGTGTGTATACATTACATAAAGAATGTTTATTTCGTTGACCAGCGGATCTCAGTAGCAAATATTGGCAGTGGCAATAGATCATATGAAATGGATCCAATGCTCCAATCAGTGAAGCCATATCTAGCATCTTGGTGCTAGATCTAGCATAATCCACAAGCATTTAGCATCTAGCATCTTGACTTTAGCATCCTGGTCAAATCTAGCATAATTTCATTTTACCGTTTCTTAAAAAGAAAAAGAACGAATATTTAGATGGTTTAAAGACCGTCGGGAATTATTCTTTTCAGTTGAAGCGATGGTTGGAGCAATGAAACCAGTCAGTATTTCTGCGGTTGTAATTTTTTGTTGAATTCAGAGCAAACGCAAATGTTCAAAACTAGCAAACGTGACTGCAAAACATATTTACTTACCCATAGTTTTATTACTGCCAACTGACACCTGAATGTGTGATTATCTGGTATGTTTCTGTTTCTTTCAAATTACAACTTGAGAGGTGAGGGATTTGAGCGTCAGAGGACAACTAGTAATACACTAAAACAAATGCTTCAGGGCTGTGTCTGAAGCGGCATGTTGTATATATATTTCTTAAAATGTTATCCATTCATAAAATATAAATTCCACCATCCTCCCCTATAACGTCAGCGTCATATTAAATTTGTACATGAATACAGTTAATACACTTCATTAAAATAATGAAGATAAGTAGGGGCGTGTCTTTAAAATTAGTTAGGAAAGATAATTTGAAAATCTGGCATAATTTACAAAAATCTAGCATAATTCAGACCCGTGTTTGGCATCATCGCGAGTCTCGAGTGTGGCAACCCTGGCTCCAATAAATAACTGTTTCCGCTTTTAATTTGCGGCCTCTGTTATAGTTCCTACGTGCGAGAAAAGTTTCATCTACTTCCACGGTTGTTCGGGGTCCTCCTATTTGGTTGCTTTTAAAAAGTAATTTTAAAAAGAGCACTTTCTTGATTTGGACTCTTGGAAGAAGGAGCGGGGAGTGTTCTAGAACTTTACCTCTTTTAGTTTCGTGTTATAGAGCTATGTATTGCACTGGCATAAAATAATGAATTCAGTCCTTTTTGTCTCAATTTGGTACTATTTTTCAGCCCACTCCAGAGCTAGGACTGTGGCAATACTGCTTTGTTCTTTAAAAAGAAATCAGTACAATAGCAATAGTGGTGTGTTTGAATGTCTGTTCAAAGTACCATAATTTTGCACCCATTGTTGACCGGGTGTATTTATAATCTTCATACCACGAAACATTTGTGTTGGAACATTCAATGTACCACGGAACATTGAGAGACTAGTTTAGAAATTGAAGAATCAAATTCCCACTAAAATGATAAATAAATAGGTTTCCTCTGCGTTTTTTTTAGTAAATAAACATTTTGGTTGCCGTTATAACAGTTTTTGAGTTCCTACAATGTTAATGTACGATAAACGAGTTTCTGAATTAAATATGACCTTTCGATTGTTATGAATATGTTCTACATTCTCTCGTAGGTCCTCGACGTTAGTAAATCCACTGTGATTGGTCCATCTTCTGTTCCAATTTGCACATACCTGGTCTAGGGGGAAAAAGGAATGTACAAAAATGGCTCGCAAATTTGGTTCTTATTTTATTGTAGCCTGCGACGCGTTAGAAATTGGGCATCACTGCTCTAGATGAGCGTCAGTACTAACGATTGTTCGCGAAATTCTTGCTGATGATTTTATCTTAACAACTGTATATAGTCAGAGAGGCTCAATAAGGTTGAGTCGACAAAGAAAAGGGACTGATCGAGTCAAGCTCACGTTGCACGATACATTGAACATTTATCATTCAAGCATTCATAAAAAACCTGAAGAAGTTGGAATACATAAGCAAACTTGCTGTTGGGTTCAGCTTGAACGCAAAAAATTTCGTTTGACGGCGCGCGTATAAACATGTGCGATATCTTCATCATACGTGAGAGAAACGGTTATTTCTGGAATCGATTTTACAACTCATGATAAGAAATTAAATGTGTAATTAATGTGGTGCGCAACGAATCTTGGTCACGACATCATGATCTTTCTCAAACGACATAGACAACAGACATTCAGCAGAGGAAGATTTGTACTTGAGGTGGGATTTTAAAATTCTCCTGTTTCTCAAGTCCTTACTAACTAACCGAACAATGAATTCAGATGTGTGCTTTTGGCAATTGGACAATTTGTAATACAAGTGTTAGATCAACGGTTAGAGATTATCGTGTGTATATCTACAAGTGCAGTGTAGATACTATATTGAACTATAATCCACAAAATGAGGTTAGAAATTTTAAAACAACGAAGTTATTATTTACAACACTAGAAGCAGCTTTTCCTGAAACCTTTCTGAAGATAGTGAATTGTAAAAGTCATGTGAAACAAATAGTTAATGCAAAATAAATAGGCTTGAATGTCTTCATCTGAATTTATATGATATTTATGCATGTACTAATAGTGTATGATGACTGAAGAATGTGAAAATGACATTACATTCATTCAATACATAATAAATTCAGTGGACGCTAATGAAAAAAGTATTTTTGAAAACAGGAAATTAGGTTCTGTACCTGCTCACAACATAAGCGTCCGAATTAAATATAAAACAGTTATTGTCCATGTGTTGTTTCTATGCATATCGTTGCTTTTTCATTTACAATAGGGTGCCTTACCAATGAAGAGCCTAATCGGCTGGTGCGATTGAAAACATTCTACTATTTTAGATACTTTACTCAGTACACATTACGGACCGCATAATCCAAAACATAAAATCAAATAGCTTTCATAAGTGAAAAAGGAATAAAGCATGCATGTGGCTTTATAGTTACTAAATCTGCAATATCATTTACTTCCAAAAACTTTTTTCCATTTTTCCTAACTCTACTTATAACGGAGTTAGCCTTTGAGTCCGGACTCTTGAACTCGGTATATATCTTTGATATTCAGTATATTGCCCTATCTGTGTTTATTTATATTATCAGTTTGGGGATCCCATGGTACAATCTGTACCATACGGGGTGTTTCATGGTACATTGCGTTATAACTCTCCTATTTGAGCTTTTTCGTCCGGTTTTTTTTTCCAAGTCCAGAGGCATCGTAGAAGACCTTACGTATGGTTTCACACCTTCCTGCGTCGAGACATAGGAGGTGATGTCATAATTCTAAAATATATATTTTCTTTTAATATTGCGGGGCCGGTCTATGTTCATTATTTTTTGGCGGAATTATTTTTGCACGTAGAAGATTGAAATTGTGCATAAACATTCATCTCCACCTACTAGTATTTATCAGATATTTTCAGATCTCTGCGTTAAAACAGGGGGGTCCAGAGGGGCTAAAAGTTGAAAAAAAGGATATTTAGACCCAAAAAATCCCTTTTTCGGGATTTTCCCGCCTTAGATACATGATGGAGACACGTGAGTCATACCGCCTGAAAGGCAGTTCTAAGCTGAAGAGAATGATGGGCGAAACATGACCCTAGGGTAATTAGGGATGTCTCAGGAATTTTTTTACCTGAGATCATGGTGTTTAACGGTAATTTGGGGCATGGTGGGAATTCCTGATAAAATTTCTCCCGCCCTTAGTATTCAAGATAGAAACTTGAAATTTGGCACACACATTCAGTATACCAAGTACTATTTATCATATTTTTTTAATTGGCTACGTTCACACAGGGCCGCTCCAGAGGAGCCCAAAGTGCGAGAAAAAATTTCCCTCCGAAATTTTCCCTTTGACATCATTTTTCCCTCTCCTGGTATATGGTATGAGTAGTGCTCTCAACGGGTCGGGTCGGGTCGGGTTGAAGACCGACCCGACCCGACCCGTGACCCGAATTGACTGACCCGACCCGATGACCCGACCCGACCCGACTGACCCGAACCGTAATCCGATCTGATTGACCTGACCCGATAACCCGACCCGAGCTGACCCGGTTGACCCGACCCGACAACCCAACCCGAATAACCCGACCCGACAACCCGACCCGAGCTGACCCGATTGACCCGACCCGACAACCCGACCCGAATAACCCGACCCGACAACCCGACCCGAGCTGACCCGATTGACCCGACCCGACAACCCGACCCGAATAACCCGACCCGACAACCCGACCCGAGCTGACCCGACTGACCCGACCCGACAACCCGACCCGAGTTGACCCGACTGACCCGACCCGACAACCCGACCCGAGTTGACCCGACTGACCCGACCCGACAACCCGACCCGAACTGACCCGATCCGAGTCGGGTCGGGTCAACCCGACCCGTTTGAGAGCACTATGGTCACGACACTGGGTGAACGCCAAAATGCACTCACATTGGGAAACTAGTTTTAAAAGCATAATTTTAGAAAATAAAGCATAAAGCATAATTTAAAATATATAGCACAATTCTTGAAAAATTCTCTTTAACTGAAAGTTTAACATACTGTGTTAATATTTTTAAAGCCAATATTTACAATGCAAAATCATTGAGAACATAACAATGCAACAATGAAAATCTTATTTTCATTTCTGTAAACTTTTCGGTGAAATCCTTTGATGTGGAGAAAAGAAAAAAGTAAAAGAAAAAATTTTTCTGCCAACAATGAATAGTATGCAAGAACTCCATACTATATTGTTACAGTGACGACGCCAGCTTTAAGTTCTTAGGGGGGCAAAGGAGGGGCAGATACATTTTCGGGGGGGGCTATTTGCCATACCAAAAATGACATATTTATTACGTTTGACTTATTTTACATTACATTGTGTATTTCGTTGCTGTTTTTATGTTAGATCTATATGATTATAAATTAAACTTATTTCAAATAAAATTTGTAACTAACAAATAAGTAACGTCTGCACATGAAATATTTTTCAATGAAAATTTTGAAGCCTAAACATAAACTGAATTACTTTCGCGTATGCTACAAGTAACACATTCGTCTATATGCTACGTCTCTCTCTCTCTCTCTCTCTCTCTCTCTCGATATATATATAGCCAGAGAGAGAATTTAGGAGGAGCTGCTGAAAATGTCGTAGTCCAATCCAGAAGGAGTGTAGGTACTAGGTAGAAAAATGAAACCTAGTTTAGAAAAACATATCTCTGTATATACAAATATAAAGTTTCATATTAATAATGACATTCTTATTGTTTCTCAGGCCTCTGAAGTGATTATGTGTGCCCAAACAGATAATTTCACGAACATCCAGATCCTTACGTTATAACATTTTTGTTCCACCAAGGAAAGTCACCGAAGTAAATTAATTAGGAAATCAGTGAAACACCACGGGACTCTCCTCCGTTATATATGGTGGTGAAGAAGTACGTGGCTTATTATAAACGTAGCAATTTCTCAACAAATTATGCTTTACATCCAGGATGATTAAAAGCAATGACTCTTCCTGGAATCATGGATGCAATTTGTGACATTATTCTTGAAAATTGCAGCATTTCAGCCAATGGTGGATATAGCCCGGGGCCGGAGGGCCTAGGCCACCCCAGTTTTTGTGTGACAAAAATAATTTAAGCTATTATTTATATAGTTTTTAAAGTGTATAGTAAACTCACGATATATTTATTATAGTCTGAGGTCTGCACCCCGCTTTCTCAGTTTTTACCTTCTCAGCAAAACTTGTGTCAGAGATTCTGGGCATTTCTTTGGAACTCGTCGGTAGCATAATTCAGAATGGCTTGGGTATGCGCAAGTTCTCGGCATAATGGGTTCCCAAAAAATATGTCAGGAGAATAAAAGGGTAACGGCATTAAGAGAAGTCTTCTCCCAGTTTGACCGTAATGCTGATCAATTTCGCTGACGAATAGTAACCATAGATGAAATATGGTTGTACCACTATGATCCTGAATCGGAACAACAGTCAATGGAGTAATAGCACTCATTTCTCCATCGCCCCAAAAAGTTCAAGACACAGAAGTAGGTTGAGAAACTGTTTGGAACATTCTTCTGGTATAAGTATGGAGTGGTAGACTACCTCCTCAATGGTCAGATATTTAATCCAGAATCTATACATTACTTACAAAACTGAAAGAAAAATTCAAAGTTCAACGCTGCGGAAAATGAAAAGAAAGGAATTCTGTTCCTTCAGGAGAATACACCTGTCCATCAAGCCCCTGCGAACATAACTGACATTGCATAATCTAGGATTTCAATGTCTAGATCATCATTCTTATTCCGCAGATTTAGCTCCGTCTAACTATTACGTGTACTTATTTCTCAAACTTAAATAACACTTGAAAGACGCCATTTTAGATCTGCTAGGGGTAGTGCTACGAACAGTGCTGCGAGGAAATCTAGATTTTTTTTTAACTTTTCTGCAAAAGCTGGAGCACTGTACAAGGTAGTATATTGACTCTCGGGGGAAGAGAAGAAGAAGTAAAACTTCACCAATCCACGTGCACTCCTTCCGGGTTGGGCTACGAATTTTTCAGCAGTTCCTAGTCAATATGGTAGACGTCACGTCAGTACTTTGAAACAAAATAAGTAAAGGAGCACTAGTATAAACCAATTACTAACTAAAGATCAGTACTCTGACAATACATTTTATTGGGAATCAATTTCTTCCATAACTTTATTATTATCATTTGCAGGAAGGGAAAACACAACTCTTTTTATCTCCTTCAAAAAATTAAGCCCTGGTAGTTGCAAACTAAGCTGTTATAAGCACATCCTCTGAATATTGGAAGCCGAGAATAATGTTTCAGAAAAAAGAAGTTTTAAATAAAACAAAATATGAAACTGAAAACTTCAAACCTGGATAAATACAAACAAGTTACGTAACTGATTTTACCTTTCTTTTGTTTCCAATCGAAGTTGATCCAATGAGAAGAAAACAAGTCGACCAAATCTACTATTGTTCGCTAGGCACAATTATTAAAAATCATAAGAAAGAAGTATAACTAAAATTTACCTCAAAAGGGGCTAAATTAGAAAACAGAAATATGCGTGCATACCCAGACGCTCAAAGAAGAAAGCTTGAGGATTAATCTGCCACATAGTAAATTCATGGAAAGTAGACTACAATTTGTCAATGAGATTGGTTATGATACTGATATAAAATACTACGTGAAGAATGTTTAAAGATTGTACGAGTCTGGAGGGGCAGTCTAAGTGGCAGTCAGGGGGCAAAAGTAGCTACTATGGGGGCGCTCGCCCCCCTTGCCCCCTTCTGTCGTCGTCACTGTATTGTTATGTTTACTTTTTGAACTTAAGCACTTTCTGTACTTTTTGGTGGCATTTTTACTTTCCCTTTCTGTATATATGTACCTGTAAGGCGCACACAAATGATAGAAAAAATTTATTCGAGCAAAGCACATCTCTTTACAATGAATTAAGTAGAAAGTTCATTAAATATGAGAGAAACTAGTTGCAAAAAAATATCAATAAATAGATCAAGATATTTAGAATATTTAATGTATAATAAATATACATTATACACGATTAATGTAAAATAATCATTGAAATTAACAATAAAGCATAATTTAAAAAAAAGCATAATTAAACAAGAAATAAAGCATAATGTGGGTTGCTCTAACAATTAAGTTGTATGAAGACGAGAAGAAAACGAAAGCTGGTTCCTTAACGAATTTCGTTGATCTTCTTTGTGTCTACAAAAACACATTCCTAGAAACCTACAAGCTAGGTATCATCTCTGTGATTATATCAGTTTCTAGTGCTACATGTGAAAGGTCATTCTCTTCTTTGAAAAGATTAAAGACTTGTATACGCAAGTCAATGACTCATGATAATGACTGACATCATGATAATGTCTGGTTGAAAAACTAAGTGTTACTTTATATTGAGAAGAAAATTGCTAAATCGTTAGATCTTTAACAAGTTGTGGATATGTTTGCTGCTGCCCACACGAATAGAAAGATCCTCTTCAAGTAGAGGCATGAACCTATAAGTTATTTTCTTTACCTGTAAAAGTGTATTTGCTTCCACTTAAGTCAACCAGCTACACATATTTTAAACGCCATGATTAAATAACTATTTACTTATATTAGAAATCAATTGCATTAATGAATCCTAGTTGTTTGAGGTACTAAATTCTTATATTTTCACTGTTTTTCAAAGAGTAAAATCATGAACAATAAAGATGGAAACATTCACCTTAAATACACACACACACACATATTTATTTATATATATATATATATATATATATATATATATATATATATATATATATATATATATATATATATATATATATATATATATATATATATATATATATATATTGGAGATGTCCCCCTCAAAATCCTCTTGGGCCCTTCATTGCCCCCCCCCTGAAAAAAACTCTAGCTACGCTACTGGACACCATGCAACAGAGATGAATTCTCTACCACTGAGCCACCGCGGCCCTGCTTGGGCTTGGTCGTCCATATCCAATATCTCTTTTGGCGTTGCTTAAACAACTTCTAGTTTTCTTCTAAATCCAGACTCCATATTGGCGTAGATATTAATATTACAGTCGATTGGTAAAATCAATCTTCCACATTTAAAAATTAAAGTACACACAAGTAGAAAAATAAGCATTTATCATAAAAACACTAGCTGCAAGTGTTCAAAATAGATTTATGGTTTCTATAAAATCAATTGAAAATTGCTTTTTTTAATTAGGCAGCTAGTGAAAAACAGCAGCTTTCGACTCCAGCCGAGTTTAAACTCAACCTAAACTCAGTTGACCAAAGTGAACTGACCCGACTAACCCGACCCGACAACCCGACCCGATAACCCGACCCGACAACCCGACCCGATAACCCGACCCGATAACCCGACCCGACCTGACCCGATTGACCCGACCCGACAACCCGACCCGAATAACCCGACCCGACAACCCGACCCGAGCTGACCCGATTGACCCGACCCGACAACCCGACCCGAATAACCCGACCCGACAACCCGACCCGAGCTGACCCGATTGACCCGACCCGACAACCCGACCCGAATAACCCGACCCGACAACCCGACCCGAGCTGACCCGACTGACCCGACCCGACAACCCGACCCGAGTAGCCTGACCCGACAACCCGACCCGAACTGATCCGACTGACCCGACCCGATAACCCGACCCGAGTTGACCTGACCCGACCCGACCCGTAACCCGACCCGAGCTGACCCGACCCGACTCGGGTCGGGTCGGGTCACGGGTCGGGTCGGGTCAACCCGACCCGTTTGAGAGCACTAGGTATGAGCATGCAAGTAGTGCCATTGGAAAGCCAGCTCCATTCTAAAGAGAATGAGGTATGAACTATGATCCTAGGATAAATAGTGACGATGCAGTAGCTGCTTAACTGAAAGTCTAAAAAATAGCCCAAAAAACCGGGTACCGGAAAGGGTTAAACGTTTGTCTTATTTTTCACTCGCTGTAATTCGAAACAGTTGTAACAAGTTTTAAAACATTTTGACCTTTACATCGAAAACAGCTACAAGAACAATATTTTACTCAGTACACATTACGGACCGCATAATCCAAAACATAAAATCAAATAGCTTTCATAAGTGAAAAAGGAATAAAACATGCATGTGGCTTTATAGTTACTAAATCTGCAATATTATCATTGCACAGACATTTACTAGATCTTCATAGTCAAGACCTTTAAAACATGTATTATTTATTATTATTTTGCAGTTTATGTAAATCAGTGTTGCCAGGTCCCCAGCTCGAAAAGTCGCTACTGTGCCGTTAAAATTCCGTCAGGCTCCGCTACTCTTACTGAAATTCCGTTATTTTCCGCTACTCTATAAAATTGAACTTTAATGATAAAAAAAAACCGGTATTAATAAAACTGCAAAATATTTCTTGTGTCCCCACCGGAATATAATCTGGGACCCCTTGCTTACAAGGCGACGAAGTTGTCAGGCGAGTGTTTATAAGGCGACGACATTATGGGACTAGCCCTTAGTAATCAGAAATATGAAGACATTTTAGGATTGGCCATTAGTGACCAATGAGATATGGTGAAATTTTAGGATTGGCGTAACATTTTAAACTTTCTATGACGGGAAATATTTATTAAAATTGTTATGATGGAAAATACTTATTATGTTTAATCTAAGTAGAACCTATGATTTTTATTTGAGACATAAATGGAGCAAAAGACAACTCTTAAACATAGCTACGAACCTGTTATCAATACACTTGTCAGAATATAATCTTATTTTAAGAAACACATTTCTTGAAAACAAACATTAGTAATTTTTTTTCTCAAATACATGTGCATTTTTGGGAAATTACTCTCTGGGCTTAACTGTAAATAATACAGGTCGACAGGTATGGTAATTTCCGCACAAGCACGTATCCAGTCAGAAGCGGAGTTTGGGGATCGCCAATGGGGCTACCGCCCCAGGCCCCAACCTTATACTAGGGGCTCCGCGTTCTGATGTGAGCATGTTTCGTCCAACAGGTAGATACAAAAGCACATCACGATTTTTACCAGTACTCTGGTCCCTTGGGGTCATTATTGGCACCAAGCTCAGTGCGCACCTAACGCTGCCTCTGTATCCAGGAATTTTATTGGGAGTGACCTCTAATTTTTTCCAATTAGAGTCTAAATTCAGCCTGAATATAGAGTATATATTAACTCTGTAAAATGCTCCCAATTTATATAGAAGTTGGAATTCTGGGTTATCTCTCGTCCTCGTACCCCCACTCCTGCGTACGTACCTGTTTGAATAGTGCTTTCCATTAGTTCAAAATTATAACATTTTACTTAAATAATATGTGGTTTAAATTAGCAAACTCCAAAGAACTTTAGATTATATGGCTTCTTGTAGATGTTGGCTACCAATTACATTAACAAAAGATGTAACTTATGACTCAATTGCAATTTCTATTTTGAATGAAGTCAGCAGCACAAGGAGCAAGTATGGACACTTGTGCAATTCTCCTCTTCTCCTACATACAGCGTTCTCGGAAACGGGACAATCCCATTTATTGTATTTTCTCTCTACAAAACTATATATTAAGCACTAGCACATATTACCCGCTTCGCTGTTTTTAAATAAATAATTTAAATGCACATCTTTGTATGTTGTATGAATTTGTATCTATGCTGCATCGTAAGCACAAACGTTCAACTTACTGACCCCGAAAATTATGGATTCAACATTGATATTGCTCATTTTCAATCATTTTAATGTATGTCACCTCTCCTCATCCCCCAAGTGTCGCGGCTGAAAATTGATTTAAACAGGATCAGAAGTGTCACTGTTCATCTCGGCGACCGTAAGAATTATAGATTCAACACAAACATCGGTCATTTTTGAACATTTATATATACACACACACACACACACACACACACACACACACACACATATATATATATATATATATATATATATATATATATATATATATATATATATATATATATATATATATATATATATATATATATATATTTCTCCCTCCCCAAGTTGCGGGCCATGGCATCGGAACTGTCACCGTTCGTCTCAGCGACCCCCCAAAATGTGAATTCAGCACTAATATCGGTCATTTTCAATCATTTTTACATATCTCTTCCTCCCCCTCCCCCGAGTTGTGGGTTTGAATTTGGATTTAAACGGGATCGAAAGTACCACTGTTCATCTAAGGCAGCGTTTCCCAACCTTTTTCAACTTGCGGCACACTACGGGTGTTACTTGGAATCTCGCGGCACACTTATAGATATTACTTGGATTCTCGCGGCACACTTATAGATATTATTATTTGTAAATATAAAACACAGTGGTATTTTTTCTGTGATTATTGACCTCCTTCTCAGAGAGGTTTTTCCTCGAGGTAAATCATTATGCTTATTTTTCATTCTATTTTAAAAATAGAAAACAAATAGGTTTTTAAAAATACGCTTTCTTTTTAAAAACTGTATCCAACCTTTTACTAATAAGGAAGATCACTAAATAACGAACGAACAAACCAATCTCTTATATTTTTAAAACACAAATGTAGATAATTTGTCGAAAGGATTGAATTATATTTTAAACTAGCAGCGTTCACCCCGCTTCGCTGCGGTCACCCCGGAACGCAATAAACTTTGTTACTTAGATAATTTTTACTTTTTCGCTTTCAAGTGATATGATAAAAACCATAGAAGATTGCAGTAAATCTTAACATTATATCGCCTGTCATTTATGTTAACCCGCCCCGCTTCGCTGCGGTCATCCCGGTGCTGGCATATTGTAAAAGTGTCTGTAAAAATAAGCAAATCAATTAAAAAATTTTAAACAGAAGATTCAAGCTATTTTCCGCTGTATATCGCCTGTCATTTATGTTAACCCGCCGAGTGACACGGTCATGCGGGTTGCATATAAATACGTTTATTTTTACCTATGATGAACTAATAACAAAGGATTTGTACGTTATGGACACCTGATTGGTCAATTATCTCAAGACACTGCTAATTGAAAATTAAAGTGATATGATAAAAACCATCTAGGGTCCAAATCCTAACAACCCCCCAAAAATGAAAGAAATCGGTTCAGCCGTATTAGCGTGATGAGCGGACAAAGGATTTTGTGCGTTCTCTTTTATATATATAGATAGATAGATTTTCAAGTTACGAAATAATCTGCAACAATAAAGAAGCAATAATGGTCATAACAATGATAACAAATACATTTTTCAACATTAGAAATGTACAGAACAGTAACCCTGTATGAAACTTAAAATTGTAGATTCATAGTAGAGGTTCATAGTCATGGAAATACAAATATACATTTTTCCCTACGTTTAGCAATTTGATTGCTATAAAATTAATAATTTTGCTTCTATTCCTCGCGGCACACCAGCGGCCCATTCACGGCACACCAGTGTGCCGCGGCACACCGGTTGGGAAACGCTGATCTAAGGGATCCAGAAAACTATAAATTCGACACTGATAGTGGATATTTTCGATCATTTTTATGTATCTCTTTCTCTCCCTCCCCCAAGTGATTTTGGATTTAAACCGGATCGGAAATGTCACTGTGCATCTGAATGATCCCGAAAACTATGGATTCGACACTAATATTGGCCATTTTTGATCATTTTTAAATGTTTATCCCCTCCCCTGCGTTGTACCCTCTCCTCCCCCACTATCAGGGCTGAACTTGAATTGAAACAGCATCCGACCCCGAAAACTATGGATTCAACACTAATATCGGTCATTTTTGATCATTTTTAAATTTCTCTCCCCTTCCTCCTCCCTTACGTCGCATCGTCAAAGTGAATAGCCTAAAGTAATCCCTGCCTCTAAACTCATGTATGTTGAAAATTTGATTGAGATCGGTCGGGTGGTTCAAGAGTGATGAAGTCACAAAGGCAGTCATTTTTATTTTAATTTTTTTACATACATCTCCCCGCCCCTTCCCCTACGTTGCTCCGTCAAATTTAAATCATAGAAACGATCCCAGGCCTGAACCTCATCTATGTTGAAAATTTGATCAAGATCGGTCGGGTGTTTCAAGAGTGATGAAGTCACAAAGGCAGTCATTTTTATTTTAATTTTTTTACATACATCTCCCCGCCCCTTCCCCTACGTTGCTCCGTCAAATTTAAATCATAGAAACGATCCCAGGCCTGAACCTCATCTATGTTGAAAATTTGATCAAGATCGGTCTAGTGGTTCAGGAGTTATTAAGTTTTATTTATTTTATTTTACCTCATTCCCCGCCCCTCAGTTCTACCATCAAAGTGAATAGCTTAAAACCAGCCTAGTCTCGAACCTCATCCATGTTACAAATTTGATCGAGATCGGTCGGGCGGTTCAGGAGATTTAGAGGCACAAACATAGTGATTTTCAATTTTATATATATTGATTTTACAAATAAATGTTTTCTAACCTAATTTTTTTCATTTCTTTCAAACTATGGGGAAAATTGAGAGTTTTAAGATATATTTTCAAAAGTCGCTACATTTTCCGTAATTTTAACAGCCGCCGCTTTGTTGCCAGGGCAACGAAAAGTCGCTACGCGTAGCGGAATTCCGCTATGGTTGTGAACACTGATGTGAATATATATTAAATCAATAGCTCAAAAACTCGCAACTTGAACTTCGCGGATTGTTTAGAAAAAGACAGTACAACAAAAAACATATACATCAGATTTCGTTTTGTTGTCATAAATTTGTGTACTCCGAACTTTACCTAAGGTGACTCTCTTTAAAGCATGTAAGAGGTTTTGTTTGAAAATCACTCTTCTACTGATAAAAACGTCTAACTTCAAGTGATATTTTCAAACTTGAAATACCACTTTAAAATTAATTTTCTTTCCTGAAATGTCAAGCAGGCACCGGCATTTTGTTTCATTATCATATGTCACACGTGTCAATCATGAGAGTACCGACATCTGCTCAGGAAACGGCTTATTACATACTGTAATAATATTTCAAATCAACAGTTAAAACCATTCACATTTTGTCATCTATTGAATTTCGTATACATATTCTTGACAGACTCATTAACATTTCTCGTTATACGTATATCATATTATCTTTTTGATCGGTAGGGGTTAAGCTTATTAACAACTGAAGTGAATATTTTAACCTCCCAGTTTCAATAGAGAGGGAAAAGGAGGAAATATGGTAAAATATTTTCCTGGAGCGTTAAAACCACATAAAAAATACGTTTCTCGCTCTTTTATCGTTTAGCTCTGATATATGTAAATAGAGAGGTGGGCAAAGCCTACAACAGTGATGAAATGGGTCATGAAACCAGAAGCAATTATACCCATGACTCACCCACCAGATCGGATGACTCGGCTAGACCTATGACAATGATTTATGACCCAGAATGACCTGATCTGCTTTTCGATATGACCCGGTATGACTCAGTGAGAAATATGTGTGATGTTGCTAATGTAATTTTAACAAACACGATCCTCTTCTTTCTCCCTCTGGGTATTCTTTCCAAATCTATAATTTTCTTTCTTGCTTGTTGTTTGCGCCTATGTGTGTCAAAGCATTCCACTGCGAGATAACTACAAGATTTATCAGAATATAAATGCGTGAGGATCATATAAATTATAAGTTACATGTATTTTATTGTATTAAGGATCGTCAAAGTTTAATCGAGTGAACATGTAAAACTTGTCGTTTAGAATACAAAAAATGCCACTGAGCCCAAGCAGTGTTTTGTTAAATCTTTTTTTTTTGTATAGTTTACGTTGATAAACCACTGTAGTATTGTCCAGTATGGGAAGACGAATTAACATGAAATTATTGAAATATTCAAGATATGGTATTTTGATTAAAAAATTTCACCTCGGGAATGAAATAAATCAATGTCCGAACTCGAGTAACAGACATCATTATTTAATCCACTTTGAAATTCTGCAGTAACTCTGCAGAGTTTATATTTTGTCACTTTCCGGGTAAGTGGGTCTGTCCACGTCACGAGGTCTGCCGTGTTCTTCGGGTCAGACTCTGTGTGGAAACCAACATCCAGACTCAGATGATCCGGACAAAAATCGTGACACATACGACCGTTCCAGCTCTACAAATGTAACAGTTACTATCATTTTTCTTTTTCTTTTTCTTTTTTTTTTTTTTTTTTTTTTTTTTTTTTTGTATGTTGCTTTCGAAAATAAGTTCTTAAAAATTAAGTGTTTAATTTTCCGGAAAGAAAGAGAAAAACAGCTAAATGAGAAGTTGGGAGGAAAATGAATTTGTAAAAGAAGAACCAAATTTTGTTACTTTTCTTTTCATAGGCAGTGAAATAATCTTAGAACCATTTTAAAATATAATCTAGTCTTCACACTTTGAGTTTTAAAATAATATTGTAATATGCATGTATACACAATTCTAGCAAACAGGATGTCGAAAGCTATCTGAGGTAGTATATGGACATAGTGAATAGAGCCTTTTAATATCTATACAATAAAAGTCGTCAAAAATCTTAAGCTAAAAAAGAGAAAGTTTAAAATGACTGTCAATATCCTATTCTGAACAATATGTTGCGAAGGTAAATTGAGTCTCTGAATAGAAGCTTTTTTTCCATGGTGCTCGGGGGCAGAAAACCATTATGCAGATTTTGTGGAAACGCGGCCCTGGCCATTAAGGGTAAAGAAACACCGTTCATCACTAGAACATCTAAGTTTCGAAGAGTTTTTCGGTGTAGCAGAAAATAAAACTTTCTTGTGAGAAGTTGATGATGTTTCCCACGAAGTTTCTGCTTTATAAAGACCTATTATATTGCTAGCAATACGGAGAAGTAGCAGTTAAGTCTCTTTGCTTTATCAAAAGAACATAAAAGTTCAAATGTTATGAGCTAGACCTAATGATATTTTAAAGCAAATAGTGATTTCTTACGTTTTACTTGGAGGCACAAAGTCAACCATATTCACATTGCTACATTATCTCGGTCGATCAACTTAAACCATTTTCCACTTATATAGCTATACTGTTTTACGCACCTAAATAAATAAATAATAATAATAAAGGAAACTACCAGACAAACAAGTATATTTTGTTTCACACTGTGAAACTACGGTAAACTTACAAACTATTACAAGGACCTAATAATAGTATGATCTAGATCCAAGAGGCAGCTATGGAGGAGGCGAATGCGAGACCGACAGCCAAACAATTTTCTAACTCCTCAGGAATAGGATTTGTATGTTATATGTTTGCTAATCTTCTTTAATACTTACAATAAATGTAGAAAAATAATAAAGAGTGTGAAAGATACATATTTTAAACTGAAACATTTAAGACAACATCCACACATCAAAATAATTAAAACAAATACCCACTTTAAGCTATCATTTGGATAACTATAGATGCAAACAGTTGTGAATAGGTCGTTTCCTACCGCACTATTTCGCCTCCAGGTCTAGACTAATGAACTCAGAAGATAGTTCAAGTCAGTTCTTAAAGAATTGATAGAATGTAAAATGAAGGAAAACGGAGAACCTTTAATAATATACCAACACAGAGCTTATTTATTACCGTCAACTCACATGATCCAGGATCGAGCATTGGACTCTTCACACCAGGCATGAGTGTACTGGGACATAGCCAACATGTCATCCGACGTAATTGTACTTGCAACTCTTATTTACATGTGAACGGTAACAGTAGGTCTTTTATTGTTCTGTATATATATATATATATATATATATATATATATATATATATATATATATGTGTGTGTGTGTGTGAGAGAGAGAGTTCCAATGTTCAGTTTCCTTCATTTCCAAATTGTATCTATGAGAAATCGTTAACTGGAACACTCTTTCAATTCTCTTGTAATTTCTCACTTTCACTCGATTCATGTGAGGACAGTAACGGATAGAAATTTAGTAAAATATGTGTCCTCTTCAGATTTTGATCGTAGAATTTCCAGAGAATTTCACACACTCAAGATAAACGATAAATTGTGTGCGAATTGATTTCCTGTTCTACATGCCACATTCGGTGCAAGAGAGATGAGCACTGAAGCTTAACAACCAAACTTTAAAAGAAGCTACGAAGATAGAACCAATAAAAATTGAAATTAAATTGTTGAAAGAATATGCAATATCACAAAAACAGTACAAATAATTTAATATTAAGAGCATTGTATCTACCTATATCCATCTCTCTGTCTGTCTGTCTGTCTGTCTGTCTGTCTGTCTGTCTGTCTGTCTCTCTCTCTCTCTCTCTCTCTCTCTCTCTCTCTCTCTCTCTCTATATATATATATATACATATATATATATATATATATATATATATATATATATATATATATATATATATATATATATATATATATTAAGCTATGTAAAAGCAATAATATATATATATCATTATTTGTATAACTTGGTTTTTGTATCACAAATTGCTAAGCAAATTTAAATTTTCCTAGTAAATTGTAAGCTTTGCATCATCGCATTTTCGGCAGTGTACGAAATTATTATTATTATTATTATTATTATTATTATTATTATTATTATTATTATTATATTATACTATTTTATGTGGCTACAAAAAAGTATTTTTATATATCACAAACAATAACAATAATGAAACGCAATGCAAACAAAATGTAATGTCACTTGCATCTATTTAAAAATGTGCTTTATCGTATAGATTGTCTAAGCTGGTAGCTGTTTCGAGTGTGTTGATATCTACTTTTGCACTAAGTGCTGAATCCGTAATGCCGCCTTGAAACAGAAAATTGGAATTATGCAGCCTACGAAGCCTCATAATAATAACCTATGAACCCTCATTTTTACCATAAATAAACAATAAGTTAATGTGACACAAATACTCATTTACTAACTGATATTGTAGCCAAATACTACTCGGATCCAATTCATTATTTCACTTTGTTAAAAATTCTAAATTAAACTCTACTTTTCTTTCCCTACTTTCAATGGAAAGCAAAATGATTAAAGAATAGAAGAAGCACGGGATTATCATTGGACAGAAGATCCAAGCTGAAACACAAGAATAAAACAAAACAGAAATCCAGCGTCAGTCTAAGAATAAGAGGAACAGGACAAA
Source organism: Thermobia domestica (assembly GCF_964235325.1). Classification (NCBI taxonomy): domain Eukaryota; kingdom Metazoa; phylum Arthropoda; class Insecta; order Zygentoma; family Lepismatidae; genus Thermobia; species Thermobia domestica. The sequence goes on along the minus strand of NC_137456.1, from coordinate 156,639,751 downwards.
GTTCTCATCTGGCCACAAGATTGAAAAAGAAGTAAATGATAAATAAAACAAGAATACTTTATTCTGTACTTGCAATTGTGGAATATCAGTTCAGTTATCTCAAAAACTGAGTTATGAGTTACTCGCAAATTACCATAAAATTTCTCAGACAAATGGATATAAATGGAGATGACAACTGACAACTCAAACGCAACTGAAATCATGATAGGTTATGCTTCAATGCATAAATGAAACTCAACAACTTCAAATGATGAAATAAAGACTAGCTTAGTGAAAGGTAAAAATGGATAGAGAAGATATTTGGCTAGTAGGATAGAAACTGAGCACTTGACCTTAATTGTTCACATTTCATATTATGCTGAAGTTTGTCCAGTTCGTGAGATTGTCCTCCAAAGTTGCTATAGACTAAAAGTTTCTGGCGTAGATGAAATAGAATTAATGGTGAACTTAACAATTGGATTGCATATCCCGTCAAATCTGACAGGTGATACCAATGGTTCGTAGTAGCCCAATTCAGTGTTGACATATGGTGGTGTGGTTTCGTTTCGTAGCTTGCTTCTGTAATGATGAACTCTCGCAGGTCCCAACTCTTGATCGGCCTGGATACGATTCTAGTCACCAATAGTGATTGCTGTGACATTGTACTTCACTCTCTATGTTTACAATCCACCAAGAGAAATACAGGGTGATTTTTTTAATACTCACGGATTTCATTTGGGTCTAAAATTTCTAACTGAAGTCCAATTTTCATATGGTTTGTGAGAATTGATCAAGGATGGATGGGAGATTTATGAGACTATGTTTGCTTGTTTAAATTCTTCCGGAGTAATATCGACCACGCCTCAAGGAAAACAGAAAGTATTAGACAGTGTACCTTCCAATTGGAATGAGGTTTTTGACATATAAACGAAGTTGCAGGATATAAGTTGCTAGTAAGAATACAAATTAAGCGTTAGTGGTAACAACCATAGATCACATGTTGAATAGCTATAGTCGGTTTCTTGCAACAAGCGACGAAGAGATTTCTTAGGCGACCTAAGAAGTCGTTAACTGACATCTTCCACAACACCCGTGTGCGCTTCCCTGTCTCATTCAGAAGCGATCTGTTTCTCCCAATTTATTCACTAGCGACTATATTATGTTCCTGTCTGAGGCAGGACATGAGACAAATTTGTTTCGAAATACGCTTTGCGTAGCAACAACAGATTCCGTTCTCCCAAAACGTTTGGCGATAAACTCATGTTGCTCCAAAAAACACACTATTATAACTGTGTCCTGATCATACTCTCACAATAGCACAGAACTGTACATATCAATTTCCAACACAACGGCCCAGCTTCCTGTTGCTTATAGACCTAGGCAAGGTTGCCATCTAACGATGAAAACTCAAATCTCCACACCGCACCGAACCTCTTTCCAATTGTAAGGTACACTGGCGAATATTTGCTGTTTTTCTTTAAGAGTGCCTAATATTACCCCAGATGAATTTAAACCAGCAAATCTCTCATCCTTCCTTAATCATTTACCACAGATTGCATGAAAATCGAACTTCAGTTAGAAATTCTAGACCCAAATGAAATCCGTGGGTTTAAAAAAAATCACCCTGTATATTTCAATAGTTTTGATAAAAGGAATGATAATGTACAACCAGGAAGGGTCGTGCAGGGAATTTAGGATAATGTACAAGCAGGGAATTTAGCGTGATGGTTGAAGGAGTACTATTGTATCGTTTAGTTTTTCTTAGAGAATGATGAAATGAATGAAATTATTTTACAAATTCTTGTCTAACAATGTACGGCAAGGATAAACGATCTTCGAAGTTAAGCTAATAAATGAACGAGACTTGCTAAAGACTTTAAATGATTTGATGTTAACAGTACTTTAAATAGTTTATTGACGATGTGGTTGTAATAGTTTTAGAGTATTCTATAGTACTACATACTATATTGACCACAAGACTTCAACATATACCTGGACAATCTACCTCAGGGGACTAATATAAATTCTCAACAAGTATCTACGTCTTCTCCCAAGAAGAAATCATCAATCGACGTTATCTTCTGTATTACTGTTCGACTAATGGACGGTGTTATGCATCAATTGACCAAGCGCCATTTTTCGATTTTTGAGATTTTTACATCAGTGTGTAAGAGAGAATGTAATTTATTACCAAAGTGTGCTACTTCTGGAACAAAATAAAACAGCATATTATTGTCTTCCTTCAAGCCAGAACGGTTTTCTTTCAATGTAACACACTAGGAAATGTTCAGTGTCTCTATATTTGTCTTCACATAACATATTCCTACACAATGAATAACTTAGAAAGCACAGAATGTTTGTCCATGAAAGTAAATCATTTACCTTATTCATGTATTATGGCGCTGTAAAATGGATTTATCGATGTGGGGTCTATTCATGTTTCACCTAATCTTTCGGGAGAAAGATACAACGATACGATATCAACGAGAACTTTTTCATGTCCTTGATACTTTTTGTTCTGTGATTCTCCAACTTTTGTCTATTAATTTTCAAATGAAAAAAAAAAAAAAAACTACAGAAAATTCAAATATAATTTAAACAATGCTTGGCAAAGGAATGGTAGAAACTGATATCGATATCGCAAATAAAACACAGAAAAAAGAAGAGAAAAAGTAAAATGTATTTCTACTAAAAAATTAAAACACTAGCCGTAATACAGTGTTGTATGTATTAATACAATAATGTCACTGACATGTTGGTGAAAACTACAAAACACATTACACAGTCAGAAAGCATTACTTTTAGTAAGTTCACTTCAGTACCTATATTTTCGGTTGCAGGTGTAATTCCTGCAATGTATGTCACACTTTGTTATTAAGAATTGATGTTTAATATAAACTGATAATTTATCCCAGTTTCTTATTACTACGTGTCAAAAAAATTCCACTTTGAAAAGTACTCGTTGAGATCGTTCTCTTGTCCATTTTTATTCATCGTTCGTTGTTACAAGCGACCTAGTTAAGGAATATATATATATATATATATATATATATATATATATATATATATATATATATATATATATATATATATATATATTTACTGTTTAAACATTAGTTCTAATATTTTGTTTGTACTGAATTATGGTTAAATTTGTAAGAGTAATCAATGTTATAAATAAAAATTAGTAGTCGAATCTCTAGAAAAGTTGTTAATTATTCATTAATAGTTCCTTGTTTCACATTCATAAACACAGTCAGTTATAATTACATTGAATATTCCTGTTAAATAACGCACTGAATTAATAAAAATGTTAGAAATTAAATTTGTAGGAAATCTGAATATAAAAAAGAAATTCCAACAGAGCTAAACTCTTTCCAGAGGTAAACAGGGTTAATGGGCCTCAGAGACTTACTCCGTTGTCCATGGAACGTAATTTTTTGTGCATGAATATACCTTTGTTGTGTTTATCGAATGGACTAGGTTTGATTCGGATGTTCGGATGACACGTTCATGTCCGTTCCTTGTGAGTTCTATCTATTATTTTCTTTTAACAAGCCCTTCTGAGTAATGAAATACAAAAGAATCATTTACATCAATATTTTGTAAACCATTTTCTTTGGTATGTCCTTCATTTGGTTCACACCAAAGATACTGCCTATGAAAGGAAGAGAATATACAAATCCGTATATCTTTCAATCTTGTTTCAACGCTAGGTAAATGATAGCCCTATCCATACAGATTCTGAAAAGCATAAAAAAATGAAAATCATTAACGTAGTGACGGATGTTGTTTTAATAAATATTGATTCAATTGTTTCCAGCAGTTTTAGTGCCTATATAGCTTGAGTTCTTTATGCTGAGTAAGTAGTATTTAAAATTAAGTACAATAATTCAGTATACAGTATACTGAATATATGCAATGATAAATTCGTTGTCAGTTTTCCCGTTATATTTGTACCTTACATTACAATTTAAAGAATGCTTTCAAAGTGTAGGATTACTGATAACCCAAAAGTTGGGGGAAGGGCAAAATCGGTTTTGTCAAAGTGACTTCACTGTTGTAGAGATCTGGAGCCGCCACTGTCTCTGAATCCATTTTATATAATCACTCTTCGCTTAAAACAAAACTCATAAGCATAATAATCCATACATTAGACACTGTTAGGTTTGAAAACTATCAGAAGTGACGCTATATCAAAGATACATCGGAAAACAAGCTAGGAGCTTTTGGAACCACGGTTAGTTGCAAATTAAATGCAAAATTGAAACTCGCTGGTAGATCAACAGTTCAGTGTGATATGAATATGCTAGAACCCTTCCCACCTCTCTCGCCCTCTTTTCCTATTTCTATATGCATATGAACCCTCGTTCCTGTCTTTCTGTAACGATAAATTTTCCGCGCTGTCAATAAACCTCGTATCGTTGATAACGACGCCACTTTGTAACTTGTCAGGAAAGTGTTCAACATCTCGGTGGGTGAGAACTCCCTGGATTTATGCATGCATCAATCACAAAAGGTCCTTTACAAGGGCAAAAGCTGCCTCTACGAGAGATACAAAGCATACAGCAACCAATCTGTAGCAGGTTACGAGGAAATCCTTTATTCTTTTTTAGCTTTTTTTCCAATGATTTTTCTACTTACCACACAATCTCATAAAACTACCTGGAGATTTCCCCTTGCATGAGCGTTATACATGTGTAATCTTTACCTATAATTCTCCAACATAATATTATTTTAAAAAGGTAAATGTATATACAACGGCTAGAGCAAAACTAATGACAACATTGCTATAATTCCTACCTGGCTTTATGTATATATACCTGTTACCATATGTTCAACACACACATTCGAAAGGGGCAGCAATTTTCGAGGGGTCGCAAAATCTGTCATAACTATATTATTTAAAATAATTATTTCTTGTTAAAAACAGACTTATGATTATGGTAGTTAAACTAACTAAGTTGAATTTGCATTTTAATGCTACATTCATAAATCATGTTTCGGTTGCATTAGTTTAAGGTTACATGGACAGTGCAAAAGCAAAGAGTCAAAAAAAATCCCAACATGGATTGTTTGATTATTGTCAAATACAAGAGCTCAATTCTCGAACAGTAGTGAAAACCTATTGCATTTACTTAGTTATTACAGTTTTGATATGATACCGTCAGCATCAGCGTACACCGTCAGCGCCCTTGTCAATGTGTCGCAGGGTTCGCCATTGTTACTTCTCTTCTATTTACTTAAAAGTAATTCTACTCAAACTTTTTCTCAGCAAAAACTATAAATTACGCTATACTCTTCACTCAAAAATGCATTTTCATTATGATCAGCTCAATAAGATTTATCATCTAACATGCCTCACTTATATATCACTACCATGAACTGTACTTTCTTGTTGTTTGAAAAACAAATTAACGATGAATGATTCTAATGACTATGAGCTATGTTTCTAGGGAATCGTTCCAAGGGCGTAAGCCTTACAGTTATCTCCACCATGTGCCGTGGTGCGCCATCAGTTTGTAGCTCAAAACAATATCTAAAATACTCATGAGGTGAACGTGACAATTGGGGATGAAACTGATGCGCAACACGGTACTCAACTGTAAAAGTTATGGTTGAATTTAAATAAAATTCTAATGTTTCAATTTTGAGAGTGACTAGTTGTGGGAAAGGTGAGAGGGAAAGAAAGATTTAAACTATGAAACAAAGGATGAGCACTAGCCTGATGTTTCAATGAGACTGGTATCGTCCTGATCATCTGGGATGGAGAATGGCTTTCCCTGGAAGAACCTGGAAGCGCTGAAGTCAGCCAACAATTGGATCTCAATCCTGTTGAACTGCTACTGGCGTCGACTTCTCTCTTCACGATGCGTCTTTAACGTTGTTCTTTCTTCATCTCCATTCCACTAGTCAGATGTTAAACTCAAGTGAATCTGTGGCGATGAACCTACAGAATGATGTTCCCAAGACATGGAGTAGGTTATTCTCCAATGGTGCGATATGCTTCTCAAGACGATCCTGCAGCTTTCCAAACCTAGTGGCAAATACCCCGTGTGAACGTATCTTCCGTGGTTTTGTTCTACAGTAAAACGATGAGTCTTCATTCAATCAACTAAGAAGCATCAGGGTAGGCGAAATGGAATGCGGAAAAGCAAGAAAGAAACTAGTCGTATTTATGAGCAATTTCAGTAATAGCCATTAAGAAATACATGCTTATGCAAGCCGTCTACAAATGTACATCATAAATAAAAGTTTTGTTTCTTGAAATTTCATGATTCTGTTGTAGATAAACGTAATTTAATAAAATAATAAAATAGAATTTAACAAATTAAATCAAGAGTTCACACAGTCATCTCATAGTCACTTTACAGTTACTTCACAGTAGTGCTTCCTGACAAGTCATTCCTTCATTTTGGCGAACAGGCCCGTAGACAATCCCTGAGGAAATTTTACTGCACTGCACCTACATGTCATTTCAATCTCGATCGACGCATGTTGTTCGTCTTTCCCATACATATTGTTATGTCGCTAGCACTGTTCTCTTCTATGTTACGCTACTGCAGCTTTTGACTGAATAAAACACAGTTGCTACCATTCACTACACTTAATTGTCTCATATTCTCTTATCAGCTACGAAACTCTTGTAGTACTGAGATACACCTCTTTGACGTGAAAACAGTGTTCTCACTATTTTTTATCCACCTATGTATAAGCAATTTACACTTCCAAATTATGCTATGCATAAATATGGGGAGTCTGTAAAACGGCTATGTCCGTCCATCCAACTGTTATGACTATATTCAAAGCAAAAGTGGCGAAAATCTATTATTTCCTGCTTCAATACTGATCAACATAAAGATAAACGATGATATCGAGGAATTTCTTTAAAAGGAAAAGAACGTAGTATCTAAAGAATAAGTTAACCCTTTCACTGTGGAAGGCGACGGAAAAAATTTCCCTAACATGCGAATGTCGATTATAGTCGACGTGTTAAAATTTGTCTGTATCTTGGTTTTGTCGATTGTAGTCGCCAAAGGTTTTCTGTGTGATTTCTATTGTTTATCGAAAACAATAGAACACAAACAAAAATGAACGGTACAACTTTGGCGACTACTCTCGACAAAGCCAAGATACGGACAAACAAATTTTAACACGTCGACTATAGTCGACATTCGCATGTTAAGGAAATTTGGTTCTGTCGACAAAAGTCGACTTCCTCTGTGAAAGGGTTAAATCTCATCTATCTCTCTAATAAAGCCAGAAATGGTAGAAACTTATTTTCTACTCCGTGAAAGTTATTTTCATTGTTTCCATAGAACGAAAGCAGCAATGGGAAGCGAGAAACGTTTCTTTAATATATATATCTTCTATTCTATATATATAAAAGAGAACGCACAAATCCTTTGTCCGCTCATCACGCTAATACGGCTGAACCAATTTCTTTCATTTTTGGGGGGTTATTAGGATTTGGACCCTAGATGGTTTTTATCATATCACTTTAATTTTCAATTACCAGTGTCTTGAGATAATTGACCATTCAGGTGTCCATTACGTACAAATCCTTTGTTAGTTCATCATAGGTATAAAAATAAACGTATTTATATGCAACCCGCATGACCGTGTCACTCGGCGGGTTAACATAAATGACAGGCGTTATAATGGTTTTTATCATATCACTTGAAAGCGAAAAAGTAAAAATTATCTAAGTAACAAAGTTTATTGCGTTCGGGGGTGACCGCAGCGAAGCGGGGCGGGTTAACATAAATGACAGGCGATATAATGTTAACATTTACTGCAATCTTCTATGGTTTTTATCATATCACTTGAAAGCGAAAAAGTAAAAATTATCTAAGTAACAAAGTTTATTGCGTTCCGGGGTGACCGCAGCGAAGCGGGGTGAACGCTGCTAGTAGAGCATAAACTGAAAAAAAAAAAGCGTGAAACTGTTTTAAATACAATTTGAGCGTCCCCAGAAGAGTTTACATCAGTGCTGTCCGAATGGCGGCCCGCGGGCCGCATGCGGCCCGCCAAAGCATTTTGCACGGCCCACAAAGCTTTCACGATTTACGATTCTTATTACTGATTGTATTTTCATTTAGAATCCACGGCAACACCTTTTCCAAAATCTTGGAGCTTGGTCGGGAAAAAGTGTCAGTGTTTGAAAGTACTTATTTGTGAAAGTGCATTTTCCACTATGAAAATTGTGAAGAATCGCTTCAGAAGCTGCCTTGGACTTTTTTCTCTTTTACATCTCCTGCGGCTCACAACGACAGGAATGAATGTAGATATCCCGGCCCTTGTAAACGCTGCTAGTCACCTTCATTTCTCACATTGAATTGAATATGTATGTAATATTTAAAATACGTTCTTTAGATTTTTCTTTTCTAGCGTAATATAATAATAATAATAATAATAATAATAATAATAATAATAATAATAATAATAATAATAATAATAATAATAATAATAATAATAATAATAATTATTATTATTATTATTATTATTATTATTATTATTACCAGCTGCGGCCCTCCACTTTACTAGTAAAGACGGTTATGGCCCTCAGGCACATTATAATTGGACACCACTGGTTTACATCATCAACTTTACCCTTGAGATGCCACCGGAAGTTCTAAATCTACTACTTTAGAATATTGAATATTGAAATATCAGTAGTTTGAAAATCTACCGCATTTTTAACATGTAAAGCGAAAAATGGATCAGGTTTTATGCATTAATTGACCAAGCGCCAAAACATGGTTCTGAGATATAGAAGGAAACGCAAACATGCTATTATTACGATCCAGTTCTTAGCGCTTGATCGAATAGCTTTTCCTGAACATTTAAGCAAATACTAGGGTTTCAAACTTTTTTTTTTACATTATTTACATTATCTGATGTAAAAATCTCGAAAATCGAAAAATGGCGCTTGGTCAATTGATGCATAACACCGTCCATTAATTAAAACAGTAATACAGAAGATACGTCGATTGATGATTTCTTCTTGGGAGAAGACGTAGATACTTGTTGAGAATTTATATTGGTCCCCTGAGATAGATTGTCCAAGTATATGTTGAAGTCTTGGGGTCAATATGGTATGTAGTACTATAGAATACTCTAAAACTATTACAACCACATCGTCAATAAACTATTTAAAGTACTGTTAACATCAAATCATTTAAAGTCTTTGGTAAATCTCATTCATTTTTTTTAGCTTAACTTCAAAGATCTTTTATCCTTGCTATACATTATTAGACAAGAGTTTGTAAAATAATTCCATTCATTTCATCATTCTGTAAGAAAAACTAAACGATACAATAGGACTCCTTCAACCATCACGCTAAATTCCCTCGGACTGCACGACCCTTCCTGGTTGTACATTATCATTCTCTTTTATCAAAACTATTGAAATATACAGGGTGTTTTTTTTTAAAACTCACGGATTTCATTTGGGTCTAGAATTTGTAACTGAAGTTCGATTTTCATGCGATTTGTAGTAAATGATTAAGGAAAGATGGGAGATTTACGGAATTGTGTTTACTGGTTTAAATTCATCTGGGATAATATTAGGCACTCTTAAAGAAAAACAGCAAATATTCGCCAGTGTACCTTGCAATTGGAAAGAGGTTCGGTGCGGTGTGGAGATTTGAGTTTTCATCGTTAGATGGCAACCTTGCCTAGGTCTATAAGCAACAGGAAATTCGGCCGTTGTGTTGGGAATTGATATGTGCAATTCTGTGCTATTGTGAGAGTATGATCAGGACATAGTTAGAATAGTGTTTTTTTTTGGAGCAACATGAGTTTATCGCCAAACGTTTTGGGAGAACGGAATCTGTTGTTGCTACGCAAAACGTATTTCGAAACAAATTTGTCTCATGTTCTGCCTCAGACAGGAACATAATATAGTCGCTAGTGAATAAATTGGGAGAAACAGGTCACTTCTGAATGAGACAGGGAGGCGCACACGGGTGTTGTGGAAGATGTCAGTTATCGACTTCTTAGGTCGCCTAAGAAATCTCTTCGTCGCTTGTTGCAAGAAACCGACTATAGCTATTCAACACGTGATCTATGGGTGTTACCACTAACACTTAATTTGTATTCTTACTAACAATTTATATCCTGCAATTTCGCTTCAAAATTCAAAAACGTCCTTCCAATTGGAAGGTACACTGGCGAATATTTTATGTTTTTCTTGAGGCATGGTCGATATTACTCCGGATGAATTTAAACCAGTAAACATAGTCTCATAAATCTCCCATCCTTCCTTGATCATTTGCCACAAACCGCATGAAAATCGGACTTCAGTTAGAAATTTAAGACCCAAATGAAATCCGTGAGCATTAAAAAAATCACCCTGTATTTCTCTTGGTGGATTGTAAACGTAGAGAGTGAAGTACAATGTCATAGCAATCACTATTGGTGACTAGGATCATCTCCAGGCCGATCAAGAGTTGGGACCTGCGAGAGTTCATCATTACAGAAGCAGGCGACAAAACGTAGCCCACATCACCATTGTCAACACTGAATTGGGCTACTACGAACCATTGGTCTCCCCTGTCAGATTTGACGGGATATGCAATCCAATTGTTAAGTTCACTATTACTTCTATTGCATCTACGCCAGAAACTTTTAGTCTATAGCAACTTTGGAGAACAATCTCACGAACTGGACTAACTTCAGCATAATATGGAATGTGAACAATTAAGGTCAAGTGCTCAGTTTCTATCCTACTAGTCAAATATCTTCTCTATCCATTTTTACCTTTCACTAAACTAGTCTTTATTTCATCATTTGAAGTTGTTGAGTTTCATTTATGCATTGAAGCATAACCTATCATGATTTCAGTAGCGTTTGAGTTGTCAATTGTCATCCGCATTTATATCCATTCGTTTGAGTAGTTTTATGATGATTCGCGAGTAACTCATAAGTCAATTTCTGAAATAACTGAACTGATATCCCACAATTGCATAGTACAGAATAAAGTATTCTTGTTTTATATATCATTTTTTTCATTTTCAATCTTGTGGCCAGATGAGAACTTTGTCCTGTTCCTCTTATTCTTAGACTGACGCTGGATTTCTGTTTTGTTTTATTCTTGTGTTTCAGCGTGGATCTTCTGTCCAATGATAATCCCGCGCTTCTTCTATTCTTTGATATTAAACGTTCTTTATGGAAGTGTTTCTTGCTTACGGAAGTTTTGCTTTATTAGTGGAAAGGGGAGTTTTCTTTTTATCTATATTCTAGAGAAGCATAAAAAGCGTCTAAACTTACAGGTCTCCGGGATACACACGTTCCTAAAACCCACGCTTTTATTTATCCATCTGTGTTCTTATTGGACTACGTGAAAGTGTCTACCTCAAAGTCCTTCTAAGAATAATGTTACTGATTTTATGTATACTGATTTTATGTACACCCCCCCCAAAAAAAAGAAAGGTAAAACGGATTCAGGAAAAGAGGGTAAAAGATATAATTGCTACGGAATTTTCACCAGAATGCACCCTCCCCCAAAACAATATTCTGTCTACAGGCCTGGTCGTGGCTATGCTTTACTAAATATTTCGCTAGAAAAATATCAGGTTAAACATTTCTTAGAAAGCTCATAATGTTTCTGTATTTTAGTAAAATGAATTAAACAAAAGGACAAAAGAACTTACGACAAGTTACAACGCAAGACACGCTTTTCGGTGAATACCACCCAAGGCGTATCTGTCGATATAATATTGTCGCGATCTACGACAATGTTCCTATGACATTCAAAAGTGCTAGTCCTCCTACTTTCTCCATTCCACCATTTCATTCATTGAACATCAGCACCGTCTCCTTTAGCTTAGCCTGCATAACCATGGGACGTAAAACTCAATAATTTTATTTTTTCCATTCAGCCGCTTTTCGCCAGAACGAGATCGCAACCACGTTTTCAGTCGGTGCAATGTGGATTAAGATCGTTCTGCACCGGCCACGCTCGAATGCAGAGTTACAAGTATGCACAGCAGTTTTCGAATAGTCACGTGAAGATCTTCGTCACCGGTGGCCAAGGCTTCTAACGCAGTCCGTGATAGAGTGTCACCTTCCTCTTTAATTCTCTTCCATTTAGAAGTACAGATTGCAAATTCAGAACTAAGGAGGGAAAGCAGCATTTTTTTTTTCAGTTCCGATAGTTTTAGAACGCAGAGGTTTTTGCTCAGAGTTTTGTCAGTTGCACGTGTTGGCAATAGAATGCTGAGTCCATATACGTTTAAAACTTCCGGCGCAAGACGCAATTTGATGTCTTCTACAACCGATTCTCTCAACGGAATGTAGACAGTTATTCAGTAGTAAGATGTCGTGTCATCTGCCCTGAGTACGATGTGTTTGTCTTTGGGTGAGATGAGGAGTTCGAATCTGCACTCCGACATTGGCAGCCATTCTGGATATTGCTTCGAAAATTGCCTTGAATTCTTCTTTGCTGTTTGAACGCTTCTTGTTTAATGCTGCGATAGTGTCCTGAAAGACATCTGACGCTGCGTTCATGTCTAAATATGTCTTCTGCAAAAGTCGATTAAGGATAGAGTTATCGTGAGAAAATCCTGAAGACAAGTAATAGTTACGATAAACTCGCTGTCGTGCATGGCAGAAGAAATTGCCCGTGCTTTGGCTGTATCTAACTTGGATAACTTGAAACAAACTGTAGAACCTCACTAATTTCTTGAAATTTCAAGTGAAATTGTAACACCATGTCGTTCCGTTCAACCCATCTCGTTTCACCAAATGTCTCCAACTGGCCACCAAGCGTAAGCTTAAGGACAGTATTACGTTTTGACGATGCGGTGGAAAACGCAATGATCTCTTTCATTGTCCCCAGACATTTCCTCACGCACTATACTGACGATGACCTGAAGATGGACAAGTTGCGGCTGTGATTGCAATATGAACAGTGCAGCGCGTTTGAAGCCTCCTTCTGGATCTTCTGCATTGCCCCGCGACTTTGAAAAGTCATGACGGCGCAACCATCTGTACCAATACCAACGCAGTTTTTCGGGTCGAGTGAGAAGTCTTGTAGCAAAGATAGAACAATTTCTCCAATTTTCCCTCCAGTCAGTGAGAGTTCGGGAGGTTCTGCGTCTTCGGATTCCGAGCTCAAACCAATGCCCTAACGTTTCAGGTGATCAAGGATCAATGAAACTGAAGCAGTCTTCTCTTATTTCACCCATGTGTTCGTACCTTAGAATCAAAGATAGCTGAGATATGTGCGAAACGTCCGTAATCTCATTAAACATAATAGAATAAAACTGACCCTCCCGCATTCGATTGACAAATTATAGACGTGATTTCTCATCCACAACCCTCAATGAGGGCATTTTGTGTGGTTTTATTGGCAAAAATTGTCCTTTTCGATGCTTTCTTCCAGTAATTCTTTAAAACATCTTTATCACAAGTCATTCTAAATTTGCCCAATTCTCGAAAATTGCCCTCGTTGATTTTAGTTTCTACACCGTCACCATCTGAGTTCCAATCATGCGCACAAGCATCTTCCTTGTAGCCTTGAAAAGCAATGCCTTGCCTTCTACGGGATATCACATTCTACAACATTAATTTCAGTTTGTCGCGATTTAGTATTACTTGTCTTCTTGACGAGTTGATTTGATTCTCGAGTGGTTTCACTGGTTCCCAGTAGTTTTTCAGAAACGTTTTTCCGACCTCAACAGCGTTAATGTACTATTATGCCTTGTTATGAGTTTCTAAAATACCGAAGAAAGTAGCGAATTTCTTCAAAGGTTTAGTCACAAGAGTTTCAAGAGGCATGTTTATTCGATAGCCCCCAACCAAACCCGTTGCAAAAAATAAGCAATATTTACAAAAAAGAAAAAAAGATCCCTCTGAAGGGAAAGAACCAGCCATGGATAGTTTTCCTGATGTTATGGCCTTAAGTAAAATCGTCCTTCTTCCTGAAATTTATCTGATATTATGTCTTGAGTTACCGTTAGCGTGAACGCGTCATGCTGGACAGACAATTTTTAAATAGAATTTAAAGAATTAACCCTCTTTTGAAATAACGCAAGACTTCCCAAACTTTCGTTCATGTGGCGGTAAGCTACAAGCAGCAGTGTGTGTAATTTTAATATTTTGGAGGGCTCTTAGGGGGGGGGGGCGATTGCCCCCTCGCCCCCCTTAATCCGCCCCTGGCATCAGGTTCAAACCTCCCCAAAATTCCTACCTCAAGATACATTTGTACACTTTCCTAATAAAATATACTTTTTTTAACAGATAAATTATTGATACAGCATGAAAATTTGATCTTACACTTAATCTGCACTCTTTTTCTTATATATATATAAAAAAAACCAATCTAATTCTATCATTTTTTCTGAAAATATAGGTGGAAGTATTTTACAATTACTTATCGTCTTTACGGGTGCAGAATAATACCCGTTGAATACTACACAGACGTAGTGGCTTGTAGTATTGGACGCCCCTTCCCAAAGCTTGGGCACTTTTCAAAAAAAAAAAAAAAAAAAAAAAAAGTGGATGTGCACCACGCCCGTATCCAAGGGGGGTCTATGGGGGCCTGCCCCCCCTAAATTTTGGCTGGCCCCCCTAAAATTTTCACGGCAAACTGGCAAATGATTATATGATGATGAACTATAATATGGTTGCATCGGGCTCCCACTAACTTCAGCCGCCCCTCCCTACATTCTTGGGCTGGCTACAGGCCTGGTGCGCACCTGCGTGACGCAATTATATTTGCTGAACTCTGACAATTTAGTTGAACTCTAACAATTCAAATAAATTTGAGTTTTAGTTTTTTAAAATTAAGTAGTACCTTTAGTGCGAGCAGGTGTATTCTAACCCTTGTGAAAGCACATAAATTTCAATATTTATTTATTTATTCAACTGAACAAAACTAGTGTTTACAATTGCAGAAGTCTAATATACTATACATTCAATACATGTTAAATAAAAAAAGACAGAGAAAGAAACAAAGAAAAATTAAAAATGAAAGAATAAACTAGGCATCCAGTGCTACAAACAATTCAAATTCATACCAAATTCTAATAATATTTATAAATTTCCCTGTATGTTATTCCAAACTTTGGTTTTAGGGTATAAAAATATATGCTGTATCCTAATTATGAAAGATAAACATGTCAATCTGTGTATCATGCTATCCTGGAATGTTATACACGTTGGTTGCAGAAAGAAAGTGGGTATCATGAGAGCCCTTTAACAAACAGCAAATCTCTCAGTTGGTCACGATAATTCCTAATAGTAACCAGTTAGGCTAATGGATGTTGTTACATCCGTTATCACTGGTTTACCTGACGCTAACGGATATCACTACCTACCGGATTGTTTTGTATTACTAAGCCCGTCGTCACGGTAATTCCTAATAGTAAACAGTCACTCTAATAGATGTTGTCACGGCGTTATTACTGGTCTACCTGATGCTAACAGATGCTATTATCTGCCGGATAGTTGTATATAACTAAGTGCTTGAACAACTAGATAAAAATGTGTTATGGTATTTGAGGTGATTTTTGGTTAAAGTCAATAAACAAAAACAACTCTGGTATACAATAAAAAGGATCACGCACTAGAAGTTTCAATTTCGTCAATTAGGTACCAACCCCTGGAGGATATTTGCTGCCATCTAACGGCGAGATGTGTAACTTCTACTACTTTTGTTTCAACAGTATAAAATGGGATACGGATAACTACCGTTAAAGTTATCGTACTCCTGAAGATCTTAACAGATTGACTCCATTGACAACGTATTAACTCCATTAACAGCTCAGATGATCGCTCTATTGTGTGGGATACCGGGCAAACGGAAGTTATCGTTGAATAATCGATCCCCTAGATATCTATTACGAAAAAACAAAACCATTCTAAAAAAAAATGCGTATGTTCAAGAGTTATTGTGTAGAATAACGGATATACTAAAATTTCAATATTATGAGTCCCACTTGCATTGTCCTAATAAATTCGTTAATTAATGTAACAATTAAGCACAACGTTAACTTTCAGTGTACAGCCACTTGAAAGCTCGGACGGACCAACTATTCCAAGAATGTTTGAAAGTTAAGCGCAAAATCCAGAATACTTGTCTGCATTACAATCGCATGTTATAACGGTATTGACATTCCTGAGAAATTAAATTTGACTAATGTGGAAGAAGCTCGGTGTTCTAATTAATAAACTAGTCCAAGGAATACGAGTGCAGGGCCCCGTGTGTATATGTAATCTTTTACATGATATATCGTTGACGAAATAATTATTCTCTGAACGTAGATAATCTACATACAGACACACAAACGTAAATACGGAATGGTAGTCTTCACCCAAATCTGGTCGTATTTGGATTTACATTAGGTATTTTGACCGTAATACAAAGCTTCCTTTTTATAGTATAACATGGAAGTAATAACAATCACTCACAGAAATGTAATAAGATTATGCCTTCAATGTTGTAAAGAGTTTGTTTATACCTAAAAAAATTTCCAGTTAGAAATTGTTTTGATTTATCATCATCATAAACGTAAGAGTAACTGATATTACTCTGCAATGTCTATTTGCGAAGTGCCTGGGGGGATTTAGTATACAGGACCTTCCAAACGGTACAATTAACTACACCAGTGAATTTCCGGTAAAATTGTACATCAAATTGATGTGTCACTTGCACCTATTCCCATTTGAAAAACCGAAAGTTGAATCCAATATGGCGAATCCAAGATGACGGCCAGGCTGAGTAACATGTGTCAGAGAAGCAGAATTGGATCCAATTTGTTTTGCATATGCCCACATTCATGTTCAGTTACATCTAAAGAAACTAAAAGCAATTTTGTGTCCGAACGTTATAATAGTGTAAGGCAAAACTCTGCGTTGTGGAACGTAAATAATAGATTTTAAACTTTCACAAAATTTGGTGTTAGGTTATCGTTATTGCCTCCATTTACAACTTCCGTTTGATAGTATCTAACAAAAACAAACAAAAGAGGAAGAAAACACAGAAGTTCTTAATATTTTGCATGATACCAGATTACGTATTCTTGACTTATTTGATCTGAGAATCTACCGGTACTATAGTCTAAGATTCGATTACTCACTGTATTTTAAAATATTAGCTACAGTATTTCTCGTCTGTTTGTCAAAGACTTTTGCTAAAAAGTTTATAACTTATCGTTAAAATAAGTATCCCTTTTAAATATTATGATTGATTATATATCTTTAGAAAGCATTTTTGTACTGTTCGACTTTCATAACGGAGAACGGAGATCATACTGTAGACCAGGCTTTCTCAACCTATTTCATTTCATGCCACCCTTTAATCGCATCATCTTGCCAGCGACCTTCTAAGTAGTTTTCGGTGTGTAATAAGCTAATAGATTATTGCTGCTTATCGCCTACAATTTTATATAAACTGAAACTATGCGCATTTATTCCAATTGGTTTTTAACCGATTCTTTAATAATTTTAAATTTTGTTTAATATTGTTTGCTATATTTGACAGTAAGTATGAAAGTAAAAAATACACTCTATCAAAATAAGCTTTGAAATATATTTTTTCGTTACTAGATCCTGATTATATGTATCTTTTTCACCTCTCTTCACGACCTCTCTAAGGATATCGACCCCCAGATTGAGAAACCCTGGTGAAGAAAAATTATACCAATTCTTTTCGAACCGAATTATTATATAGAAAAATATCTGTAAGGTATCTTAAAGTTCTTATAAGTTTTTTTCTTGTAATAGAAAAGAAGATTCTGTAGTCATCATTTATAATACTACTATCAACATATGTTGTTTTCGAATAAAAAATCCATGTTGTCCACCAACCTATGGTTGAGGTGAACAAGAAGAAGATAAACTTCGTAAATATCACATTACAACTTACAACTTCATTAATAAAAATAAAAATTGACCAAAGCAGCCATTATTTATTATTAATTTGTGTTACAGCTTTGGCAATACATCATTTCCTTCATCAGACACATTATCTTGTACGTTGATAAGGTGTCTGACGAAGGCAATAATGTAGAACTTTCAGTGCACAAGGGGATCAAGCTCAATATGAATTTAAATTACCTGGTCGGATAAGTGTGCATATTTGAATCATATTTAACTTTAGGTCATATTTAAGCCCGAAGTAATATATATATTAAAAAAAAACATATCTTTGGTCATATTTTAGACGAATTTCACTTATTTCTCACAAATATATTTGCCACTGTTGGCAGAGAGGCTATTTGGAACTTTTTCTTAGAAATGTTTGACCTTGTGTGACAAGTTTTGAAGAAATCTGTGTGATAAGGTCAAAATGGTTGACCTGGCGTAGCATCAATCACTTTGAAAAAAGAGAAATCGCATCTCAGATTCTCTCGGTCTCTGTCGCTTTCTTTCTCCTCTTCTACAAAGATACCTGAAGTCTTAGTTTCTTTGGTATATATCGGTAGAAAATACTTTTATTCACATCCGAGGTAGATTTTAAATGCACAGGAGATAAAAGTAGTATTGCAAAAATGCTCGTAAGACACATTGATCACTATCGGATATATAATCCGTAAACAATTTCCCTCCAGGCCTGAAAGTTTAACTGGTACTTGTCATAAAACTCATTTTTCTTGTATTTACACTAAACGTTTGAATATTTTTCGATAGTAGATTCAGTGGGGTCTTATGGGGAAAAGACTAAGAGAGGTCTGTATTTGATTTTATATTTAGTGTAGTTTTATTGTAGTTAACTTCTGAAAATGTACTCGATGTGTGCTGTTTGATGCATTTTTTGTAATTTTTGTTTTAAAAAATCGAGTATCTTTACTTCTTCGATTAAGAAATATACGATACTATACCCTTACATTTTGATGTACTGTAACAATCCTTTCATCTATATTTTGTGGGCAACACTTTCTGCCACTTCTGTCGCGATATGAATTTTTGTTGTGGATTAAACAAATAGTATCATGACTGTTGTCAGTAAGTGCTTCATGAAAAGTAATATACTGATTTTGATACGTTAAAAAGATCCTTATCTAATGACGGTAATATTCATTGTAATCTGGATCTAATAATCGTTGATATTAACAATGACGGCAGCTTGTTTGCATTGTTACTAATGCAAAATATACATGATTTGAAACTGAGTAGTTACACATAATGAATTCTACGCTTTGCGCGTGAAGATAGTAATTTATAATTAAACCAAGTAGTGCAGTATGGTTGTTCCAATTAAACATGAAACAGATATTGGAAAATGATTCATGCTCCACCAGTGGCGGATCCAGGGGGAGGATTGTAAGGCAACTGATCAACCCTAAAGGCTTTTCAGTTTTACAAAGCTCTGCTATTAAGCATGTTCATTCTTTTTAACATCACATTACAATTATTGTATGATATGATTATATAAAATCTACCAACAACATAAAATCAGGTAATCGTTTGCTTTATTATGAGTTGAAAATTTATATTATAGCTACATTATATATACAGGGTGTTAATGAACTATACGGACAAACTGAGGTGATTCCCCCCATAAAAATAAGAGAAAAAGTTCATGTGGTCCTATTGCGAAAAGTGCATAGTTTCACACTAGGACTGTCCAAAATTGCGAAAAAGCCAAATTTCAACAGGCCATATTTCGAATTCCAGAAACTGTGGATGGTGGTCCTTATCAGCGTAAAGGAAGCCTCGCATAAACAATCCAAAAGTGCATATTTCGTCATTTTCAATAGGTATACAGGGTATTCCCTACAGGGTTTAATTCTCAGATATGCTCTCAATAGAGTTTTAAGATATATCCTGATTTGAAGGAGGGTCCAAAGTAGGCTGGAGATAAGCCTTGACAACAATGGACATCCAATGCTTTGAGGGAAGTAGGAAGGTTAGGAACCGGCAGCTCTATTTTGTGTGTGTGTGTGTGTGTGTGTGTGTGTTTGGAAAAACGTGTGATGCGATGTAGTTCGTCAAGGTATATTTCACGTTTTCTTCACCTATAAGCGTGAAAGAAAACATTGCACCGTGCTTTTTCCCAAGTACTAGAGACCGTGCTGTTGACGATCCTTAACACTTCCGACATCGCGCCAAAGGATTCCATGTTCACTGCTGTCAAGTTTTATCGTTTGCCTACTTTGGACCAATCATAAAGTCGGAGCATATATCTAAATTCGGGTCATGGCATGTATGGGAATTTCGCTCTGCAGGGAATATTCTGCACACCCATTGAACAATAATGAAATATGCATTTTGGATTATGCATGCATTACTTCCTTTTCGCTGATATGAACCACCACTCCACGATTTCTCGAATTCGAAATAGGGCCTCTTGAAATTTGGCTTTTTCGCGATTTTGGACAGCCCTAGCTCTGAAACTCTGCACTTTTCCCCACAGGTTCAAATGAACTTTTTCTCTTATTTTGATGTAAGGAATCATCTTTTACAGTTTGTCGGTATAGTTCATTAACATCCTGTACATTCGTATTCCCAAATGTTAAGCATACGTTCATCATCCAGGAGACGATCCGCAACCTCCAAATAACTCTTCTGGATCTGCTTGTGCGTTCCGCTCACCCTTAGGTGTACAGTCATCTTGTGATACATTCCATTGAATTTTTGTTAGATACAGGAGCGATGGTATCAGCAATTAGTGTAAATCAATGGAAAAAATGCTCCAAACATAGATGTTTCACGGAATATTGAGGTGAGTGCAGATACATAGCCTTTGTATTTCAATTGTGCGTCATAATTACAGGTGTTTCGTTTCATGATGTAATGTTAGGGTCAGTGATGTAATGTTAGAATTGTTGGTAGGTATACCCTTGACCGTTTTCAAAAATATAGCGTGCCAACTTCTGTATTCATTCGCTCTTTCATAAATTTTATGTGAGAATACGCTGGAGTATAAAAATATTAGAGGTGTTTAAGCCGTATACGCCCCATTACATCCCTAACTAGTGTTCCTAACACCCTTAAAGAGACTAAATACAGCAAAAATGTTACAATGATAACTATGTTATCTCAAGGGACGCTTAATCATTGTCTCTCAAACGCTCGTAGACAGATCATTATGAAGAAATGGTGTGTTCAGTGCAAGAGGGAATCAACTTCACTTTTTTGGCATTTTGGACATATTTCCAGTGATGTTATTCTAATATTTTAACCACTTGTTCTGTATATATATATATATATATATATATATATATATATATATATATATATATATATATGTGTATATATATATATATATATATATATATATATATATATATATATATATATATATATATATATATATATATAGAGAGAGAGAGAGAGAGAGAGTTGATGAATATATATAACTCTCTTAGGAAACAAAACACACAAACCATACAAGGTAGACAACAAAAGCAATTATTTTACTGAATACCACAAGTGACAAGTAGAGATCCACACAGCATTTTAATACAAGGTGGTAAAACGGAATTAGATAGCACTGAGAATATCTTGGAAACGATTTATACAAGATAAATGGTCATCAAAAAGTATTGGGAAGATCTTAATCCAGCAGTGGATCGACAATTGTTGATAATGGTATGTATGCGTTTCAGATATAAATAACCTTCAGCACTACATTCATATGATTCAGTTTTTATTCTTGATACCTCAGCATTTGGGATTAAGAAATAAATGCTTATACCTTGTTCCGGTAGACTATATGTTTAACCCTGTAGTTATAAGAATTTCTAAAAAGAATATAAAAAAATAATTAAACTATAGTAAAATTTACTATTACTGGGTATAACTGGGTAAAATTTACTGTTATTACTGGGTATAACAAACGGTTCTGTGTACTCGAAATATTTTAACAACTTGTTCTAGCGAACCGGTGAGAACCGGCTGAATAGCACCACTGTATATTTCATATTTAAGATCTTTATCTGAAGTTCCTTTCAGAGTTCAAAATATTCATGTCCAGATATCGTAAATAACTCGTATAATGAAGAAAAGGGCAAATTTTTCATGTACAAACTTTATTCTCTTTTTGTTACTACTTTGACAACTGGACTTCCTTGTGCTCTAAACCCCCTAAACAAGAAAGTATGTTTTCGAATAAAATAAGTTCCCCTGTTCATGGGTCAAAGAAATCTATTCCGCTGAAACCACAATGACACCGAACAATGTAAAAACAGTGCTACAAACACATGGATGCTCACTATGCCAGTCATAAAACAGTGACAGCCTGTTAGAGCGCCGATTCGGCATATTTTATATCGTTGTTATTTACCATCCTTTGAATGTTCCGTAGCTGGTTTTGCAGGACGTTGTATTTTGTATTGTTATATAGCTCATTGCTAGGACCACATTGACTCTGAGGTACAGCTCTCATCCCTGGATCGATCCCAGCTCCCGCCAAGTAGGCTTAGTGGTAAACAAACGCCGTGTACGTGGCTTTCCTCGAGTTCCTCTCTTTTCTGCCACTTTCTTCACTCCACCATCAAGCATTCATCGTTTCCCTTACCTCCGACACACTGTCATAGAACTTAGAGAAAATAAATAAAGTTCATCACTGTAATCTCCTGTTGTTTTTCAGTAGACATCTTGCAAAACGTCTTCCGTAAAACAAAATGGCTAAATGTTTTGACGATTAGATTAATAGAGAGCGCTATTTATAGTATAAATTCGTAATGGAAGTGGATCTCTACCCCAAATCGTCTGATTTCTTTCTCGTTTTAAACTTATTAGTAATATAAGTGTAAATAATCAAAAATTGGAAAGCTTAAAAGACTGAAGCTCAATTTTACTCACGCTCAGTGTCATTCGGATCAAAATAAGAAACTAGCCTACATTTAGAGGACGTGTTACCCTGTTGCAACATGAATACGCCACTGAGATGTCCGTTAAAATTACCCTTCCTAACGAAAGAATAGTTATAGTGGACAGCAAAGCGGGATATTCAAGATGTGGCAATTATAGGGAAGTGATTTATTAGAGTGGCATAGAAGTCCTTACTGAAATCTGGAGATCCATTGTCGAAGAAGAGAGAACAGTTAAAGTGTATGTATTTAGCAGGGGCAAAAGTTCAAAGTTAGACGCACTCGTCAGTCCAAAAGTGATGGTCGCCAGTACCTCTCACGTACAAATTGGGAGAGGTCCACTCCTAATGGCCTTTGGTTTGACAAAAAAGATTATATAAGGTATAAAATGTCAGAACTGGACAACTCATATAATGTTAAAAATTATCTTTAGACTTCACGTTTGTGTAACGCTCTGTCTCTGCACTTAAGAACTAGTTGTCGATTGTAGTTTTCGGATCAAAGTCCTTAAGTGAAGAACCATTGATGGAAATTAGCAAATCATCCAATGTGTCAGTTTTCCGTGAATTCCTGTAGGTAGTCTTAACTCTGTTGAGACTGCTGAAGACTCTCTCACATGAAGCAGTACTTCTAGGTAAAACTGCACAAAATGTTACAATTGGAAGCAAATTTGGGGATCTCGTAACGAAGTTTTCACTGTAAATCTTTGTTGTGAAGACTTCATTTTCTATGTCCGTTGTGAACACTTTACATTCCATGTTTTCCCTCACTCAATGACAACTATTTTCCTGCGAAACAGAAAGTGCGCAGCCCTGTGAGTTTAAGCACAAACCATTCCTACTGAACACTGGTCGCCACCACTAAATTTCTAGTCTCCACTGGCGACCTGGTGACCGGAAATTTTGCGCCCTGATATAGGATTATTACATACTGATATTTATGGTTTATGGTAGTTGTATTAGCTTTATTCGGATGTAACGGTAATCATCGCATAATTATTTAAAGAAATAACAAAGTAATGAAGAAACAGGATACAGAATATGAATTAAATGTTTCATTTTCATCGTTATAACAGCAACATGTAAAATGACCTCTGAATGTCGATTCATTCCTTACTTTTCTCCCAGTATAGTATTAAAGTTGATGCGTCAAGTTATGATCCCCGAATTACGAATTCAAATAATGCAATGTGAAATAAACATATAATGTGACAAATTCTTTAAAGTTATTCGATAGAGTAATAAAATAGATCTATAACAATCTATAATATATAAATAGTATTAGGGGTTCATTTTCGTTATTTAGACCCAACTCTTACTCTTTTTTGAAGCAAGGTTAACATCGTTTCCGTGTCTGTCTGTCTTGTTATAACTGTCCGAGTAAACTTGATCTGAACAAAACCACCTAATGTGCAAAAAGTGCAGCAAAGTTCGTCAGCTTCAAAAAGTATTCCTTGGCCACTGCGTCTGAAATGAACGTTGGAACTTGGTGCGAGGTGTCTAACATATTCAAATACACCAATATATCTGTTCCTAGTTTCATGGTCTGGACATTCAAGCCCTAAGGCTAGTGGTGGCTCCCAAATCCACCACGCTCACAGGTACCATCCCTAAGGCTCGTCAATATAATTTTCCTTGACACCTCCTGAAGGATTATAAGTTTTCCTTGTCTGGGTTTCGAATCACCAATTTTACTGCAGTATGTATGTGCCTTAGCTCATTAGTGAAGTTGATATTCTTAAGATTAGTTGTGGTCCGAAACCCACCACGCCCACTACTACTATCTCTAAGGCTCCTTAACATAATTTTCCTTTACACCTCTCTCCAAGTTCCAGTGTTCGTTTCAGATGCAATGGCCAAGGAACTTGGCTTTTCCATTCTCATCTCAACACTTTTTGAAGCTGATGAACTTGGCTGCACTTTTTGCACCTCTGGTGTTTTTGTTCAGATTTCACTTCGTTTTGTAGTTCACCATATCAATATCCTATATTGGGATTATCAATTGTGGTATATTGTTGGATTGAAATTTAGATTGTACACATTTAAAGGAATCATAATGTGTCACATGCAACATTAGTTCCCAAGGGGTTTCCTACCGGGAATCGAACCCAGGACCCTGTACAACAAAGGCGCACATACTAGCCACTGGACTAGCGGGGAGGGTTTCTCCTATTAAATATCTGTCAGTGAGCTATGCCCAAACGAGATTCTAATTCATTTATCTAAGCTACAAAATCACGATTGCTAACATCTCATTTCTCATTACCTAATACGAAGAGTATCAATAGGGCTCCAAAAACCTTGATGCTGAATCCTCGATGCCACTTCACTAGACATGCCTAGTGTTTCAACATACTTAGTTGTTCTGTATCCATCCACATTGCGAAGTTACGGAGTTCATTACATGAAGCGCATGTTGCGCAGTTTCATACTGCCTCGGGTTTTCCTTCAAATGATATACACCTTTTAAATAGCTTGTAAACTTAATTATATTTGCCACTCACAAATCTCATATAAAAGTCGAACAATTGGATTTCTCATTTCTTGGAAAACTTCATTAATTCTAAATATCCCCACCTCTACATTCTCTTAATTATCAATTTAATTTTAATAGCTATTTAGTGCCAATGACTGAAATAAAGGAAAAATATTCACCGAAAACACAAAAATCTTAGCCTTCCTTCTCTGTGTTTCCAACCACCAAATTTACGGTACGCGCCTTAGCCCACTCGACCACTCGGATGATTGACAACATAATCACTATGCACATGATATGTTGAATAACGGAATTGTTCCCAATTTCTGACTGTAAGAACAGTTTTTCGCCCATTGAAAATTTCCCGTATCAAATTTCTCAAATTTCACACTCAAGCCCTTCTAAGGTAGCTTTATGGAGAGTTTCAAATCTTTATCTCATTGGGAAGTACCTAATGACTACGGACAATTTTTAGCCTATAAAAATTTCCCATTGCACATTCCTCACATTTCGTACTTTTTTCCATACTCAAGTTATTATAAGGTACTTTTATGCAGTTTCACGTCTCTATCACATTGGTAAGTACCTAAGCAATGTGATGAGTAAGTGAGTGAATAAACCGATTTATGCTTGGCTAAGGACAGTTTTCACATATAAAACTTTTTCCATAGCACATTCCTCACATTTCGTACTTTTTCCATACTCAAGTCATTATAAGGCACCTTTATCCAGAGTTTCACGTCTCTATCTCATTGGAAGTACCTAATCAATTTGATGAGTGAGTGAATGAACTGATTTATTCTTGGCTAAGGATAAGTTTACGGCCATAAAAATTCCCATAGCACATTCCTTAAATTCCGGACATTTTCCATACTCAAGTCATTATATGGTAACTTTATGCAGAGTTTTACGTCTCTATCTCATTAGGAAGTACCTAATTAATTTAATGAGTGAGAGTGAATCAGTGAGACTGAAAACTGCAAATTTTAGGGCTCCAGTAGTCAACTGTGGTTGAAGCTAGGAATATGAGATTTAGAATATGAGCACGTCTCTCGGACATCTCCTTAGATTCTAAATCTCAAGTTTCTATCCTTAACATAATCGGTTTTAGAGAGTCTCGAAAGCGGCGATTTTACCCAAAACACTTGTTCACGCATAACATGCTTACGACAGTGCAGGCCAATTTTGATTTCCTACGAATTTTCTTCGCTGAACTTGGTTGACATGCACCGCTGTGCACGTTGATACAATTTCTATGAAATTTGATGTGGGTTTTCATAAAGTGGCTTGCTTGAAATTAATATTAGTGAAGATGAAATAGTTGAAAGGAGATAAATATATCTTCAACTTGGATGTTTTGTTCTAGGTCTCTTTCTCATCTTTGCGAGTAAAGTTCTTCAAAACTAAGGCAGATAATTTTACTTCATCAAATCTTAAACTATTTTTCACTATAAATTTCATACAGGTTTTCCTATTTTCATGATACATATTTAGATTATATTTTATTTGAAGCTTAATAAGTATCCCTATTACTTGACTTTAAACCAGTTTGGGCAAGAGGATAAATCACTCCGTCTAAAGGAAACATAATTAGCGTTATCGTCGTAAAATTACCCTGTTTTCACTAGGAATGGGTATACATTTCTTGAGTTTTCCCAGTGGAAACCAGGGTTGAATTCAGGGGGTAGCCCGGGGGGGAATGTCCCCCCCGAAGAAAATTCATTCCCCCCCGGAGAAACTCAAAGAATTTCAGTCACAAAATGTAGAAGTTACTTCACATAATTATTTGCTTTCTTTCCGTGCAGGTGCGGACGAAATCCAATCTCTCAATATACACATAAATGACGCAGACCCATTCTATATAAATATTAAACATGTAACATCTAAGATAGAATACCAAATAGCCAATAAAATTTGTATTTCTTAACGCTATGACCGAGTTTGGCAGAACATGAAATTGTCAACTGTTGAAGAAAGGTTTGTATCTTAGTAGGTACTATACTCTCGCCCTATATTGTATATTTGTAGGTAGCACTAGCACAGGTTGATATAGGAAAGGAAAGATAGGAAGATCTTTCGATCATTCCATATGATCT
This sequence comes from Thermobia domestica, assembly GCF_964235325.1. NCBI lineage: Eukaryota > Metazoa > Arthropoda > Insecta > Zygentoma > Lepismatidae > Thermobia > Thermobia domestica. The sequence continues at coordinate 156,612,435 of NC_137456.1, read as the reverse complement.
CTGATGTCAACAGATTTCAGTTCTTGAAAATGTACAGTTCTTGCATTATTTGAAATAGGGCACCTAAATCCCATTTCTCGCATCGGAAGTAACAGATGTAAATGTGTTTTACGATTGTTAAATTAAACACACCTTTCTTTAATTAAAAATAATTAAGTTAAAGGGAGAGATTCAGAGGACGTCATTTAGAGGGATCAGGGAGGAACAGTTATCCCTCCTGGATTAGAGACTTATATAGAATTTATCAATATGATAGTAGTATATAAGTGAAAGATCGCTATTGAAGGTGTTGAAGATCCTGCTCAGAGCCGTGCCATGGTGGAGGGGTAAGCGGGGCGACGGCCCCGGGCGCCGAAGTAAGGGGTGCAAAATTCGGGAGGGAAAAAGAAAAGAAAAGAGGGAAAGAAAAACAGGAATAAAACACATGTGCACATATTATATAAAATAAAAGAAAAAAAGTAATGAAAAGTGCTCAAAATCAAGGAAAATCATGGTTTACTTTTTAAAATTTTCTCACCTTTGCGGCTGGTCTGTCGACCTCACTCATATATACGGGGGTGCCGTCGTATACTCTCGCGCCAAGCGCTGATTTTCCACGACACGGCACTAATCCTACTGAAGATTTCGTAAACTAAACTATTGATGTGTATGCAGTGAAGAAACCAAGGCTAATATGCTTGATTTAAAATCAGAAGTGTGAGAAAGAATGATAACTTTTTGTTAAGATATTTCTGTGTGTGTTTGTTTTAGGACAAAAAAATATTTGAGTTAATTTAAATCTTTTTAAAAACTTCTACATTAGTAACAAACAGTAACTACTGAATATAGGAAATAAAAACAAAAATAGCTACTGTAAATAGCAGTTAAAGTTTAGTCTAAAATATTTTTGCCAGTCTTTATTTAATGCTTTAGATGAAATCAAACGATTATTTTTTTTTTTTAATTGTAATTTCACATTGAATATTTATCAGCAATTAGTCTCAATATTAGGTAAGATGTGTATGTGAATGGAATTGTTAAATATGCTGCTGCTTTCTTGCAAAAATACAGAAAAACAACCGTCCCCCCCGAGGAGTTGACATTGCCCCCCCGGGTGAAAATGTCTGAATTCAACACTGGTGGAAACTATCATATAACGCTTACAAATACCTCATGAAACCTTAATGTGTCTGTCTGCATTATATTGCAAAACAAGTAATAACTATTGCGATCATGGCATTCATATCTATGGCTCTTTTTGCATGATTCTACAGTGGACTCCCTATGATTTTATATACTGGGTGAAACTAGTGTCACCAAGAGACGTTGCTGCAAACTACTATTGAAATCCTCTTGTCTTATGGGGTGTGATTGATATTATTCTTTTCGTATAGTAGTGTAGCAACTGTAGCAATCTCCCACTTTACACTGTGGTGTAAATCACTTGCTGTATTACTGAGCCAATCCGATCTCATTATAAGTAAATACATTAATGGCGCCAATACACGGAAAAGAGGGGGCTCCAAGTAGACCCTATTCCTAAATATTGCAGTGCTAGGCTTTATGCACAATCGGTGCTTATTTTACAGCTTTTCGAAAATACTATACACATACATTTTGAATACATTTTTCCACAATATTGATCTGGGATCTTAACGGTTTAATTTTTACAAATTGGTGATTGGCTCCTTATTGGTTCGAGGGTCTCTTCTTAATGGTACCAATGAGAGCCCAGATCCCAGTGTTTATACCTGAAAACACAAATTAGCTACAATTTTTCGTTCTATTTTCCAAATGCAGATTATCAAAATGTTCACATACTTACCATGTTCACCTCCGATATTGAGTCGAAACTTGCTATTGTCAAATCCATACCAATATCTAGTGCTGGACCTGAAACACAAACATAAAAAGTTCAAATACATTGTCAAAATAAATAAACTGATATTCGGTTAAATAAAACTCCGAACAAAGCACTATAGTTGATGACAAGAGGCGTTCCAGTTAAGGGCGAAATCAACAGAAGACTACCACGTACAATTTGGGCACTATGAGTATAAATGCCTAATTGATGTGTTGCAGCCAGTTTTGATGTATATATGCATAGTTTATAGTTTGTCTTTCTTCAAACGAAAATATAATTTAAAAATAAATTTTAGATTACTTCGATTGTTCAGCGTACACTAGTAAGAGGAATTTTAAGGAAACAAGTCTGTTGAGTTCGACCTTACTACTCGCAATGCATCATATAAAATGTAATACAGTTTCGGCAATATAATATAGCTTTCATCATGTACTAAGCGCATTATGATTGAAATGTACCTTTGTCCACGGTTAATAGTCACAATATTAAGAGGAGAAATCATACTCCCCAGCCAACCAGAAGCCGCCATTTTATAAGGTTTTAAACTGTTGGGAAAAATCACCCGAGAACAGTGCACAAGTACTCTTGTATGGACACTTAACTCGATATAAATACAAAAAGCCAAATACAATTGCATGTCTAAAAATGCAATTGGTTAAACAGTTTATTAAAGGAATTTCATTTCTCCAAAACTGGGAGGGATTCAGAAGGTAACGTTTCCTCTGAGCCAGGGATTTTTAGATACCAGGAGATACTACTGTATGAGGACAATTGGGTGGAGAATTGACCTTCAAGGCAGCGGATAAATGGAAATATAATTAACGTACTTATATGAAAGTATCTAAGATACGTTTAAAGTTTAGTGTGGCTGGTCCCAAATTCTTCATAAACAAATAGTAAGTGATGATATCCGACGAAAGAAAAAACCTGAATAACTTTTCGGAACTTGAAATGCCAAGACACTGTAAAGTTGCTGCTGTACTTATATAGAATCCTTGGAGAGAAAAAGCAAATTTGGAAATAATTTCTGGTCAATTTTATCCATGCAAAACATTTTTGTAAGGTTAAATTATAAAATAAAATGAATGTATGCGAAGACTGCTGAAAAAGTTTCTCCGAACTACTATAATAGCGGCACTAGTGTTTATCGCTGTTAGAAAATTCTGAAGGAAAGACATTTTTACGTTTAAAATATCTTTGATTGTTTATTTATCCCTATTCGCTTATGCTTCACAGCATTTTCGAGAAGCAATTTCGAGTGAGAAATGGAAATATCCCGTGAACATTTTCAAATAATGACTTTTTAAATGATTTCAAATGTAGTTTAATACTAAGACAATGCATCAGGAGACTTTAGGCTTTTGGAGATATAGTATCACCCAATAAGACTGTGTTCAATTGATGCTTTGAATTACAGCGTAGTCGCACTTTTCTCAGTGAAAGATTTCTTGAAGACCACTCATTGACGTCTGTTGTTACCAATAATATTGATATGTGCATGAAATGATTAAGATCAGTATGTGATATGTGTACCATGAGTTGGAGGCATCCTTGAACATTGACACTAAAGGAAGACATATAATTTTGTGTGGTTGTCTGAACGTATCGAAACTTTTAAGCTGTTGGATCTCACATAACTTGACCGAAGTTCAAAAAGAGGCTTATGTCTATTGGTGTGAAGAAATGTTCAAAAACAATTCACCGTTGTAAGTCAAATTTGGTGAACTATATCTTCAAAGAAAACGAAATTTGTATCTATTTATACGGATCTGAAATTAAACAGCAATCCACTGTTCGAGTATTTTAAGTGAGATGAAAACGTTCGAGGAGTTTCACAAGTTGTTCGTTCGGGGAGTACTATGAAACAAATTGTTTCATGTTTCTTCGGTTATACCGGACATTTATGACATATCATAGCTTTAGAAAATCGAAGGACTGTAAATGCTGAACGAAACACAACAATTTATTTGCCAAAGGTCATCAATGAATTCATAAAGCAAACCCAAATCGGCATATCATTCTTCAAGCTACAATGCCAGTTCCCACTCAGCACACCAAATTCTTGAATTTTTGTCCAGTAAAAATGTCGAATTAATTACTCATTTTCTGTAGTTACATATTTTATCACCTAATAACTTCTTTTTGTTCCATACATGAAAAATAACACACATGGACAGCGATTTGTGTCGCCTGAAGCAACTATCAGTTTGTCAGGTAGTAGCATCAGAATGTATAAAATGTTTTCGAAATTGCTTTGAGCGTAAGTAAAAGTCTATCTATCATAACGATGAATACTTTGAAAAACAATAAGGCCATTTCCAGAATTTTACATGTCTTTCTTCATATTGATTGTAGAACTTTTCCAGTATATTTATATTAAAGTAAGCAATTGTATTGAAAATGAGAATAACACAAATTTTTGTAATCTTAAGAAGGAGTGTAACTCCAGCTTAACACATCAATATAATCCAACCTTCATGCTAAGAAGCCCAATTTATAACCGTCTGAGGATGGGAAAGAAACAAAGAAACAGTTACACTTCTAACACAGTAGAAATCGTTTAACAATAAACTTCCGGAGTTTTAATTTTAAATCAATCTATACAAAATCAATATTTATCCCTTCAAACTATACTATGCGTAACTATCCGAAATCTTATAGAATAGCCATGTCCATCTGTCTGTCTGCTGACAGATATCAGACCACAAAGGGTCAGAGATCGACAAATGGTTTTCTGTACTCGATATAGCATCGCAACAATTCATTCTGTTACAACTTCTATCTCTCTACTAAAATCGAAGTGCGATAAATCCAGTTTCCATATTGATCTTCGTTGAGCGAAAGCAAAAAATGGATTATTGATATGGGATCAACGTATCGAGGACCCATTTCAATCCACATGTCTTCTTACTTTAACGAAGTGGGATAAACCTGCTAAAACTTCCGGTTTCCATATCCGGATTTTTGATATGGATACAACGTATCGAGGATACATTTCTACTCAATTTATCTCAATATTAAAAATGAAGTGACATGAATGCACTGAAGCTTTCAGTTTCCATATTGATCTCTACAGAGCAAAAGCGGTATGAGACAGAGAGAAATTGATTTTTGATATGGATACAACGTATCGAGGATACATTTCTACTCAACTTACAATTCTGTTTAAACCAGATGTAGTGACAATCTACGGTTTCCTGTTTCAGCACTAATGAAAATAGTTTAAAAAAAAGAAAGAAAGAAAAAAAGAAAAACAAAAGAGAGAGTGAGAGAGAAAGAAAAAAATGGTATTATAGTAGATAGTGAGGACCAGTTTTTATAAATTCAGCACTGCATCAATAGGTTTAGATTTCACCCTTCCGTTACAACCGGAAGTTATTATTACCGGTTTAAATATTGATACCAGGAAATAGTTTTTGGATGGATTGAGTGTCGCAAGCAGTGGCGTATTTAAGGGGAGGCTTCCGGGCTTAAGCCTCCCCGAAATTTTATTTACTATATTAAAGTAAATGAAATATCTAGAAGAATTTTCACATTTCCAGGGATAAAGCTAGCAAAGCCCTCCCCCCGAAACAAAATCGTAAATACGCCACTGGTTGCAAGAATAAGTTTTATCTCAGTTTATGTTCTCCTACTGAAACCAAATGTGGTAGAAAGTACTACAACGTTTGACTTTAATATAAGTCGTATATTATAATAACTGTTGGAGAAACTTACAACTGCTTTTGATAGAATTCGTGTTAAGAACAGATTCTCTGACAGGTCCTGAACCCTGACTCCCATTTTATCACATCCTCTTGCCAGCGACCACCTTATTCTGGTTTGTAAGAAGTTTGTGTGGGATTTTTAATATACCTATTGCGGAGAGCTCACGATATACATCTATTTCTATAACAGTAGAATCCATTTCTTGTATATAGTGGATACAGTAACTTCCCTAAAAGTAAATGAATTAAAAGCAAATTTGATCAGTTGATTCATGTTACAAGTATTAAATCCGACCCGTTACACTGTTTCAAAATGGAGGCCGTTTGAAAATTTTATAAGTTCATAACTCCCTTAATTTTGTGTCTTATGGTAAAAAAAAATAACATGATTTCTAATTTTGGTTAAAACAACTTGGACATTTGTTAAAAAAAAAGTTATTGAATATTTTAAATGACTTGATAATGTGCATCACGAAGATTAAAACGGACATTGCCGCACTAGTGAAATCACACCATGCTCAGGTATCTCATTAGCATTCAATTTTAATTGTATTTCAATATGTAGGTTTTGTGACATTTGTATTTTTCTAGTATTTCAATATGAAGCTCTCAATAGTTTAATATCGTACTTCTTTCTTTTAAATTGATTTTTAAACAACTCTGCACCTGGTGAAAATGACATATTTTTTTTGTTTGTTTTCAACAGTATGTATAAAAATTAAAATAGAATCTCAAAGTTTCATAATCCATAACCACAGTTAATACTAAATCCCAACGAAGTTCTCTGTAACTTTCAAGTTTAAAAATTAAATTTAAAAAAAATACAACCATATTGTACCAACAGAAACACCTTTCCAAAATTTATTAATATATTTTTGGATATTTCTTTGCACTATTTAAATATGGGTGCAAATAATTTACAAGACGTCGAACAAATATTTAAATGTTATCTAGTGTAATGTAAATTAAGTGTATTTAATTTAAGTGTAATAGTAAATTTCTTTCTTCAATACAATCAAATGATTTCTGCCATCTAGAAAGGGATTAAGTGTGAAAGTGTTCGTATTCTTCGTAGAATGTTTTTTCTTTCGTTCTTGCAGTGTAGAAGACATAATAATAATAATAATAATAATAATAATAATAATAATAATAATAATAATAATAATAATAATAATAATAATAATAATAATAATAATAATAATAATAATAATAATAATAAAGTTTTCTCTACTGTTTTCTAAAATCTAGGAGGCTTAGATGGGAGAACTAGCTCAGGGGAGTAATGCTCTCGGAAGTAGGAAAAAAAAGAGTTCTAATTGGTTGGCGTTATCCATTTCTTGCCACGTTGCATTTAAATAGCAGAAATCAAACGATTGCTGTAGTCGATCTTCGTGTCCGAGTGGACTAGCGCTATATGCTAGTAACGAAAATCTCTTTCCGCGTGAGTTCAAATGCGGCCTGAGGAAAGTTTTTTTACATTGTTTTTACATTTTTATAACACTTTTTAAATTAAAATAATATGAAAATAATACTCAAAAAATGATTTACTTACTTTTGTGCAGATAAGTAGTAGCAGTAGTAGGAACGGGTTAGAAGTCCCGCAGGGCTCGTTTTGTTCCCCTTGTACTCCATTATATAAATTTTGTGACCAACTTAAAACAACTGGCTAGGATAGCTCGTAAAACAGCTGGCTAGAGTTGCGCGCGAAAAAAAGTATTTCTGGGAGCATTACTCTCCCGAGCGGGTTGTTAGATGGGCGGGTCATGTAGCCAGAATGGAAGAAAGTAGGAACGCTTTCAAAGTCTTAACTGGAAGACCAATCGGAAAACAACCATTAGGAAGACAGGCACAGAAGGAAGAACAATATTAAGATGGATCTCGTAGAAATAGGAATACAACATAGAAATTGGACCCAGTTGGCTAAGGATAGAAGTCAGTGGAGAGCTTTTGTGAACGCCGCATTGAACCTCCGGACTCCATAGACCATAGAGTTAGTTAGTTCTGTACTAATGAGAAAGTAATTGATCTAATTACTTGCTAGATATCATTTATTATGTATACGTAAGGTTGGTTCAAGTGAAATGTCTAGTGCGAGTCAAATTCGTCATTTCCAAAGGCTAAAATAAACAAGTAAAACCATAATACCTGAATAATCCAAATAGTCAGAATCTGTAACCATCGATTAGTTTCCGTTTCGAAAGAAATCTGGAGTTTGTAATTATTACAGGGATAAGAACTATTAGAACACAGTCTCCCTCACCACAGAATATAGTTGGACCACAGATAAGATTCTCTCAATTCCCAGAAGTAAGGATAATTTCCAGGGGCGTCATTTAAGGAGGGCAGGAAGGGATAATTGCCCCTAAGAGTTTGAGGAATACATTATATTTTAATCGATTGTCTACTAATATACTAGTACAAAACGTGAAAGTCTTTATGTCGGTGGTGCTCTTGCCCCTCTCAAGCGAAGTCTGAAATGATGTCCCTGGCTATGGCCTTTTCGAGCAAAATATCCTATATACGAAAGTGCCTCCCATGCGAATAAGTTGTCAACTGCATCTTCCACTGCCCAATCTCATCAGAGAAGTTCTTCCCTCCGAGGAAGTTATCGAAATGCCAGAAGAGAGGTAGTCGGTGGGAGAAATGTCAGGTGGATGAGGAAAAGTCTCCTATTGTAAATCACAAAGAGTCTACAACGTTCTTTTTGCAAAATCAGCAGGTGCACTGTCATGTAAGATGAGGATGCTATTCGTTTAGAACATTTCTGGACGATTACGTGAAAAGTTGCTTGAAATTTTGTTGGGTTCAGCACTGCAGAGATTCCCAGTGATGGTTTCGCATAGACAGAGAAAGACATGGAGGATCAATTTCACCATTCCAGCAATATCATCTTCTAGAAATTTTGGAAACTTCCTGGACTTTGATCAATATCAAACTACTGCCCTGAATATTTACGATTGTCATTGAAGATCATTCCTTGTCAAAAGTAACAATCCGATCCAAAAATAATTCCCGACATGGCAGGTAATACAGAACTATTATTTTTGATATTAAATCTATATTATAAAAATGAAAGTTACTCTTCAACCACCCGAACCGATCTCGATCAAATCTTCAACATAGATGAGGTTTGAGCCTGGGATGGTTTTTATAATTTCACTTTGCAACCTTTGACGGTGCAACCTAGAGAAGGGGGAGGAGGAAACATTTAAAAATTATCCAAAATGGCCGATATTAGTGTCGAATCCATCGTTTTCGGGGTCGCAGAGTTGAACAGTGACACTTCCAATGCCGTTTAAATACAAACTCAACCTCGCAGCTTGGGGGAGGAGGAAAGGAGATGTATATAAGGTATCGAAAATGATCAATATCTGAGATTAATTCAGTAATAGTAAAAAGTGACTAACTAACATAACATATTACTAATTTAACCAGCGAAGCAAGTAATTGACGCTAGTATACATACATATGCTACTCCCAAAAGTTGTTCTGCCTCTCCACTTTTCCTAAAGGAATTACAACTAGCGTAATCACTGCTACCTAGTGACCTAAAATGATAATTTTCTTAAATATTAATTAGGTTTAATTGAAATTCTCTATAATTAAATGCAAATGTATTATACCACATACATACATTGCTATTTAAATTGAACTTTGGAGCCGATTAAATATTGACTCATGTGATTACAACGCAACTTTGCTATCAATTTACGACAAACAATGTTGCCGATTAAATATTGCTCTTCCGAACCTTTGCAATCACAGTGTCTCGCAAAATTTTTCTCTTCGTTTACGACGTGTTTACGATTTCACTTTGCGCGGAGTTAACATACCTATGTCTGTCAAATCCCAAATGAAAACTTGTGGTTTTGTATGATTTTGATAGCACAAGCTTGATGTAGAAAGGTTTAGATATCTACAGGCTGTAGATATATGCTGATAATAAATTTCTGAAATAAGTGTGCATTTTATTTCATTTAATTGATAAAGAATTAGTAGTAAATAATACATTTATAGGAAGATAGAGTAAAGGCTTGCGAAATTACTGTGTACGGTTTCCGATATACTCCAGTGTCTGCTTTTAAATTGTTGTTATTATTCAGAAATTGTTCTATTCAGAAATTGTTCTATTCAGAATTTGTTTATTCAGAAATGTTGTTCTAAAATTCCGATTCAAGATTTTCAATATGATAAATTTAGCTTCAAAATCGCAAAATCTTAAGACTGACGTCATTACACAAATTCCGAAAAAAGAAATAATCATGTGTTGTTTGCCGGAAATTGATCGCAAAGATATTTTATTATCTGGTTACCGTGAGCCTTAACTTCTTTGAGAGCATATGCGTTCGTTATCACACTGATTCATAACACATGATTATTTCTTAACTTTAGCATTTTATTTAGCTTTCATCTTAGGACGAAGATACAATCAAGTTCCTAACATAAAAATTACGAATCGGTCTACTTTATTTAACCTTTTACTTAAAACAATAAACTTAAATGAATATTTTTTGCAAATTGTATTTCACATACCATCACTGGAACTATTTTTGTCATTTTTCTTCCCCCCTTTTTTTTCTTAAATCATTGCACTCATGAATTACGTAATCTTGAAGTTTTATACTACTTACACATTACCCCTGATTATTGCTGCTATCTAAATTGTAGTAGCATCTTTAAGCAACGAGGCATTTCTAAAGTGCGAATCGGGCAACTGATCGGAATCCGGCGGTTGGAAATGCCTTGCACATCAGAGGGTTACTCTTGATTTTTTTTTTTTTACATTTACAGACAAAAGATCACGACTTTCAAAATTTTGTGAAATTTACAGTCTCAGAATACAGTAAAAGCCCATTACAGTTCAAAAATCTGCAGTACATAAACACATCCATTACGAACAGCCCGTTAGCCAGCATAAAAGTGTAGGGGCGGCTGAAGTTAGGGGGCGCCCGATTTAACTATACCATAGTTCATCACAATATTATAGTTCATTTGCAAGCCTACCGTGAACATTTTAGGGGGGCAGCAAAAATTTAGGTGGGCCCGGCCCCCTAGACTCCCCTGGATATGGCCCTGATTAAGAATAAAAAATATTGTGATGAACCATTCCCTCCATCTAAATGTTTCCTCCAGTGTATTAACAAGTTCCATTGTCTTACAATTTATCTTGTAATATTCTTGTGTAGTTGGATAGAAGTGAAAAATTCCAGTAGTTTTTTTTTTATGATCATCTTTGCGCTGATGATACATTTCTGCAATACAGTAGTGTTGGACTGTGAAACTAAAATAATAAGTTTATTTTTTAATATTAAGTTCAGTCTGCCTATTGTAGATAGGTTATTTTCCATTATTCACTTCCTACCTTCACAATTTAACATTCAAAAATTATAGAGAAAAATCTGAACGCCGATTTTATCAGTATTTTTGTCAAATAAATTCTAGATTTGATGCAACTTCATGTCAAACGACAAGCAAGTACAGAGATTAATAATCACTATCTCGAAAAAAATGTTTAAAATGGATTTAGAAAACTTAATAAGGGAATAAACGCAAAAAGTTATTAAAAAGTAACTACTACTGCATTATTCTTGATTGTTCACGAGGTCTTGTTTCTGTTAAGCATCTGTCTGTTATATTGCGATGAATAAGCAAAGATGCCGTTGAAATAGAGATTAATTATAGTATATATTTGCTCCCCGGCCACTGTCTAGATCTGCCATTGCTCCCGGGCTTTCCATGCCCTAGGCCTCAAAGGCCAAGATCAACTCTGATTTTCAGAAATGTTGCACTCTGAGCATTTCTTTACTCTTTGTATATCTTTGCACAAATAATACTAAAGACGTGAATTAACTATTTATATTTCGTGTATAATTCAAACACAAATAATTAATTTAACGACACCAACAGTTTATCTGGTAAATTTAGTAAAGAAAGAATATTCAATCTTCTGTAGAAAATAATATTAATTACGTAAGTAGTGACGTTTACTGACCAAAAAATCAACAAACAGTTGCAACATATAAGCTATGATAAGTGCATAATTTTACTGAGTTGTAATCAAAATGAATGCTACAGAAGGTTGTTCGTTGTATATCCGACAATTTTCGATTCGGTGCTGCCATCTGGTATATCATGCTGGAACCATGGGTTTGCTGATGGGAGCAGGGTTTGTCTGACCTTGAAAGTACGCGAGTGTTGGTAGTGAGTGTCATCAAATGGCGCTGAAAATCAGCCGGTCTTGGGAGGGTTATGTAATGGCCCTTTTCCATACAAAATTATGGTACGTACACGTTGTGAAACAGTCTGGGAAGAATGGGTTAACACTCGGGATGACTACTGAGAAAACTATTGTGGTATGTTACATACAACAGGTTCCCCTTGCGAAACATTCACCCACGAAAACCGCCAGGAGAAGGGGTGCAAAGTGATAAAGTGATACCCCAAACTGCTAAGGGGGATGTGTCGATTGCCTTGCTAAGAAAATCCTCTGATTTAACGTGATATGGGCCACAAATTCCTGTGAAAAGTCCAGATGCCAGTCCAATGGAGTTTTGCGCATTTGGAGTGTTGAAACAACATCTTCAACATCGATACCCACACATAATAGATAGTCTACCTCTTAAGGTCTCTTAAGTTAATTACCCGTCAAAAACGGTCAGATGAAAAGTGAACAACCTTCTGTAAAGTTGTTCCTCCACTAACATTAAAGAGTTCATAAAATTCCTTATCCTTTCTAGATTTGGTATGAATTTTCAGTTAAAATGCAAAATATTTCAAATTACGACCGGAGAGCGTAAATAGAAATTGATGTATTAACGAATGATCCAATTTTGCTTTTGTTGTTACAGTGTCAAATTTAATATTTTTGTGTTTTGAGGCAAATGCATCGATAATTTATACATTTTTTTATTATATACATTATAATTTTCGTAGTTTACTTCAGAGCACTTTAAAAGTTAACTCTTTTGAGCGCATTCATTCCTATGTAGGATTCAAGAGAAGTGAAATATTATTTTATTTGTGAAAAGTATGGTCACGTAAGAAATATAAGTGTAGCAGTAATGAGCACCTTCTGGTCCCAGTAATGGACACTTGGCTTTGACGAGGGAAATCCCAATAATTATGAAAATTGAAGTTATCACAGTTTATTAAAAACAAATCATTATAACTTACATATAAGTAATAAAAAATCAGATTTAAAGTTCAATATAAGAATGTTATTCTGCCACATTGGACAATAATATCCGAATAATGAAACGAAGAATATTTTTAGAAAATCAAATTATTAGTATATGTCAGTTAAATCAATACCTACCTTGTCACAAAACCACGTCATTATTATTATCAGTTCTGTTAACTTTAAACCCACCATCACAACAATTAACGTTTTTATCTCATTGTCTTGCACCTATTTTGTACCATTCTGCACCTTCATTAAGACATTTTATGTCATCACCATTATTGACAAATTCAAAATTCAAACTGTTTTTCCAAGTCGATGATATTTGAGCCAACAACTCATTTTGAAAATTTAAAAATACAATCATCATCTCCGTATTTAGCACCTCCTTACAAGTCCTTTGGGAAGTTTTGTACTATTACCTAAAGTGAGAAAATGACCTCAAAATTCAGAACTTAAAATCTGAAATTTTCTACGGAACACAAATTAAAGTTTCAGCTTACCATGTGATAGAGTACATTTTGCACCCTCAGAAAACAGTTAATACTAATTTTGTTCCCTTAAAATGAGCGAGATTCGAACCTCAAAATTACCATTAACGTGGAACACCACCAAATCATTCTGAAGAATTAACGCCACAATCTCCTTCGAGTTATTCGCCGTCACAAATGACAATATTTTATTTTGTACCATCTACAGTTAACGGAAAATTCAAAATTCAAATGGTAAATTACCATTAACTTAGAATATCACAAAGTAATTTTGAAAAATTAATAATGCCGCTGTTTTCTTATACTTGGAATACAGGAAACTTACATCAATTCGTGTTATATCATTTTACGTTACTAATTAGCAATTTTGTAGTTATTTGGTAAAAAAATCTTTTCTCAAATTTATGTTATCTGTTATGTTCATTAACAGCGCATTTAATTTGCATTTGACTTGTCCATGATTTCTATTACTCCTTGTGTTCTGTGACATACTTCTGTGTTCTGTGACACTCCTTGTGTTCTGTGAAGCATCATATTCTAAACCTGACTTATATTGTCTTTTACATACCTATATTGACCTACATTCACCTTTAAATTATGTTCATATTAATGATCGGAAATGAGGATGCTTCTACAGATATCTACTCATTGTTTTATTAAAATTACCCTATTTACGATATATTATTTTACTATAGAGTCATTGACTAATAGTGACTTCAATCTTTGCAGCATTACTCTTCCCTGATTTTTGCTCTCTAGCGTCAGCAGAAAGACAGAAACTTCCAGTTTTATTTCCGCCTAAACTTTTGAAATATTTCTCAACAACATTTCGAACTGGATCTGAAACTATACTTTGGTTTGAGTTTCATTTCGAATCAAATGGAACTTTTATTCTTGACAAAACAGAAGTAGAAAATATTTGTACAAGTTTCTGAATCATCCAAATAGAATTAATTAGTGATGTTTATTCGTACTATGGGGTACAAAATGAGGTATTAATATTTTCTGAGGGTGCAAAACTTGGAAAATATGCAAGCATTGTTAATTCCTCAAACTGAGTTGGTGACGTTAATGTTGACAGTAATTTGATATTTTGAATTCGAAAGTTTTCGTTATCTCTGAGAGTAGAAAATGAAATATTGATATTTTCCGATAATGCAAGACTTACTCTATCACATGACAAGTTCCAACTTTAATTTGGCTTTTCTGGAAAATTTCGTATATTACATTCACAATTTTTATGTATTATTTTCTCACCTTGGGTGAGAGTACAAAAGATTTTCAAGAAGATGAGATAACAGGTCAAACTTCGGAGATGATGACGTAATGTTAAATTTTTAAATTGAGTTATTGGCTGAAACACAATTAAGTTGGAGTGCCAATTTAATTTTCAATTTCTCCATGATGGTGAGCTTACAAAATTTTAAAATCAAGATGCAAAATGGGTGCAAAACGGTGAGATGAATAACATTAGTGGCGTTCCAAGCTAATAGAGTTCTATGACTTGTATGTAATTAAATACAGTTGCTCTATCAGTATAACGAATATTCATAAACAACTGATACGCGATCGAAAAAATGAATGTCAAAATTAGAGCCAATTTCTGATGTATTTACCAGTTTATGGGCGAAATAAATAAATAAAATAAAATAAATTGAATTACATCTGGAACTGTGCAAATTTCTACTGCAATCCCAAACTCGAAGGATAAGATATGTAACTCGACTGATGGAAATAAATTTCTCTTAACATATGTCTAAAAGATAACTCAATAATGTTTAAACTAAAAGAAACTTGTTAGACAGTGGCTTTCGCATGACCTGTATTAATTTTATTCATTTTAACGTTTAATATATACAAGGGGAAAGACAAACTAATATTAAAAGCAGGGGAAAATCAGCATTGATTTACAGCCATTGTTGCATATCACATTGAGAATTGTGATCTGCTTTTTTCTTTTAGTTCTAGTAAGGGTATTGATAAACCATTACCCGTTATCAAGTTATTCATGAGTGCCGTGATATTGTATTGGTGTGTCATTATATATAACTTTACGGACTTTGACGGAAAATAGATTGTTAGTGATCGCTTACTTAGCGGGTGTGTGACAATACCAACATGTGCAGTGAGGGTATCAAAGACACAGACGTGTTCAAATTATTAGACTCAACATTCAGTTTCTGAATATTTTACTGTTCTTACAATATTGCATGAGAAAATACGTTTGAACTTAGTCCAAATTACTACTTTGTAACTCTGTCGTAATTTCTAGTGGGTGTGGCATATGCTTGTCAATATCAATAAGACAAATGGGTACGTACCATTCAAATGTAATTACTATAAAGTGTATATATCCAAATTGGAAACAAAAAATGAAATGGAATACTTACAAGAAAATTATCTCGCACAAAGATTAATATTTCTTATGAAATCCCTTATTCTTTATTAAGTTTTTTATCCTTCGTGGCATCCTATGTACGAGTTTAGCACATTTTGCCTTCAATTCAGCATTGTGATTCCACAAATTGTTGATCTCCTTGATCAATTGAAGTATGGTTCTAATGTGCTTCTTCTCTAGCTTTTCTTTCGTGGAGTTCCAGAAGTTTTCAATCAGAACTAGTGCCTGGCCACGGAACAACACTAAATCGTTGTCCTCGAAGAATTTTGTTTCAGTTTTGGCCCGGTGGCATAGAGCTCCATCATGCATAAAGATGAATTCTACATCATAAAACGAGAGTGCAGTCTGGGAAAGTAGTTCTTCTTGAAGAACTTGTAGGTATTGGTCGTGCTTCATTGTCCTCTCTACTATATATAGTCTTCCAGGCCCGAAGACAGAGATCACACCCCAGACCATGACGGTTTATTAAAGACATTCCAACTTGAATTCCTCCCAGGTCAACGTCGCATATATTGAGAACATTCATCAGACACAAAGATACATGAGTCATTACTGAAACATACTATTCTCCAATCGTAAGCAGCCCAATATTCTAGGTCTCATGCCATTTCGAGGCACTTCTTTGCCATGATTGGAGTAGATTCTAATTTTTGTTTTCTTTCTTGACCGTGTGTTTTTATTTACTCGGCACAAAGAATCCTTCGAAGATTTTCAGGCCAAATGTCTGCGCCATACTCAGCCATTTTTATGCTTAAGTCTATTAGAAGTTGCACTTCTGTTTCCCAAAGCCAATCCTTTTAGTTTTCTGATACCTCTTAGCGATAGCTTTGGTTTTCGCCCACACTTCCCAGCCCTAGTTTGGCTCTTGTTCATTTCAACAGAGATTCTACTCAGAGATTTTTGTTCTATCCAACTCTACTAGCAATGTATTGCCGTGTATATCTTATTTCCACCAGAAATATTTTGTTAACTTCCATTTTACGCGGAGAAAGATCTTTTGCTTTTCCCATTATGCTGCAATTACAGGACTACACAGAATAAAGAGATTGATTCACGAAACACGTCACGATCATTTTAAACTGGTCCATTCGAACTGTTGAACGCTTTAAATGTCGTTAACTTCTTACGACACCAACTACAACACTTCAGACTGTAACTTGTTGATAGGAAACACAATAGCTATCTGCAACTGAAACACCACTTTCAAAATCCCCCCCCCCTTCACTAATACCATCTGCTGTTCTACGGCGATATCAACACTTCAACTGTACAGTAAACAAATGAAGGATTCTATATTGGTGTTTTAATCATTAAATTAAATGTTCTAAAACTCTGATATTAGGACTCCTATATCAATTTTGCATTTTTCGAGAATGAGTCTAATAATTAGAACACGTCTGTACACGTACTATAAAAAAGAGAATGAAGAATGCTCCATAAATTTCACAGTATTCAGTCTTGGGCACAGACCTCAATCTACTTCCCCCGTCCCCAAGCAATTATTCTACAAAGAACGTGCAATGGTATTGGATATGTTACTAGTTCCCGACTCCTAGCACTTTCAAGAGGCTATCTACCAGAGTTGTAGAAGAAAACGATCAAATTTTGGCTAATAACATTAATAAGTGGAAACGATGTAGATAGAAACAGTAAAACCCAGGAAAATCTGATAAAATTATAGAGCCCAGCTAAGCGGAAAAACGAAGGCCATTGCTAATTATGAGATGGTTCACTAGGAAAAAAGATGAGATTTTAGAATCCTGTTGCGAGTTAGACACATGAGTCAGTAGTCATGAGGCTATTGATGGGACATGAAACTCTTGCGAACGTTACAACTTGCCCTGTCTGATTGTCACTAAATGGCTACAGTTGAACCTGGACGAAATAAGGTCTTAGATACTGTAGCGTAGCGAAGCATTAATCACAGTAGTCAAAGTTGGTGGCGCGGCACTGTAATCTAGCTTTCTTGGTGGCAAGAAAGTGTGGTGGGGAGCGGCAAATAATCTGAGTGTCGATCAGGTCGGTAACCAGCCCAAAAATGTAGGGGAGCCGGCTGAAGTTAAAGGGGCCCGATCCAACCATATTATAGTTCATTTTCAAGCCTACCGTGAAAATTTTAGGTGAAAAGCAAAAATGTAGGAATGGCCCGGTCCCCCTAGACCCTCCTGGATACGGGCCTGGTGTCAATCATTCATAATGGTATGTGCACTTGATTGAAGCTCCAGTCGTGGATGGGAGTTCAGGCCAATAGTAAATCCTGTTCTTCCTACATAAAAACGCCAAATATAAGAACTCAATTAAAATTGCTCTAACATTGTGACTACTTCTAGTGTTTGCTGTAATATAATACAACAGAAACAGTTATAGCCAGGGATGTACTTAAAGGATGGCTGGACTAGCAAATGTTCAAAGGGACCAACAAAATGAAGAAGCCTTTCTGTGCACAGGTTCACTCTTTATTATAGTTTCTAGAAATATTTTTCTGACATTAGAGGAAATTAAACATACAGAGTCCGCAAGAAAAATGTATACATCCTTTGTCAGGATGTATACATTTTTATGAAATTTAATTATGTTGTAGTATGTTTCTTGCCCAACAGATGTCGACATTGTCAATTGTTTTGAGTTAAAAATATGTTGTAGTACGGTTTTCCGCTCAACAGATGTCGGTACTGTCAGAACGCTCAAGAGATTGATTGCCTTATTAACATGGGTGTGCGGATTTTTTGCATCCTAGTAAACACAGTTATGTCGATTGACTGTTTCATTTAGTTTAAACTGGACTTCTTCATACCACACTACCTTCATCACAAACTGTTCATCGTTAGATACCATTATGATTCCATTCACAAAATTGCATTCGACGATCGGGTCGAGATCGTTCATTATTAATGGCATGCAGTAATCGCGGAATGTAACATTTCCACTTAGCATTTTTCAAAATTCATCATACACTTGTAGTACTAACCCCCCACCTCCCGTGCACATTGCATAGCAGACTTCTGTGGTGACGTTTCAAGCTTTTCCAATACAAAAGCCGATGAAACAGGACTTGTTGCTGTAGACGTTCTTCCTCATCTTCCTTTGTGAATATTGCAAATTGTTTCATGAGCCTCAAACTTGTCAACAATCCATGCGTTTGATTGTTAGGCTGTTTGGTGGCTCAGTACCAAACTACCCTCTTCACTGAAGCTGCACTTCGATGGCATTCCCACACCTGATAAAACATTTTAAAACGTACTTGCGCTGCTCGAACGTCAAGAGTGCTCCTGCCATGTTCTTATCTCGCTAACCGTACTGACAGTACCGACATCTGTTGAGCAAAATCCGCAGTACAACATAATGTTAACTGAAGACAATTGACAATGCTGACATCTGTTGGGCGGAAAGCCATACTATAACATAATTAAATTTCAGAACAATTGTCAGTGTCAGTATCCTGATACAGGATGGCGAAGAGTGTATACATTTTTCTGGTGGACTGTATTGTTCTCATTCACTCAAAAAAATCATTTCACCCAGTTCTCCGAAAGTCTTTAAATCTTTTATGTTTCTGACCATTCCTTTTACAACTCATAATGTAGAATGCTCATTTGCCAAGCTTGAAATAAGAAACTACCTGAGAAGCACCATGGGTCAAGAAAAAGTAAAAGGGTTAACACCTCTTTCCATCGAATAGTCCTTGTTTCAGTTAGGTTTCAGAACTAATAAAAAACTTTGCCCAACTAGAAGGGAATTATGATATGAAAAATGTTATATAATGTTACATTTATAGAAGATTAAAAAGAAAATATATCATATAAACTGTGTTTAGAATTGAGTATTTCCAATAAGCGCGGTTCACAAATAATTTAGTTATCGTAAATTTTGTAAAGATGTCACTTGTCAATTAAAGAAATCAGAAGAGAGGAACCACCATAAAAATTTGTCAGGGGCTTGCAAATGAACTAGTTCAACTCCTGGTTACACCACTTACTATACAGGTGAAAACAACAACATAATTCTATGTAAAGTTCCGTCGTGAGTATACTTTTGTACCGTATAGTTAGCATACCTTCAGCGCATACCTGAGTTCCCACATACTAAGGACATTCATAACTGTTAACGTATGTGGGTTGAGATGTAACATAATAAAAGTTTTTACTTCACAACTGGAAAAGCATTCTTTTAAGTGTAAAGTTTGCTAGAGTCAGCGGTTCTTAGCATCTTTTATATTTTCTTATAAACTGAAATAAATATTTGAATAAATGCAATTCGTTTTGTTAATAAACTTATATTCCAATTTTTCACAAATACAAGTTTCAACTCTTAAAGTTGCACATAAGTGGAAGGTTAGACCTGACTCAGAAGAATTCAGCTTCTCCTAGTCTCCGCCTGAAAATATGTATAATAGCAGAGAGTAGAGAGTTTTATTTTAGAGTTTTGAATCGCTGGAAAAGGGATCATGCTGGCATCGTTTCATGGACATCTTTTTTTCTAGGGTTACCTTGGATCTCTACATAAGCTTGAAAAATCGATCCGTATTGCATCTTATCCAGTTCGCTTCATTTTTGGCACGTTCCGATTTGAGGCGAAATTCATGTTAAAGTTAAAAGGGGATAAGATTATTTCTCTATTAAATAGTCTAGCAAAATATTCGTGTAAAACAGTGAAGCACAGTTATTTAACTATGCTCATACATTCATATATAGACACGTTAAAGACTCATTTCTTGAAGTTGTACTACATTCTTATATTTTTACTTTAACATTGTACTAGGATTGAAGACGTTACATCAGAGTATTCCTCCCTTTAAATGCATTCTGGCAAGCTGATGTGCCCACGGATTGTCTATTACATAAAACATGTGCTTAAAGAAATTCTGCAGTGCTGCGTTTTACACTCCATACATGTGTTTAAGTGAGCTTCCAGCATTTGACTCAATCGACATTTGCGTATATGTCTGTCTGCCTAACACCTTGTATGTCTGTTTTACGGTTTATGTATGATGTATATCAAACTTGGCATATACTTTCCTCCAACCTTGGAATATAAATCTGTTGTTCAGGGTTAAAAATTAATTAATATAAGGGAGTACAAGAGGTAAAACAACCCCTCCATATTACGAAAAAAATGAACTTGATTTTGACGCAATAAGGTGTATTTATTCTTCTGTGCTTCTCGATCGTCATCATCTGCTTGAAATTCATATCATACAGGATTAAGAAGTAAAGGCGGCTAAATTCACTTTGGGTTTGAAAGTTTTCTCTTATAAATAACACTGTACAACAAATTTGAGGTCATATTCTGTCCTTTAGTTGGAAATAGGTGATTTTAACTTAATTAGGGATCCTAAATCGATATGTCAAATTCGTTTTCTCCTAACACGTACTGTTTTTATTGTGCAGTTACATGGCATTTTGTTACACAGACATGAGATAGGCATTTTACGTATACAAACAAAAAGCTATGCGAATTTCTACGAAAATGTCACTTAGTTGATAACATGTGACTTTAAATAAGTTAGAGGTACTAAATCGATATATGAAGTAGCATTCATATTATACAGTCACATGGCATTTTGTTATACAGATATAGGAAACATTTTAGGTATACGAACAAATCATCATCATAATCATCATAATTGATTTTAGCAGTCAATTAAGCTTTCAAAGAGTATGTTCTATGTCCTCCCTTAAGCATTTATTCAATCTGGAAGTAGTTCAAATTAACGATTTCCGGTTCCAACATTTATCGCCGTAGAACAAAAGCAATAAAGTATACCGAATAATATCTTTTGTTGATATAGATTCAACGTTTGAGGAACAGGTTCTAACTTTGATCTTATTGCAACAATAGTTATAAATGTACTAGTTCAAGTTTGAGCATTGCATTTCCATATTTTGGAAGTCTACTGTCGTTTCACACAGTGAAATGCAACTCACTTGTTATCTTTTGATATCTTCTAGTGTAATTTGAGGAAAATGTTTACAATGTCGCTTTTCTTAATTGTGCATTTTAGAAAATGAATTAAGGTTTTTATCTGCTTTCTAAACGTACTAAAATGTTTTGAAGTTCCTTGTTTTTTTATTTCCTTAGGGAGTTTTCGATTATTAATAGAGGAAGTAACAAATTTAATATTCGCGAGAAGTTTCTATCGATATAACTGCATTAACGAATCTGTTGTTCACATTGAATTATTGGGCAATTTAAAAACTAGTTCTAGATCTGCGATATATATAAGTGAAAGGTATTTATGATCCATTTAAACTCTTAGTTTATACAATCTGCAGTCACCATGCTGCCTCTTTAGTTATGACGTCACACAGGATAAACTACGTAGTGAAAGTGAAACTGTATGGACTCCTTAAGAACACGTTTCACGGTAATTTTTAATAACGATAATAATAATAATAATAATAATAATAAAAACCATATACTAACGAGGAATCTCTGGTTACGGGGTGGGGCACAATCTTTTGTCTGCTACAGAGGGCACAGTTGCTCAGTAATACTGCTCCTTTCTGATATGACAGGTCCTGATTCGATTCCAGGTCATGCAATTTTGTGATTGACAGAATCGTATCTGTAGATTCTCTCGTTTCCTCTCACAGCTTCATACATAAGCATTATATTCATTACCAAAGTCACTTTCATTAACTATTAGTTTAACCTAATAGCCTAACCCGTGACTTTAAATTAAATATTTTATTTTATTTTTTATGTTTTGTAATTAGTTTTATGTTTATAACTTTTTAAATTGAGCAAAATTTGTTTCAAAGTTTAACTGAAATTATTTCGAAGTATTATTGTGAAGAATACTGTTCTGAGTACCCAATGCGTTCTATACTTCTACATTGTGAGTGTACGAACATATTGATTAGAGAGACATTTTATTCCGGTACGATTCTCAGCGATCATAAACAATAACTGCAAGTGCTACATTACACAAGCTCCCACCTCCTTGTAATTTAATTGAAAATTGTAATATTTTTCAATATTTAATCAACACAATGGGTGTACACAGCAAAAAATGATGGCCTTAAAACAACTCATTCTACCTACCACTATTAGCACGTTTCTTCAACACCAAGGCCAGCTACTTCCTAGTGTATCAGAAATATCTAGCAACTAACAGTAAGAATTTGTATTAGTTATTTTTAGCTATAAGCTTTAAACGGTATATTTGATATTTATACCAAGCAAAGACTGGAATTTTTAACAAAAATAGTTTTGTGATTATATGCATTTTTTATTTACATTAGTAGAAGTCCTGCAATATGTTGTTTCTATATGCACTACATTTCTAGCGCTAAAAAATAACAACTATTATAAAATCTCACTGTCAAGTACTAGATATTTCTACTGCTGTAGGGAGAGGAGAGTCTTAATGTTGAAATACGACTCTAAGAATATCTAATATTAACACACTAGTAAGACAAAGTCAGTTGTTTAAACTTGTTTAAACATATAATTTCTTGTATGAACACTTCCTTTGTTAGTGCCATTTCGATGAGGTGCCTTAAAGTTATACAACATATATATATATAAAGAGAGAGAGAGAGATAGTGGGTCATTTATCTTGATAGTGGGCCCTTATAACTTTTAAACTGTGAGATACAAAACGCTGAAATTTTGCATCATGAAAATACCACTAGGGAAGATTGTTTGACATACTACTCAATACCAGCAGATTCACAATGTTACCAACTCAACATAAAGTTTTTTTTCAAATGTCACTACGTCAGGTTATTACATATTTCCAATCTACACATAAAACGAAAACTTATAATTCCACATTTATTATACAGTGTTGCAAATTAAGAAACATTTACATCTTAACATTTGGAAATGTAGATAATGATATATTGTACGTTAAATAATTGAACATATTCAAACAATGCCCAATTCAAGATTAAAGGTAACTTGAATCTTTTAAGTGCTTTTTGAGCGAAAAAATGTGGGCAATGAACATTTACTTCTAAACATTTTGAAATGTACTAGTTGGTGACATTTTGTAAATTAACTAATTAAATATATTTAAACTGTGCTTAATATCTGAATGTACACTCATGTCGAAAATGATTGTCGCATATCTATAACTGTCTTCTTGTAAGAATATAATTTGGTAATGATTTTGCAGGGTACTTTTAATACTGATACTATGTGTATAATCGGGAAATGTATATTTGTGGTAAATTTCATACGAAAAGAATTATAAATACGAAAATTAGAATGAGTAAAACAAAATGTTGCTAAATGGACAAGAAAGTTTTATTTTCGTTTTATTGTTTTTATTTACTGCTCTTTTGACATGAAATTTCCCACATACATGTTTTTTGCCGATTATACACTTACTAACATTATAAGAAATACCGGGCGAAATCGTTATCAAATTATATTCCTACAACAACATATTTATAGACATACGACAATAATTTTGGACATGAGTGTACATTGCAGAAAATCAAGAACACTTAATATAAGCATTCTAATATTGTAACTTGAATTTTTGTAAGTCCTTTTAAAATAAATATATCCATTTCTGAGGAAACAAGTTTAAAAGAAAGTAAGAATTAAGGATAAAATAAATATGTATATCACATATTTCGTTATGAATTTACACTTTATTTTATATATTACAGATATTTTATTAGATATATATGTACATATTTTAGAGAATTACATTACATAAAACTTCGGGCTCTACACGACAGAAATAAAAGTACATTTTTCCTTCAGGTGAAATTTGGCTCGCGTTTCACTGATATTCTTACCTTCCTAAATACAATTTTATTGGGCCTTCTTCACAGTCGAAGGTTTCAAAATTCAACAGAATAGCCATTCTTTTTTTCTTATTCTTTGCCAGTAGTAAAATAATAAAATATCTGACAATAGTTTTATACTAGAAATACAGTATATTATACTTAAATTATCTTCATCAATTGATTTATCCGTCCTTTAACTATATCTAAAAGATATAGAATGGATGCTTCACGCTTCATAATAGATAACTAAATTATATTTAAAATATTTAAGCATCCTACTATTAATATCAATCCAGATACGAACTCAGAATAAACAACAGACTAATCGATAAAAAGTAATAAATCCTAGCCAATATTTAGACATGTTTCAGTTTCTGTTGAACTTTTTTTTTTTTTTTTTGACGCATTACATTTGCACTCACAACACTCACAACAAGACGTAGGAATTATCTGTGTTGGTAGGAAATTTATGTCAAAATATCTAAGACTAGTGACTCTAATTGTATATCGTTTCACCTCGTGGTTAAGTGGCTCACGCTTCTGATATCCACACACGCAATTCCGGATTTAGTTTTCAAACGGAGCACAAAGATCTAGGTATAAACTCAAGAAGAGGTTTGAATTTCACCTCCAAACAGGACAGTTTCGTTCTGTTGTTTGTTGAAGTAAGGCGTCAAATTTTTAATTTGGTTAATGTTCCTCTACTGGGAATCGAATTCGGGGTGGTATACACCAAAGATGTTCGCTAGCTATTAGACTAGAGAGGGCATAACCACAGTCTTGAAAAAGAAGTTAAGGTTCAATCAGCCAACTAAAGTCTATTATCTATATAAATCCAAATAGAGTATGTGAAATACTACAATTAACTGAAATCTCTATCATAATTTTTTGACTCTTCCTCCTCTTCCAACATTCTTAAACAACTTGTGGCCTTTCCTTCGACTCCCATTAGCAAAACACATATGATATTTCACATATTTAGTGCAACGTTATGATTTAATTATAGTTTGATGCTGATATAGTCAATTAATCGGCATCCTATTTGTTAACTTATCCTTAGTGAACGTCAGTGAGTGAATCCCGCCTAATTTTTGACGTAGCTCTTGACTTATTTTACGATCATTTCAGTTGCTTTTATTATTATGTCGGATTCAAAGGACTGAACCACACTTAATTGGAAGATAATTAACTGTCTTTTATTGATGGTCTATTTAGGGGAAAGAGTCTCATTTGGTTGATTTCGGCAAAATCCGAAAACTGAAACTATCATATGTCATTGATTTTTTTTATTTCCTAGACGCCGCTTGAATGATGTGAACCAAACTTAGCATAAAGGCTAATTGATAGCCTATTTAAAGAATCTGTTCATTGGGTTAAGTTCAGTCAAGGTAAAATGCCGAAAACGGTTTAAGGCATTTACTGTTTTTAGAGTTTTACCTCGATCGAACCCAAATAAAAGTGCATATTTTCTATCTAAGTCATTAATTGTTTTTCATAACAGATTGGGATCATCTTAGCGCATCATTGGTACTGACATTTTCGTAATTTGTGGTGCTCTTTATTTGGACCTTCCGTGAAAAAACAGTGCTCTCTGCAATCATTCGCTTTTAGTTGATGATTACTGCGCTTTGAAGAGACCTTATCACAGCGAAATTAAAATACCGTTAATTTTACAGTAATTATGTGATATCTTCAAATAGATACAAGATAGTCAAAATGTGGAACAAGATCGCTCTAGAGAATATTATTTTGCATGAGATACTATTATCACGGGTCATCTGGTAGCTTTCTGTTTGCAGCTATTTAAAAACGCGAAAAATAAATGCCGATTTTCTAAATGGCTGAAAATCGAAAGCAGGTAAGTGAGTCGTGATAACGGTATCTCGTGTGAAATAATATTGTCAAGGGAACTCTTGTTCTACTTTTCGATTATCTTTTACCTATTTGAAGATATCACATAATTGCTGTAAAATTAGCGGTTTTTTAATTTCGCAGTGATAAGGCCTCTTAATCCGTAAGTATGGACATCCTCTTGTATGGAGTATTTAGGCATCTTAAACGAAAACATTATGCAAGAAGCTAGGTATTACATCATTTCGTCCTATCCTTTAATTTGCTTTCGAGATTGAAGTTAGATAACATTTGGAAAGAAGGGGATGCATCTTTTGTTGTTCTCCATGGCTAATGAACGAAACAGTCACACTGCCAATCGAAACCTCTCACAAAATCGGA
The DNA here is from genome assembly GCF_964235325.1 of Thermobia domestica. NCBI lineage: Eukaryota > Metazoa > Arthropoda > Insecta > Zygentoma > Lepismatidae > Thermobia > Thermobia domestica. Next base: position 156,585,837 of record NC_137456.1, on the reverse strand, counting down.
TTCTTTCGAAGGCTTCTGCTGATGTCAAATTATTCTTGTTTCTAGTATACCTAGCAGCAGGCACACAAAAAGAAAGTTTTCTTGGGGGGGGGGGGACCAAACTGGGGGGATCCAATATTACAAACCGCCACCTCTATGTAGTATTGAACGAATATTATTCTGCACCCGAAAAGACGTTAAGTAATTGTAAAATACTCCCACCTATATTTTCAGTAAACAAAATGATAGAACTACCTTGTCTTTATAAGAGGAGTACAAATAAAGTGTAAGATTAAATTTTCATACTAGGCACATTATTTTCCTCTTAAACAAGTATAGTTATATTGACAAAGTGTACAACAAATATATGTTGACGTAGAAAGTTTTGCAGAGGGGTATCTGAAACAGGTGGACACCGTTGGTGAGCCCATGCCTAGCACTGTATCTAATTCCAATATCTTAGTTCTTTTCATTAGCAACCTAGTGAACTTGTTACTTGCTAGTCTGAGAAGATAAGCAAGGAATCTATTATCTAAAGTTTGTTATATGCAGAATAAAATAATGGAAACCTTTCATGTTTCTTCATATGATTTACAACTGTACCTACAGGGTAGTCCGGAAGTGGGCGTACCTCCCCCCTTTAGTTTCAACAATATAGTGTTAGTTATGGTAGAATGTTTGTATGTAGTTACCTTGAAGTCTTAAGAGTCTTAAGAGTGATAAGTATCGGTATGATCACCATCCATGTCGTCACACAGCTGACATGGTTGTTTCTGTCTGTTTTATCGCCTCGGCGAAGGTCTTTCACACTGCCCGTAGCAAATACAAGTTTTTTTCCACCCCAACATTGTTGCTTTTCTTGGTGAATTAATACCAAACCGGTCTTTAAATGTCGCTTTAACACTTCCCATGGTGTCACCTGTGTAACGCCTCTTGTGAAGCCAAACCGCAACAACTAATCTTCGTGCAATGCTATATGGACTTTGATTACACATTGTTGATTACTCCAAATTCACTGCAAATAACTGTTACCAGGCAGAAAACAGCAGAAAACAAATGAACATGACTAGCAATGTTGCTAGACAATGTCAAACAATGTTACCAGACAATGCCAAGCAATGTTACCAAACAAATGTGGGTAAAACCTAAAACCCTCAGAAAACAACAATCAGGGCTACTCTACTTCGGGATCACAATGTACAATGGGATAATACTGGAAATCGTTTGCTATGTTGAATTAACGGGATAAATCACCAGTGAAAGTGAGAGAAGTATAGTCCTCACTTTCTCCTCTATAATGGTTATAATAATAATAATAATAATAATAATAATAATAATAATAATAATAATAATAATAATAATAATAATAAATATTGGAATTTCTTTCCCGTTATCTGTTTTCGTTCTCTCTGACATTTATTACTCCTTTCTACTTTTCCCGCTTGGGTTCATTCATTTTCTGCTGTCAAAAAGGAAGTGAAATAAAACATATTCTTTGGACAGCAGACATATTTGAAATATTTCTTCTCAAAAACTGTATCAATAACACCATGAGAGAGACGACAAGATTTTTTCTTTTTTTCATTTTTTTACCGTTCCTGAGACAGAGGATAAAATTGACCACACAGTTTCATTGCATCATTTTTACTCATTAATTGTCAATTACTAAATACAGGTTTTAATGAAGTATACCGACAACCTTTAACAGGCGATTCTTAACATCAGAATAATATTTAAAAAAAAAAATGTGAGCAACTGGGGAAAAGTGCATAATTTCGAAGCTAAAGCTGCCCAAAGAGTGAAAAAAATACATCGCAGCACGCGTTATTCCAAACACGTGGAACTGAAAAACTGACGGTTTCTAACTCCTCTCATTTCCTGCCAATGCATTTCGTATTTACTACTGTTAAGGCTTGCTTGCTTTCTCTCTACCTTGGTCCCACTTTTAGGTTCGTGCAAAATTTCGGAATTCTGTTGAAAATTATGCCCTTTGAGAAATCCCTTGCGCACCCAATTAATCTTACTGAAATACCAATTTTTGGATGGCGTAAGTATGAATTTACTTACGTCGATATGAACCGCCACTCTACAGTTTCTCGTATTCGATATTATGCGTATTGTAATTCAATTTTTCTATGCTTTTTGAAGGTAGTAGCTCTGAAACTGTGCACTTTATTCGCATAGATCCATATGATATATTTTTTTGTTGTTTTGATATGAGGAACTATCTTTTAATTTTATGGTTTGTCGGTATACTTCATTAACACTCTCTATATTCTTTCGAAACTACTACGTAGTAATTTTATTCTCATTTAGTATTACTAGCTACCATACAACTATTTTCTTATTTATTTGTTAATACAGAGCTCCAATTTACAATAAATCTTCGGTCATATGAAGTCAAAACATCCTAGAAGTATACAGAAATAATATAAAATAGATAACATTTAGAGACAAATAAGTTTCGTTTTGCATTTTGAAACTATGGTAGACATACAAGCTGTGTACAATCTCACATTAAAAACCGGAAGTAGCAGGTTTGCCGCGTACGGTTTTAATAGAAAGATAAGTGTAAAGACGAAGTCTATGAAAGTGTGGATGCACTCACATCATGTATACATTCTATATTTATGCATCGCTTTAGTTTTGAAGTTTAACAAATATAATAAGTGACGTGAAAGAAAGATTGTTTTTTTTTTTCAGTTTTAAAGTCTCACGTTTATGTCCTTCAGGCCAAGGGAGGCAACGATTAAGGCAAGTGAATAATGATGGAAAAATTGGTGGAACAAGTATGTGAGAGGAAACGGGAAAATCCCGAGAAAACCCACGGACACAATGTTGTCCACCACAAACATTTTTTGGCCGGGGATCGAACTACGGACCCCATCCACCAGATATAAGCGTTCTACCACCGAGCCACTTTGCCCACAAAAAATGAGAAAATAACATACTTTACAAAATAATAAAATATGACTAACAACTCAGTAAAAGAAACTGGATATTTATGAAATTTGAATATGCAGTATTCATCTCTGTAATTACTCTGTTAATGGCATATATGCTTGATATTATAAGAAAAAAAGTATCTTGTATACTCGGAGTTATATTGTCATGTGGTACACCCTCGGCCAGAGAAACAAACTCAGGTCAAGGACAAATTGTGCCACTATTTCTTTAGCAGCTGTGCCAAAGTGTGTGCAATTTTTTGCAATTTGTATTTAGGTGAAAAGGTAAAACAAGGTGAAGAAAGATCAAAATTATATATATATATATATATATATATATATATATATATATATATATATATATATATATATATATATATATATATATATATATATATATAGGCATTGAACCAAGAGTGAGGCTATAGGGGCTATAGCCCACCCTGAAGCTCAGATATACACTGGGTAAAATGGGCTTCAATCCTGCTTTACACTGGGTAAATCGGCAAACTATGGTTTAGCCCCTCCCTTGATCATATCCTGGATTCGCCACTGTATATTTAGCATGGATCATAATTTATGCAAAAAATTGAGCATCTCACAAGCCCACCAAGCTAGGAAGATGGAAGTCGCTAAATAAACTCTTCATTAAAAATAAAGGAAAACATATCCGAATGTTTTTGAAATTTTCCATTTTAAGCGTGGGGTTCTATATAAATAAATGTAAAATATGTTTGACGGCCATTTTCTAGACCACTGCTTTTGATGAATTTTGGTATATCAGTGGATCATCACCTAAATTAGGTTTTCATCACATTATTGGTATGGGGGATGAGAAGGGTGAAGGGTATGGGTGGGAAGGAGGTTATATAAAATTAATCAAGAACAACCGATATTAGTAATCCATAGTTTCCGCGATCGCTGAGATACAGTAAATAGTGACTTTTGAGACGCTCTTTAATTCCAAATGCATCCCACATCGGCATCGGGAATAAGTAGTAGGGGTGGAAAGGAGGTCACACGTGAAATGTATTCACGTGTTCAGCAGGTCGTCTGCCGACATAGTTTTCCGCCCTTTTGGCCACACTCGTCGTGTAAGTCATATTAACTCCTTCTTTAAACTTTCTGCAGCAGTCGTGTACACAGTCATCATTTATACTGTAGTTCCTGCCGAAACCTCTACTCGCTCGACAATGAATTATGTCCTTCCACCTGGAGAAATTGGCATACATCATGTTACATCATGTAGTTCATACTTGGTGCAGGCTCCGATTGCACTCGATGTGTTTTCGATGATTCAGCGGAAGAGTCTATCTATCGAGAGGGGAGGGAACGACGTCCAATGTACAGCTTTGTGCCGGGAGTGATCACAAAGTAAGGTTACAAAGCCTGCAGTGAAACATACATATATTATTTGATAACCAATACAGCCAACAGACAGTACATTCATTGAGTTATTTTTCGACAGTCTCCATATCGGTTGAGGCACTTGTCGCATCATGGAATGAGTTTGAAGATTCCCTCCTGGTAAAAATCCTGTTCTTACGTGTTCAACCACGTTGTCACAAAGTGTTTATCTCCTCGTCTGAAGCAAAGTGCAATGCATAATGTAACGAATACTTCCGAATGACATACCTAATTCTGCCATGAGATGCCAATAACATCCTCCTCCTGCTGTCCTGAATCAGATCCTCCACGTGAACTGTGTTCAAACCTGTTCATACTGTACTGGGTCGACCATTTCGCTCCTCGCCAGTGACATTTTCCTTGCCAGCTACAAACTTTCAACACTATTCTGGGACATGCTGACAATACATTATACTCTATTCGTATACCTCTATCAGCTGCCAGTTACATGTTTCGCCCATAGGAATCGAATAACTGAGCGGACATCTTCGCGAGTCTAGTTTTGCAAACGAGTCGCCATTTGTGTTTATCTACAACTAGTGCCGTAGGTGGCGGGTGGTTGAAACTCTGCTCAGTTGGCAACTCCATGTATTCAAATTACACTCCCCATTCCTCTATGACACGCGAAACTCCAGAAATATCGGCCTTGTAACTTAATTTCCCGATCCTCCCTCGTATTATTGGTACTTCGTTATCTCACGTGGTTCTTTTCTAGTGACTAAACGGAGATTGAAAAAATAGCCCTCTTATATAAATTAATTAACATTTTATTAAAAAGAAGAAACGTATTCTCATTGCAAATAGCAATGATAAGTACATTAAATCAAGTCAATTCACTGGAAATTTAAAACAGTCTGTTGCTAGGGGCACTACCATTTTGAATACTAAGAGAGAAAATCAATTGAAAGATGAAAATTATACATTTTTATGACATAATTAGAAAGAAAGAAAACTCATTATTTTTACACGGTGCGTAAGGAATGACCGTGGAATGTTGAAACTTGAATTTAATTTATAAAAGATGAGTCGACTATTAATAATAGAATATGTTTTCGCAATTGGCTTTATCCAACGTAATATATCAGCCTTTTCAGTAGGCGGCTATTTGAAGCGTTCATAAAGCGTTTTTATTGCTCATGTGTACGCTTGGAATACACTGACCATGTATTTAAATGTGGATGACAAATCACAATGCGCTGTAAACGCGAAAGCAATAAAAACGCGGAGATAACGTCAGCTCGAGCGTATTTGCTGCGTTTCGGAACAATAGATTACCTGCTGTTTAAAAGATGTCTAAAGCAAGAGAAAAAAAAAAGAAAGACGTGTTGCCAGGTAAGGGGATTTTAGCAAGAAACAACTGCTTGGGACATGCATTGTGCAGAGTATTGCAACTCTATTATTATAGATCTGGACCTGGCAAAAAGATCCTGGAAACCCTGACTGGCTCACAGTACGATTTTTAACTCTGGCGAAAGTAAAATTACCGAGTAGTCAGCTAGGTCGCGTTCGCTGCGGGGGATAACGCATCAAAAACGCATTCTCGAATAGCCATACGCTTAGTTCTACGACCATAACAATAGGGTGAAAATAGTGCTCCCTTTGGCGTTTCACCCAACAAAGTATATAGGTTTGTAAGTGGTAGAGTTATAGTTTGTTGACGTGTGTTCTGCACATCGGCTCCTATCCTAACTACTATCAGGATTACACTCCAAAAGTTTCTACATTTTGTATCTAAAATCGCGCACCTAAATCATTAGCTTCTACGGGATCATGTAATTTCATGTATAAATTTTAATAAACGTCCAACTACCAGTATTATGGGGCGCGTCCAGAAAGTAAGATTCCGTAGGGCGGTGAACAGAAAGAACACACAGTGACCTTGAAATATATATTGACACAGATTCAGCACAGGTGATACTTCTTTTCAACTTTCTAACCACCGGAATTTAGACAGTACAATTGCATCAACTTTTGTATATTTCGATGTCATAAAGTTCAACTGCCTGCGAGAGGAACCAATATATGACACCCGTCTGCAATTGTTTATCACTATCAAAAATGATTAACGGACAGGAATGTCTTGAGGTATATGCAGACATGTCTATAGGCAGATGACAACCGATCTTATGCAGTCGTTCCACTGGCACGAGTTCAACCATCCATCGTATAGCTTGGATCTTGCACCGAGCAATTTTCATGTCTTTCTCAACCTTAAGAAACTTGTGTTCGGTAAGCATAATGATGAAGATTTGAAGATGGCTGTGATACATTGGTTCCCCTCACAGATGTCTAACTGTTATGACAACCGAATACAAAAGTTGACTCCAAGGTAGTGAATTTAGGTAGTGACACCTGTGTTGTAGCTTGGCAATAATAAATGTTTCAAAGTTACTGTGTCCTCGTTTTGTTTACCAGAAACTTACCTTCTGGATGCGTCTTGTACGAATAACAAGTGAGTTTCGTTTCACAGTGTAAAATTACATTACACTTCCCAACTAGGAATTTAATACTCAAATTTGAAGTAGTACACCTCTGGTGCGTGGGGCCCCTGGTTCGATTTCCGGCCAAATAAGTTTGTGGTGGACAGCACCGTGTCCGTGGCTTTTCTCGGGATACTCCCGTTTCCTGCCGCATTTTTATTCCATCAATTATTCCATCATCATTTACTTGCCTTATTTATCCATCTCCTCTAGTTTAAAGGATATAATCGTTAAACTGAATGAATAACGTGTACTTGTACAGATTACCGTAGTAAACACAAGGATTCCGTATATTTATACAATATATCGCTGTCCCGGTAACGGATTTTTCTCAGTGTATTCTTGAGACCCTGAATCGATTGCAGAAAACCGCTTGTCGTTATTTATTACCATTTTTGTTCAATGGCAATAAATACTGAAACCAGAAATGACTAATTTTACCCTCTTCCGGATTCAATAGTGCACTGAGAAAAATCCGTTCTCCGGGCAGCGGTATATTGTACAAATATACGGAATCCTCTTGCTTACTACAGAAGTCAGTACGGAGCATACGTTATCCATATGCTGTATACGCACTGCCCTCAGATGTTACATCATGCCGTTGCAGGATATCTGACATCTAACAGTTTTCCATATATCACATGTATATACTTATGTTAACTTCGTCAACTATATGTTATAAACGTCTATTTGTATGTGATATCCTGACTGCCTATATTGTTTCATACGGAAAGTACGTATAAATGGAACACTTATACTGAAAGTATTATAAAACATGCGTTTTCAGCTATATGTTTGCTGTACGTTAAGTCCAAAAACTACAGGATTTACAAATGTAACATACGATTTTACATATGCCACATACAATGCTATTTCTCAGTGTGGGTTAAAGGACGGAATAAGAATCTGCTCTTGGGAAGTTGAATCAATTGTAAATTACTGCATCTAGATATATCTTACCTGTTTTGCTCTACGGAAATCAGTATTGAAATCGGAAGTAAAATTAAATTTCAATTATTTCCCGTTTTGGTAGAGTCTTGCAAGTTGTGATGGTATGTACTCTTGAAACAGTCAGTCGATTCAAGGAAACCACTTGTCGTTATCATTTTTCTTCTATTGTAATAAATATTGAAATTAGAGATAGAGAATTTCAACCGGTTTGATTAAAGGAACAATGAAAGAGATGGAACATATTCTTAGGACTGTTAACCAATTACAAAAAAAAAAATCACATCTCGATATCTGTTATCTTTTTATCACTATGAAAATTAGTATTCAAGCCGGAAGTAGTAGTGATTTGCAGCCACTTTCGTTTCAGGTAAAGTATTGTGGCTTATGGCGGTATGCTCTATTGAGACATTAAATCGATTGCAGAAAACCGCTTGCTTCTATCTATTACCATTTTTATTCTATGCCAATAAATGTTGCAACCGGAGGGTTATTCAAGAAAATAGAGCCTATTGTTGGGACAATCAATCGATATTTCTTACCATTTTTGCTCTTTGGAAATCAGAACTAAAGCCGGAAGTAGTATTAAATTTGAACCACTACTGGTTTCGGTATAATGTTCCGATAGTTATGGTACGTTGGTTCGAAAACCTCAATCGTTTGCAAAAAAAAAAAAAAAAAAAAAAGAAAAGAAAAACATCGCTAAGGTTTCCTTTTTATTCCGATAAATGTTGAAACCGGAAATTACTAATTTGAACCACTTCCAGAACGGAGGAGATGGAACCTATTCTTGGGACGGATGGATGGATGGATCTTGGAGATAGAACCTATGCATATCATAGTTTGGAAGTCTAAAAATACTAACTATAATAATAATTAATATACCCCCAAGTAATACTGAAAATCGTCGGTGTCTGAATATTCTGATACGTATATACGTAAATGATTGCATACAATAACGACATAATACCTTGATCAAAAAGTTCCCGGAATCACCACTGAGTGGCGCTCTCAATCACCCGATTTGACTTTCTTCTTTTCTGGGTTGCCAGTGATATTCCTTCCCAATTTGAACATCCTAGTTTGCCAGTCGTGAAAGTGACGCGGTGTTGAGTACATCTGTTTGGGTGTATGTTTGGATTTTTGCAATGAAGTTAATTTTGCAATAACGAGTGTGTATTCAGTTTTGCGTTAAAAAAAGAATTCAATGGTGCAAAGACTCTGGAAATATTGGTAACGTGATTCGGCAATGATGTTCTAAACAAAACAGCGGTTTACCAATGGCGAGCACCCAATGAGACAGAAAGAACAACGTCGTTTTCAGTCGAAAAAAGTTATGCTCACGGTTTTCATGGATTATAATGATGTTGTACATCATGAATTTCTGTCAAAAAGGCAGACAGCCAACAAGAAGTATTATTTGGGCGTTGTGAAGCGTTTGCGTGAAGCAATCCGCCTCAAAAGAAAAGATATTTGGACAAACAACTCGTAGATTTTGCACCATGGCAACGTGATGTCACATAATGCTATCATTATTTGCGAGTTTCTCACCATAAACGTAACGAATATCATTCCGTAGCCGCAGAATTCACCGGATTTAGCTCCGCGCGACTTTTTCCTGTTTGGTCAATTCAAGAAGTCATTACTTGGAATGCATTTTAGCAGTCGAGAGGAGATAATACAAAAATCGAAGACAGCTCTGATGGACATAACGAAAATAGAGTACCACAATTGTTTTCAGAATTTAATCAAGCACTGGGATAAGAGCGTTGCAGTGGATGGGGATTGCTTCGAAGGGGACAACATCAACTTTCAGGAACAAACTTGTATTTTCAACGTACTTAGTTAATGAATTCTCTATGTCTGTGTGTGTGTGTGTGTGTGTGTCTGTCTGTCTTTCCGTCTGTCTGCCTGTTATTTGCGACTTTTTAAATTTTGAAGCCAGCATTCGATAGAGCATCAAAAACTGTCAGAGAAAGTAATTAAAATTTTCGCGTCACTCTTACCGTTCGCGAGATATTGGCCAAAAAATGGCCGATTTCCAGATTTAAGGAGCCATATCTCGGGGACCGTGAGTCATACAGAGATAATATTGGTGCTGATCAATATCTAAAAGGATGGTAAATATTTTGGTACCAAATAGTAACAGGTAGCCATGGTCGAACTGGCCACTGGTTTAGCCAATGGCCAGTTGGACAGTGTCCACCAACTAATATCTGTACCAAAATTTTTACCATCCTCTTAGGTATTGACTAACACTAATATCATCTCTCTATGACTTACCGTTCCCGTGATATTAGCCAAAAGAATGCCAATTTCTGGATATTTAACGAGCCATAGGTCGGGAACCATAAGTTGGAGAGAGATGACATTGATGTTGATCGATACATAAGAGGATGGTAAATATTTTGTTACCAAATAGTAAGCGGTGGCCACTGTCCGACTGACCACTGACGAACTGGCCACCGTTCCCCAGATATTGACCAAAAAAGTTCAAATTTCTTTAACCAGCCATATCTCGAGAACTGTAAGTCATAGAGAGATGATATTTTGCTAATTTTTGCGAGAAAGAGAAGAATGTGCGGATAAAAAAATACTTTTACATCTCGGAACAATGACAGTTATCCTTCCCGCTGCATCACTCCATTCTTTTTAAGTTCGTTCTGGCAATGCTGATGGAGCATCCTCAACTGGTTAATTTGGTGAGTAAATTCCGGGAACGTTTTGATCAAGGTAGTGTAACCCTTCCCATTGGCCCAACGACTAGTGGCTAGCGCATGGGTGGGGAACCTGCGGATTTCAGTATTATAAATTACGATTGGTACTGTTATGAAAAATGCTAAAATTATATAAGATATTTAAAATATACAAGAAATATAATTCCGAGGCTACATATATCAAACATTTTCGTGTACATTATTAATGCAACTAATAACTGTAAAATGACTATAACAATTAGGTCTATTCAAAGCTATCGTATGCGGTCTTCTTGGGAAATGGGCATTGTCAATGTGACTTTTGATACAAGGTAGATTCCCCAATTCCTGGACGAGCGCATGTACCTTTGATTCATGGTATATTGGAATCGATTGCCGGTAGTAGGCGTTGAAACTTGAACACATTACATTGCTTCGGCTACGTCTCATACAGAATCAGTGCTGAAAGGTACGCTAATCTCCAAACAATCCAACATAAATTGTAATGAACTTTCCAACTTGAAGAAATGCTAAGTAATATTACGAGACGAATGAAAGTAAGGTTACAAAGCCTGTAGTGAAACGTGTACATATTTCATAAACCAACGCAGCCAACAGACAGAACATTCATTAGGTAATTTTTCGACAGACTCCATATCGGTTAAGGCACCTGTCTCATCGTGGGATGAGTTTGAAGAGTCCCTCCTGGTAAAAATCCTGTCCTTGCATGTTCAGCCACGTTGTCACGAAGTGTTTCATCTCCTCGTCTGAAGCAAGCCGACGGCCTCCTAGATGCTCCTTCAAGTGCGGGAACAGGTGAAAGTCGCTTGGAGGGAGGTTTGGGTTGTAGGGAGGGTTGTCGATGATGTATCAACTGTATTAAAATCTATGGATGCCAGGCTGGGTGGCTACTGCGCTCCTCGTCGGTGATGTTTTCTCTACCAGCTGTACAACTACCGCCGTAGGTGGCGGATGGCGGAAAAGTTGCCAACTTCATGTATTAAAATTACCCTACACTTCTCATTCCTCTATAAGAGGTGAAACTTCAGAAATGTCTGCCTTGTAACCTTAGTTTCTGAGAGATACCCTCAGTTTCCAAATTGTGGAAGATAGTTGTTGCTGTTCGCTGAAGTTTACAATCCCTTTTCAACTTCGAGGTTATGTGATATGTTAACCTATAGTTTAAGATGGAATCCAAACCGCTGTAAATGAAATGAAATGAAATCTTTAAGTTTTACGTCCCACGATTATGCCGGTTAGGCTAAAGGAGACGGTGATAAGGAGAGATGAGTGAAATTGTGGAATGAAGAAAGAGGGAGAAAACGGGAGAACCCCAAGAAAACCCACGAGCACGGTGTTTGTCCACCACAAAGTCCACACGGCACGAGCTGGGATCGAACCAGGGACCACAAGCACCGGAGGTGAACGCTCTGCCACTGAGCCACCGCGCCCCCTCCAAACCGCTGTATGCTCTTTCACCTGGAATTGAACCCAGTATCCCATGTATCAAAGTCGCGTGCGTTAGCCGTAGACCAACGGGTTGTTCAAATTGTGTGGAAGATATCTTCATATAGTATCTTTAAGTTGTTAGATACAACAACGAAATTAAAAATTTGTTCTTGCAGAAAGAAGTGTTCGTTGAATGCTGCTTCCGAAGAAACGACTTCTTTCTTTCTTTCTTATGATATTCATAAAAAATAAAAAATAAACTTTTCTTTGTATTGGTAAAATATTAGACTAAGTAAGAAAATAACCTCATTCATTTAAAAAATCCAAATAATTGTTTAATGGGAGAAGATAAAAAGTTAAACTGATATCTGTTTGGAAGAGCAAGATGGGAAGATAAAGACAAAGAAGGAGAGGTGAAATAGAAAGAAGAAAAAGAGAGAAAAAAATGAAAAAGAATAACAATGAACGAAGTGAAGGGCGCACTGTCAGATGCAGTGCATTGTCTTTTTCCCTTTCGCGGTGGTTACCTCTACGCCTTAAGGAATTATGTCAGACTAGAAACACGACTGGGTCTTTCGGCTTCCTGTCTGTTCAACCGCAAATTCAACAACTTTTCGCTCCGCTATTATTGATTTGCCGATGTCGAGTCGAGGTTTACATACCACCAAAAATCACTGCCTCTTTTTTTCCCTCTTCCTCCAATCTACTTGTTTTTTCTTCCTCCTTGAAGACTGCATTACGTCACGTCATTTCATACTTCCCTCACATCCTATCTCCTAACGTCGTTATTCAAAGTATCTACTACCACGGAACTCCCACAACTAATCTGAGTCTTTCTTTCTTCCGTTTCCGTCTTTAAGTGTGTTCGTAATACATTTTGCTGTAATGTATACGTATATGTGTGTGGTTTAGTGTATCATTTACTTTATGCTTGGAGCCAAATGAGGATTTTTTTATTACTGTTGACTATATTCAAACCCATGTGGTTTCTAATGAGCCTAATTAACTGAGGAATGGATTTAATGTATAATTGTATACATATTACGAAGAAACAAAGTAGTTCAAAAACTACATTATATTTGCTATTCTTTCTATCCAAATAGAGCTACGTACCTCGAATATATATATAGAGGAATGTGTGAAGGAAAAGCAGTCCAAGACCATATAAATGGTATTCCTTTTAGCAGAGGGTATTTTTAAAAGATTTTATCCATTTGTATCGTTTATTTACTTTGAATCCCTTTACATATTTTCATTAATATCAATACTTTAGGTTTTCATCCTCATGAACTCCTATTTTTCAATACTTTAAAATGTCTGTAGAAAAGAGGATAATTATTGAATAAAAGAGGATTTCTGGCTAATAAAATCATAATTAACTAACTCTACGGCCTATGGAACCTGCAGGTTCAATATCACTTTCACTAAAACTTTTCATTGAATTCTGTCCTTGATCGACTGGATTCAGTTTCTACTTTGTATTCCTATTTCTACGAGATTCATCTTAATATTATTTTCCCATGTGTTGCTAGATTCTCGTTATGGTAAACTTTTTGAAAGCGTTTCTACATTTTTCTATTCTGTCTACATGACCTGCCCGCCTGAGCCTTGCAGAGTTAACGACCCTAGTAATGTTAGGTAAACAGTATAAATTAGATAATAAAAGAATAACAAATCATTTTTGAATCAACTCACATATTCTATTAAAAACTATTCTTAGTCTGCTCCTTTGCAATTAAATGCATAGATATGCAAATATCTAACAGATTGCCTATCTCCGTCTGTCTGTCGACAGAGAAAAAACGGTAAAGCATAAAGAAAAGCAGTTTCCTTAATTGATTCGAAGTCCAATGAATAGGTTTCATCTCCTTCTCTAACTCTGTCAAGCCGGAACTGGCGAGCGACCCCCGGGTTCGATTCCCGGAGGGGACACTCGGTCAAAAAAGTGTAAAAGTCTTTCTTTCAAACTGGTCATTCTGAATAAAGGCTTTCCTCATTCACACCAGGCAAATGCCGGGATGGTACCTAACATAAATGGTCCCAGGCCGTTTCCTTCCTTCCCAATTCATTTCTTCCTTTCTGATTCCCTGGGCATTGTTATCGCCGAACAATAACTCATATCAGTGACACATATAGTCCTAACAGTAATGTAAATACGTTTATAATGTTGGAGGTATTATTAAAAAAGGAAAACAAAGTGATTAGTAAAACATTTTCTGATAGAATTTCATACCTTTTGTTCCCTAAAAGTGCAGATGATGGTCAATCATTTGAATGGTTTGTAAACATAGCTAAGCATTACCTATTCATTTATAAATACGTAGAAAAAAGTAAGATTATAAGTAAATATAAGAAACGAAAGAAATGCTACAAAGGAAAATATATAATAAAATACAGAAACTATTTGTGACTTAATTGCAGATAATAGTTCTTTTGTTTCTAGTTTTTCCTACGAAATGTTACTACTGTATCATTATATAATGTTCAAAGTAATAAATAAGAAGTGGGAAAATGGGTCTAAGAAATGTTTAACCCCTTTCTGCGTGATTTTTCCTTTTTACCGAAAAAATAATCAGTATTGGAAATCCTCATATGGGAACTTGAAAAATGAATTAGAACTTGAATTTTAGATTTTTCACTTATTTCCGACGAGAAATAAGTACGTGCCGTATATGGCACACTATGCAGTAAGGTATACGTTCCTAGAAGTGTGCAGGGAATGGATCTTGCCATATATATAACTTCATGCAGTATCGGGCTACTGTATCTATACTATACTCTCAGTTCTTTGGGAAAAGTGCACACAATGTATCATAAAAAAATTATTTTCACTCACAAAAATCCATTGCTTCACAAAAACCACATGTCAACGTTTAACCGACTAATACAACTCACAAAGAACATGCCAGATGACACCAAAATTTCGTATTCGTACACGTCAATATCTCACACAGCAGACAAAACAGTCATTTTTCACCTTCGGTCAATCACACAAAAGCTAAAGTGAAAAAGGAGGATGTGCCGTATATGGAACGGCATGCGGCAAGGGGTTAAGGAATTCAAACTCTCAATTTTGAAAGTATTTAACTAACAAGTAGCAGCGTCATAGCATACAGCAGATGAAAGATATCATTTTGTTTTAGTGTACACAGCGTGAAAGTTGAAGTGTGAATTTTTAAAATTTTCTTCACACTCCATTCCCCATTCAAAAACTTAAGTGGTACTATTTGATTGGTCCATATTTTATTCATGTGATAACTTCCACATTTGGCCAATCATTTTTAATCAACCCATTTAACGAAACATTAAAGTTTGACGCACAGCCCTAACGTTGGGAACCGATTTTTGGGATAAACTAAATAGATCATCTCCATATGCACAGAGTAAATAATTAGGTGAACTAAATTCGTTAAAGAACTTCTTCTAAAACTGCTTGGTTTTTAGGCAACCACAATCACAGCTGTGCTCTGTGTGTTGCATAATGTGAAGGGGAAGTTGCTTCTGTGAATGATATACTATCTCAGAAATATGAACAGGAAACAAAGTTTTGATTGCCCATATCCTGTGATCAAGTGGATCAATCACTTGTATCAAATAACTCGATTCCTAACTTTCAACCCACCATATCCTGACCAAAATAGATGGTAATTCATCCAGTTGTTCTCGAGATTTTGAGTCTCTCGGATGGAAGCTCTGAGTAAATATCTAGTTATACAGGGTGTTTCAAAACAACACCGACAACGTTTGGGAGGTGATTCCTGACACCAAGATAAGTCAAAAAAAATATAGACCAACTTGGATGTACAAATGCTTCCTTTCGGAGTTATAGGTTGCCGAAAATATGGAAAAATGAATTTTAAAGGTCCATAGCTCCAAAACTATGAAACCTACCGTAGTCGGATCAAGACTTCACTTAGAAACTAGCATGTGTCCTGTCCAAATATCCATGTTTTAGAATCCTGCGGTACTTTCGCAAAAATTTTTATACAAGTAGTTGCTGAGTACTTCAAATTATGTATTCCCATAGCCAAAATCTTTGTTTAAAAATTTTTGCGTGAGTACCTTAGGATACTGAAACATGGATTTTTGAATAGGGCATATATTAGTTTCCAAGTGAAATCTTAACCCGACTACGGTAGGTCTTATATTTTTGGAGATATGGACCTTTAAATTTCATTTTTTAATGTTTTCAGAATCCTATAACTCCGAAAGGAAGCATTTGTGCACCAAAGTTGGTCTACACTTTTCGTCTTTTCTTGATGTTAGGCATCCCCTCCCAAACGTTGTCGGTGTTGTTTTGAAACGCTCCGTATAAAGGAGTATCCGACAAACCAAATTCGGGTTATTACTATAAATTAAATGTACTGAAGTGCACAAGCGCCGATCTTAGGAGATTTAGAAAACCCGTACCCACGGAAGATCTCCTGGTGCACCTGTATTTGTATCAAAAGCCTCATTGGTGTTTTGGTAGATGATACGTAGTAATAATGGACCCATATACCTGAACGTTCTCTTCCTCACAAATTATACAGAAATCGGGGCCGCTGCAAAATTCTACAATGTTATTAGCATTTAATGAAAAAATAAGTTTGTTTATTGAGATGAGACGTATACCAATCAATAAAATGTATAGGGTCGAACAAAATGATATGTATGCGTATGAAAGCTCATGCTTATTTTTTCCAGAACATGGAGGAGAAACATTGTTTTTTGTAAATCCAAAAATTGATGCTGTACTAGTACCATGTTATTTACTGAAGTGAAACTGAAACTAAAATATATTCTCATTAGGCTTTTCATTATGACACTTGAGCAACAACAGTACAGTTAATGAGATATAGTAGCCTTAAAATATAATTTATTCTGAAATTTAAATTTCTGTTTAACTAGAATACTGTCCAAAGATAAGACATACTATATCAGTTATCTATACCATATAGTCTAGCAACTAGGAGAGTCCTGTTGGAAGTTTGAGAGCCAGAAGGTTTGTTTGTTTTACCAAGTTCTACTATCTTTAGTGTTAAAAAAACGCTGGTCACATGTTTGAATCATGGTCATTATTACGCAATGGCCACCATCTTGAATAGTCCTTTCGTATTTCCTAAATTTTTCTGTGATCGTTTTAAATACATGTAGCTCAAGCTGAAATTACCGCAAAGTTATCAATTATACCTCGTTCGATTTGCAATAGTAAAGGCTTTTAGCTAACGTTATTCACTTGTCAGTAGTACACACAAGAGGGAAGTAAAGGAAGGAAATTTTGGAAATTTCCCTAAAGTTTCCCTTTTACCGATATTTTGCCATTGTTAGATGGCAGCCTGGGTTCTAGGCTAGAGAGAAAAATTACGGACATTTTCTGTTAAGTCATAAATATATACCGGTACTAAAAGTTTTGTTGTGATTGATTTAATAGCAAAATAGTAATAAAATATTTTTATTTTATGATTTTGGTCACTCTAACAACTTTTTGATTTAATGGAAGTACTTGTGCCACATAGAAAGACCTCCAGCTCAGACTGTAATTGCCGCAGAGATACAAATAATATCTCGATCTACTTTTTTTTAGGTGGCTTGCCAGTAGTGCACATAGGAAGGAATGAAAAGTGTGGTAAAAACGCTTAAAAGTTCCATTTTTCCCTTTAGCACAGTAAGTACAAGAAGAAATATCTTGGTGCGTGGCTTCGCAGCACTGTTGTAGTCTTGACTATGACCAAAAGTTGAGGTTAACGTCGAAGCCGTCAATAAAGCGAAGATTAATGATTTAAAGATAAATGATATAGAATTTTCTTCCTTATAAACTACTGGTTGTTACTCTAAACCTATTAAGTAAAACATTTTCAACGAATAGTTTAAAATTTACAAAAGAGAGATTAAATACGGCTTATATCTCAAAGTGCTTGCATTTGATTACAAGGCATCATCAAGTGCTCAACGTAGATGCGATATCTTATTTCAGATATTTTATTTCTTAATACACAATGACTTAAAAAACCGTTACATGTCGCTAATGCGCAAGCAATAGAAAATTTAAGTAGTTCTATAACTCTCATCACCATATTCAACCGTCATGGAGTATGCCGCAGTTGTGATGATGAACTACGTCAAGATCAAATGCTAGTAAGTAGAACTATTATTAGTGCTGAAGGAGACCATATTCCCATACCACCATTCATAAAACCCCACATTCCTGTTCGAGGTACTATGGATAATTTCGACAGAGAAAAAGCTACATTTTCTGGAATGAATGGAACTCATGATACAGTACTTGTCTTGTTTCAAGATCACCATCTGAATGATTAAATTAATGTCTCGTTAGAAAAGCCCGATAGTGCATAGAGATACCTAAAAACGTTTGGCACTGATGTCACTTCACAAACTCTTGCTATAGACACAGATGCCCAAAAACTATTGTACTACACAAAGCCAAAAACAAGGTACACAATCCTCAGTACTTTCGTTTCTAGCAGTGACCTAATTACAGCAAATGAAATAAGACAGCCAGGCAGAAATTTGGATCTCATATGATTTCTTTCAAGATTTCTTAAAGAGATCCAACGTACCTCAAACACATTTTCCTTTTATGAGTGCACTGTCTGAACATCCATCTCGATGGACCATTACACTCGAATTCTATCCTGCAACTCAGTATGACTCTATTTATACAACAATGTATAATTTCTCAGATATCTTGCACCAGTTAAATGTTGAAGAGATTTCACGGTGGTGTGACAAAGGAGTATATCATATAACTAAAGAAATCCCGCTCCTTCTGCCCGAAAAATTTTCCAACATATTTCTTGGTCTTGGAGGATTTCGTGTTCAAAAAGACGTGCTTGCATGTATTGATGCTCAAGGGCAGTGGAGCTTCGGAATTCTTGCTCAGACTAAAACCATGGGTCCACACACCAGTGAAAGCAATTTAAAAGGAAACCACCATAGCAGGGGAGTTAGAGCAATAGGAATGATGTGTGGAGTGGAAGGCGTTCATGGAACAGATTAATATAACTAAGTATTCCGAATTGTTCTCAACAGTTAAACTCATACAGTTATCACTGTATGAAAGTTTATCTAAATTGAAAACCTAAGTGCCATCAGAATGGACTTGGAGAAATTTAGATAAAGTGGAGCACAAAGAAGTTAAATGTTTGTTTATTGGGAGCTCTCCACACTGGCTCCTCTTCTCCGAAACTCAATTCAAGCGGACAGAGAAAATAACTGGGACTTGCATGGGTGCATCCTAAGAGAGTGTTTGTCACTTTTCTTCTCATTTGATAGAACAAATTCTGCAGGGTGGTGTACTCTATATTACCACGATGGCTTAAAACTAAAACAAAAACATCCTCTGATCTATAATGGGTTTAAGAACGATCAGTTCACAGTTCAACATAGTAACAATAGATTTAGTAGTGTTGCATTGGATCAAGCATTAGAGCAACATTACAATAAGCCAACCAAGGGATATAGAGGTAAAATCGGAGTAACCAGACGAAAAGAAGCCGCGACATAACACGATCTTATCAAACATAAGATAGAAAACATAACATACTTTTTGAGGTAGTTTTGTGGCCTTAATGAAGATGCTCTTCATCACGAGTTTTCAAAGTCTTTAAGAGTTCAAGAGCAGCAGAATATTTCAGAGACGTTAACTCTTGTACTTGAGCGAGAAAATTCGTTCTCGAAAGTTGATAGTTGTGGAATTTCTAACATTATAACTGGAACAAAAACTGATCAAGTAATAACTGAGTACTTACTGTGTATACAAGGAAAAGGAGATACTAGCTACAAAAATTTCATTCAAGAAAGGCTGATTGAGAAATCCAAAGGTTTTCTAGATCCTATGCATAAACAATTTCCAAAGACAAAGAAACATGTATCTGCAACTGAGTCGGCGCACCAAGAAACAAATAATACTATTCGACTCATACAAAGAGCATGTTCAAGAAGTTTCGATATTGAAACACTACTAAAATACGAGCTTACATCTACATGGCATTATCTAACAGATGATGGGTTCTTAAAGAAAAAAACCACAACTAAGCAAAGGACTTGAAAACAACTTTTTAATTAAGAATGATATAGTTACTTATCTACCAACGCAGGAAAGGAGAGTAGCAATGAGTAGTAGAAAATGGATCGATCTGGGCCATATGAGGACAGCATTGGCCAACTCACAAGCCCCTGAGAAATTGAGCACCGTACACCGTGAGCCCACGGTCTTTTACGACCTCCATTTTAGGGGTGAATTTATTCCCTTTTATGAGCACTTTTTAGGGGGTGTACTCGTTCTCTTTTACGAGCACTTTTTAGGGGGTGAACTCGTTCCCTTTTATGAGCATATTTTCCAAACCCTATAGCAGAAATTACACTGAGACTATGAACAGATAGAAGAGCAGATAACACATAACACTACGTAACACACAGCAGAACAGATAACACATAAGAGTACGTAACATAACAAGGGTGTACTCGTTTTCAACCCCTATTTTAACATAGGAGATAACATAAAATTACGAACACATAGAAGAGCTGATAACACATAGCACTATTTTAACATAGCAGAACATAAGACTACGTAACATAACAAGGGTGTACTCGTTCCCTTTTATGAGCATATTTTTCAACCCCTATTTTAACATAGGAGATAACACATAAGATTACGAACACATAGAAGAGCTGATAACACATAGCACTATTTTAACATAGCAGAACATAAGACTACGTAACATAGCAAGGGTGTACTCGTTCCCTTTTATGAGCATATTTTTTCAACCCTTATTTTATCATAGCAGAAATTACACTGAGACTACAAACACATAGAAGAGCATAAGACTACGTAACACATAACAACCTCCATTTTAGGGGTGTACTCGTTCTCTTTTATGAGCATATTTTCCAACCCTATTTTAACATAGCATAAGACTACGTACACATAGCAGAGGTGTAGTCATTTTCAATCCCTTAGCATAAGACTATGTAACATAACAGTTACTAACATACAGCAGAGCAGATAACAAACACAACCACCTCCATTTTAAGGGTGTATTCATTCTCTTTTATGAGCATATTTTCCAACCCCTATTTTAAGATAACAGAAATTACATAACGGATTACGAACACATAGAAGAGCAGATAACACATAAGAGTACGTAACATAACAAGGGTGAACTCGTTCCCTTTTATGAGCACATTTTAAGTGAACTCGTTTCCTTTTATGAGCATATTTTCCAACCCCTATTTTAACATAGCATAGAATACATGGAGACTATGAACATACAGCAGAGCAGATAACAAACACAACCACCTCCATTTTAGGGGTGTATTCATTCCCTTTTATGACCATATTTTCCAACCCCTATTTTAACATAGCAGAAATTACACTGAATCTATGAACACACAGCAGAACAGATAATACATAGCACAGCTAATAAAAGAACATGGCTTATTTTCCAACCCCTATTTTAACATAGCAGAAATTACACTGAGACTATGAACACATAGCAGAGCAGATAATAAACACAACAACCTCCATTTTAGGGGTGTATTCATTCCCTTTTATGATTATTTTTTCCAACCCCTATTTTACCGTAGCAGAAATTACATAAGATTTTTTTTCAACCCCTATTTTAAGACAATGAATACCTATGTAACATAGCGATTCGATACGCTCTTTGAACCGATTTGGATGAAACTCGTCATATGGGGGTTTTCGACCATGCTGAGTACGAATATCATACTTATTTTTACCTGGGTCCTATAGTTTATGTGGCATACGCCCTTTCTATGACAATTTTAGCCGATTTGGATGAAACTCGGTATATGGGGGTTTTCGGACATGCTGATTACAAATATCATACTTATTTTTATCTGGGTCTTACAGTTTATGTGGGATACGCCCTTTGTATGACACTTAAAACCCAATCACTCGTAAACGAAGCAACATATTGAGATGGTGTTTCCACATTTAGTAATTGGTCATCAGGTACTACATGTCCCAAAATTAATGGTCATCGAGGTCAAAGGTCAAAATACTTAAAACCTAATAACTCGAAAACGGAGCCACATATTGAGATGGTGTTTCCAAATCTAGTAATTGGTCATCAACTAGTACAAGTTCCAAAATAATGACCTTCCAGGTCAAAGGTCAAATATTTAAACGCAAATAACTCTTAAACAGAGTAACGTATTGAAGTGATGTTTCCAAATCTAGTAATACGTCATCAACTATTACATGTTCCAAAAATACTGACTATCGAGGTCAAAGGTCAAATATTTAAGCTTTAATAACTTTAAACAAAGCCTTTGTGACTTATTCAGTTTTGTACCAAGCAGAGAGAAGTCAAGAATGAACAAATATGATTGGTTTACTTCGAGAAAGACAGCAAAGATATGCCATTTTAACTATTTAAACAAACAAACAAAAAAAAAAAACCGAAAAATTATTTTAACTAACTCAGACTTTTATACCATTTTGTACTACTCCAATAAACGAAGGAATACCAGAAAAAAAAGAAGTAAGGAATGAATAAAATTTAGGTGCACTATTTTCTTTTGTACCAACTGGAAAAGAGAAGAAGAGCTACTTTAACTAGCTCATTATGCACTGTTTAAACAAACGAAAATTGACCATTATGTAACTTTTGAACTACTGAAATGTTCTATTTTTGTATTAATCAGAAAAACCTGAAGAAGGATCATTTTAACAAGTTCGTAATTTCGATGTTCTACTTTTTATACCAACGAGAAAAAAAATGAACTAGCTGAATATACTAGTTCTAAAATAGGGGTTGGAAAAGTAATTATAAAAGAGAACGAGTACACCCCTTAAAATGTATTCTCTGGTCTGCTGTGTATTCGTAGTGTCAGTGTAATTTCTGCTATGTTCAATTAGGGGTTGGAAAATAAGCCGTATTAAATCTGCTATGTAATCTGTGCTATGCTCATAAAAGGGAATGAATACACCCCTAAAATGGAGGTTGTAGTGTTTATTATCTGTTCTGCTATGTGTTCATAGTCTCAGTGTAATTTCTGCTATGTTAAAATAGGGGTTGGAAAATAAGCCATGTTCTTTTATTAGCTGTGCTATGTATTATCTGTTCTGCTTTGTGTTCATAGTCTCAGTGTAATTTCTGCTATGTTAAAATAGGGGTTGGAAAATATGCTCATAAAAGGGAATGAATACACCCCTAAAATGGAGGTGGTTGTGTTTGTTATCTGCTCTGCTGTATGTTCATAGTCTCCATGTATTCTATGTTATGTTAAAATAGGGGTTGGAAAACGAATACACCCTTGTTATGTTACGTACTCTTATGTGTTATCTGTCTGCTGTGTGTTACGTAGTGTTATGTGTTATCTTCTCTTCTATGTGTTCGTAATCTTATGTGTTATCTCCTATGGTAAAATAGGGGTTGAAAAATATGCTCATAAAAGAGAACGAGTACACCCTTGTTATGTTACGTACTCTTATGTGTTATCTGCTCTGCTGTGTGTTACGTAGTCTTGTGTGTTATATGCTTTGCTATGTGTTCGTAATTTTATGTGTTATCTGCTATGTTAAAATAGGGGTTGAAAAATATGCTCATAAAAGAGAACGAGTACACCTTTGTTATGTTATGTACTCTTATGTGTTATCTGTTCTGCTGTGTGTTACGTAGTGTTATGTGTTATCTTCTCTTCTATGTGTTCGTAATTAACATAGGGGTTGGAAAAGTGCTCATAAAAGGGAACGAGTTCACCCCCTAAAATAGAGGTCGTAAAAGAGAACGAATACACCCCCTAAAAAGTGCTCATAAAAGGGAATAAATTCACCCCTAAAATGGAGGTCGTAAAAGACCGTGGGCTCACGGTGTACGGTGCTCAATTTCCCAGGGGCTTGTGAGTTGTCTGATGCTGTTCTATGTTGGCCCAGATCGATCCATTTTCTATTTTAACATAACATAGAATACATGGAGACTATGAATATACAGCAGAGCAGATAACAAACACAACCACCTCCATTTTAGGGGTGTATTCATTCCCTTTTATGAGCATATTTTCCAACCCCTATTTTAGCATAGCAGAAATTACACTGAGACTATGAACACACAGCAGAACAGATAATACATAGCACAGCTAATAAAAGAACATGGCTTATTTTCCAACCCCTATTTCTGCTATGGTAAAATAGGGGTTGGAAAAAGTAATCATAAAAGGGAATGAATACACCCCTAAAATGGAGGTTGTTGTGTTTATTATCTGCTCTGCTATGTGTTCATAGTCTCAGTGTAATTTCTGCTATGTTAAAATAGGGGTTGGAAAATAAGCCATGTTCTTTTATTAGCTATGCTATGTATTATCTGTTATGTTGTGTGTTCATAGTCTCAGTGTAATTTCTGCTATGTTAAAATAGGGGTTGGAAAATATGCTCATAAAGGGAATGAATACACCCCTAAAATGGAGGTGGTTGTGTTTGTTATCTGCTCTGCTGTATGTTCATAGTCTCCATGTATTCTATGCTATGTTAAAATAGGGGTTGGAAAATATGCTCATAAAAGGAAACGAGTTCACCCTTAAAATGTGCTCATAAAAGAGAACGAGTTCACCCTTGTTATGTTACGTACTCTTATGTGTTATCTGCTCTTCTATGTGTTCGTAATCTGTTATGTAATTTCCGTTATCTTAAAATAGGGGTTGGAAAATATGCTCATAAAAGAGAATGAATACACCCCTAAAATGGAGGTGGTTGTGTTTGTTATCTGCTCTGCGGTATGTTAGTAACTGTTATGTTACATAGTCTTATGCTAAGGGATTGAAAACGACTACACCTCTGCTATGTGTACGTAGTCTTATGCTATGTTAAAATAGGGTTGGAAAATATGCTCATAAAAGAAAACGAATACACCCCTAAAATGGAGGTTGTTATGTGTTACGTAGTCTTATGCTCTTCTATGTGTTCGTAGTCTCAGTGTAATTTCTGCTATATTAAAATAAGGGTTGAATAAATATGCTCATAAAAGGGAACGAGTACACCCTTGCTATGTTACGTAGTCTTATGTTCTGCTATGTTAAAATAGTGCTATGTGTTATGAGCTCTTCTATGTGTTCGTAATCTTATGTGTTATCTCCTATGTTAAAATAGGGGTTGAAAAATATGCTCATAAAAGGGAACGAGTACACCCTTGTTATGTTACGTAGTCTTATGTTCTGCTATGTTAAAATAGTGCTATGTGTTATCTCCTCTTCTATGTGTTCGTAATTTTATGTGTTATCTGCTATGTTAAAATAGGGGTTGAAAACGAGTACACCCTTGTTATGTTATGTACTCTTATGTGTTATCTGTTCTGCTGTGTGTTACGTAGTGTTATGTGTTATCTTCTCTTCTATGTGTTCGTAATTAACATAGGGGTTGGAAAAGTGCTCATAAAAGGGAACGAGTTCACCCCCTAAAATGGAGGTCGTAAAAGAGAACGAATACACCCCCTAAAAAGTGCTCATAAAAGGGAATAAATTCACCCCTAAAATGGAGGTCGTAAAAGACCGTGGGCTCACGGTGTACGGTGCTCAATTTCCTAGGGGCTTGTGAGTTGTCTGATGCTGTTCTATGTTGGCCCGGATCGATCCATTTTCTACTACTGCAATGGTAATTGACTTGGTGGTACGCGCGAAAAGTCTATGTCAAATGGCTTATGTGTAAGACGTTTGGAGATTGCTTTGGTTACTTGTGGAAGATATTTTAAACCCTTATCCGGGCAACCGGGGCCTCCCAGGCCCAGTAGCTTCATAGTTTTCTTCAAATTTCTTAATAACCATAAATATTTCGATGTCATAAAATCCTGAATTCTTCTATCTTAAGTCGAAGTTAAAGTTATGAACATATCGAGTTGGTAAGGCTAATAGAGTTGGTAAGGCCCCGGTTGAAGTCTACGTTACAAAAATAGCTTGCCCGGATAAGGGTTAAAACTCTCCGAAGGTTGTTTGCGCTCTGACATCTTGTTTGATTTGATCAAGAGAAAAATATGAAAAACTGGAAGCGACTGAGGCGACAAAAAATGTTGATCCTATTGATGTAATCGTTAGTAACCCAAATGTAACCCTTCCTGTCAACATGGATATTTTTGGGGTATAAGCCAGAACAAAGCACGTTTGCAAGAACATTTTATTGAGTGGATTGTAGATGAAGGAAATTGCACAAAATCTTTGTATATGGGAGGAGGTCACAGTCAACCCAAAGCTATGCCTGAAATTAACAGAAGGATCTGTTAGTTGTACTGTGAATGTGACAAAGCTGATAATAGAATCATGAAACACATTCAACATATGGTAGAGACTGATTCCATTGAAAGAGTTATGATTGCCACAGTAGATAAAAGATGTTACGATTTCCGCATTTCAAAAGCAGTTATCAAAAATGTGGCCTGGAAGAACTGTGGATTGTCAAAGACAAACGACCATCTATGAGGTACATGCCACTTTACAAAATGACGGAGAATATGGACGACACTCTTTTATGTTTTTCCTGTTGTTCACAGTGTAACTGGTTGTGATACCACAAGTAAGGTTGGAACAAAACTTAGGCACTTAAAACAGCAATGACATCGGGAACACTGTTAAGCAATTTTGGAGTTGCTCCCTTGGATGAAGGAATGATACAAAATGCCGAGCTCTTTATCGCAAAAGTACTTGGTTCATCAAAAACAAACTGTGATATGGTACGATTTGAACAATACAAAAGAAAAGCTATCAACTTTTCTCAACTATATCCACCATCGTCAAAGATAGTCTATCATTTCATGTGAATTTTTCATTTATTTTCCTTATACTTATTGTCATAAATTATAATAACAGACATGTTATTACGTGTTAGTCCACACCATATATCACATCAAATCAAAGAATATTTGTATCTCTGCGGCAGTTACAGTCTGAGCTGGACCTCTTTCTATGTGGCAAAAGTACTTCCATTTAAAAAAAAATTGAGTGACTAAAATCATAAAATACAAAATATTTTATTCCTCTTTTGCTAGTGAATCAATCAAGACAAAACTTTCAGCATATATTATAACAGAACAGAAAAGGTTCGTAATTTTTCTCTCTAGCCTAGAACCCAGCATTGCCATCTAACAATGGCAAAATATCGGTAAAAGGGAAACTTTAGGGAAATTTCCAAAATTTCCCTCCTTTACTTCCCTCTTGTGTGTACTACTGACAAGTGAACAATGTCAGCTAAAAGCCTATACTATTGCAAATCGAACGAGATACAATTGATAACTTTGCGTTAATTACAGCTTGAGCTACATGTATTTAAAACGATCACAAAAAAAAAAAAAAAAAAAAAAAAAATTAGGAAATACGAATTGACTATTCAAGATGGAGGCCATTGCACAATAATGACCATGATTCAGAACATGTGACCAACTTTTTTTTAAACATTAAAGATAGTAGAACACGGTAAAACAAACAAACCTTCTGGCTCTCAAACTTCCAACAGGACTCTCCTAGCTGCTTGATTAATACTTGGTTTTTGCAGATCTGAACACAATGGTATGCTAGTGCAGTGATCTGCAACCGGTGTGCCGCGATACACCGGAGTGCCAGCACAAGGTGAAAGGTATGACGCGAATTTATTTTTTATACAATATACTTATGAATTCCATTACTGTTAAAGTATGAATATAATTATTTATTTTAATAGTAAGTGTAATGGGAAAATGTATTTTCTTATACTTTTTACGCTTCATCTATAGTGAATTATAGTTCATAAGTTCAGAAATCTATTTCTTTTTAATAATAATAATAATAATAATAATAATAATAATAATAATAATAATAATAATAATAATAATAATATGAAATATAATAATAAAAATAATGATTATATTACATATTTGTATTAGGAATGGCCACAAAGTTCCGGTTCCGGCGGAACCGGTTCTCGAAGATCCGGTTTTCAGAAAGATTTTAGAAACCGGTTCCAGACCTGGATCCGAAAGCCCCCAAAGACCCGTATAGGGGGCATAAAGTTCACCTTTAAAGCACTACAAAGAGGACCATGCGCTTGTGCCCTCCTCGCCCAGGCCCGCTTGTGCCCCCAGAAAAAATATTTTTGGTTCACCAGTGGGTGTTTATCCAAATGAGTTTGCCAGTTTGCCTGTTTAGCCAATGAGTTTGCCAATTACCCAGTTTGTTTAGCTAAATGAGACAAGTGGCCGCCGCCTGGGTGCCTGCCTGTCGCTTCCACCATTTCGTCTAGCACATGTGAACAGCTGCCAGCAGCTCGGGTTTAGCGTATTGATGGCTACAAAGTCCCAGTTCCAGCGGAACTGGTTCCGCGAGGAACCGGTTCCAAACCTAGATCCGAAAACCCAGTTCCAGAACCGGATCTTGGGAACCGGTTCCAGACCTGGATCCGAAGAACCGGTTCCAGACCTGGATCCGAAGAACCGGTTCCAGACCTGAATCCGAAAACCCAGTTCCAGAACTGGATCTTGGGAACCGGTTCTAGACCTGGATCTGAAGAACCGGTTCCAGACATGGATCCGAAAAAACGGTTCCGTAATCTGATCTTCTAGAACCGGATTCGTACAGACCCGAAAACCGGTTCCACCAGGAACCGGTTCTGGCTATTCCTAATTTGTATTAGTAGTGCCAATATCAACATCACGTAGCAAAATTACATTTTGGTGTGCCGTATTGAGTCAAATAATTTATTGTGTGCCGCGATTACCAACAGTTTACGGATCCCTGCTAATGGGTAAATTCTCGTCTGTAGTTATGCAGAAAATAAAAAAGAACGAGATTTTCTTGCACGAAAATAGATGTCGTTCGTTCTTAATAATAATTAACAGTTTCTATTTTCCTGGAAGAATTTGCTATTTATTTGCTGTATGTACTGTGTGTACCACTTCTAATGGTAATCAATTAGAATACACTTTGAAATATTAAACTTCGTAAGAGAAAGGAGACAGAATAAGCTAATAGCACTTAGAATCAAAGGTATTAGGTAAAACAAATATAAATATATAAATCTCATGATGGAGCGGAAAATACGGAGGAAATATGTTGGGAGAACTTGGTATTCTTAACTTATTCTATGGTCTATGGAGCCCGGAGGTTTAGTGGTACGTTCACAAAAGTTCTCCATTGACTCCTACAGTTAGCCGACTGGATCTAGTTTCTACTTTGTGTGCCTATTTCTGCAAGATCCATCTTAATATTGTTCTTCCCTTTGCGCTAGTTCTTCCTAATGGTCGTTTTCCGATTGCATTCAAAGCTAAAACTTTGAAAGTGTTCCTACTTTCTTTCATTCTGGCTACATGATCTGCTTACTTGAGCCTCCTAGATTTGACGAACCTAACAAAGTTTGGTAAACGATATAAATTATGTAGTTCCTCTAGCAATCCTATTAATGGGTTAAGAAATGAAATCTTTAAGTTTTACTCCCACGATTATGCCGGATAGGGTAAAAGAGACGGTGATGAAGAGAAATGAATAAAATGGTGAACGATGAAAGTAAGAAGAAACTGGAGAACCTCGAGAAAATCCACGCACACGGTGTTTGTTCACCACAAAGTTCACTTGGCGAGAGCTGGGATCGAATCAAGGATACAAAGTACCAGAGGTGAACTCTCTACCATTGAGCCACCGCGGTTCCAGAAATAAGTTATTTTCCGTTCAAATTTAATATTAACGGAATTAGATTATAATCTTAAGACCGATAGACTTGTTCTAGGAGCCTAGAAATTTAAACTCTATAGCAAACAAGTGAACTAAAGTAATTCACTTAATAAATCACAAATCATAAAGTATTGTAGTATTGTAGACCGTTACTGGAGTCTTCTATTTATCAGGTCGTAAGAGTCATTATCAATAAAACGTAATACAAAAAAGTAGCATCATCAGTAAATTCTGGATTTATTATATAAAAAATACTACTTCGTCTTTGGGTATTAGTTAAATATTTTTATTAAAATATTAACAGTTATTAGAATTGTTTTTGTGCAAAATGATTTTCGATTTTCACCATCTAGAAGAGCGACTTCTTTTATTTGCTTACGACGCTCTTTATTGAATACCTGGGACATTAATGCATACTCAGCGTAGGCACTGGATTATTGATATATAATAAACATACTTAAAATTTTACGGAAACACCTGAAAAAGTGCTGCTCACTACAGTTGTGTGGGCATTGAGTCACCTTTCGTCTTCGAAACAGTACTGATACGATGTAAAATGGATTCATAGAGATCGTCAACGCTAGCGGTAATGACATCAACCATATGACAATCACATGTATTGTGAAATTTTATGCTAAAAATGGAGCGAAAATTGGTCTTGCCTGTGAACGTTTTAAAATAATACTACAATAATGTTACTAATTAATAATAACATAACTATGTGTTACATTTTTTTCTGGTAATTTACTTTGTATCCTACATTTCAAGACGTAACCAAACTTATTTGAATTGCTTTATCAACTGAAATGTGTATGCAATATATTTTGTATGAGTATGGAAGAGGCAAGAATTAAAAAGAGGCTGTCTTTTAGCCACAATGCATTTTGGTTCACGTGTCTAGTATCCTTCCATTATCTTGCTGTAGCTACCAATTCAGCTCCACAATATCAACTCCTCCTCCCGGAACACAGAAGGATGGAATGATTGTGAATAATGGATGAAGTTACTCTTGTACAGAGAGAGAGCGGAACGGCAGGTAGCTTGTAACGTACACGATCAATCATTGTTATGATTTTTCAAATAAAAATGTATGACATGAACATGTTTGGAAAAGACGTAACATTTTTCTGTTAATAATTGGAATAATATTAGAGAAATTCTTGTACATACCTTTATAAATTAAGCGACTTCTCTTTTAGTTTAATTTAAGAGAAATGTTTTTGTTATAAGTAAATTAATGAATCCATGAGTGGTATCTGTAATAATACCATATCTTTTATCGAAGTTGGTATGGGGTTAATACTACTAAATCGACGCGTCGTCAAAACGAAGTTTTTAATTTGGGTTTAAGTTCTTTCAGGACGATTTTTAGAAAATGTATTTAATGATTTTCTTTATATTTCGTAAGTAAATGAATACAATAATTACTTTTCCATGAAATAATCTGAAAAGAATAAGTTATTGATAAGATGACTCGGCTTCAAAACATATGTTCAAAACTGGCTCAAAAGTTGTTCTTCATACAATAAAGCCCCAATTTTCGGCGAGCAGATGATCTGTGATGTGGATTATCCGCGAGTGCCGCGAAATTTTATTCAACTCTATAAATAGTATACAATTATCCAAGCCAACAACTGGGGAAATGGAATAGGTCAAGGTCAAAAATTTCTGACAGGTTTACAGTACAGGATTGCCTTTTTTGTTTGCTATTCTTAATTTTAGTGATTTAGACGTAGAGCAAAGGTATTTTAAAAGTTTTATTATGTTTTTTGTATAATAAAACAGTTTTTATGCTGAAATATTTTTTTTTCGTGTTTGCATCTCATTTACAGTCTTTTTTCTGGTTATCTGCTATTTCCTTATCCGCGGTGGCCTTGCCACTTATTTCCGCGGATAATCGTGGCTTTACTGTATTTCATAAATTATACGATGTCAGCGAATAAGAAAAAAATGTGTTCCAAGATGAGACGTAATTATAGTTCTCAGACATCCCGACTGTACATCGTATGTCCTGTTGTCCTTACGAAATTGTTCCGGACTTCAAATCTTCTTTTTCCTTCTTCACAACATAAGCGAATATCATTCAACATAAATTACAAGGAAATCTCGCTTTCATTAGTCATCAATTTAAGTATTATTTAACTAACATATTATTTAACACGTCGGTGCGTTATTTAACTAATTCTGAACATCCCAGCGAAAAAGAAAGTGGATTACTATGAATGTACTGTAAAATTTTCATAGATTGTCACAGTTATCTACACTCATGCTCAAAAATTAAGGATAATTGCATATTGTGATACTACACAACGTGCCACTACACAAAACTGGCGCTAATAGCATAGGCACATAGTGAACACAACATACGAACAAACGAAACATATCGGTACCACGGTATTGGTGATATCCACGGTATCCATGGTATTGGTGATAAGTTGAGAAACACATGTGGTACACAACGCCACTGTTTTCTGCGCATGTACCCCGACATCAATATGGGATATGATCATCATGCACACGTACACAGGTCGCACAACGGGTTGGCATACTCTGGATCATGTGGTCGAGCAGCTGCTGGGGTATAGCCTCCCATTCTTGCAGGAGTGTCTGTCGGAATCCTGAAGTGTCCTAGGGGTTTGAAGATGTGCAGCGATACGTCGACCGAGAGCATCCCAGACATGCTCGATGGGGTTTAGGTCTGGAGAACAGGCAGGTCACTCCATTCGCCTGATATCTTCCGTTTCACGGTACTCCTCCACGATGGCACCTCGGTGGAGCCGTGCGTTATCATCCGTCAGGAGGAAGGTGGGACCCACTGCACCCCTGAAAAGGCGAACATACTGATGCAAAATGACGTCTCGATACACCTGACCTATTACAGTTCTTCTGTCAAAGACATGCAGGGGTGTACGTGAACAAATCATCACCCCACCCCACACCATCAAACCACTACCTCCATACAGGTCCCTTTCAAGGACATTATGGGGTTGGTATCTGGTTCCTGGTTCACGCCAGATGATAACCCGGCGAGAATCACTGTTCAGACTATACCTGGACTCGTCCGTGAACATAACCTGGGGCCACTGTTCCATTGACCATGTACTGTGATGTACTGTGTTCTTGACACCAGGCTTTACGGGCTCTCCTGTGAACAGGGGTCAGTGGAATGCGCCTTGCAGGTCTCCGGGCGAATAAACCATGTCTGTTCAGTCGTCTGTAGACTGTGTGTCGGGAGACAACTGTTCCAGTGGCTGTGGCAAGGTCCCGAGCAAGGATACCTGCTGTACTCCGTGGCCGTCTGCGGGCACTGATGGTGAGATATCGGTCTTCTTGTGGTGTTGTACACTGTGGACGTCCTGTACTGTAGCGCCTGGACACGTTTCTTGTCTGCTGGAATCGTTGCCATAATCTTGAGATCACACTTTGTGGTACACGGAGGGCCCGTGCTACGACCTGCTGTGCATGACCAGCCTCCAGTCGCCCTGTTATTCTACAACTCATAACGTCATCAATATGTGTTCTTTGAGCCATTTTCAACACACAGTCACCATTAGCACGTCTGACAACATCTACACACTTATACGCTGCACCGTACTCTGACATACACCAACACACCTCTGCGTATTTGGACTGCTGCCAGCGCCACCGTGTGATGACCGCATTGCATGCACCGCACCGAATGGTCAAATACACCGCATGGTCATACCCCAGGTGATTTCCAACTGAAAACCGCCCACCAGAGCGTTGTTTCACCATGTATCCACATTATCCTTAATTTATGAGCATGAGTGTAGTTTAAAAATGGCGGAAGCTCTAGACATATACCAATTACTAGATATCATGCTTGATGAACAATATGATATGATAGGGCCAGGCCCGGACCCTGAAATTTTTTGAGAGAGGTCCAAGCTTTGCGTGGGGAGGAGGCCGTCCAATACTACAAATCACTACGTCTTATTCTGCATCCGAAAAGACGGAAAGTAATTGTAAAATATTTGCACCTATATTTTCAGAAAAAATGATACAACTAGATTTTCTTATGTACGAGAAAGAGTACAGATGAAGTGTAAGATCAAGTTTTCTTGTTATATCAATCATTTCTCTGTTAATATATTGAGAAAATGTACAAATGTATGTAAAGTTATAACTCTCTATGGCCTATGGAACCCGGAGGTTCAATGCCGCGTTCACAAAAGCTCTCCACTGACTTCTATTCTTAGCTAATTGGATCCAGTTTCTACTTTGTATTCCTATCTCTGCGAGATCCATCTTAATATTATCCTCCCATCTGCGCCTAGGTCTTCCTAATGGTCGTTTTCCTATGGGTCTACCAGTCAAGACTTTGAAAGCGTTTCTACTTTCTTCCATTCTAGCTACATGACCTGCCCACCTAAGCCTCCTAGACTTGCCGACCCTAACAATGTTGGGTAAACCGTATAAACTATGTAGTTCCTCGTTATGAAGCTTACGCCATTCCCCATTCTCGTTCCTCTTGGGTCCGAATATTCTTCTCAGGATCCTGTTCTCAAATACTTTCAGTCTATGTTCTTCCCTCAGAGTAAGCGACCATGTTTCGCAACCATACAGAACAACAGGCATGATTATCGTTTCATATATTTTAAGCTTCAAATTCCTCGACAGAATTCGCGACAACAAGAGATTTTGAACCGAATAGTAACACGAATTCCCTGCTTTTAGTCGACATTTAATTTCTTCGTGAATATGATTTTCGTCTGTTAATATTGATCCTAAATATTTGAAAGTATTCACTTTATCAAAAGTATTATTTAATATTTTAACGCCTCCACAATTTGCCGTATTACGGTCCCGACGCACTTCCATGTATTTAGTTTTCTCTGCATTTACTTCTAAACCCATGTCCCTGCAAGCGTTTAATAATATCTCTGTATTTATTTCTACTGTTCTCCTATCATCCCCTATTACATTTACATCATCAGCATATGCCATAACCTGGTGAATA
Organism: Thermobia domestica; assembly: GCF_964235325.1. Taxonomy (NCBI): domain Eukaryota; kingdom Metazoa; phylum Arthropoda; class Insecta; order Zygentoma; family Lepismatidae; genus Thermobia; species Thermobia domestica. The sequence goes on along the minus strand of NC_137456.1, from coordinate 156,551,303 downwards.
CCGTTCAACTCTAGGCCCTGGTTGCTATCTTTGATTTTCCTTATGGCGTATTCCAGCACAAAGTTAAATAATAATGGCGACAACGCATCTCCTTGTTTCAGGCTATTTTCGACGTGGAAGCTCGTGGACAAAAATTTTCCTACCCGGACTTTACTTTGGGATTCACTTAAACATATCTTAATTAATCTAATTAGCTTTCTCGGTATTCCAAGCTCTGTAAGAACGTTGTATAATGTTTCTCTCCTAACCGAGTCGTAAGCCTTTCTAAAATCAATAAATAGTTGATGTACCGGGGTATTGTATTCCCACTTCTTTTCGAGTATTTGGCGAATGGTAAATATTTGGTCGATAGTTGATCGATTTCGTCTAAATCCGCACTGATAATCTCCAATAATTTCATCTGCGTATGGGGTCAATCTTGCTAACAGAATATTTGAAAGGATTTTATAGGATGTTGACAGAAGAGAAATGCCTCGATAATTATTACAGTCAGTTTTGTCGCCTTTCTTGTGAATTGGAACAATGATTGACTCTTTCCACTCTTGTGGCAATTCTTCCTTGTTCCAGATAAGGAGAATGAGTTTGTGTATCTTGTTCCACAATTTTTCGCCTCCAGCTAAAATTAACTCAGCCGGAATTTCATCTACACCCGGAGATTTGTGTTTCTTTAATTTCTTTATAGCGGCTTCCACTTCTATTCGATTGGGTTCTGGAATATACGGTTCTGCGGTGTGTATCTCCTTTTCTCCACGCACATTAGTTTTTGGCTGCGTGTTCAGCAAATCGTCAAAGAAATCTTTCCATCTATTTAAGGGGCTATCCGTATCAGTGAGAACTGTTCCGTCAGATTTCTTTAATATATAAGCACGAGGTTGATAGCCTTTCTTAAATTCGCTGATCCCCTTATACATGTCCCGAACATTTTTATTTTTACTATTATCTTCAAGTTCCTTAATTTTAGCTTTCAAAAAATCCCGTTTCTTTGTTCTAAAAGTTTTGGAAGTTTCCCGCCTGATATCTGCGAAATTTTGTGTAGTTATTTCATTCGGATTTTGTAGCCACCGTAATTTTGCCTGTTTTCTCTTCTCTATTAGTTTAATGCATTCTTGGTCGAACCATGGTTTGTTCCTACGTATTTCCGCGTGTCCCAATTTTTCTATTGCTGAACTTTTAATGCTATCTCTAATTTCAATCCAAGTATCCTCAACACTAGTGCACTCCGAGTCTTCTAAAACCGAGAATCTATTCGAAACTTCAATCTGGTATTCCTCTCTTACCTGGCTCTCTTCTAATTTCATTAAATTAAATCTCTCCGTTTTCGGACATTGAGTATTACATTTATTCAACGATAATCTCTCCCGTATTATCGCTGCTACCAGGTAGTGATCAGTGTCACAATCAGCCCCTCTAAACGACCGGACGTCAATTATGCTAGATTGTCTTCTTCTATCTACTAAAACGTGATCAATTTGATTATGTGTTTTTCCGTCTGGTGATGTCCAAGTGTATTTATGAACGTCATTAAACTTTTTTGCTGGGGGAGGGGAGGCGGATCTGGTGGACTCCCCGTGAATGCGCCCCTGGGTAGGATCTTCGCTCTAATCTAGTGTGTAGCGTATACGCCTTTGCTACATGGTGCCCCATCTTCGCTTTCCGGTGGTAGAGCCTTAAAATTTGCACACACTCTAATGGTTCGTATGTCACTTTAAATTGTAGGTCCACGTTTCATATAGTCTCGTCCCTGAAATGGATACTAAACTTCAACAAACAAACAAAGTAATATGATGAGAATAGATCATCACGTGTGGATTATTCTTTGAGAAAATCATTTTTGTTTTTTGAAAACCTAAAAATTGTTGTTCTACGATAACTACATTTCCTATTAAAGTGAAATTAAGACTGAAGCACTCTAATCAACACTATTATTATAACACTAGAAAGAAGATAATCTATTATTAATGAGATAACGCCAAAATTATGATTAACCCTTAATCAGAAAGTTTTGTTTAACTATACTCGTAATATTGCCCAAACATGAGAACATCAATCGATAAATAAAATCGATCTTTACAAAATAATCTGCTTGAGGATAAATTCTCATGTGTAATTTTGGAGAAAATCTAAAACAAAACTAATTTTTATGTCGTTCAAAAGTATATCATCACCCACCAATTGACAGTCTTTAATATGCTAAAACAGATTGTTTATTTTTATGTGTCGCACATTTATTCGACAGAATAAATGCACACAAATTCCACTATTACAAATTAATATTGCAATATTTATGCAATATGCGCGATTGCAATATTTATGTGCATAAATACATAAATGAAAATTTATTTATAACACAAAATCATCTCAGTCTGTGAGTAATGCTAATTTCCTAGTAGTTTATAATCGCTGCTTCGCTACGTTCACTGCCTGCCTACATATTTGTCTTAATTTGTAAATAAACAGCGTAGATGCTGAACGCGAACGTGCTTTGCTCTTTATTACTAAGACAAGGATCGTATTATAGTATAAATAAGGTTGTAATTACTGATATAAAATCTACAAGTATATACGCCATGTTAAGCACAATATAATTTATTAACTAACTAAGCACATTAACACAATTAATAAACTACAGACAGTTGTTATCGTATACTTCTTGAATCACACTTTACCGCTAACCCATCAGCAGCATGCAACTAATAACGGGTTTTAACCATATTCAAGTTTGACCGCAAGCAACTATAATGTAACAGCAAGTTAGTCGTGCAAATTAAAGAAAGCTAAGTGTAAACAATTAGAACTTTAACCCTTTCGGACCTGGGTGGCCAAAGTGGCACACACACATGTGTCACTTTTTAAATCCGCTTCTGTGTGAACATTAATTAAGATATCAGGATATTTTTTTTCGGCCAATTATGGTTGGACTATAGTTTATCATATTAGTTTATTTTTCTTCTGAGTGTCGAATTTCCTTCTCAAATTTCAGGCCAAAATAAAAAAATCGAGAATTTTCGTATTTCGAATTTTCTTTTTCCTTTTTTTCCCTATAGCCTTCGTTGCAGAGAGATCTCCTTAAGACTTGTCAGATAGATACATCGCATAAATATCTAACTGTTGACATCAATTGGACTGGCCAGCAAGCAGTGTTGCCAACTAGGGAAATTAAAAGTTTCCTAAATTTAGGCAAAAATCGAAAATTTCCTTTATAAATCCCTACCAATACGTTCGACCGTAAGTCAACTTACGCCAGTCAGACACTGACCCTTACTGAACAAAATCGGGTACAGATAATTACAATAGAGTAATTAGTGGGCGCACGAAAAATTCTTATTTAGGTTCTTATCCATGACTTTTCTAGTTTTTCCCTACTTTTCTGTTTACCGTAAACTATTTTCGTAATTAGAAGCTTTCTTTCTTAAATAACGCCATGATACTTGTAGGATACATTAGTGGTGTACCAGTGTTTATTTTAGAGTAGTTTGCGTCTGTCTGGTAGTAGTATTGCCAGCTACAGAAAATTCCCGAATTCAGGGGGAAAATTTTTGGAAAATTTCATTTTTTGCCTCTTTCTCTCTTGTTGGCTATATTCGAAGAAACGTACCCTGTCTGAAATCCTCGTCCTTATCCTACACAACGCATCATAGAAAGTTTCAGCAGGGTAATTAGGAGAAGTACAGTTGAGGTTTATATTAAACCATATTCTGTAAATGATAAATTATTAATTTCTTGGGTACAATGAGATTTTTAAAAATATTTCATGCTTACTTTGTTAGATATCGCCATGATACTTCTAGGATTTATAATTGGGGTACTAAGGTTTATTTTCAGATAGTTTGGGTCTGCCTGGTGGCAGTGTTTCAAGCCCAGAAAAGTTAATTCCCGATTTTAGGTTAAAAATTCGGAAAATTACCACTTTTCCCTCTCTATTATTTCCCTCTTGCTGGCTACACTGGAGCAAACGTATTACTATCTAAAAGCCACATCATTGGCCTACAGAACACATCATAAAAAGTTTCAGTAGGATAATTACGGAAGCTGTAGAACCGATGACAGAGAATTTCTTCTTTCTTTCTTTGTATGGAAGCCAGTAAGTTCAGATTTTCACCGTGTCTTGTCAACACACCAAAGAATATTTTAGATGACTTCGAACCATGTGGTAACAGTGGTGTCAGCTACAAGAAATCTTGAAATTCGGTTAGGGAACTTTTTGTAAATTTTTACCCTTACATTTCCCTCCCGTTGACAACACTGCAATGTAACTTACACCAAAAAACAGCCATATTCCTCTTCTAGAAAAAAAGCAAGGTCTTAAACATTTGAATCGGTTAAATAAATTTGAACAATAAGTCACTAACTGAAAATATAGGAAAACACCAAAAATGACCTGGGTCCGAGTCCGAAAGGGTTAATCTTGATTTTAATCTCCAGTGTGGCCACGGGATTCGGACAAAATCTCGCGGCTGAAACATCGCCGCCCAAAATGTCGCCGGCCAAAACGTCGCGGGACAAAATCTCGCCGGGCCAAAACCTCGCGTGGCCGAAACCTCACCGCCCAAAACCTCCGTGGCCAAAACCTCGCGGGACAAAATTTCGCCGGGCCAAAACCTCGCCGTCCAAAACCTCGCGGGACAAAATCTTGCCGGGCCAAAACCTCGCGTTGCCAAAACCTCGCCACCCAAAACATCGCGTGGCCAAAACTTCGCCGCGAGTTTCTTAATATGCAATTCCACATTACAAATAATAATAATAATAATAATAATAATAATAATAATAATAATAATAATAATAATAATAATAATAATAATAATAATAATAATAATAATAATATACAAAACATCGTGTGCGTGAGCTTTCTTGGGCTATTCCCGTTTCCTCCCACTTTCTTTATTCGATCATTTCCTTCATCCTGATCATCTACGTCTCCTTTAACCTACAGGACATGATCAAGGGACGTCGTAAAAACTTTCAGACTTTCATAAATATTATTAGATTTTTGTTAAAATTTTAAGTTTTTGGATGTTCCAAAGTTCACCAAACTAACCCCGTTAGTTGTCTTTACTTTCTTTATGCAGACTTTCTTTCCCTATAACCAGTTTAAAAACATCCTGTCGCCCTACCTTCACATTGAAATCCTCTAATATAGAAATAGAATTTTCATATGGTATCGGGACTTGGTCAAATACCCGTGATACTTCTTCTTAAATAGCGTTTTTTATACCGTCATCCTTATCATCTGTTGGAACATCTACATTTTGGTCAGTCGAAATTTTGGGTATGGCGATATTTTGGAGCGCGAGGTTTTGGAAGACGAGGTTTTGGCCCGGCGAGATTTTGGCCCGCGACGTTTTGGGCGATGAGGTTTTGGCCAGGCGGGGTTTTGGCGCGGCAAGATTTTGTCCCGCGAGGTTTTGGGCGGCGAGGTTTCGGCCCGGCGAGATTTTGGGCCGCGAGGTTTTGGGAGGCGAGGTTTTGGGAGGCGAGGTTTTGGTCCGCGAGGTTTTGTACCCAAACCGTGGCCACAAAGTCCCTTTACATCCGAACTATATGTGTGTAACAATTACCATGTTAAAATATTTAAGATTTTGAGCCTCCCATCCTGATGATTGATACGACAACAGTGTTTCTCACGTGAAATGCCACGTGATTACCGCGCACTTGCCACGTGACGGCCCAAGGAAGGAGGAGAATATAAAGTCTTTGCATTGACCAGTTCATAGTCTTGCCTATCCGTGTTTCGTGAACAAAAGTGGCTCATACCAGTGATACCACTTTGAAGGGGAATTTAGTGGCAAGTGTGAAAGTCCATAAAAAGAAGCACAACGAAAATTTGCTGCAGGTGATAGATAGGTTTCGTGAACGGTTCGGTAAGGAGTCACTAAGTCGTCAGACTTTGATTACATGGGAGAATAAATCTTTTTGCCTGGGAAGTATTTTGGATGGTCCTCGTTCTAGTTGTTCATCATCTTGAAAAGGAACATATGCAGAACTTAGTGCGCCAGTGATGCGTTCACCCTGCAAGTCAATCAGAAAGCATCATGCAGAACTTGTAGTTGCAAGGAAAATAATGCAGCTACACATGAAAATGGACATAGGTCTGCACACAGTTTGGCCAATGACCATCAATGAACTAACTGACGACGAGGACATGGAGGCGTATCAAGCTGTACAGAGATAATGGAAATGTACATATGGACGTTTAGGACAAATAACTGCAAATATTGTTAATGTAGGGATCATAAGTGCATGTGTAAAAGGACTTTCTAAACAAGCTGTATAGCATACAGTGAGCCAAAAGTTTGGCAGAACAACTTATAAACATAATATTGACGCAGATGTTGTTGTAAAATAAACTTGCAAAAAGCACGCGAATGATACAACACGGTATTGCGAAACATAGACTGCTGAGTATAACATAATAGTATTTTACTTTTCTCTATTCGAGATTAAATACTGTTTAGTATTGTTTGAGGTTTTTGTAAAAATCTTTTACGTCATAAAAGTAATTTAGTATAAAGTATGTTTATAACTTCATAAAAAAGATACACCTTTCACGTCTTTACTATCCTAGTAAATACAATAAGAAAAACTTGCTATATAGCTGCGTGGATTCAATTTTTAATATCAATCATCATTGTATCATAAGCAGACTCGTGTTCATGGACGAGCCACAGAATGGCATATTTCTTTTTTTTTTTTAAAAAAAAAAATGAGATTGAAGTATAACATGCGGAAAAAGAGGCTATCCAGTAGTTTGTGTGATCCTTTGCTTAAAGAGCAGTTTGTGGGACGTTAAACTGAAAGAAAGATTTGAAAAAGAAGTTGTCCACGAGAAAGATATTTAAGGGAGCTCGATACTGAAAGCAATGTCGGTACAACATAGCGACCGAATTTTCTCGTTACGACGCCAGAGGGTCTACAAGGAACTAAAGATATAACGTAAAACTATATTTTGTCAGTTTTGTGTAGTTTTGGTTTACACTTAACTGAATAGAAGCAAATACAGGAGGAGGGGTTGTCGAAATGTTCTTAGGATCAGGGCAGTGATATTTTCAGACGATTTCTCCCAGGGAAGAATTTCAATACATAGAAAATTAAAGTAATACTGCGAAAATATTGGTAATCTTTAGTGAGCCTCGGGGGTGAATTGAATTTCCTAGGTCTGGAATGGAAATTACCTCCCAGGCCATCTTCTGAAATCATTACTCTCCCAGTAGTATTGGGGTGACACAAATGCTAGCTATGGCCATGAAATAGCATGTTAAATAATTAGACACAGAATATTAGTCAATGTCAAGTGGCCGATATACGTATGACCTCATGCAAGCTTCTCTATTCGCAGCAGCAATTTCAAAAAAAACATGCAATGGACAGTGCAGGGCAGCTGGTAAATATTAAAACGTGATTCCAGTGTGCGACTAGTTACGAATCTCTAGGTGATATCCTAATATATATAAAACTGCATGAGCTGACATAAATTATTAAGCACTTCCTGTAGGGCTACAATGATTAAATTTGGCATGATTGTAGCTTTCCGGAACTAACCCACAGGAAAATTGTCAAAAGTGAATATTTTTAATTTTTAGGGGGTCTAAAGAAGGGATGAAAAATTTTCCCATGTTATTTAAATGGACCTTTTTTTGGACTTATAATCTCATGCTTAGGTACTTAGAATTGGAATAGAAACTTGAAATTCGGTATGCTTACACATTTTTGTTAGCACTACCTAACTAAATCAGTACAAGTAAAAAATTCCGACCTTAGAGTGGTTTTATAGGGAACTGAAAAATCTTTCCCATGTTATTTATATGGGACACCTTTTACACCCTCAAATTATTGAGCACTTCCTGCAGGGCTACAATGATTAAATTTGACATGATTATAGCTTTTCGGGACAAACCCACAGGAAAATTACCAAAAGTGAATATTTTTAATTTTTAGGGGGTCTAAAGAGGGGATGAAGAATTTCCCCATGTTATTTAAATGAGACTTTTTCTGGACCTATAATCTCATGTTTTAGGTACATAGAATTGGAATAAAAACTTCAAATTCGGTATGCTTGTACGTTTTCGTTAGCTTTACCTAAGTGAATCATCAGAAATGAAAATTTCTAACCGTAAAGTGGTTTCATGGGAAACTGAAAAATCTTTCCAATGTTATTTATAGGCGTCGTCTTCTATACCCCAAAATGTTTAGGCACTTCCGGCAAGATTAGAATGATGAAATTTGGCATGATTGTAGCCTTCCAGGACTAACCGACAGAAAAATTGCCAAAAGTAAAAAATTCCAACTTTAGAGTGGTTTTATAGGGAACTGAAAAATCTTTCCAATGTTATTTATATGGGACACCTTTTACACCCTCAAATTATTGAGCACTTCCTGCAGGGCTACAATGATTAAATTTGACATGATTATAGCTTTTCGGAACAAACCCACAGGAAAATTACCAAAAGTGAATATTTTTAATTTTTAGGGGGTCTAAAGAGGGGATGAAGAATTTCCCCATGTTATTTAAATGAGACTTTTTCTGGACCTATAATCTCATGTTTTAGGTACTTAGGTTTGGAATAAAAACTTCAAATTCGGTATGCTTGTACGTTTTCGTTAGCTTTACCTAAGTGAATCATCAGAAATGAAAATTTCTAACCGTAAAGTGGTTTCATCTGGAACTGAAAAATCTTTCCAATGTTATTTATATGGGACGTCTTCTATACTCCAAAATGTTTAGGCACTTCCGGCAAGATTAGAATGATGAAATTTGGCATGATTGTAGCCTTCCAGGACTAACCGACAGAAAAATTGCCAAAAGTAAAAAATTCCAACTTTAGATTGGTTTTATAGGGAACTGAAAAATCTTTCCAATGTTATTTATATGGGACACCTTTTACACCCTCAAATTATTGAGCACTTCCTGCAGGGCTACAATGATTAAATTTGACATGATTATAGCTTTTCGGGACAAACCCACAGGAAAATTGCTGAAAGTGAATATTTTTAATTTTTAGGGGGTCTAAAGAGGGGTTGAAGAATTTCCCCATGTTATTTAAATGAGACTTTTTCTGGACCTATAATCTCATGTTTTAGGTACTTAGAATTGGAATAAAAACTTCAAATTCGATATGCTTGTACGTTTTCGTTAGCTTTACCTAAGTGAATCATCAGAAATGAAAATTTCTAACCGTAAAGTGGTTTCATGGGAAACTGAAAAATCTTTCCAATGTTATTTATATGGGACGTCTTCTGAGTGACGTATTCGCTCACGGCCAACTGTATGTCGCACTTGGACGTGTCCGATCAAGGGATTCAGTTGTATTACTGGTTCAGTCTGAAAGAATAATTGAAGGAACCGCTTTTGTAAAGAATGTTGTATACCCACAACTTCTACGATAGTTCCTTTTAGTGAGTGATAGCTATGGAATTACCCAGGGAACAACACCATTGGACTTTAATTTCGGAGTATGATACATGTCTGCTGCAAAAATTGCTTTTCACTTATACTTGATGGTAACATAAGAGTCTACGCAAAAAAGAAATCCCTTTAAGCTTCTTTACGGAGAATGCTTGGTGCCTGTCCAAATACAAATCATATCGAACTTCATTTTCACACTATGATACGAACCTTCCCAGACACAAATACCACTTACGTTCCAGTTTTTTTAGTGTACGAAAGACATGACGAAGCAAAAGCTTTCATTCAAAGGAGTATGCGTGTAGCAGGATACCACAGTGGTGTTGTGGAAATACTACAAAGTTACAAGAAAAAGAATCGACCTTTGTCTTACAAATATGCAAGAGTCATGGTCGAACAAAAATCCCAGATTTCTTTTTTGAAAATTATAAATAAGAAAAACACCTCTGAAAATGAGAATCCAAACATCATCATTCATTATATAATAAGTCGATAAATTGTGGTTGACAAAACAAAGGTTGGTATAAAAAAATAAACTGTGAGTTATTAAGCAGAGCATTAAGGAGCAAAGGTTGATAAATATGAGATCTGGGGATGTTGGGCCGATTTAAGGAAACATTAAGAATAAATGCACGAACATATGACATGCGAGGCCGTAGGCCGAGCAAATACGGGGGTCTGGGGGCGAAGCCCCCAGCTGGCCAAAGGCTAGTTATAAGTATAAACTTCAACTCTGAGATCGGGGTTCTTGTGTATGTTATTTCACTATTCCATCATACTACATATAGAAGTGGTTTAATGTTGGATTCGAGTTTTTCTATGATGATTTCTCGAAAAAGTCTTTAATTAATTTTGCGAGTACATTCGAGAAAATAATATTAGAAATCTAATCATCATCTTTCAGCTATGGTAGTTTACAATTACTATTCGTAAAATACTGTTTCCTAATTGAATTTGGAGAGACAAGCGTTGGTAAATGGTTATTCCAAGAAAGTTTCTCAGTCACCGGGTTAGGTTAGAAGCACGCAAAAAAAAAAAAAAAAAAAAAAAATGCTTGACCTTTTACAGGATTTAAACACATGAATACATTACTATAACACACTATTCACCGAACGTTTCGACTATTTCGTATGCTATCTCAAATTTACTTAGTGTGAAGTGGTTTTCTGTTCCACAATAAGTTTTGTTTACATTCAGATACTACTCAGTTTGCGACTAATAATTAGAATTTATATCTCTTGCAATGTATAAATTTATTTTTCGAACAAGTCACATTTTGTTTTATGTCACAGTAACAGGTTGAATCTGTGAAATGATGGGGATTGGAATGATCGTTAATAATAATAAAAAAACGATAATAGAACTACAATAACAATTACTGAAACAATAATTAGGAATTAGGAATTAGATTTCTGGGATTCCAGCCATGTCACGTATGAGGGATGACGTACGCTATTCAAGGAAAGGGAAAGAAGAAAGGATTAGGAAAGGAGTGAAACGGCCTGGGATCTGTATGTTAGGTATCATCCCGGCATTTGCCTGGTGTGAATGAGGAAAATCCAGGAAAACCTCGTCAGAATGGCTGGGTTGAAAAGGTGTAACACTTTTCTGACCAAGTGCCCTCGCCAGAAGTCGAACCCGGGACCACTTTTACCAAAGGCGAGAGCGTTAGAGACTACGCCGCGCGGAGCCACACCTAAAAAATAAAACTTGATGAAGAAAATTAATTAATTTAACACTGTTAAAAATACTTCCTTAAATCTGATAAACCGTTTCTTATCTGTGCACCCAAACAAGAGTTTGAAATTCTCATTAATGAGAAATGAAGAAAAGTAGATGAGGTTGTATAAAGCGAAACGAGAAAATATACTGTTATTTTCCGCGTGAATGAGAATTGCCAACTCTCACTTCTAAGAAAATATTGTCTCGGTACACAGATAAGAAACAATTTCTCAAATTTAAGGAAGTATTTTTAACAGTGAACTCATGATCGTATCTTCATAGTGCCTTAGTGGCTTTTTTTGTAAACTCAAGAAACTGTTTAGCGTAGATAAGTGATTATTACATTATATTTTATCGCAAACGACCTAGATTCGATTCCCAACAGGTCCGCACTTTTAACATGCTTCAATACCAACTCAAATTCAGTGTGATAATCAAGATCTTCTCCTTTAGCGAAAGAAAGAGATGTTGTATTAACGAGAATGATGGGAAATGAAAGGAGGTCCATGAAAGGAACCAAAGAATTACAAACTTATTTCCTTAAACTGTTCCAGATTTGATATTTCCAGTTTATTTCAATCATTTTCTAACTCATGTCTGATCGTTGTTATTTCTTTCTTTTCATATGCAGTGTGTAGTGAGATAATACATTATACACACAACAGGTTAAAATGTTTTTGATATATAACACTCACTGGACAACACGCTCTAAATGATAGAGATAGAGGAGAATGGAGAAATTTCTTTATTCGTTAACTGAACAGCAAAAGTCTGATTTACTATTCCGCAGGCTTAGCAACTGTCGCTGCATGGTTGAAATGTTAGGTGTAAGTTAGTTTGGATATGTCCAAACGTTTGTGATACCAGCAAAACTACTGGGCCCGACCTAATGAAGTTATAGCAGTCAGGGGCTCAGATTCTTATGCAGTTGACGGTACATTCACATCAGTGGTGTCTCCTGACTTTGATGGGATTGAATTGGATTTTTAGTTTAGCGTCTCTTTCAGTAGCAAGGCTATATGAGACGTCGACCTACTGATTAACGTAGAATCCGAACCACATGATGTCCTGCTGGGAATCGAACCTGGGTCTCTTACGCTAAAGGAGTGTACGCTAATCGCTTAGCCGCGAAGGAGCTCTCCTGACTTTGAAGTTGGCAAAGAGGGGAAATGTTTATTCCGATAACCTGTAAACAAAAATTTTCTCTTAATAATTCAGCGTGTAAATTAGTAAAAGTAAATCAAGGAGGATATTATTACGGAATCAATAAATTTGATTAGAATAATTTATGTAAAACATAACCTTTCAAAATTTGAAAAGGAAAATCAACAATGGAATCTGTCTACTTTCTTTCCATAGAAACTTCTAGATCACTGCTTTATAGTATTTGAGTTATCTTCCTCTCGTCTTATAACTTGAAAAGCAGTTTTTTCTTAATAGAAATGAGGCTTAAATTAACGACAAGAACGATGTCTTGACGGTTTACTTTATCGAATGTGTGTTGTTGCAATCTGCTTGGGTAATTTGTATATTTCCATGAAACCACTTACTAGATTCATATCAATGAAATCTGAAACTGTGTTTTTATCTGATCTCTCATTCTGTACCAAACGTACAGTTCATTTTTCATAAATATAAGAAGGACCGTCATATATTTTTTAACAGGCTATGGGGAAAGTTTTCCCTTCTGCTGAAGTACGTCAGTTTAGATGGATTTAGATCAAAATACTGCAATTTTTCAAATGAAACACATCTGGTTGTTATCTAATTACCTATATTGTCAATGATTTCGAAGTACATTCTCAAGCAATGGTCTTTGTGGAATTTATAATTTAATTTCCTTCTTTTTATCTGAATTTCCCTTTTATTTCCTAAAACTCCATCACCAAAACATTATAGTATTTCAAAACTTTCCCCCTTTTAATTTTGCAGCTGGTTTCAAAATTCAGTAATTTTATTGGAGCATATTAGATGTGGAGCGCATTACGAATGGAGCATATTAGATATTACGTCTGAGAAACTAAGAAAACATAAATTTATTAAAGATATTTTTTGGAGACTTTTAAAGAAGCTAGCAAATTCTTTACTCCTTATTGCAATCAAATTGGCACTCATAAAACAAACTGATAACCCCAAAAATCATTGTTTATAAAGAAACTTGATTATATCATCTTCTTTTTTTTTTTTTTTTGGATTTTTAATATTATTTAAATATGTATGGTATTGTAGAGTCTTTTTTAAATACATACAAACTACTAGACAGTAAAAATTAATAACAATTTGAAACCTATTTGAAGTTTCGATAGTCTTATTCTAAGAGTGTGAATTTTCAGTCTCCACTTTCATTAGCAATCAAAAAACACACTCAAAACTTCCCTGTTTTCACTGACCATATTGGTAAGTCTAGAGGTAAAATTCTATCGAGTAGAAGATAATGATGGCAGGTTTTTCAACTTGGAAGCTGAAAGTTCATGTAACCTCTTTGGTGAACGAAAAGAAAAAAAAAAACGGAAAGGCAGTGTTGTATGACCGCCGAAAATCGAGCTCTTCATTGGTTCTAACGATTGTTATACGACTAAATTAACGAAATGAGCATAGCGATGAGTAAAGAAAGCTTTTAGAAATCCTAAATTAGGATACTTTTCCACTACTTTGCTTTGAAGTTCCTTGAGATAGCCGCTCAATGCCGAAAATCCATCGTATACCTGAGAAATTAGTTTGACCGGATAATTACATGTGCTCATGGTTGGAAAGAGATGCTGTAGTTTTGCCAGCGTTCACATCATGAAATCCAAGAAATTGTTTCAGGGCAGTGCCATTAAATTCAATCAAGTTGAGATTTGTTGCTTACGTTTGATGTTTTGTCAAGTGTAATAGCTACAAAATCTTTGTTCTGACTTTCTCGGTAAATTTCATATCTCTGTACATTGGTAACATAATTTATCTAAGCACAATAGTTGCTTGCTGAAGTCTGTAAATGTTCTTTTAATATGGAGTCAAACTAGGGAAGTAACTTCCGGGGGGGGGGGAGAAATGCAGGGACCACTGCCCCAGCAGGGAAGCTCCCCACCGTTTGAGGGGGCAAATTTTTAGACAAAATTTTCTTACTCCATTTACGATACGAACATGAAATTATAAATGAAGCATCAAATAGGTCCACTACATTACATAATCAAAACAGTACACAAAAGGTAAATAAAACAAAAATAAGACGTGGGTCTATTTCAGTAAAAGCGTAAATACTATTAGGGGCCCTAGAAATAATATTTATTCGTATTTCTTTGAGATTTGTCAATATTGTCTTCTTAATTATTTTGTCATGTGTGGAACGGGCCCAGGGGCGTAACTAACGGCCCTGCATACCTTGCCCTGCGGGAGGGCCCACAGATTCCGGGAGCCCATAAAAAAGTAAGAGAAAGATGGAAAGAGGGGGACCAAGAATTAGAAAAGCAACTTTTTCAATGGGGCCCAAATACTTATGCTTGCCTTGCAGAAAAGTCTAAGTTACGGCGCTAAGTCAAACTGTATATTTTCAGTATGAAATTCCATATAACTTATCTCATTCAGACAGTACCTGCTCACTATGGGAGCGGAACAGTAGCTCCTGTTTTGTTAAATAGCAGACGGTATTAATCAGCCACTATAATATTTCACTGTTTTTCTTTATTTTTTTTCATTGTGCAACACAATTTCAGCCCTTCACTGAGAATCCAAAAGAATATCAACTCTTGTTGGAGTTGCAGTATATGTATCAAATAAATAACAATAAAACAAAAATACGCATTTACGACTCACCATGCTTCTTCACTGTAGTGTTAAAAGGTTCATCACATCCTACATGTACAACAGTAAAATTTGTTCACTACACTGCACCCTTAAGGCAATTCGAAATTCCGTACTACTCCGTTCGAAAATGTCTCTCAAAAATTGCACAACTTTTGCCTTTCTCATTAGTTGACATTGTGATATTAGGGCACGGTTAACTATTGTTGATCATTTGTTTTTTCTCATTATAAGTAATGAAAAAGATTTTTTTAAAAAGTGTTTTGAATTTTATTTTCACTACCCACCTTGTAAAATGTAAAGCGCTGGTAGAATTGTATACGCGAAAGAGGGAAGAGAGCCACGGAACAAGTCAAGACGCTGAAATTGAAAACTACAATATGAAACGCATGAGGAATATGTCTTGTTACTTATTGGGAATGAAGCATAATACTTGCAAATAACTTGCTTCTCTAGCTTGCGTCATCCTAAGGGCAGATTTTCATGCAAGCGTTGATTGCTTGCGATTTCTACGTATGCGTAGGCAACAGAAAGTTGTGTTACACGTAGAATTGCACTTAAAAAAACTTTCTCAATTGGCTATTCAGCCACTTTGCAAGCCAGGACCACAAAGGACGCTTGCATGAAAATCCGCCTTAAGGCAAACTGCTGAATCGCAGCATTTGATTATCTGCACCATTCGAAAGAAAGAAAGAAAGAATATAAAATAAATAAATAAATAAATAAAAACACTCCCAGTTCTGAAGATCTGTTTAATTAAATTAAAAGATTTTTTGTTTTCCTTCAGGTGTTGACACATGACTTCACGCGCTGAGAAGACGCCACTGATTCACTTGTCCTTACTTGTAGCACTTTCATGTACAGTATATGTTTATCGCTACATGCATGGTTCGATTCAGAACCACTTGGGATAAAGTGTCGTTTTAGAGTAAATATTATAACACTTATCGTGATTAGAGAAGCATAAAGTTAAATGTAGGACGAAAGACCTCTAAATCTGAAAACTCCTCCAGACATAATTAGTCCTTCGTAATTAACATTCTTTGTGTTCCACCTAGACTATTGAGTTTGCAACAGCTCACACTATATTGGATCTGGTTGCTATGACACAACGCTACTCAATTACTGAAACGTTACCCGTTGTCTAGCAACTGCAGCTCATTGACTCTGAAGGGAATAGCTGTTAACCTCCCGCTTTGTTTTAATCAAAGCTTTGTGTCTATTTCACAGAATATATATACTTCCACAATATGAACAAACACTGTTTTCACTATGTAAATTGTTTGAACTTGTATTCACTTAAGGAAGAATCTCCTATATATCATATATAAAAATTAAATATAAAAATGTTCGACAGCTATCTTCTCCTAGTCCGCTGGACCGATATTGATGATTTCTGAACATGAGTGGAACGTATCTATTTTCTTCTACATTAGTTTCCCCGAAGGGCGTACCTTAAGTGGGGTAGAGCAGGTTGACTTTTTTTCCCTTCAAAATGCAATATCTTACAAACCTACCACGTTAGAAAGATGAAACTCGGCATGTAAACTTATTGGTAAAAATAAGAGGACACATGTTCCATCGTACTTTGAAATTTCTGTTTTAAGAGTGAGTTGTACAAATAAATAATAAATTAAATGATATTTGACGCCTAACTCCTCATTAGCAAATACCGCCGCACGCTTTCGGTCCTTCATTTACAACGACGGAAGAACCGCTCACATGTGTAAGTACGTACATTCGGATCAGTTTCAGTAGTTCAGCTGCTGTTTCCGATCAAGCTCAAAAACTTCGGGGAGCTTCCTTGGGGGGCAGTTGCTCCCCTGCCCCCACAAATTACGGCCCTGCATATAGGGTAAATATATTAAAAGAGTGTTGCTAAACCAAATTTCTTAAAAAAATGGCATGTGATCATCATTCCGTGTATAAGGAACCATAAAATTTATATTATAGTTTTTGTTTCATTCTTATACCTGCTATTTATCAATTCCTACCGATAAAAGATCTAATCTACAAGTCAGACATGCGTACTAAAGTCGAGAGTATTAGTCAACTGATCAGTCTATTAGTTTTTAATTGATTGATTGATTATTAGATATTTAATAATGACGTCAGCAGCGAGGCTATTTGTCTTCATCACGAAAAAACAAATGGCAGATTGAAAATTGAAAATAAAAGCTTTTAAAAGAGGGAATACATGAAAAGTAAGTCTTTAAATAAAATACAACTTAAACGAAATGTGAAAATGCTAAAGAAGTAAATAGTAAAATATAAGAGATGTAACCACAAAATAAGTCAGGAAAACAATAATAATAATATATAACAAGGAAAATTTAAAAAGAAAACCTCAGAGTGAATTAATTATTCCAATCTCAAAATAAGTCAGAATACGGTCACTAGAAACTGTATTATTCTCGAAAATGTGATTAAGATTTTCAGCCATTTTTAAGTGTTCTCTGAAGTCAGTATTCTGGGAAATCTACAAGAATGTGCTGAATACTCAGTGGCAAGACGCAATGCTCACAATATGGACGGTTAACGCCGCGTACGAAGTAGGAAATGAGTGAGTTGAGTGTGTCCAATTTGCAAACGTGTAAGGGTAGCTACATCTTGGTGATCAGTAAATGACGTCGTTTGCCGTGCCAATTGCACAAAATAGGTTTTACTCAGTGAAACTTATTTTCGTTTGCCTGGTTGCCGCTACGGAGATCAGAGCACGGGACAGAGTGCTCTAATGCAACACCTGCCTATGCGCCGTATTTGGCTGTTGTGTCGGTACGTTTGTCCCTCCTAATGGCGATATAGTTTTGTTGTAGTAGCTGGTAGCATTTCTCAATATGTCTTCCACTGCGGGGTGTTTTGTAAATACACTCTACAGGCTTATTTTAACGCTTGTGAGTCAGTGCAGATGAGTACACGATGCGCAAAGATTGATCAACTATACCATACAAGAGGTCCATGGCATTATTAATATCATTTATAAAGTATGAGATGTAAATAATATCATGGATCCCGTAAACTTCTTTCATAGACCCTTAGTGGTCCCAGGACTGTCTTCATAAACTTCTTGGGATCCGAGGAAAAAAAGAGAAAGAACGGAAAGCTATTGGAAATATGTGCTTTCAATCTAAAATGGTAGGATTTTTCCGGTCGCAGCAGCCGTTTGGGTACCATACTGCTCTATGTGAAATGAA
Source organism: Thermobia domestica (assembly GCF_964235325.1). Taxonomy (NCBI): domain Eukaryota; kingdom Metazoa; phylum Arthropoda; class Insecta; order Zygentoma; family Lepismatidae; genus Thermobia; species Thermobia domestica. Next base: position 156,533,204 of record NC_137456.1, on the reverse strand, counting down.
AATATAACGTTTCCAGTTCAGCAAGTTGTTCGAACGTAACTTAAAGCCACGCAGAAGTTGTAAAGATCTAAAACATGAACATTCTTGTTGGAGAGAACCTATAGCATCTCAATTTTGTTCACTATATATACCCAACCACCTATTACCAACAACTTTGCCTTTATTCATGATGAAGTTTGCCTAAAGCTCCGAAATTTTGATACACCTGATATACGCGTGGACTATTTATCTCCAATCGCCATCTTCTTAAACTAATAGATAATATGCAATGAAATTTTGAAACATGCAATTATTGATAGGGGACATTATTTGATATACTCTGCAATATCATAAGATTAACAGTGTTGTTTTGTCAACCCAACAAAATGTTGTATTAATTTTAAATTGCACTATCTAGGATTATGACACACAAGGTTATATTTTAAATTTACATGTTAAAGGAAAACTTACAATGTCACATTTATTATTTAGTATTAGAGACGGAAGACGGTACAGAGCCACGAACATCTGTAAACACCCAAAATTTGGAGACTCCTACCATAAGCAGCAACTTATTTCACAGAGGTCCAAAGCTTTTTAGGGGTTCCAAATTCAATATGGGAATAAATTATAATAAAATTTATAAAAAAAAGCACTAAAATTAGACTAAATTTGCAAAGAAGTCGGAATTGTAGAGGGGAGGAGTTCGAATCTCATTATCCACTCCCTGTGTTCTTCCCTGGTCCCCACAACAGTAATAACGCAACTGACACGGACGTGCCTATATATCGGAAGTACCTTAGTGTCAAATACTATAATCAAGATATGACGTATTTCTAACAGGTGGAAACAAAGCTACAAGGGATTGAAAATTTTATTTTCTTTAAAATATTTTGTTTAGAAAAAATCTTCAAATAAGTATAATATCCAAACAAGTAGTTGGTTTTTAATAAACGAAAAGATTACAGTACCGTATACAGCAACTTAATATCTCAACTTGTTCCGGAGATATAAAGGAAAACATAGGTACAGAGTACTATACTGTTTAAAATTACGTAGTTATGTAAAATTATTTTTTTAAATATTGCTTTTTGTCTCTTTTTAAACATTACAATGATAATGTTTGGTAGTTGTAATTACAAGTTTTCAAAGTTACATAATTTTAATGAACGTTGCAAATTTTTACAATGTTCATCAAACCTCCAAAACGTCTTAAGATATCGAATTGATGTAAACTGCATTACCATTTCTATGATTATTGTAAACCATCAACAGGATTGGATGTAATATTTAGCTGTTTTTTTAAATAACACCTTTTGAAGAAAGTACAATTTTCAATTCTTTTCAACTTTGGCCCTACTTGATAGAAATACATCATATAATGGCCATACGAGCACTAACATATTTATCTCAGTTGTGTTATTACTCTTGTAGAAGCCTTGAACATTTGAATGTTTATAAAAGTTTGTGATACTGTAGCGTCCTTAGTTTGTAATGCTGAATAATAAATGTAATATTGTAAGTTTTGGTTTAACACGTAAATTTAAATTATGTAATAATCTGACGTATTGTAATTTGAAAATATCAATCTTATCTTGGGTTGGCAACACTTCAATCTTTTGTACTGCAGAGTATGTCAAATAGTATCTCTTTTGATACTTGTACGTTATATATTGTAATAGCATCACGTTTCCAGTTTTCATTCATTAAATTATATATAATCCAACAAGCATAGGAGAACAGGAGAATCCGGCATCTAGCTACATGGCCTAGTGATCCACTTTGAAGGCATACCTTAAATGCTGATGTGAGGCACAAATAATATGTATTTTCCACATTTTAAATTCAAAATTATGTAAATACTTTTGATTTATTTTTCCTTTCCTTTCCTTTCCTATCCTTTCCTTTCCTTTCCTTTCCTTTCCTTTCCTTTCTTTCGTTTCGTTTCCATTCTTTTCTTTTCTTTTCCTTTACTTTTCTTTCATTTCATTTCCTTTCTTTCATTTCGTTTCCATTCTTTTCCTTTCCTTTCCTTTCGTTTTCTTTCTTTGCCTTTAATTTCTTTCGTTTCGTTTCCATTCTTTTCTTTTCTTTTCCTTTCCTTTTCTTTTCCTTTCCTTTTCTTTTCTTTCCTTTCCTTTCCTTTCCTTTCCTTTCCTTTCCTTTCCTTTCCTTTCCTTTCCTTTCCTTTCCTTCAATAGCATTTTTTCACCTTTTTAAAATACACTAATTGTAAAGTATTGTATTCGTTCCCGTAAAAACAGAAAAGTAAGTTTGCAAGTTATTATTTGTTCTATAAATTTATAAGGATTCTCGTCAGTTCACACTTTTTTACTAAGAATAATATGTAAATTGTTAATGGCTTAGTTTAATGAAATTAGGAATAAAAATCTTGAAATAAAACATTCCGACGATCGTTAGTGGTATATGTCTGGAGCGGACTATACCTACTTTTAAAACTGATTGTAGTGCCAATCACGTTTCATTCTTTTTTCTATCTTTCTAATTTGTACCCACAAAAGCATCGTGCAAAATATTTTCTGCATTGAAAATGGAAATGTTAAAAATGTCATCATATGTTTATCGTGAAAAGTGTATATTAACAATTAGAAGTGGCCAACGATTCTCTAATGGACATAGTGGGAAAACAATCACATGAGGAAATCTCTAAAAGAAGAAGCCCTTGGACAGTGGAGTCCATGGGGCTGTTATCGCCGCCACTGAGACCAGGACCAATAATTTTGATACACTTGTTTACTACTTAGACGGAACAAGACATGAGATAATTTTCAAAATTTTATGTAATAAAGAACGGCAAATTTTGCAATAAACTGGCAGTATCTTTTCTCTCGCTGGTTCTCCTGGTCATGTGTTACATAACTTACGTCAAACCCACACGTGTCTTGAAATTTACACATGAACGTCTGGATCAAAACACGAGACAGCACGTGAGTCTCAAGAGTGGGCATTTTAAAGAAACCTAAGGTGACGCATGCTGTTTTTGTTTTTGTTTACTATCACTGGAGAAGGAAGTTAAAGGATCACTTGGAGCGGAGCCATACCAGAGAGCAAACCGAGGCGGCTGTTGAAGAGAAGATCGTCCGACCATCAAATGGAAGATGAACAAAGTACCAGTCTCAGTTTCACAGGAATGAAAATCAAAATATTTCTCTTCATAACATTTACTCTGTTTCCGTATTATGAATTTTGTGTTTCTGTTACGAACTTGCTAAGTTTCCAAAAATTTTTACACTATAAACCTAACGGTAATACTTCATTATTTGTAAAGATATGTAGTATTGGTCGTTATTGTTTAGAAGCCATAAAGAGTCAAGCATACCTTTATAGTAATTTAACAAGTAGGTTTTGCTTCACGTTGTAAAAGTACGAAAAAATCCAAAACTTAGAGATTAAAACCGGAATTAGTACCTTTATAGCATCCGGTTTTAATACAGGAATAAGGTCAGAGGTGGAATCTGTTCTAGGATATACCATATACCAGAAATAAAATATATATACCAGAAATGGTTAAATATATACCAGAAAACGATTTACTGCTCGTTTACTGTTTGTCCTACAAAACTCAACACTAAAACCTCAGATGGGACTAGATTTTTATTCCTTCCAGTTTTCGTATATATAGACAAAGAAACTCATGGAACATATACTGTGACGAAAAAATAAAAGTAAGAATGACGAACGGAGACTTCTGATAAAAGTAGCCTCAGGTATAGCATCATTATATGTATTCTGCTGTTAATGTAGACGGTAGATCATGCATTTTATGGTCTTTTGTTTATCTATTCGCTTCAGTCTTAAGTGTTCTACTTTTAATATTATTTCTCAATTGTAGCATTCCCTATTTTTCTTTTATGCCTAACATTATAATTTCTTGTCAAGTGTTTAACTAGCCTCTGTTTCCCTTTGAGCTTATCTTCAACATTGCCGTATTTTGCCATTACTCTTTCGTTCGACTCAAATAATTTTTTCCAGTCTTTAGTGTTATTATGTGAAATCAACCCCAGAATTGTGCAGTTGTATTACACCATTATACAGTAATTATCAGATTTGATGACTTGTCTCTATCAGGTATCCTTCATGTTGATTTCTAAAAATAACCAATGAGATAAAACAATAACAAACGTGTTTGAAGTCATCATCCTAATCATAACAGTATTTAAAACCGTAGACGTTTAGTGCGTCTAGTAACATTAAACGTACTGAGGTACAAATATTACTTGTATATTGGTTCAACTCCTTCTTTGGATCAAAAGATTCAGTAAATTTCAATCAAAAACTTTGTGGCTTCTGATCCAATTGACCCAAAAGACCCAATATATTTCAACAAAAAAAATCTTGTAGGCCTTATTTCAGGAGAACTACATATAGTAGCAAAACCCAAACTATCACTTAACTCAATATGATGTGCTAATTAAGTAAAAAATACGATTTAGGGGCCGATCAAAAATTTTGTGACCCCTGATCCAAAAACTAATTTGGCTAAGATCGCAATCTTCTGATCCATTTTTAGTTTTCCTAAAATTCTTGTTTTCAGTTTTCTCATGACAGAACTTCTTTATAACCACAAATTTATAATAATTTCGGACCCAAATATAATAACTCGAATTCACTTACTTCCCACCCAAATACTTAATTTCTACTCTCAACACCTACTATATCTACATTTTTAACACTAATATTCGTCAGTATTTATTTAAAGGAATAACGAAGTACTCTTTCTGCATTATTTTTTAAGGCGAGAAGTAATTCGATTCCCAACAGTGCACTTTGGCTGTTCCAATGTAACTAGGAATATTATAATTTGCCTAATAGTAGCCATCGATGTTGAGTAACCTTGCAATTTTTTAAAATCTAACTTTAAACTTTTTATGAGTTTCTTTTTCCTAAGAGGTTTTCATCATGCTCATCATTGCTTTAATTTCTATCGCATTTAAAATTTTCATTAACAATATTGTTTGGTACACTGGCCTAGACAGAAGGGCTCAAGATGTCTTAGGGATCTCCAATTATCTTGCTTATTACATTAGATATGTTGATAGAATATTAATATTTGAAATAGAAAGAAAGCAAAATACAAATAGTACAAATGTAGTATTTCCTGGAACATTAAATCTAAAGGAACTTATTTTATTCTTTTACAGTGTATGTACACCTAAAGCCGCGTACTTTTAAATCTTAAAAAACTAGAATTGTGATGACATATAGACATATAACGTTACGTTCCGAACTTTGCGTTGCTGCGATTTAAATGTGCATTTTTCTTGTGGTTAACAACCCTTACATTGCAATTGATGGGTGGACCGAGGGTATGCGTTTATCGTGATAAACCACGTACATGTTCAGAAAACAGGCTGGGGTAGTTAATCAGGAAGTGGTGTGTTGTTTAACAACATCGTTAGTATAGGCAAATTAGGGTTGGAGACGGAAAAAAATATTAGAAAACAAATTTTCATTTTAACACATTCTACGGACTCCCCTGATACTCTACACAAAAGACCCAAAAATACCACGTGGGTAACTGTCTGAAATGATGTCATCAATATGGCAGCCATGCAACTACGACTACTTATGCTTATGCGGTAATATCTCATCACAGAACTGAGATACAAACTTCGTTCTGGTGCCAAATTAAAAATAAGGCATTGTATAAGTGATTTCAGTGACTATCATTCTTACGTGTTGCCGTCATTTTTAAATATGGTGGTTATTATCTTAAAAATTAATTTTCTCCGTTTCATTTTATTTGTTTTAAAGTATATTACTATGAAACTAACAGATATACGGAAAACACCTCGAAATAAACGTTATAGAGTGGAGTCTCACCTTTCTAAAAATACCAATATTATTTCTGTATCTTAACAATTAAACGAACTACTTCATTTTCTGTAGCGCAAGGTGTTGAATTTTTAGCACTTAGATTACGCGAAATATGTGGGAATATTTTTACAATTAAAGATGGAAAAACGTTTGGAAAACAAACTTTTAACACATGTTCTTTAAACCAATGAGACTTCTGAGAGAATTGTCAAAAATAGCACATGAGCAACCACCTGAAATGACGTCATGAATATGGCGACCATGCGAATACATTCATTTATGCTTATACGAAATATCTCATCACAGAACTGAGATATGAACGTCGTTCTGGGGCCAAGTACATGGTACATGATTCAAACGATTTCAGTTAATATCGTTTTTTCATGTTACCGCCATTTTAAGATATGGCGGGTATTATCTTAAAAATTAATTTGCTCCGTTTCATTTTTTTTGTTTCAAATCAGATTATGAAACTACCAGATACATACATAAGAAACAGTTTTAGTATTTTAAAGTAACATTGATATCGCTAATTTACTTTACTTTGTAATGAAAAAAGTCTGCATTTTATATTACGATATTATCAAACAAAATTATTATTTAAAATAGTAAATATTAAGCATTTTTCTCTTATAAAATAACACATATTTAAAATTTTGTTTAACAACATAACATATATATTTAATCAAAATTTAAAAACCCATTACTGCATTACAAATCCTATAACCTAGCTTTCTACAATTTCCTCTTAACTGTTTCATTCATTAATGTTTCTAAATCGTTTAGAAGATGGATTTTAAGTTTCTTCAAGATCTTTACAAATATAATCGTCGTCTTCTAATGAATTTAATACTAGTTTGTTTGTGCATGATTCTCCCGCACATTCTCCACACATGGGTGTGCAGTGAAGTCCTCCTTATCGGCACTTACAGTTTCTGGAACATCAGGATCGAGTGGTCTACTATATCCACATTTACGTGCACGCGTGGAGGGTGAGCCCGCGGCCGTTCGGTGTATTTGATGGACAGGCTCCGCTAAACAAGGCATTGTGCCCGAAGTTCCTCGTTCTGACTCTTAGTCCTCGTGCACGTAGTGCACTGTCAAGATCTATCCCCCGACCTTGACACCTTGGCGTGTAACCCCTATTCTCTTAGGGAGTGGGTACGTGCACTGCGCGACAGAAGTTCTGCCTACTCGTAAAAGAGAAATGCTAGCGAGCCAGCCCTTCCATGCTCTGCTGGCATGGTACCCGTGCATTTCAGAGCAAACTCATCTCCCACAAATACTCACCGTTACCAAGATTCCTGGGATTCCCCATGAGCTATCGAATCCCATGGTATGAGCGCAACCCTGCAGTCTAACCCAATCCGGGAGCCCCAAGCATTGCCCGAGGGGGCTAGTTCAATCCAGGGCTCTGAATATCTCTATCGTTCAACCGGCAACCGCCTTCGCGTGTAGAGGTACCACACACACGTCGAGATACTCCCATATTTCATTCCGGATCCAATGGTACGTATTAAGTCATCATTTGAGTTTGGTGCCATCTCACATCCTACAAAGTTCCCTCCTTTTCACTGGGATTAGAAACCGTTACCCAGATATCTGGGATAGGCAATTTTCCCCAGTCGAAGTTGTCCTCCTGCAGCCAGGAATCTGACACTCCTTCCCCCCGGTAGGATCGTCCAAGCAATACGGGGCTTCCTCTAATTACGGCAGAGGTACACTGTACATTACCAGAACCAATAGTAATGTAGACCATGTGTTCAACACAAACATTGTCATTTCGAAGCCGTGTCTTCCCTGGTAGGGTAGCCCAGGCAATACGTAGCTACCTATCTTTTACATGTCTAGGTACCATGTACACGTCGTAGATAAACTACATTCTGAATCCAATGGTACATGTAGGCCACCATTGGCAGCGACCATCACATCCTCCCTCGGTAGGGTCGTTAAGACAATACGGAAATTCCTCTAATGACAGTAGAGCTACACTGTATATTACCAGACTCAATGGCTGATGTAAACTGTCTACCTTTAAAGACAATGGTCATTTGGGAGCGGCGGCTACCTTGGTAGGGACGTAGACTCTGCACCCAGTAAAAACAAAACCTGGGATGAACGATCCCAGTTTCTCACCGCCCCTAAGGTACAAGTGTACGTTAGGATAATAGGTATCCTGTCCCGGACCCCAGAGCACGTACGAAACGCTCTTTGAGGGCAGTACCTACATCATCCTTCCGGTAGGGCATCGGACGCGTCTCCTGGGCAAGCCACTACTCACTCTTTCATACGTGCTGGAATACCACGTAGCCTTATCTCCTGGACTCAAGGGCACGGCTTAGTTTCCCATTTCGGAGGACAGCCGAAACTTTCACCTTTGCCGTTAGGGGCGACAGCAGAAGCTACCTACCTCACTGAGAACGTGATGAGGTTACACGTACTCTCCCGGATCCAATGGCACGACTCACTTCCTCCGGTAGGTTATTGTCGAGTTTGTTGGAACAGTCTATGAGGAAGTGCTGCTCGGAGTGCTGAACATTCGAGATAGTTACATGATTCCAAGCACCACTCAAACCTATCTCCCCCTCAAACCTATCTCCCCAGCCCACCAGAAGGCATGCGGTAACAGGTGTGTAATGAAGGGGTCATTCCCCCTTTCTCAGCACGGGTTGGTTGGGGGGGGGCACCGTGTAGCGTAGTAGCTAACGCGCTCGCCTTCGGTGCAAGCGGTCCCAGATTCGATTTCCGATGGGGCACTCGGTCGAAAAAGTAACACGCGTTTTCAGGCCAGCCACCCTGAATGAGGATTTCCTAGGTTTTCCTCATTTATACCAGGCAAATGCCGGGGTGGTACCTAACTTATAGGTCCCAGGCCGCTTCCTTCCTTCCCAAATCCTATCTTCTTCCCTTTCCCCGTATTGTGTGCTCGTCGAGGGACGCCATCCCTCAAATCGTGAAGGGATAAATGGCCTTAGATGCCCAAAGCCCAGAAATCTAAATTCGCCGTAGATTTTTATTTCTTTTTACAGGTAGAACATTTTTATCGCTATCGCTTGGCCGCCATATTGAAGATGTCATATTATGTCACTGGCCATTTCTATTTTTGGCAAGTTTTTATGGAGTTACAGACGCACAAAATAGTTATTAAAATGCTAATTAGCTTTCCAAAAGTTTTTCGCTAAGTATTTGCAAATGTTTAGCGTAATCTAAGTGCTGAAGAGAATACCCGACATATTTAAAAATGGCGGTAACACATAAAAACGATATTAACAGAAATCATTTGAATGATGTACCTTTAACTTGGCACCAGAACGACGTTCATATCTCAGTTCTGTGATGAAATATTTCGTATAAGCATAATAATTGTATTCGCATGGTCGCCATATTGATGATGTCATTTCAGGTGGTTCCTCATGTGCTATTTTTGACGATTCTCTCAGATGTCTCAGCGGCTTAAAGAAAATGTGTTGAAAGTGTGTTTTCCAAACGTTTTTCCGCCTTTAATTGTAAAAATGTTCTCACATGTTTAGCGTGATCTAAGTGCTAAAGATTCAACACCTTGCGCTACAGAAAATGATGTAGTTCGTATAATTGTTAAAATACAGAAATAATATTGGTATATTTAGAAAGATGAAACTCCACTCTATAACGTTTATTTCGAGGTGTTTTTCCGTATGTCTGTAGTTACATAGTAATCTACTTTAAAACAAATAAAATGAAACGAAGAAAATTAATTTTTAAGATAATAACCACCATATTAAAAAATGACGCCAACACGTAAGAACGATATTAGCTGAAATCACTTATACAATGCCTTATTTTTAATTTGGCACCAGAACGAAGTTTGTATCTCAGTTCTGTGATGAGATATTACCGCATAAGCATAAGGAGTCGTAGTTGCGTGACCGCCATATTGATGACGTCATTTTAGGGGTTGCCCACGTGGGATTTTTTTAAGGACTTTTGTGTGGAGTATCAGGGGAGTCCATAGAATGTGTTGAAATGAAAATTTGCTTTCCCGTTTTGAGACATCATGGATAACACACAATGAGAGTGATCCCTTACAAATTGAAACTGGGTCATTCTACACATTTATCTATAAAAAATATCAATAATGTATTTGGACCAGAAGTTATGACTGAAAGCACCAGACACCATTCATAAATGGAATTTCGTAATAGTGACACAGCATTGAAAAATGATCTCTGTCTGGATATATGCAATTTTCTGAGTGTATGGAATAACAGGAAACGTTTTCAGCATCAGAACGTCACTTCCCATGGCGGATTTATTTGAAAGAAGAAAAGTATTATACGCTTTATCTATAAGTACAGAAACAGAACCTGATTGTTCTCTCTGCGCTCTGTTTCCTACCTTATATATTGATTACTGATGAACATTGATGTTGAGGTATTTACGTGAGCCAGGTAATTAAAAGAATAATAAAAGAAGACCGTACATGCTAATTTAAATTTTAATTAATAAGGTTACCTATTTCTAGGTGTAAAATCTACATATTATGAATAAAGGCAATGTAGCTGCAATCTCAAACTAATTAAAATGAAAGTTTGGTTTATGTGTAAAACCCTTAAATATATGTATTAAGCTCAACATCTTAATTTAATATTGTTTCAACAACTGTTGCTAATTTCCTGTATACACCTAGCAATATCAAATTATTGCCAGATTTATTCTTCATTTAGATATACATATATAAATTCCATCAGAACACATACATATAAATAAATTTCAATACAAAATTGCTTATTTCATTTAAATAAATATCATTAAATATTACTATTTACATAAGTTATTACTAAACGTAGCTATTGCAATCAAATCTAAGTTTATTTTCCTTCTTTATAATTCTCTTCGGCTATTTTATTATTTAAAGCATTTATATATCTTATATCTCTTCTTATATCTCTTATAGTCTTATATCTATTAATTCTCATTTTAATATCCATGAGAGAGAGAAAAGAATTGAAAATTCTGTTAATAAGAGATGTGTTAATCTAATATGTAAAATCTGTAAACGAAGATTTGGTAAAAAGAAGAAAAACTCTTATGGCTTGAACTACGCAAATCCTGTCTTATCTACAGCTTAGTATGAAAGAAGAACATTTATGCAAAATTATGTAGATAAGACTCTACGTCTAATAGCTTTGAATATCTGGAGAATGGCAAAAAATCACTCAAGCCCCCATATCCATTTTTGGTGCTTGTATTTCGCTAAATCCCTCTTATCTATGTATGTGCAAAGAGAATTTATAAATATTATCAAAGCTCTACGTCTAATAGGCCTAGTTTTGGGAAACATGTGTACTGTCACTTTGGACCGGTGGGGCAACAACGAACGTTTCCACTCTGCCATGGAACCAACACTGTAATATTAATTTTAGGGCCCTATTCCTCACCGTTGGCTCACGATTGATCGTGATGTTGTTCCAACACGGCGTATGAAAATACACCGTAACTAATGGCACGTGCAAAAGTTTTATTGCTTATTAATTTTATGAGATTGTGGAAATCAGTTATATTTTTCAATTATTTCTTTCCTGGTTCTGTTTCAAACTTATTGTTAAAGGTGTACACGTTCAGAAGTACTCAGAAGTACTTAGATTTACCATAAAAAAACATGTTAAAAAGAAAATATATTTGGTACCCTTCTAAAATTTCCGGCGGGAGTTCATGTGGTTCGGATTCCACGTTAATCAGTAGATCCACGTCTCATATAGCCTCGCTGCTGAAAGGGACGCTAAACTAAAATCAACACAACAACAACAACACACTCTAAAATTTAAATAACGGGCACTTGACACGATTAAACTTTAGATGGATATTTTGTGTCATACTGAGTTTTTTTGTTTATGTCAGGTGCAAAGTGACGTACAATTTTAAGTGACATCAGACATTTGTTGTTTGATGCCCCTCAAAACGTATTTCATATTCCTCATAGTCGGGTTCTGATTCGCAACTTGATTAGCTTAACTTATCACTATGCGGAGAATAATCTGGATCTTCATCTAATGTACCAACATCCTCATCAGAGAGGTCTATTTCATCAACTGAAGATCTAATTTCATGAGTCAATAATCGTTTAGCTACCATTCTGATAAACTAACTCGAAATAAAATAAAGCTGGCACAAAAGTAAACTTAGTTACAATTACTTTCAAAATACAAGAGAGCGAAACATCTTTTGAGGGAAAAAAATATGTTTGTTGTTTACCCGCAAACAATTGCTATTAGTTCATACGAGTTTCTAAATAATTTGTACGCTTTTCTGATAATATTGGTTGTTGTTGTCAATACTTCAAGCCGAGTACAGAAACAAAAGTTCATAAAACTTATAAAGTGAGAAAAGCAACGCCTGTACGCAATGGGACCAACCTAAGGACTAACACAGTCAAGCGATACAGAAAAGTCATCGCCACGCCGCGTGGGTCCCATGTGATCAACGCAAGAAAATTTTATTTTTTCCAGAAATTGTTAGTAATAGCCTATTACAAAATTATAGCAACAGATTAACAATTCAGTGACAGTTATATATTAGTGTATCAATGGCGTATTGTGCCCAACGAGTAAAGTTTGTTCGGCATGAGTAAATCAGTGAGTGAATCAATGGAATTTACTCTTATACGAGGACAAGTCCACAAATAAGTTTCCCCTTTCGTTTTCCCCAGGAAAAGAACATCAATGAGGAAAACAAGATAGCGGTTGCACGCGCAACACACCCAGACGCTAGTTGGTATTGTTCGCCAGTGATCCGGCAGATGGCGGCATTGCAGCGCCTGTGCAAAGCGGAGACGAGACTCTCAATCTGAGCCTGGTAGCTGTGGAAAGAAGGCGCGTTTTGACATCGTAAGCAAGAAAGGGAATGCGAGCGGTTGTCCGCTATGAATCTGGTATTCTGTTGTTGGATGACAATGCAAAACCATACTCACCGGTGGCAACGCAAAACCATATTGCACCTCTTGGAGTGGCTTACCATAGGCTGATCTCGCACTCAGTGACTTCCATCTGTTTCCGGTTTTGAAGAAGACTCTCGGCGGCAGGCGCTTTGGAAGCAATGCTGAAGTCACAGAAGTTGTTCGACTTCTTCCGTATGCTAAGTCCTTAGTTTTTCCTGGAATATTTTTGAAAGTTATAGAACGGTATGACAAGTGTATCAATATACGTGGTACTTATGTTGAAAAATAAAGATTCGTCTCATCTTTAATGTCGTATGCTATTTTTGGTCTTGCATCCCCACCTCTGCCCACAGTCTCCTGGGGAAACTTATTTTCGGACTTCTTCTCGTATATAGATATAGATTTTGAATAACATCAGACAGTAGAGGTACGTCTTTCATATTGAAACGGTTAATAACACAGCACAAAAGTTTACTAAATAGTGTAAAGAATAGCATATGGAACTTAACAAAACGAAGACTCAACATCAGTTGCTTTATTCTAATGCACGATTAAACAAAAAAACATTAATTCTGTTCATTACAGAAGGAAGCAAAAGTTTTGATTTTTTACGCCAATTAAATCCCAACAGTTTCTCTCTGATTTAAACCGGATTATACAGACATCTTATTTGCAGTGACCATCTAGCGCAGGTTGATGCTAGTTTTTTGCATGAATATAATTTTTAAATAGAACGCTGAATTTATAGCTATAACGACTGTGCACTCTTAAACCTAACCTGCATAGAGGAATACGTTTTCTATAAAATTCGATATTAAGAGGCAAATGTGTCATGAAGGTATTGTAGGAATATATATGTAATGAATATCTAACAGTATTCTTACTGTAAATTCGCACCATAGTAAGTAGTATTTCTGCTATGAAAGTCTAGCACAGGTTGATGCAAGTTTTTCGCACGAACAATCTTTCTTCTTCCTTTCTTTCTTTCTGTTTTGCATAGACTTTTGTATTTATAGTTATAACTGTTATGCCCTCTTAACGTTAAGCTGCATCAAAGAATGTACATCATATATAGCGTACGGTACAATATTCGTACTAAGAGTTGGTTTAGTTAAAAGGGCAAAGCTCATTTAATTACATTCTTGTTGGGACCTTATTATATTGGATTTGAATTTTGCGTCCCATTCAGAAGCGATGACTACTATCCATTTCATAAAGATAGGCCCCTGACTTCGCGGTGCTGCCCTGACGTTCACTCAAGACTTATATTGCATTGTCGTACCTCGTTAGAATTGTTGGAATGGTATCTTTTCAATATTTAAGACAGAAAAATTTTCTTTGTACTGTGTAATAAGATAAAAATAGAAATTAATGAAAAAGTGCGTATTTTATAGTACTTTTTTTGTAAATCAATGTTCATAGGACTATATCTCGAAAACGAGATAATTTAAAATAATTTCCTGTGTACGATATGTAGATACATTAATTAGCTGTAAGTTGTGAAAAGGTCAATTTTCATCACTTGATACTTTTTGTGTAACTAAAATAAATGTATGACGCTATAATCTCCTTTACCGTGGTAGGTAGAGAAACGTACAAAACACAGTTCGAAAATTTGGAACTCTAGTGTTCCAAATATTTGAAACTTTTAACGAAAAAGGGTTTAGTTGGTAGAGTATTTATTTTTTAATAAAAGTGTTTATTCGAACATATTCTGTGCGTTAAGTGAAGAGCCATGTTGCAGCCCAGCCTTTAAATTCCCGGCGCTTATATGAAGAAGCAGCATACAGTAACTGGAAGTGTGGCAATGGTGTTGTGCTGTGTTGTCGCGTTCAGAAAGCTTGCAGCGCGAAGCCTACTTCATGAATGTAATAGGAAAAAGTATTTAAGATCTCATAACCTTTCATAACATCTTAATAACAATGCATGTACATATCTCAATGTAATCGAAATAAAACGTTGAAGTAATACATCCAAAAACTCATCTCTTAATCTATTTAACTCATTCACTTTCGTCACTTGTTCACTCATCCATCATAGCTCTTGTTATCTTCCTGAATACTTACTAACAATGGCTCCATTTCTACCTCAAGATCTATCAATATACACACTTACCAGCTTACAAACATGTTAAAGGGAAAGAAGAAATGTAGCCTTGGCAATCACATGCTCACCCAAGTTGTTCTGTGATAAATTCCCCTGCTGAATGTAATAGAGAAACATGGGTCCTTTGTTTTATTTCAACGAAAGAAAACTATGCAATGTGTAGGTGACGAGGACTGTTTTTGCATGTAATCACGTCGCACTGATTACGTTTTCAACACTTCCCTTCAGTTCGTAGGAGTCAAAAACTTACACAATAACATCATATGTGCTCATTGGAGTGATACGGGCGAACGTGCATTTATATTTTTCCTAAGTATTTCTCGTGCTTTTTTATTGAAAAAAATATGAATATTCCTTCTACGAGAGGCGGTAATACAGAAGGAAGTGGCAAAATTTTGAGTGATAATGAAATTGCAGAACTGATGAATGACTCCGACACAGATGGTTATGAGTTAGATAGTAATGACATTGATTATTCTGTGCTCAGTGGCGGCATATCCGGGAGTGAACAAGATAGTAACTCTGTTTTAAGTGATCCTGAGGTTGTGCCCTGAAAGAAGAAAAAAATCGCGTCATTCCTATTTGAAGGCAGATTCTGATGTAGTTTGGAGCGATAAAACTCAAGTAAATGCAAAACTCCTGTTTAGTGGTGGCCCGGAAATTAATCAAAATGCTAGGCTATATGAGTTGATTTTGAGTTTAACGTCCCGTTCAGCAGGGGCGATATGAGACGTGGACCTATTGATTAACGTGGAATTAAAACCACATGAGCTCCCGCTGGGAATGGTAGAAAAAGAAATGAATAAATACGCAAAACAGCAGACTGAGAAAAAGAAAAATTACTAAAACAAAAATCTTTGTTTTCTAAGTAAAAGCGTGTTACTTCAATTGAAAACAAGATATCTTCTACATTGATTATTCCCATGTGCTTTTTAGCCAGCTTTATGCGGTTTTTACAAATCAACTATACGTAAGAGCTATTAGTATGTCTGTCAAATAATTTAAGAAGATGTTTTTGCTGATGTTTGACTTATCACTTTCAGTGCTGATATACTGTACAGGAAGAAAGCAGGAAAACAAATCGCACTTCGAACTTTTTATGTGAACGTAACAGAAAAACTGCTGCACTCAGCAGGCACTGAACTACAGGGACTATCCCAGTCTTCACGCATGGAAGACTGGTAGCAAGGGGTCATTACCCATACAAAGTTCCCCTAATATCCGCAAATCCTAATAGAGTAGGACAAAGGAGATGCAAAGTGCGTAGCATTCGCACAGTGAAAGAAGTTTTTAATAAAATATTAGCGTTTATTGTCTGATATATGAAGTTGAACTTTGTGTGGGGGAAATGCTTCGAAATGTACAACATTAAAGAGAAAGACTGGGACTCCTAGATCTGAAAACAGATTTTCTGTGAAGTGTAAACTCAATATTACATATCAACTAAGATTATATCATATCATAAACTTCGTGAGTGTATTTGTTTCGGTGCAAGTGTATTTTGTACTGCGTGCAGTAAGTGAAGAAACTGACAAAAAACAACAAATTTTCGAGGACCATCACATGCAAATCTAAACAAGGTAAACAGTTCGTTTCCCTAATTTAAACAATAGGTATGTTTACTGTATACCCTGTTAATTTCTCAGAAATTAGTTTAAAATCTTTGGAGATATGAAATTTTAAAAATACCTCTGCGAAGTGTTGGACAGTGTAAGTGACAATTTTAAATACCCGTCGGACTGAGAGTGTACACGCGCCAGGAAAATGTGGTAACGTGGTACTCCGAATAACATGCGATAGCGAAAGGCGCAGAGCATAGAAAATCATAATGTCATATTTGTTATTGTTTATCTTTTAAGACAAATCGAAACAGTTTGTTTGAAAAAGGTACTTTAAGATCTTCCTAAAAGATTTTTCAGATTGATAATACACCGCAGCAATTCAGAGATAATGATGTCTCACTTTTTACTGAATAACAAGAACATTACTACGTGTTGAGTAATGAAATTTTCAGAACTTACAGGTAATAGATGTACTTACATATCGTGTACAGGAAATTATTTCATGTGATATCCTTTCCGAGATATAGTTCTATAAACATTAGTCTACCAAAAAAGTACGATAAAATACGCACTTTTTCATTAATTCCTATTTGTTTCTCACTACACAGTATAAAGAAAATTTTTATGTCTTAAATATTGAAAAGACAACATTCCAACAATTCTAACAAGGTACGTTAATGCAATGTAAGTTTTGAGTGAACGTCAGGGGAGCACCGCGAAGTCAGGGGCCTATCTTCATGAAATGGATAGTAGATGAGATGTGGACCTACAGTTTAACGTGGAATCCGAACTGGAATCGAACACAGAATTGCCAAGTCAAAAGCGCGTACGCTATACGCATAACAACGAGGGAGCTTGTGAAGTGCCTATTAAAAACCAGTTGTATATCCTCGTTTTCCAATAATAAATATTCAGCAATTTAGTGCCGAAATAATTTAATGATGAGAACAGAAGTAATAAGCGTATTACCAAACTATCTTGATTATATCGCTATCGTGTGATATAATCTATGCCATAATATTTGCTTCACTGGCACTATTCATAAATAAACTCACCTCTAAATCTTCAATATCTCAATTTTGTGTGGAAGAAGCCTTGGCCACGTTGTCAATCTACCAGTGTGTATATGTGCGAAGTTACCACATGGTGGCTATTACACTTTATTCTTGATGGATTGTGACCTCAAACAACAGGGTTGTTTGTGCGAGTGGAAGGAAGGGACATATAAGTTTCATCAATACCGGATAAATTTCAAGAGAGTTTTCGCAAGGCAGACGGAAAGACAGAGTACCATAAGACAAATGCAAAAATACCAATCGATTCGAATGGTAGAAGCTTCGCTAACTCGCTTGAACAAACTGTACAAGTCAGTATGATAGAGATCTAATGCGGACCGAAGTGTGACCGAGTATGTGAAAGTGCCGGGCTATCGGGAATGGGGGTAAAAACGAATAAGTACGAGTGTTTCATCAGAAAATAAAGTACTGTACTTGTAAGCATTGGATGCTTAATAATACAACAGAGAATAAACTGCCCAAATACCCTTAAACAAAAGAAAAGTATGTACTTTCTGAAGACATAGAGTCCCTACTGTACGTGAAAATGAACGGCTGAGTGTGCGCCGGCGCTAGACACGTGGTACGAGAAAAAGGAATGCGGAAAAGGGGGAAACACGCATGCGGGAAAAGATCTTGAACGGGTCTACGCGCGGGATTTTTTCGCCTTGCCAGGATGTGACCGAGTTATCCGGACTTCCGGGTTATCGAGTGCCGAGTTCTAGGGGCTCTACTGTGACAATTATGTTTGTCCAAAACTCAACTAGTTATTTGGATATCATTTTACGTGAAAGATCAACTTTGAACGTTCATTTAAAATACCTCAAAGAGATTCTAAAGAATAATTCAATTATTGAAATATATAAGAAGTCCATTCTTTATTGGCAACATTAATACTAAAATTTTACAAGACTAAGAGACATATGGATCCCCATTATTCATGAGCAATCATATCAAATGATTAGGAAAACTGAAAGAACACGGCTCAGTTTAACAAACAAATAGGCAAATAGAAATACGTACCAACAACATAGATATCTTTGTATTAGAGGGGATAAAATTATCTATTTAAAAGTATTTTGCTAGAAAGTTAAACTTTGCCATAAGACTAACGGTACTATCTTCAACAAGGAACATTTCAATCTAGGTGACCTCAAAAGAATAACATTCTAAACAATAATTACACCAGTCTTATTGGTGTAGGTCATACATAAACAAAAATAGCAATTACGAAAATTAATAAACAAAAGTTTTGTTATTTTAGTGTAGGAAGTCGTGGGATTGCAGACTTGGTTAAATCTATAAGGGTTAAGGCAGGCATTACTGCAAACAATCAAAAAAAAGTCTGGATGAAGAACGATGATAACTACATATAAGAACAAGAAGAATTAGGACGAATTCAAGATTAAAAGGTACTGTCTTGCAAACACTCTAGTTTGTTAATTTACGTACTCCGATATAAACTACTAACCAAAGCTTCAGCACCCTCTATTACAAGCATAAAACAAAATATTAAAGAATAAGCTTTGGACAAACCAGATATGAGTTATTTTATATGCACCCTGCACTTCACTGTTTTGTTCTTTCATATAAATATAAATTACGAAAGGAGGTTGTTCATTTCGTTTTATTATCACTTGGCAAAAGACCAACCCACTTTCTCTTATTCATATGGTAAAGGAATTATTAAGGAGTTTCTCGCTAAGCTTTTGTCTGAGCATAGTTTCTTCTGTTTCCTGAGATGATGTAAATATGTCTGTGAGCTATTGCTTGTCTGTTGTTGTGTAGTATTTGAGTAATTACTACATGTGATGAGAGATTAACTTTCGATTGGCCTATGCCAGACTTGTTCCTTTTTTACACATACTGGTGAATGAAAATTAGGATATACGTGTATTTTCGTTTTACTTGAACGTTTTTATTATAGTATACTTGAACTTAACGTTTTTATTATAATATACTTGAACTTAACGTTTTACTTGAACGTTTTTATTATAATATATTTTAGTTATTGAAGTTAACAGCTTATACGAGGGTTGTCCAGAAAGTAGAGAATGTTTTGGCATGATTAAATAGAAACAAAAGATAACAGCACAAAACTTTATTAACAAAGCCACAGGATCTTACACTACTTTTCTATGTAATCGCCATAGTTGTTAAGATGGGATCAGTTTTTCAATGCCGATATTATACTCATCTGTCGCAAAAGACTTGAGTCAGGCTGTCACTGCTTGCTTGAGTTCCTCATCGTTTGCAATCTGTTTTCCACATAAAAATTCCTTAAGTGTTGGGAATATGTGAAACGTCGCGTCGGTTACCAATTCAAAATCCATAACATTCCCTACCTTCTATGCAACCCGCACGGCAGTAACGTGATGTTGGTTGCCTATATAAAGTTTCAATAATCCCTCTCCTTGTTACAAATTTTCCATATACTTTATATAGAATCTCGTGGCCCTCTTTACTATCTTTAGCAGAGTTCATTTTTAAGTATGTTTCATATGCAGTATTTCCAGTGTTTATTCATGCGTAAAATAACCAAGTTTAGTATATTTTGGAAATCAAATTTGGTTGTCTTCCTGTGGGTGGAGGGAATGTGACAGTGTTTACTCAATACTTTGGAATTGAATTCAAATTCCATAACCATAGATGATACTGCTTGGTGTCTTTTCGTCTCTCTAGGATAGATAGACTTGATGTGTTATGTAACATTACACCAAGACGAAGACGTTGGCAGCGTAGTGTAGTGAATTGATACTTCTAATTAGTGGTGTAAGTGACTATCCACTAATAACATACTAAATATTATTATAACTCATTTGTAACTTTCTAAAAACAAAATGTTTCTGAAAATGTGTTTGGAGTTTGACTAATCTTTATATACAAGGGTGATTCAAATGAAAACCTCAAAAGTGCTGTAGATATTATATTATAACAATTATGAAAAACATACATATCATTTTTCAACGTAGTCTCCTTGACGTTCAATGCAAGTATTCCAACGCTTCGGAAGTGTATGGATACCACGTCTGATAATGTCTTTTGGCTGTGACTGTAGCTACTCGTGCACCGAGGTTTTCACCCCTTCATCACTTCTGAAATGCTTGATTCCCAATTCTTCTTTGAGCAGTCCATGCTGTAACAATACACCCGAAGGCAGAAGGCATCGTCATTTACTCCGAATTGCCGGGCGAAGTTGGTTTGTGAGCAGATATGAATAAGAAGTACTGGTTACTGTTGCCCCCTCTTCATGTAATGTTACAAAATGACTCCCTTTGTATTCCAGAAGAGAGTGAGCATGATTGTTTGCGCTGATGGTTAAGTGAGGAATATTTTGGATTTCAGTGATGAGCTATGGCGCTATTCTTTTCTTAATCTTTTTGTTTCTGGTTAGTGGTAGCGAATCCAGGTCTCATGACCTGTAACGATTCTTTCCCGAAATGAATCACCTTCGTCGTGGAAGTTCTTCACAGGCATCAACGAGACGGTCTTTCAATTCAGCTGTCAAATGATGTAGCACCCATCTTGCACACACTTTATTGAACTGCAGCACGTTATGGACAAAACACTAATGTTCAAAATGGTAGCTATTTCCTTCAGAGTAATACGCCTGTTATCCTTTATCCACTAAAATATTGTTTTCGACCGTCATTACACGATGAACCCACCCCAGTCGTGGGACATCCACCACAGATGTTACACCGTTTTCAAACTTTCTACACCATTTGTACACTTTCTATAGGGACAAACACGAATCACTGTATTGTACTGTCATCCTGCGATGAATTCCAGTAGGTTTGACACCCTCACTACTGAAGAAACAAATCACAGATCGCTGCTCTAACGCGGTGTATGTTGTAAGTGGCGCGGCCATCTTCATACTAATGTTTTTGCCATTTCCTATCCTGTAAGTCACTCTGCCACTTGTAGTTCATTTTGTGGAACTCAAAGAACGCTACTGCCAAACACCAATTCCATCGTATAACGTTTCGGCATTTTATAGCACTTTTAAGATTTTTATTTGAATAGCCCTCGCATATATATATATATATATATATATATATATATATATATATATATATATATATATATATATATATATATATATATATATATATATATATATATATATATATATATATACATGGATATATGTTCCAGGATAACTCTGGAACTTTTGGAGAAATTTTAATCAAACTTAGTGCACATATTACTTACAGTCTGGAAAAGAGTACTGATAGTTCAAGACCCCCTAGCTCAGCTAGGGGAAGAGAGAGAGGGCGTCATAAAAATGATCGAAAATGACAGATGTTATTGCCGAATTCGTAGTTTTCGGGATCTCTGACAAGAAAAGCGACACTTCCAATTTCAGCCTCCATTAACACTCCTAAGGGGACAATGGTGACATGTAAAAATAATTGAAAATGACCAATATTTGTGAAGAATCCATAGGTTTTGGGGTCCGCACGATGATTGGCGACAGTTTTGGTGCCTTTAAGTTCAAGGTCAGCTCTGTAACGATCCCTTGGATCATTTCTACGAATCGTGATAATAATTTCTTGGAAGTGATTGATAATTCAGCATCTCAATTTTGGTAAGCGGGCTTAAACTCGATGTGCACGGTGTTATTTATAATTTACTTTGTCTTTCAGTTTTAATTAGTGTAAATAAAGATTGATATTAATTCAGACCGGTTTTTGAACTCTTTGAGATTCAGAAACTTATCAGTTATTGTAGGCGAACGGTGTGGTGAGGTACGGCATCCAGAATTTGTTAAAATGAATTGACATAGCTTGTTAATTAATTATTTATTGTTGTTGCCAACATTTATCATTCGGATCTCTTATTATTTGAGATTTACCCTCCCAAATTTGGTCCTTGTCGGATATTTGATTTTTTGAGAATTTTTTTGATTACCTTAATTAAGATATTTGAAATTAATTAAAGGAATTTTTCTCTCCTCTCTAGTCGAGTTATTGAAGTTGATAAAATTCATATTAATTATTATTCAATGAATTTGTATTTTGCCTTAATACGTAATTGTTACTGGATAGGGTTATTAATCTGATGAGAGTTGGGCTATTTTTTATAATAATTGATTGAATGATGTCGAAGAATCAATCCTACCAATAGACTACGAAGGAAGAAAGGAATGGTTTGTTGCTGGATTTTTTTTAAAATATCATATTGTATTTTATTATAATAAATGATATTTATTCGAGTTGTTGTTGTTGTTATTTATTTACTATATATATATCTTGTGATTGGATCAAATATTTAGTATTATTCGTTTATGCTGAATTATCCATCTGTCAACTGACGATTGTCGAGAGGTTGCGTCTGTCTTCGTAGATCCCTCTGTTTTTGGACTTAGGGTGGTGTTGACAGGTCAACATTTCTTGAGTTTTTGGTATCCATGAATGTTGCCCTTTTAACATCAGGTCTTATCCTGACAGCGGATAGGAACGCTACAGCTCCCAGTTGGGGTAAGATCCGGTTAGAAATGAATCTTGCAAAATAGTTAATTCCTGTCTCTAAGTTTTTAATATGTCGCATTGATTAAGGGTCGTACCCTGAGTGGTAGGGAAGTTCAAAATTTATACCAAGAATATATTATCTTATGGATTTTTATAATTGCACTTTCATTGAAACGTATATCATAAGGAGAAAGAGAATTTAAATATTTCCCATAAACTTAATCTTCCTGTGCAAAGAACGACCATTTTATCTAGTAAATAAATAAATAAATAAATAAATAAATAAATAAATAAATAAATAAATAAATAAATAAATAGAACATGAAGTTCTATAGCTTCGACATACATCTATAGAAGTCAATTAAATGTAAACAGAAGAAAGGAGGAAATGTAACTGAGCCAAACTCATTTATCTTTCCAAGAGTCTAAATTGTTTGCTGGTTCGCCGCTTGGCAGTTAGAGGACATTAGTGTAGACAGATTTACGCTATTATATCTTTCAGTCTTTTTCGAAACAGCGATATTGGTTTCTTCTCAATTTCAACAAGACTATTAAACCCTTCAAGTACTAAATCACGCATTAGTTAATACAATTTATAACATCATGTTTGTTATTCTTTTGCAGGTTTAACAGAATATTCCTGTGGGTTACCCGTGTATTCTATAATTTTCAATAGAAAGGGAAAACAAAGGATAAAATGCAAATTTAGACTTTCTAGTGGTCTATACTTCGAGCGAACTAAGAAACAATGAGCTCTCATGGCTGTTCTAGTGGCTAGCGTTCTTGGTTCGATTCCAGATGAGAGAGCGTAGAATTCATTACTGTAGTTTGGATTCTATCTTAAATTATACAATCTCATGGAGCCTTGACGCTGGAAAGGGATATTAAAGTTTAATAAATAAACGACGTAACAAAGGGATCAATTTTTGAGAAACTGTCACGTACATTAACCGCATATTGTTTGGATTTCAGGTTTTCTGTTTTATGTTCTTACGCAGCCCAGAAGTTACACTATTAACGTGACCTCCAAACAACGACCGGGGCTTGAACCTGTTAGTTGGCGGGTGCACAGACCATAATCAAACATCAACCTTCAAACTATAGACCGTTATTCATTACCTCCTTCAGGAGAGCTGGATAACACCGATCCCGGCCACAGCGTCTTAAAGTATGCACAGGAATCCTTGCCACAAGTTACAAACACATATATAAGGGAAGGGCGTGACAGTATATGAACAAACTGATATGTTTAGAAATATACATTTTACTAGAAGAAACCGTTAGTGTACCAGTGCATCGAACCCATAGTTGCCCACTTTGTGGAGGTCACCTTTAAAAGTTGAAAACTATTTTTCCCATATTTGGCTGCCACTATCTTGGAAATCCGTGTCCATACAACTCTAAAACCTGCGGGACCTGTGATAATCTTGCTACTGGACCAGAACTTTGCGGTTGGCAGCAAAAAAGGGAGCATTTGATGGTTTTTTCTCTTTGAGTACAAAATCAATTTTGTGGTCCTTCAAAAATTTCTGAACATCATACGTAAAGTGGCTTTCGCAAAATCAGGTCAAAACAGAAGAGTGTCTCTGTCCACAAGGAATTGACAAAGTTTTAAAAAAGGACCACAAATTATGTACTTCATGTAGATCTGATCATTCAAAGAACTCTTAGTGATTAAAGGGTTGCTGATGACACCATTCTGAGCAATGGCCTGTCACCTCAGAAGTTTGGGAGGAAACTGTTTTGCTTTGAAGACAACAGGAATGTTGATACCCGGTATTCCAGGATTCTCTTCATGGCGTTTGTGTTGAGTCACATGGCACGTAACCTTCGTCATCCATAACGATGAATTTTTCACCACCATATTTCACTAGCTACTTGTATAGTCGTTTGCACTGATGTTTTGTACATGTACCCTGACCACTTTTCATACACTGACGCAGGCTACTTAATCTATGTTACGACCATGGTGCTTCTTGATAGCACTTACACTGGTCTTGGACACGTGTAGTTTCTTTGCAGTCTCACGATTACTTAATGACAGATTCTTCATGAGCAACTGTTTCAAATTTGTTGCATTCTGCGCAGTTTTCACCACCGAAATTTACCCTGATGATTGCTTGTACATGTCGTCTTCATTCTTATGACGCTGTTGTAATGTTCTGTAGATGGTCCGAACATTCATTTTTTGCTGTGGGAAACGATGAACTGTCAATTTCGTGTCATGTTTATTAGCCAGGAGAAAATTAATTATTTGCTTACGCTTTCTTTGGTTTTCCATTGTTTTCATTGGGGATTTCACTAATACTTCCAAAGTCCGCGAACACTTTAGATGTTCTATCACCGCTGCCCAAACAACTACGTACATCATTCTGCTTTTTGCTACTGCTGCTTTGATTCTGCTCTTGCCCCCACTTTGTGACAGGAATTTCTGTGTTTCACCTTTTACATAACGTAGACTAATACAATAGGATATTTGTAGTGGAACGAAGTAAAATTAAAATTCATTAACTTCATATTTTTATAACCAGTTATTTTAGTATTTGGTATCAGTATCGTGCCGTGAGGAAAGAGGCGAGCGGAGCGACGGCCCCGGGGGCGCAAAATTCGGGAGAGAAAAAGGAAAAATTGGAAAAATTACTTGGAACATATGTATGGCTGTGCCGCCGTATACTCTTGTCCCGGGCGCTGATTTTCCACGGCACGGCGCTGCACCCCGCCGAAGAACGATATACGTTACATTTTGTGGATTGGAGAGAAAGGAGAAAAACTTGTAGTATATTTCAGAAGTAGAATAGCAAAACAAAACCAGGTGCAAGCCCATTGACGAAGAATTGCCGAAAGT
Organism: Thermobia domestica; assembly: GCF_964235325.1. Lineage (NCBI taxonomy): Eukaryota > Metazoa > Arthropoda > Insecta > Zygentoma > Lepismatidae > Thermobia > Thermobia domestica. The sequence goes on along the minus strand of NC_137456.1, from coordinate 156,507,429 downwards.
GAACAATAGCTGATCTGATGACTGGCTAATTTGTAGTTTTGAAATTTCACTGATAACTCAAAATGGTCCAAGATGTCACATGTATTGTTGTTCGGCAAGGTGCTTTTTGTTTAGTTCATTACACGTTCATTGTAAATTTAATTCGTTCAAGTTTACATTCAATAACCACTTTACTTCAGGATATTTCAAAGCTAACGAATTCTTGTTTATTCTATAGAATGAAACGTCATGCTAAAAGAACAATCTTTGCCTCCTATTAGCTGTGTACAAGAAATGATAACTGAGAATCGAAATCTGTGGCTGATAAATTCGTTGTTTTTGGTATAGTTTATGAAATGAAATCTTTGAGTTTTACGTCCCACGTTATGCTGGTTAGGCTAAAGGAGACGGTGATGATGAATAATGAAGAAAATGGTGGAATGAAGAAAGTGGGAGAACTCCGAGGAAACCCACGCACACAGTGTTTGTCCACCACAAAGGTCACTTGGCGGGGACTGGGATCGAACCCGGGACCCCAAGCACCAGAGGTGAACGCTCTACCACTGAGCCACCGCGGTCCCCATTGGTGTAGTTTATAAAAATACGATGATGTAAAACGTTCTCCTACTCGTTAAGGTTTTAAACGAAGGACAATGATTTAATACTCTCTTCTATATAGCCCAGTGTAACATATTCGGTTTTGGATCAAAAGATCCAATATATTTCAATTAAAAATTTTTTGTAGGCCTTATGTCTGGAGAACTACATATAATGTAGCCAAACCCAAACTATCACTTAACTCAGTATGATGTGTTTATTTCGTAGAAAATACGAAAACTCGATTTAGGAGCCGTTCAAAAATGTTGTGGCCTCTGATCCAAAAAGTAATTATTGGGCAAGATCGCAATCTTTTGATTCATTTTTTGAACATTCCTAAAATTCTTGTTAAATGCAAGGCTCAATTTATTTACTTCTATATTTGAGCATTTACTCAAGGATCAAATTCCCTGAGCAATTTAGTTGCAACTCTTGAAGTACGTCATATGGCTAAAAAATTTAAAATTTGCTGCTAAAAGTCGTGGAAAGAAAACTTAATTAATGTAGAAATTTTTGTATATAACTTTCTGAAGCTATATACAGCTTCATTCCCTTAGTTTGTAGCAATATGATTTGAAGGGTGTGAGGCGAGAACATGGAAACCCACAATCTTACTATTATAAGAAATTAGAAGTTTTCTGCTTCACGATTCATTTCCAAAGTCGGAAAACTGAGTTTTCACGTAAGACTATACATGAAGAATTAAACGGACAAGGTTAAACGAAGCGGTATGCGTTGCTCTCTATCGGGTGCTACAAAACGCAGCAATGTCAAAATTGTGGGTTACCATGTTCTTGTCTCACACCCTTCATTTAAACTTTTGTCAATGTTACTTCCGTCATTAGCCGTCATTGCTGAACATACTAAACGTTCCCCTTGGTACGTTTCCAATATGCTTTTTGGTATAGTTGAAGGTTGAAAGAGCCATAATTTTAGCAGAATGATACCAACTGGAGTGTAAGATGACTACAACAATTTATGGCACATATATTAGATAATAAGTATCTTACTCTTCTTCTACTTTAGTATTTAGATTATTGCTATCATGAAATACACTTAAAATGAACTAGAGTAAAAAATGTAGTTTTCTTATTCAGAACGATTACATTTATTCGTACTGTATACGGATATTTGACATGCAATAAATTTTGTCAAAACTACTGAAAACAATTAATGATTCGACAACAATCTTAGACAACTTCAGATAAGCAGTCTAACATTTTTTTACCGTACAACTCTAATTATTCGAGGTCCAGATATTCGAATGGATATCAGAAAATAGGATATACCGAAACCCGAACTACAACTATTCTTCGTAAAATAAAATTTTCTTGAAATTCATAGTCAAACCAGCGTTAAAATTTAAGTTTAGTTAGTTGAGTGAAAGGCATGCTTTGGTTCCCAGTGGGAACTCGTGTGCTTCGTATCCGATGTTAAGCTGTAGGTTCACGTCTCATGTAATCTCAGTGTTAAAAGGGACGTTAAACTCATATAAGAACTTCTTTAGCAATCATTATTAACTGATTTTGTTGCACCTTTTGAGTGAGGTATTTCATAGTCTAGTTTCAAAGATTATATATTGATTAAATTTATATGAAATCAACGAGAAAATATACTCTTCAAGTCGAACAATAATTAAAATCGGTATTTGTTACTGAAAAAACTGGGGGGCTAGGCCCCCCGGCCCCAGGCTAGATCCGCCAGTGTTCAGAACATACAGTATATATAAATGGGTCGAATAGAGAGCCTTCTTTTTCTAAAGTTGGTTAATGAAGTAAATAATTAATTATATTTCTTGGAGCTTATTGTGTTTTTAAAATTGGTTTTAGTAAAGTGATTTTATTTATAACATACTATAGATCTATATATATTTTTTTATAAAACAAATGTGATGTAAGGTTTTTCCTCACAACATAACCTCTCTTCTTATTACTTTCTCAATAACCATATTACTTTTAAAACTCATTAATACAGATAATTGAGATTTCACTGTACTTTACATTTATTAATTTGAAGATATAAAATTTAATTACAAATAAATTGACGTGTTTCAAATGAGTGACAAAGTTCAATTGACTAACAACACCGACACGATTCTTTTATATTTCTATTAATTTGCCGTTAAGGCATTCACCTATCATGTGTTTAACAGACCGAGTACAGAGGTAGTGATGCATTTCTGAACAGATAAAAGACTAATGTTTTAGTAGATGTAGACTTTAGTAATGAGATATGTGTTGTTGGGATCGTAATACGGCAAATAAAGGGTGCCTTAAAATATCAAATAATACATTTGATAAAGTGGTTACTTCCAAATATCCATGATTTAGCAGACGAAAACCATACTCATGAAGAAATTAAATCTCGACTAAAAGCAGGAAATTCGTGTTATTATTCAGTTGAAAATTCCTTGTTGTCGAATCCTATCGAGGAATTTGAAGCTTAAAATATACAAAACGATAGTTATGCCTAATGTGTTGAACGGTTGCGAAACATAGTCACTTAGTCTGAGGGTAGAACGTAAACTGAAAGTATTTGAGAACATGATCCTGAGACGAATATTCGGACCTAAGAGGGACGGGAATGGGGAATGACTGAAATTTCATAACAAGGAACCACACAATTTGTACCGTTTACCAAACGTTGTTAGGAGGCTCAAGTAGGCAGGTCATGTAGCGAGAATCGAAGAAGGTAGGATTGTTTTCAAAGTTTTAACTGGAAGACCAATCGGAAAACGAGCATTAGGAAGACCTAGGCGCAGGTGGGTGGACAATATTAAGATGGATCTTGCAGAACTACAAAGTAGAAACTGGATCCAGTTGGCTAAGGATAGAAGACAATGGAGAACTTTTGTGAACGCGGTATTGAACCTCCGGGTTGCATAGGCCATAGAGTTAGTTAGGTAGGTAGATATGAATGGTGTTATTTAGACACGATTAACACCGAAACTTTTCTTTAAAACCTCCTCCTGCTGGTCTAGTGTCTAGCACTGTTGCGCATTTGGTGCACTGGATTCCAGGTTCGATTCCCAGTGAGACAGCCTAGAATTTTGAACGTATTATGAAGATTTGAATTTCACTTTAAACTATAAGGCGACGCCTCATATAACGTCAGCGCTGAACAGGGACGCTAAACTTCAACTAACCAAGTCATACTTTTGTTTCCAATTCGAGACTTTAAAGAGTCTAAATTCTTTCAATTTAAAAGATTACTCTTTTACATGTTTGCAACATGAGAACGAATGATAAATTTGTATAATGATAATAAAAGTACCCCAAGGAAAATTAATTTGATACAATAGTGCATTTCAGGTTTTGCCAGAGGGAGGGAAGGGGGAAGATGGACTGCCGACATAACGGTTTCACGTTCTTTATTAGTATATAATCTTTTAAAACGTATGTGTTTCTCAAATTCAGGGCAGTCGTGTTAATGTCAACCTGAAACATTATAAAATTCCGTTTTTAGAGGCAGATATTCCCATTTTACTCTTGAATTTCCCACGCTCTACAAAATTTTCAAAATTTTTAAAAAATATATGAAAAGTGAAGGCCCTATATGTCACTCAGTTTCTTCAGTATATGAGTGAATTTAGACTTTCTACCTTAATCAAATAGTTTATAAATAAATCATTACGAGAGAGAGTATAAAATGCTGAGGGAAACAAGGACATTTTGTTGTTAGAAATTAGTATTTTCATCGCGCTTTTTCTTGTTGTAATTTTCACTGGAAATTAACAAAACTAGACAAGACAAGCTTCATTCTCCAGTAACTTCGTGTAGAATGTTTTGGGAGATGGTTGTTTCTCGTTTGATATTTTTATAAAAGTACAAGAGTTGTTAATAAGTTTTATGGTGCTTATTTTTTGAAATTTGCAAGTCATTACATAAATCATTTCCCTATTACCATGAATTTTACAGTAACAAAATTTGACAATTAGCAGGGATTTCTCGTTTATTGAAAACCCATTAGTCTACGTTCTGCCGAGAGAGAATTTTGTCGATGACGCAAACGTATGAAACGTCCCATATATGCTACCATTTTTTAAAATGAAAATTCTCTTTATTCCTATTGGAAAAATTAATGTAAAAAAATCGCTTAAAATGGGATTTTCCCCACGGGTTGGCATCACTGACTCTGGGATGCAACTTCCTACCTGTCCTCCTCAAAAGATGTCCCTATTTTAATAATAATTATACCACTAGGTATTAAAACTGAAGTTACTTGTTTAATGAGTGTACTGGATGTTAATAAAGTCAAGTTCAAATATCAAATGAATTTACATGCGTCAACAATAAAGGTAATGTGGTATTTGAACCTGAATGCAGGGAAATGTTAAAAGTTAGATTAAGTATGCTAATTCTATGTACAGTGCTTTGCATTTTCTCTCACGTGCTGCCTAAGTTACAAACTGATTTTTCGCTTCTTAGCACATGTAATACCATGCCAAGTTATAAAATTTTAGCTTCCATCTATCTTTGAAAAACGAAAACGAAGGAATGTCCTTGCGTGTCAGATAAACATTATATATTTTTTTTTCTTTCTTTCACTTTTTTGTTTTCTAACAACACCGCAAAGCGACTACAGCAGTTGCTGGCATGTTATGCTTTTCACATAAACAGAAAGGGGCAATAGAAAAGACTTACTACAGTATATAGCCAGGATTTCGTGTCATAGGAGTTCGCATGTCTTTTGTATAAGGGAATAGCTGCCTTCGGCCCGACTTCCTTTTCTGTGAAAAGAGCAACGTTAGATGACTCCCGTGTCAGTCTAGATAAAAAGAAAAGAAAGAAAGAAAGAAAAATGGTTGGTTAGTTGATTTAGAGTTTATTGTACTTTCGAGACTATATACGTGGATCTACGTATAGTTTAACGTGGGAGTCGAACCGCATAAGTTCTCACCTGAAATCGAACCGAGATCTTCTGCACCAAAAAGAAAAACCATAAGAATAGTTGAAATGAGAAGAAATTTTAAGATGAGCAGCAAGAAAAATTATTACATATTAACAAATTGTAAATATTAATGACAGTTCTTTCTGTTAATATAAGTTACGAGGGACAGTCAAAAACTTCCTGGAATTTTGTTGAAGATCTTTATTACCACAATATAAGTACACATTTTATTTAATTGCCTTCAAAGTAAGCACTTGCGGAACAAACTGCTCCTGCCATTGCTGGAAATACCAACGAAATTTCTCTTTCGGTGTCTTCCGTAGTTCGGCTGTCGTGTTCATGTGCATTTCTTCTATGGTGGTGAAGCAGGTATCTTTGAGACCCATTTTTAGCTTTGAGAACAGCCAAAAACTCGATGATGCTAAATTTGTTTTTAAGGCTATCAAATTCTTAAGCAAATTTCCACTATCTGCACATGAACTTAAAGTTTGAGTGTTGCTCGAGCTACGACATTGCGGCAACTAATCACTATTACACATTCCTTCATTCAGCATTGTTATGACCTGTTCGCATTTGTCAAATTTATAATTAATCTAACGGCTCTAGTGTACACGATTCACTGTGATTGCATTATAAATGCCAAAATTGCGGAAACTTTCTGCCATTCTATCGTATTTCTCGCCTACTTCCTTCTTTAGCAATAATAAGCAGAAGTGAACCACGCACACCTCTATTCTCAAAGCCTAAAAATTCCATAGCTTACCTAAAATCACGGGCAGGAGAGAAGGCATAACCTTCTGAAACCTATAATTTGAAGTCTGGGTGGGTGTGAGGGAGGAAATGTGACGTTTTCTTAGAGTTAACATTAAATAACTACTCATTCGAACGGGTAAAATTAATAATTTTTAGAACAATTACTTCACATTATCAGTTTATAATTGCATAATGCTATGAAGTGAACTATTTGCGGTTTTCAACACATTTCTTGTAGTGCATTAAGTTGAGTGCCCAACAAGTATGGCACCATAACCTTCGCATTTGGATCTCTGGCATGTAAGAAAAGGTATGAAAACAGATAATTTAATATTGTTTTGCTGATACTATTTGGTTCATTTGATTTGTAACAGTAGTGGCTGTTCTTCATTATATTTACTAAAGTTTATACTACTTTTTAATACACGAAAAAGTTAGAAACAGTGGCGGATCCTGAGAGAAGTCTCATCAGATAAAAATGTAATCGTATGAGTTAATGAAAGAAAGGTTACCTCATATGCCATTCCTCGTATACAGTATTCTGAAGCTGTATGAATATAAAGTTTTATTCCCTTTAGCATGTAATGATAAAATTTAACTTGTTACCGATGTTGCTTAGTGCAAGAGTCGCCATTCGTGGGAAACAGCGAAGATCCCTAATATACCAAGAGAGATTGTAACTCTGTTCAAACTAAAGGTGTAACCTTTATAGGCTCACTTAACTTTGGATAAGTCCAAAAACTGATTGTTAAAAATATATAACAGGTTAGCATCCACTGGAAAACCAAATACTGCTTGGAAAACTTTTTATTGATTAACACATCTTCTACCAGAGGGAGAGAGCAAACTGTCTAAGCGGTTGTTCTCACATATCTACACCATTTCCTTAGGCAACCGTTTTTATAGCCTTATTTATGCCAGAAAGGTATCGGTTTGAACCTAACACTCAATATTATTCCTTACAGGTTCCCCAAGTTCTCATCCGCGCCACTCCGACACTCAGCATTTTTAAATTTTGTTTTCTGTCTGGTAGAAGAAGACACGCCAGGTGGCACCACCAGTTCAAGTTGCAAATCATCATCTGCTATCGTATTAGATCCGGAGACAAGTGAAAGAATCAGCAAGATAGGCGTAGATTTTACTGTTTTCATAAGGGTTGAAAAATTAGTGTCACGATTGCTCCAAATTGGTAGAACATCGACTGATTTCGCCACAAATCAAAGAAGGAAATAATAATTCCATTCTTCCTCATTATCAGATCAGGTATCAAGAAAAAAACAGATGTTTGGAAATTCAGAAACAAGAATTATATATTAAAAAAGGAACATCAAACCACGCTAACCTACATGTGTTAATTCCTGGAATAATTAAATCTTGAAGTAGTTTACAAACCACAACTCGTAAGTTTGTATGTTTTGTCGTTACATATATAATAACGCTTAAATTTGATACTTTGTAATTAATATATTTAGATTTAAAGGAAAAAAACCTAATCAAGTAATACATAGTTACAGTCTTAACATTATTTTCCATCCGAATTCATCATTTCTGTCGATTATTTAAACTAAAATCGAGACGAAAATCCTACTTATATATATATAAAAAGAACTTTTTCAAATTTAGCAAATAGAATAGTATAATAACATTATTTAATTTCTGGTTTAGTTCTATGAAACACATTTTCCTTCTGACAAGATAGTAGATTTTGTGTCAACAAAGCTGCTCTTCAAAGGAATTGAAGATCAATGCTCAAACATTACGTCACCGCAGAAGCAAACAAACGAAAGGAAAGGAATCACAGTTGAGTGAGATACAAATAAAAGCTCCTGTCACAATCATTGAAAGCTAATCGTGAGGGTAAAGTTGTGTGTACACAATCAATCCACAATTGTTTTCCCACCTTTACTTCAGTGATGGATTAATCGTAAATAAAACTCTACTAAAGGCAAGAAAGACAATCATGCAATTTGGGGTATTCAGAATGAGATTGTATGGCGTTTTATTTTATTATAGGCAACCAGCATCTCACTGGAACTGTACAGGTTGCATAGAAGCTAGGGGTGTTATAGAGTTGAAAAGAATATTGATAAATGCTGTTGAAATCACCGTTCTGAATGAAAATGTTAACGGATAGACATCTTTAACTAACTCGGCCGAAATAATTCTTAGCTGTCTATTGTACTACTACTACTACTACTACTACTACTACTACTACTACTACTACTACTACTACTACTACTACTAATAATAATAATAATAATAATAATAATAATAATAATAATTCAAAAATTCGCTTTTGTTCAAAAGTTATTGCGTGGGGTAACGAGTAGAAGGAATGACAGTATAATAATCTTCGTTCAAACATTATCGTGTGGGGTAACGAACTGAAGGACTAAAATCTTAAAAGTCCATTATCGTCATTTTGTTAGCAAAACTTGCTTCTATACTAAAGTAAGTCAATTGCACAATAGAGTTCGAACATAGTGTAGCAACTCAGTTTGTTATTAAATGCATAAATATCTACCAATATTGGTTCCTTTGTTTGTTGTAATTCAGGACCGTTTTTTCGAAATTTGATACAACAAATTTTGAGAAACTTAGATATGCTTTTTTCTGGTATGCTTTTCATGCTACCAATCGAGCTGTGAAATCAGAATTGACAAATCTCGAAATGTGCCATGTATATAGAATACTAAATCATGCACGTTTTGTCAGAACTCGATAGATGTTATGTACAATACGCGTAAGAACAATAATGCAATTCTTGTGAAAAGATATTTTGTGCTCTATCGAGTTTTGAAAAAACGCCCCTCAATTGTATTAGTAATAAGATTCCAAGGCTTGTACATTGTAAAATATATATATATATATATATATATTTCACGGCTAGTAAATAGAAAAGAAGAAAGATAATGGATAATGGTAAGTAAAGGTGAGTAAAGAAGTCCCGAATTTCACTAATTGTCAAACCTTTTCTGTTTATGGTTCCATCCCTTAATTTTATTTTCCATGTTTTTCTTAAGAACGTTTTATATCTAAAAGGTTGTTAAAGGAAGCAATAAAAAGAGCACCATGAATGTGTGGTCCCATGCCAAAACGGACTACCTATATTTTTGATGAAGTTGAAATAGAGTGACATTTGTGTTGAGAACTGAAAAGTTCATCACTCTTCATAAAATCCACTAATCACAACAACTTACTCCATCCCTTGGCAAACTAAAGAAGCTACGCATTTGCTTCATCTTGGCATGATAAAACCCTCAGTTCACAACATGACACTCTATCTCAAATTTATCAAAAATGTAGTTAGATCGTTTTGACAGGGGACTACCCAAATAGAAATGAAGATTAGAAATACGTGAAATTTGGAACCTTCATTATAATAATAACAATAAAAGCACTGAAGAAAAGTGATAATAATAATAATAATAATAATAATAATAATAATAATAATAATAATAATAATAATAATAATAATAATAATAATAATAATAATAATAATTATTATTATTATTATTATTATTATTATTATTATTATTATTATTATTATTATTATTATTATTATTATTATTATTATTATTATTGAAATTAGAAGAAGAGGAAGGGTTAGTTGGATGATTATTGTATTGATTCACTATTAGCAGTAAGTCTATATGGGACGTGGAGCTACAGATTAACTTGTGATCCTAACTACATGAGTTCCCACTGAGAATCGACCGTCGGTCGCCCTCGCTAAGTAGTCATGGTGGCTTGTAGTAAAACGGGTCTCTGGTTCAATTCGCGAAACACGAGAGTTTATGATGGTCAACATGCTGTGGGACTCTCTCGTTTTATTTGCTTTCTCATTCCATCATTTTTCCCCATCACCATTCAGTTTCAGTAATCACTCATCTCCATGGGCGCCCTAAGGAGGGACCAAGGTGGAGCCCGGGGCCCCCTGGCTCACGAAAATGTATACGTAATGTAGCAAATCACGTATATTAAATACTAGAAACGCCAGATGTAACATAGTAAGCACGGAGATGTTCCCCTCTAGAAAATTTTCTTCGGGTGGTCCTGTCCATCTCCTTTAGCCTAAAGAGCATAATCGTGGGACGTTAAACTAGATAAAAATGTAATTTTATTTCGAAAAGAAGAAAAAATGGAAAAGCACAATGAAGACAAGGTATTGCTGTATTGAAATGTGCTGTTTGATTTGCGTTAAGAAAGTGCACAATCATAAAAATATCTTTGTAGAGTGAAACTTGGTAAATGCTATTACTTGAAGATAAAGTTAAAATCAAATCTCAATTATCGTCAAGACGAATGATTAATGCAAATTAATGAAGATGGAAGAATCGGTAGAATGGGGACGTGGAGGAAATATAAATATCCCGAGAAAACTCATAGATATGATATTGTCTACCATAAACTTACCTGGACGGGGATCGAACCAGAAACCCCACGCACTAGAGGTAATAGCTCTACCATTAAGTCACCGTATCCCCCGTCGTGTGGTTTGAATCTACTTTAAACTGTATATAAAAACTGCAAGAGAGCTGCGACATACTCAAGCTCAAGATGCAAATTAAGATTCAAAATAAAGAACGGAAAACTAGAGAGGTTACTAAATGATGTAAAAATATCAAGAGTAAGTTCGCTTCTATTGAAGAAATTTCCATCTCAATTCCAGAACTAAAGTAGCAGCACTGAAACAGAATCTCCGAGTTGGGCGCCAATGAACACAACATCCTCAGAATCGCTTCCAAAAGGCAGTTGTTTCCTAGCTTCAAAGCAGTGACTGAGTCCTCCAATTCTGGCTCCAGTCCAAGAAGTGCTTCTTCCCAAACAAGATGGGATTCATCTTTACAACAGTCGTGCTCAGTTCTTACACCGACGAAAACAATTATAAGGCTAACCATTCATCAGAGAGAAAAGAGCAGTTTTTCCCCTACATAATCAACTTTTCGAAAACTGTTGCAAAACCAGGTACTTCACTATCTTCTGTAAATATATTGTTATCGGAAGGAGGTTGATCTCCAAACACAGAATTTGCTACTTTTGAAACCAAAAGTAGGAAAGTTTTGAAGATGCTCATGCGGCCCAAGTCGTCAACTTAACTTACTGTCAATTTGGTTAGACAGTGTGGGGTTCAGGACAAAGAAAAAGAAAAAAAGAGAGATTTATAATTGTTCTCAAGAAGAAAGAGGTAACAGATATTTATTTTCATAGTAGCATCGACCATAGGATGATCAAATGAAACTCTCACCGCGGTGCATACTTGACCTAAGATGTTCTCACTTTCTAATTTGGCAATCAAGAAACCGTGTCTTAACTTAAATTTTGTCATGAAGATTATTTTCAATTATAATTCGATAACAGAGTTCATCTATTGCCTGTTTTTGAGAATTTTACCTGAATTGGTTTGAAGTTGATAACTGTATAATCAAGGGCGTGATGGACGTACAAGGTGTATATCTAGCTAATATTTTCATAGTCCGGCAAACACTCACCTTAAATTTACGAAAGAAAACGTGTTGTGGGTATTTAAAAACAATGGAGCATACACCTACCAATAATTCCAGCATTACATCACTATAACTGAACTAGTAACTCAACAATAATTAGTAGTTATGATTAGTGATGTCGGTAGATGTCCTAATAGACCTTTCAGCTTTGTAATTCAGTTTAACGTCTTACGATTATGCTCTTTAGGCTAAGAGAGACGATGATTAAGACAAGTGAATGACAATGGAAGAATTGGTGCAGATTGAACGTGAGAGGAAACGGGAGTATCCCGAGAAATCCCACAGACACGATGTTGTCCACCACAAACCTACCTGGCCGGGGATCGAACTAGGGACCCGATGCACTAGAGCTTTACTATTGAGCCAAGAAAGAAAACAGTTAAGTCCTATTATGAAGATTGCAGTCACTTTCAGACAAAACAGAAAAATAAATCCTAGTATAAATCAACGGGCTTAGATATAAAAATGACGCAGGTATTCGAACACTGTTAAACCACAGAATTAGTATGAGAATATTTTTGAACTAATAACACTATCTATCTATATATGTATACAGATCTATCTATATGGTAACTGCAGGTAAATACACCAGTGCAGCTAAATACGCCAATTGATCAATGCTGGGACGGTTTCAGCGGTTTCCAACGAAATTCGCTAGAATGCGCCTACAATATGTGCCACGGGCTTGGACAAGCCCGATTTGACAAATTCTCTGGGAAACAGTGCTAAGACCGCCAAGCTGTGCAGTGTTGTTTCCTTCGAGAAGGTTCCATGGAAGGATGTTATTATTTCAATAGAGGTAAGAATCCGCTATTAATACCGTACTAACTCAGAACATTGCCGATTGTTTACAGCAATGTACGCCTTTTCTCGTGTCCGTCTAGGAACACTTTATTTTATAAGTCTAACTTCAGTATTTATGATTCCATAGCTACTAAATCAATACCAAGTATGATGCAGCGAAACACGACAGGTCTTGTGTAGGACTGACTGCAGAAGACAAAGATGTTTTCATTTGTCCCACATGATTCATGTAATGTCAGTGTAGTTTTTCTTAAGTCGCAGTACAGTAAAACTATTTGTTTATCTTCTTATGGACTGAAACTTTTCAGTTTGGAACTTCATTTCAACTTTGGAGATTAGCGTTTTTACACTTTATCTTTTTATCTTCATCTTGCACTTTGGTTATTCTATTTATTTTATTTTATTTTATTTATTTATTTATTGCTTCAGCCACGCCGTATAGTAATATTTGAGTTCGTATAATACAGACGATGTAAGCAGTTGCAATATTTATTACAGGTTTCTAGTAGTATCCTAGACTTGGCGTAATTACCTGCACATGTTGGTAAATACGCCAGTTTGTAAGACTTCTTTCTTTTTCCTTGGATACAAAACAGAAGTGTGTGTCATCATTGCCACATTTTTGTTACACACGGAAGAGGCTACTCTGCAACGCACATGTGTTGTTCTTTGTATTTTATGAAAATTAAGGCCTTAAAATTCTACCACTCTTAATATGGCGTATTTACCTGTATCTGCCTTATATATATATATATAAAGAGGTTTGGACGCTCGAATCTACAATGCTTGAGTTTCATTTATTTTAGACAATGCGACGAGAAAAAGAGAAGGAAACAAAGGTATAATCCGAAACACATGAAAACTAAATAATTACCGCATACGAAATTAGTTTAGTGATTTACTACGTTTTGACATTCAAAATACTTCTCATGTCAGTATGTGATGAAATATGACGTTGGCATAAATAGACACTGGTGATAAATTGTAATAATCATAATAAGTCAATTCATGTGGATACAGTAAATAATAATAACAGAAGGACTGTTGTGAAGTGTTGGTTACCGGATAACAGACACATTGTATTGAGACCTGAATATTGTGTCAGTGGTGAATGAAAGCTTTGGTACAAAGCCAGACATATACATACGTAATTAACGCAACTCAGTTTATTACTCACGTTGAATGGTTGCCACAAAATGGTTATTACGGCTAATTACATGGCCTCAGAATATGCATATAAAACAATAGTTGGGGTCTCCACACCACGCTGGGTGCTGAGATTTGTAGACACATGTTTCATTCTAGAGATTTGTTTAATACGCAACTTTCTTCTTTGTAAGCTCGGCTCCTGCGTTTCCCAAGTGAAAATCGCTAGGTCCCAGATAATCATCATAGGTATTCTGCCGTTATTGGCAAAATCACTTGCTGCAACTGAGAAGATTCCATGCTCAACGGTCTTCTGTTAACCTCTTTGTCTTCACATATGATTTCTCTGTTTTGATATTGTCCTTTAATTGTAATCTTCTTCACCCCTTCTCTCTCTTTCTTGTCACTATAGAAAATACCCTCTAGCACGTCCCTCCTGATACAGTTTCCTTCTTTCCCAATATCCCAACCAGTTTCTCTCCCTATTCTTAATAATATCCATAATTGTTTATTTTCCCCCTACCATTTCTAACACATTCCCATTCGTTTTCCTCTCGACCCAGCTAATTCACTCCATTCTTTTCCATACCAGCATTTCGAAAGCTTCCAGTCGTTTCTAATCATTTTTGCGTAATGTCCTTGTTTGTGTCTTATATAAGGATGCGCACGAGACAAGATTTGAGGCTGTCTCGTCTCGAAAATATGCTAGAAAAATGATGTCTCGACTGGAAAAATGTATATTTTTCTATTGGAAGAGCTGTGTCTCGACTCGAATTTTGTCAGAAAAATTCTGTCTCGACTCGATTTTTTTCAGAAAAATTCTCTCATCTCGTCTCGTGCGCATCCCTAGTCAACTCGTCATTGAAGGTCCCACAAAATAGTATTTTCTTTCTCCTAAAAGCTTCTTTCGCCAGGTCCGAGAAGCAAAACAAAATTTCTATTAATCATTAGAACTGGAAGCATAACATTATTCACGTATATGATAAGTTATTAAAAATTAAAGCAGTAACGTCTTCAGTTTCACAAATAAACTTGATGAAGAACAAAAAGAAGTGTCTATCATTAGCGGTTCAAGGCAATTCTAGTGCTCATATCTATGGAAAGTTGTAAAACAAATTACCGTGACTATCTTATAAATAAGCTTTGTGGAGAACAAACATCGTGTCAGTCACTAGTCGTACGTTAGTGCTAAAAGCACTAGGCTCCTAGGTACACCTCCGAAGTACGATATGTCCTGGGATATTCAGGCTCGTAGTAGAAACTAAGAATCATGGAAATATACATTAGATTTCCCTTGGATTTTAATGAAATTTACCTGTCATGCAGTGGCGGATCCAGGGGGCAATCGCCCCATCCAGAAGAGGGAAGTATTTTGTATTTTATATATAAATAAAACCCATTCCAGAGTTTGAAGCTCTTTAAAAGTAGCTCTAAGTAGCAGTATTACAACCCACCGTCCCCCAGAAATCCGTCCTGGATCCGCCGTTGCTCTCATGGCACAATATTTGGATTTCTAAAACTCACCGCGTCATTATCCCATAAAGAACTCAGAAATGTCTAGCAGGAATACCTCACTTACAAAGCACAAGCGGATCCGGATGTGCACTACAGGATGTCCAGTACAAGAAAAGGACATCTCGTGGACATCTTGATATTTATGGCTGACGTTCAAGGAATGTCTTTTTGCTATATGAGCGGTAAGTTATAAGTAAATTAAAATGGCGATTCTGATTTCCGATTAACAAGCAGGGTGTCAATCTCAAGTACTATGTTAGTACAAGAAGCAGAACGTTAATGCTCCGACGTACAGTAAGTTATTATTAAATCAAAGTGGCGATACTGATTTAATGTAAATCTAGTATCTCCATTTTTACAAGGAGTTCCCTCGTGGCTAAGTGGTTAACGTATGCACCTTTGGAGTGGGATACCCCTTCTTTGATTCCCAGTGGGAGTTCGTGTTGTTTGGATTACACGTTATGCTTTACATTCACGTCTCATATAGCCTCGAGATAACTTTATAAATAAGTTTTGCGATGAACAAGTAGTGTGTCGATCTGAAGTACTAGGTTAGTGCACACTTGTAAGTGTCGACTCTCGCTTGATGCCAAACTAGCATTTCCAGCTTTATAAATAAATTCTGTGGAGAACAAGTAGAGTGTCAGTTGTTAGGTTTCTTGTTCATGACCCCTTGGAGGAGAGGTAGCCACGTAGCAATTGTTCCTGAGGAGAGTAACCCCGTAAAATATATATAAAGTTAAGGGAGCCAGTTTGTTATGGCTAAGTTGGCAAGATCAACCAAACTTCAAGTATTATATCTTCAAAATAGGACGCTGATTGGGAGGCCTAAAAAATATCGTCTTCCACCTTGATCAATTCACTGATTCCAAGGGAGAAGGAGAATAAATCCTTGCATTGAGTCCCCGAGGAGACTTTTTATGATACTGTTCTGTCATAACAAATTGCTTCATACAGAGGTGGGAGACAAATCATGTTGTGAGTCCAAATATGGCATACTTTTCAACAGATCTCAAAGCAGCTTAAGAGGAAAGTCTTTTTTCATTATTTGTTCGGAACGGGCACCGCAGTCTCATTCGTGTAGTTAAATATGTCATTGTTTAAAAAAAGTTATGTAACAGCAATAAAATTACAACATATTTGGAAAGAGCATATAAATATTGAGATTGACCTATCTTCGTTTAAAGCCCCAAAAACTAATATTGACCATTGTTATATTTATATGTCATAAGCTTTTTGTTTGACATAATTAGTTGACAGAGTTTGGGTTACGATTAGCAAAATTTTCTTTTGAGATATAGGTCTATTTGTATACAAAAGTTAAAGATAATAAAATCAGTAGATCAAAATTAAATGCCAACAAAGTAGGCAAGTTGAATGTATTAGTATGAATTAGAAACAAGTATTCACACTTACTCGTTAGTTGATGTACATTATATATATATATATATATATATATATATATATATATATATATATATATATATATCGATAAAGAGAGAGAGAGAAGGATCACACACTCTTGATAGAGGTTCAATGGCAAATACGGGTCGTGGAGGATTTTGGGTAGCTAGACATGATGGAATCTCACAGTACTGTATGTTCGGAGCCAAACCAATTTAGTTGGAGAATCGATTTCGCTGAAGAAACGAAGCGCAAACAAGGTTAAATCCATCCGGATTCCTATCCCAAGAGAGATAACTTCACACGACCATATTTCCACAAATTGTACACTGATAGAAAGTAGATTAAAAGAAAAAAAGGGAGATCATATTCGATACTGAAAAAAAATAATAATAAAAACACGAAAATTTGAGCTGAGCTAGGGTAAAAGAGAAAATAGGATAGACTACAAGAACTAGTGATGGAAATAATGATGGAAGAAAGTAGTGGGAAACTTGTATACGATAAAGATAGAGTAAGCAATACGAAATACAGATACCAGGAGAAGAAGTTTTGAAACTTAGCGATATTTTTGCTCCAACTACTGGTATAATAAGATTTGTCGAAATACTATCACACAGTATCCCGTAATATCATACCACTCAGGATAATAAGATAGTATTAGGACTCTAATATAAATCATAATACTAAATAGTTTAAGTATCAGTAATTATAATAGTGATATACATTATAATAGTATAAGATTGTAAATTATTATATAGTATTATATAATGAGTGTCAATGCCGCCTTTGACTGTTGTAGTCGATCTCAAAATTGATTTTAACTTATAGCTAGGGTCAATTAATTGCTTTGCTGGCTTAAAATAAGAAACATTAGTAATATGTCCGTTAGTTAGTCACTTTTTACTATTACTGAATCACTCTCTGAAAGACAATATTTTTTGTGTTGCATTTTTCAACATAAATTTTCGAGATTACCAACTAAATACATTCCGCTCCCTCAAATCACGGATTTGAATTTGGATTTAAACGGCATCGAAAGTGTAACTGTTCATTTCAATGACCTGGAAAACTATGGATTCAACAGTAATATCGGCCATTTTCGATCATTTTGGTATATTTCCCCGTTTCCCTCCCTTACGTTGTACTACCAAAGTGAAATGATAAAAACGATCCCAGACCCAAACCTCATCAATGTAGAAAAATTTTATCGATATCGGTAAGATAATTCAAGAATTACTATGTCCCAAACATAGTCACTTTGATATTTTTATATGGATAGATTAAATAGCTTTGTTCTAAAAGCAAACTGTGTCGTATAAAGTCTACGCTTATAGACCATCTTAATTACACAAATTTATTTTTTAAATTCCAAAACTTTCGCGTCTTATCCCACGAAACTGAATGACACAACAGCGTGTAGTGACACAGGCTAGGAAAATTTTATATAATGTATACGCTTTCTCTCATTGATTTATTTCAGATTTCTTTGTTAAGTTATTTATTTCGTTCTTGAGAATATCAAATTTCTTGAGAATATCAAACAAGGGGGGCTAAGACGCAAACTGCGTCATTGAAATATTTGGGGGTGTTAAAAATCTATATAAATATGTTTGAGGAGGTGTAAAAATTAATCGAAAAGATTTTTCTTCATGGAAGAACACCTACGGATAGACAATTGAGGGGGGGTGGGCACCACTGAAAATATATATATATATATATATATATATGTATGTATATACCAACATCGACAACGCTTGGGAGGTGATTCCTGACATCAAGGTAAGATAAAAAGGATAGATCATCCTAGGTGCAAAATACTTCCTTTCGGACTTATAGGCTACCGAAAACATGAAAAACTGAACTTTACAGGTACATTGCTCCAATACTATGGCACCTACCGTAGCCGGATCAAGACTTCACTTAAAAACTAATATGTGCGCCATCAAAAATACATGTTTCAGAATCCTAAGGTACTGACGCAACAATGTTTATAGCGGGATTTTGGCTACAGGCATATAATCTGAAGCACTCACCAACTACCTGTATAAAGTTGTTTCAGAAGTACCACAGGATTCTGAAACTTGGATATTTGGTTATGGCAGATACTAGTTCCTAAGTGGTCTTGATCTGACTACGGTAGGTCCCATAGTATTGGAACTATGAACTTTTAAACTTCATTTTTTCATATTTTCGGCAGCCTATAACTCCGAAAGGAAGCATTTGTGTACCCAGGTTGGTCTATACTTTTTGTCTTATGGTATTTTGATGTTAGGAACCATTTCCCAAACATTGTCAGTGTTGTTTCCCTGCATATACACTACATAAACTTAATTTATAAAAAAGCTGTACAACGTAAGGGTATTTAATATGTAGATACAGTACACTGCAAAGATATTCCAAACATATTGTCAGTAGCAGCTGCGGAGTTTCTCCCTGGGTGGACAACAAATGAACTATGAAATATTCAACAAACCTTCTTCAATAGAACAGTGCATTAGAACTAGTAACAGAATATTCGGGTCTGCAAGTCATGAGATGAATCCTTTTTATTGATGCTACAGTGTACTATATTATTACCGTTCAGTAAAGAAACAGTCAAAAGATGAGTAATATACCAATCAATAGATCTCACTTAGCTGAACAAAATGATATAAATGAATGTACGACCTCATGCACAGTTTACGAGAAAAGGGTAGAAAAAGATTTTTTTGTATATAGTAAAATTTATATTCATAAAGTACAAGATGCATGCCACTTATTCATGTGAAACTGATACGGTCATATTGGGATACGGACAAAATCTCGCGGCCGAAACATCGCCGCCCAAAATCTCGCCGGCCAAAACCTCGCGGGACAAAATCTCGCCGGGCCAAAACCTCGCGTGGCCAAAACCTCGCCGCCCAAAACCTCGCGGGACAAAATCTCGCCGGGCCAAAACCTCGCCGCCCAAAACCTCGCGTGGCCAAAACCTCGCCGCCCAAAACCTCGCGGGACAAAATCTCGCCGGGTCAAAACCTCGCCGGGTCAAAACCTTGCCACCCAAAACATCGCGTGGCCAAAATCTCGCTGCGAATGAAACTTTTCTTTAAAATTTACCCAATGAGTTTCTTAATATGCAATTCCACATTACAAATAATAATAATAATAATAATAATAATAATAATAATAATAATAATAATAATAATAATAATAATAATAAAAGAAGAAGATACAAAACATCGTGTGCGTGGGCTTTCTCGGGTTATTCCCGTTTGCTCCCACTTTCTTTATTCGATCATTTCCTTCATCCAGGTCATCTACGTCTCCTTTAACCTACAGAACATAATCAAGGGACGTCGTAAAAACTTATATATTATTTCATACTTTCATAAATATTATTAGATTTTTGTTAAAATTTTAAGTTTTTGGATGTTCCAAAGTTCACGAAACTAACCCCGTTAGTTGTCATTACTTTCCTTATGCAGACTTTCTTTCCCTATAACCAGTTTAAAAACATCCTGTCGCCCTACCTTCACATTAAAATCCTCTAATACAGAAATAGAATTTTCATATGGTATCGCGGGACTTGGTCAAATACTCGTGATACTTCTTCTGAAATAGTGTCTTTTATACCGTCATCCTTATCATCTGTTGGAACATTTACATTTTGGTCAGGCGAGATTTTGGGTAAGGCTATATTTTGGGGCGCGAGGTTTTGGTCCGCGAGGTTTTGGGTGGCGAGGTTTTGGCCAGGCGATGTTTTAGCCCCGCGAGATTTTGGCCCGCGACGTTTTGGGCGGCGAGGTTTTGGCCAGGCGGGATTTTGGCCAGGCGGGATTTTGGCCAGGCGAGATTTTGTCCCGCAAGGTTTTGGGCGGCGAGGTTTTGGCCAGACGAGGTTTCGGCCCGGCGAGATTTTGGGCCGCGAGGTTTTGGGAGGCGATGTTTTGGTCCGCGAGGTTGTCGCCGCGGGGTTCTGGCCGCGAGGTTTTGTACCCAAACCGGTCATATTAAGCTCTTCATTGTGACACTAGGCAAGACGATAGTATGTAGTATGGTTAATAAGAAAGAGTTTAAAATTATCATTCACACGTTAATGTTCGTTTACCTAAAATATTGTACAAAGATCAGTCGATAGATCACACTGTGCTAAACAAGGCAACATTTAAATAGTAAAATCCCATGTTAATGATAAAATCGATATCAGTTTTCGAGAACCGATAAAATCGAACATGTTTTGGCGCTAAAAAAGTATATTGACAGTTTTTGTTATTTATGTACTTTATATATAGTAAAAAATACTGCCAACTGTTGCCTTTTCCTAACGAGTACGCAAATAATCTTTATATGATTTGATATATTAGCCATAGCTTCTATTATAACTATGGAATCTTAAAAAACATTTTTAATGAATCTAATCCTTAAAGGAATACAAAGCCACAAACTTTGCTTTCCAAATATGCACTATATTTTAAAACGAAACATTTGAATAGATTGGTATTTAAATTACTTTCTACTACGTAACTATCCGTTGTAGCTAAGATATAAACAGCTCTTTTGTTGAAGTAAAATGATAAATTTTAATTCTAAACCATTTATGTTTACAACAAACACTAGTGACATCTTGCGGCACAGCTGAAAAAACTTTTGGTTCTCCCAAAGTTGACGGAGACATTTTATTACTTTATTGATTATTATGTAGATTTATCATCAAGGTAAAAATTGATATTTTATTATAGGGAGCAGGTATAAAGGGAACGTCACAGTAAAAGCACTGAGCTCCATCTTGGCGATTAAAGACCAAAAATATCATTTAAAACCAGTGATGATTTTAGTGATGACCAGGAGAGGGGGAATTCGGAGCTACGAAATTTCCACTCGATCCCATATCTCCGATCGTGTTCAATGTCGGTTTTTAGTATTTTTACAAAACTACCTTTACTCCATGTGTATATAGAAAGTCCTTCCCGGGCGGAGAAAATCTTCTGAAAGCCCAATTGTTTACAATTACTTTCAATTAAATATTTGGGGTTTAAGAAACCCTAAAAAAAAAAAAGCTTTTACTTCAGGGAATTAAGAGGAAAGCATTATGACAGCGATACAAAGTGTTGCGGAGGAAATATCTATATTTTTCTTTTTTTAAACTAATTATATATTTACTTTGGACTTCTAAATAAGGTATTAATTCAAATTAAAATGCCACGAAATTAGTTAATGAAAGCTTTCCTTCGTCTACAAAAACACATAAGAGTTTAGGAACAATTGGATAGCCACATTACGCAAGATTCTCAATGTGGGAGTTACCAACCCAAGAGAGCATTCTCGTTTCCCAAGAGGATGTTGGAACAAAAAGGAACGATTTGGAAACGATATACCATTTAGGAATTGTTTGATGTTCTATGACTTGTTAGGCGTTTTCTTATTATTGGAAGAAAACCATTATACATTTTACAAATTATGAAAAGTTTAGATTTTTTTCTACAAATAATAATGTAGATTTTTCAAGGATAAGTTTAAAAATTTAGACCTTTTTCTGGTTCTTAAGCTGATTCGTCCAGGTTTTACGTTTAGCTTTGTGCATGGGCTAATTGGGTTAGGATGACGGGGGATGCTCAGGACGATCACATTCACCCAAGGGGGCGCTAGGATCCAAACGGTTGAGAACCACTGCATTAATGCATCATGAGAATGTTATAGTCAACGATGATTTTGAGGGGATAGTTCCGGATGATTTGTCCCCGGAGCTACGAAATCCCCGCTGGGACATATATATATGCGATCGTGGTCAACTTAAAATACCGGTATTTACGAAACATACGTATGAGAGTTTCCAATCGAATCATGCCGCTTTGTTTAGCTGTGTGTAATCTATCGACTGTTATACAACCTAACATAACATACGGTATAACATACATAACATATAACAGTCGACAGATCACTCCGAGGTGAAGAAAGCGGCATACTGCAATGGAAACTCTCGTATATGTGTTCCTAAAAAATCGAGAAAAACGAATTTTTATGGTGCTCATCATTCTGTCGTTCGTTGCCAATATGACACAGATCATATTTCTTTTACACCGTATGTACTCTATTAGAATAGACTGCTTATGTAAAATATACACTATTACCTAGCATATCGTATCAATTGTTGCTTGAGTTCTCTTAATAGTGGATGCACATACTAATTGTAAATCACTGTAATGGTTGGAAACAAACATTGTTTATTTGTTTTATAAAAGGCTTGGCTGTTAGATGGAAACACTTACAGGAAAAAAAAAATTCTAGATTGAAACAACTGGTGCTGTATCTTAGTATCATTGGCACATATACATATATCTGACATCATGTAAAGAGACTACTTATCATGGTGTGGAAGGAGTGCTTGATTAATAAATAGACTGCTAAAGATATATTTAGCTGTTCACTGAGAACTGAAGATGAAGCCATTATAAATAGAAGGCTTCCTATATGCAGTCTACCAACAAGCACAATTGTCCCTATTATACAAGTTACAAAGGAAAAGCAGACGGTGATTCATCTTTTTCAACACTCAAATTAGTTTACTATATAACACTTTCCTCTTAAACAGCAAGACAATTTTATTTTCAATTTTCCAAGAATGTTTAAAATAAAGATTCATGTACTGTATGATAATTCTATAGTCACAGTTTTCGTGAATAATTTAATTTCTGACCAAGATTTTTTGTGAATATTATGTTTTTCTTTCATAATGTAATTCTTCTTTTAATCTCCGAATAACAAAATAACCATTAAGAAATGAAATGAAATCTTTAGTTTTACGTCCCATGGTTATGCTGGCTACGCTAAAGGAGACGGCGATGATCAGAAATGAATGAAATGGTGGAATGAAGACATTGGTAGGAAACGGGAGGACCCCGAGAAAACCCACGCACGCGGTGTTTGTCCACCACAAAGTTCACTTGGCGCAAGCTGGGATCGAAACAGGCACCCCAAGCCCCAGAGGTGAACGTTCAACCACTGAGCAATTGCGGCCCCAATTAACTTCTAAGAATAAACTATCCGTTTTCGACTTTTTCATTAGTGTTTGCCTACTCCACATTACAAGGGCGCACCCACTGGGTTCGGAATATCCCAAAACTTCCTAACTGAACATACATTTGCGCCGCAGTGGCTAAGTGGTAGAGCGTTTACCTCTAGTGCATGGGGTCCTTGGTTTAATCCCAGCTCGCGCCAAGTGAACTTTGTGATGGACAAACACCATGTGCGTGGCTTTTCTCGGGGTTCTCCCGTTTCCCCTCATCTTCATTCCACAATTTCATTCATATCTCACCCTTGCCGTCTCCTTTAGCATAGCCGGCATAATTGTAGGATGTAAAACTGAAAGATTTGATTTCATTTCAACATACATTTGTACACTTTCTTAATAAAACTATATTTATTTAATCAGGGAAATGATTTATCTAGTGTGAACATTTTATTTTATATTTTATCTGTATTATTTCTGTTATAAGATAATTTAGTTTCATCATTTTTTTCTGAAAATATAGGTTTAAGTTTTTTTTTACAGTTACAATTATGTATAATTACGTACATATTGGGTACAGAATAATACGCGTTCAAAACTCGTTCAATACTACTAGCTTGTAGTATTGCCCTCTCCCAAGTTTCTGGGTACACGCCTGTTTTGTTAATGAAATACGAACAAAATTGCCTGAACAATTTTTGGAGCGAATTGTCCGAAAAAGTAACTTCTGAGAATATACTACGTCTTGTGGTTTCTTAAATCAGAAACAATTTATACCTATTATAAAGTTGTTAACGAGAGTACTTATGAAATAATAAAAAAAATGTTTGAGTTGCTTCCAAGAAAATTGTCTGAAAGCAATTAACTTTCAAGAGCAAACTATTCATTTGTATATATTTTCATAACATCTAGTACTATGAGTATTGTTAGTAATAAAACATTTACTTATGAAATTTGCACAAAATCAACTAAGTTGTTTAATAAGGAGTTTACTTCCAAGTGTAAAGAGTTTACATTCTTCATGTCATATGACTTATACCACATTATAAAATTGTTATTGAAATATTTATTTATTTATTTATTAAATATGAACAAAATCACTTGATTAATTTTAAAGGAAATCATGCAAGAAAGGAAAAGAACTCATTTCCAAGAACAAACTAATTCTTTTGAATTATTTTCCCCAAAATTAGTTATATCACATCGCAGGGTTGTTATTAAGTTTCCTTTAAAGGTAAAATAAAATCGTTCGAGTCTTTTCGAGAAGGTAGTTTTCCTGCTCTATTATACTACCCTTAGTTTTAGAGATATTGAAAAAATTCGAAAAAAGGGTTCCTGAGGAATCTTATAAAAAAGTTAACTTTTAAAATTTGTTAAAAATACGGAAAAGGTATGGCTTTCAGATGAGTGTACGTACTTTTGACGCATGAACGGACGATCACAGACAAACTCCCAAAAAGCCACTTATCTCTTGGCACTTAGGGAACATTAAGTTTGTAAATTCGTTGAAATCTCGAATTTGATGTTTTCAACATTACTATATTTTCTTTTCTCCTATCGCATTGAGAAGTAAAAATCGAACATCAGAAACTGCAGTCCTCACATTCTATAGCAAGTATAAAGTACATTGTAAAAAAGTTTGGGCACAGAATCCTATACCTATGGAGAGAATCTACAGGTTTGATAAAAATCTATGCTGTCAAGTTGTATAACCTATTCCAGCTGCAATGGGTGCTTGCATGATAACATGGAGACTATTAAATATATTAGAAACAACTCTATAGTCTATCCTGCGGAATGACATTCGACGCTTATTCCAACGGCTTGAATAATTGAGCTTCTATTGCTTGGATTGCAGATCAATCCAAACGCCATTCAATCACACCTGTTTAGAGGGGAAAGATTTGGTTATCGTGTACGCTAGCTGATTTGATATATGATTTGAAGTAAAGCATAGACTAACATGACTTGGAAGAGTATCGTTCCATTGGAAGACCACATCTTACTGATGGTGTGGAAAAGGTAACGGAAATAATAGGATTGTATTCGGAATGTATGCTGTGCTGTACATATCAACATTCCCTATAGAAATATCAGAGGTGAACGGCAATTTTAGGGTAGAGTCTCCACATCATCATACATAGCATTGGTCTTTACACACAAAGTATATTTTGTGATGGACAAATGCTTTGTGCATGGGTATTGTTGGGATTTTCCCGTTTTCACCCACTTTCATTATTCTACCATTATCACCGTCTCTCTAAGCCTCAGAGCACAATAGTGGGACCTTAAACTTGAAAAAAAAAAAGGTGTTGTTCACTTGTCGATGACCCACCTGCTAACGACCATACTAGCACCAAAACAGAACTGACCCTCATTACGAAAAAATGCATTCATTTCTACACATGTATCTGTCTTCAAACTATTGGATATTGGGTATATAATAGTGAGGAGAGAGAGAGGAAGTCTGACGTACAATACCATAAAAGATCGTACAGTTCATTTGACATAACTTGTCCTTTCTGACGATCGTTCTTGTTTTTTCCTTAGTGCACGTGATCGTAACAATCAGGCAAATCAGACAAAAAGAACTCTTTCTATGACAACAGCATGTTCAGCCAATTATAGTGTCTCATTTCTCTCGCTGTACAATGGCAAATATTTCACACTTTCCGCACGTTGTCGATTAGAATAGCAACAATGCAATTTGTTTTAATCGAATGGCAACTTGAGTAGTGGACCTCCTGGTTATTTAGAACATTTTTTAGTTCTCTTTTGTGTTATATAATTTTATAAAACTGAGATTTACTTGCAGTGAATAATTTCGTGTTTTAATACTCGACGCAAAAGCTGGCAACACAGCATTGAGCACCACGTGCACGCAGCGAGCTGTCAGAAAGGACAAGTAATATCAATTGTAGTATAGTCCTATTGCATTAGTGTTCATCTTTCATGCATTCGCAGTACAGTTCGAAATAGTAAATACTTTTATGCGATTGACGTGCATGCCTTCGTATTTCTATTGAACGGCGACAACATTGACACAGAACCGACATTTCCACTACAATGTGCGATTTTATGGAACAAGTACTCGGCCTCCCGAAGGCACATTGTATCTCTCGTAATGTCTGCCAGTATATTATTGTCGAGAAAATTTCGCAAACAATTTGAACTTATTGAAATACTTGAATCATATTTAATGAGAATTTTCTTCCGTTGGCACGGGAGATCCGGAATCGATGGAAGCTCATGTTTTAAGATCGTTATATTTACTTCTTATGTTGCCTTTTGCAATAGAAACAAATGAAATTAACTTTTAAGCATTCAGAAAATTATTTAAGTATATACAAAAAATTCTAGAAATGCTACTGCTGCTATAACTAGAACTTATTCACTATTAAGAAGTTATAATGAGTAGAAATATATTCTGTTTGCAAAGAATATTTGGAACTCGCCATCAAATTCTTCGTAGGAACGTTTGGATAAAAACAAGTTTTACTTTCTGCCAGATTTTATTTTCTTATTTGAACTCAATTTCAAGTTTGTCTTCTTACTTGTTGACACTCTTGAGGAAATAAAAAAAACTTTCTGGAAATGACTTCTTCGTGGTTCCAGAAACGAGAAAATTCTTTCTGAATCGATCTACGGTGTTGCGTTGGTTTTGTTTTGTCCAAGCGCAAATAATACGAAAACAAATGTAACAAGTGCCTTTCACCTAGATAAACCTAGAACACTTCTTCTTCTTCTTCTTCTTCTTCTTATTATTATTATTATT
Organism: Thermobia domestica; assembly: GCF_964235325.1. NCBI lineage: Eukaryota > Metazoa > Arthropoda > Insecta > Zygentoma > Lepismatidae > Thermobia > Thermobia domestica. Next base: position 156,480,071 of record NC_137456.1, on the reverse strand, counting down.
ATTATTATTAATAATAATAATAATAATAATAATAATATTGAGGCAGTAGCTTGCATTGTTTAATTCTAATCTACATTACACATTTTACAGCTGTATCTGGACCGAAAACACACTTCTAATTTCGCTTGAATATGTTAACTTTCTGAATAACTCAGCAGAAAATTCCTTGTTGTGTGAACGGATCACAGTTTATCATATTAGTTTCTTTTTCTTTTGGAAGTCGAATTTCCTTCTCAAATTTCAGCTCAAAGTAAAAAATTTGAGAATTTTCAAATTTCGAATTTTCTTTTTCTCTTTCTTTCTTATAGCTTCCTTCGTTGTAGAGATATCACCTTAAGACTAGTCAGGTAGATACCTCGGATGAATATCTAATTGTTGGTGTCAATTGAACTGACCCGCCCGCAGTGCTGCTAACTAGGGAAAATAACATTTCCCTAAATTTAGGCAAAAAATTCTAAATTTTCGTAATTTTTATTTATAAATTCGTACCTATACGTCCGAGCGCAAGTCTACTTATGCCAGTCAAACATTGGTCATTACTGAAAAAGAGCGGGTACAAATCGTTACAATATGGTAATTAGGGGCGCACGAAAAATTCGAAATTTAGGTTCTAACCCTTGATTTTTCTAGTTTTCCCCCTTCTTTTCTGTTTAGTGTAATCCATTTTTTGTAATTAGAAGCTGTTTCTTAAATATCGCCATGATACTTTTAGGATATATTAGTGGAGTACCAAAGTTTATTTTTGGATAGTTTGCGTCTGTCTGATGGGAGTGTTTCCAGCCAAAAGAAAATTCTTGATTTTAGGTGAAAAATTCGGAAAATTTCCCTTTTTCCCCCTCTTGCTGTGTACATTGGAGCAAACGTACCACTATCTGAAAGCCTTCTCTTTGCCCTACAGAACACACCATAAAAAGTTTCAATAGGATAATTAATGAAGCCGTAGCCCCGTCACATCTACTGATTTTTGCTTCTGAGGCGTAAAAACTGTCAAGATTTCATGTGTATAATGACATAATTTTTTTTCTCTCTTTGTATGGCAGCCAGTCACTTCAGATTTTCACTGTACCTTTTCAACACAGCAAAGAATTATTTAGGTGACTTGAATCCATGTGGCAACAGTGGTGCCAGCTGCAAAAAATCTTGAATTTCGGTTAGGGAATTTTTTGTAAATTGTCACTCCTTCATTTCCCTCAATAATTTTCCTCCTGTTGGCAACACTGCAATGTAACTTACTTCAAAAGATAGCCACATCCCTCTTCTAAAACACAGGCCTTAAACCATAGCAATCGGGTAAATAGTTTTTGAACAATAAGTCTCTAACTGAAAATGTAGAAAAACGCCAATAATGACCTAGGTCCGAATGGGTTAAGGGTCGTATTGATCCTGGAGATGATGAAATTTGTTAGTTGTTGCTGACATGAACAGAAGTGGTTGATAGACTGAAAATTATTCAAAAAGAAATAACCTAATCTTCAAACTATAAGCGGAAATGTCAACGAAATCTAAGGAGACTCTAAAGATTTAGAATTCCCGAGTTACATGACCACATGAGACAAGAAATAATGTCTCTAATGAACTTATGTACCCCAGACAAACGACGCCGAGCTGCAAACCTATTTTACCTATATAAGATTATCAATGGTAAAATTGATTGTGAATTTTTACTATCATATGTTAACTTTCGAATTCCTCCCCGGTGAATTCATTCTCTTAATTTGCTAAATTACGAGACACCTAGATTATCAATTGTAAAACGCTCGTTGCTTTATAGACTAGTGTATGATTACAATACATGGCTAACAGGATGTACTATTTTTACTTCTGAACAAAACTTTAGAACACAGCTAAAGAATACATTGTGAATTTAAAGGCGAACCTTCTTTGTTTGTATTTCGTTTTTATTTTTTATTGTTTTTATTTTATTTTATTTGTTATTGTTATGTTGTACAGTTTCAGTCAATTGGCGTAATGCTGTATGAAACTCCATGAGTGAATAAATAAATAAATAAATAAATAAAATCATCTCGTGCGTGAAGTCAGAGATGGTGTATTCGTGAAACAATTGTCTGAGAATAACCATCGATGTCCTTGATGTATGTGCAGTATCTTCATTTCATTGAAACCAAATTTATGTAGAAACAATTAGTCTCTGCGAGACTCTCGCAAGAGAAAGTCTTGGAATATGATACTAAAACATAGACACAGAGGGCAGGCACGTTCGCAGTAATTTATTTCGGTAAGATTCCAAACCTTTTGAGAGGGTCCAAACTCAGTATCGAAAAATTATATTTAGATTTATAAAATAACCTCTAAAATTATACTAAATTTATAGAAAAGTTGGGATTTCCGGTGGTTCTGATCCGCAGGTCCCACCTCCTGCGTACGTTTTTAACGGATGGAATCATGTATTGAATTTTTGTGCATCAGCAGTGATATTTCTCGGTCCTCATTCAGTTCACTATTGTAATGTGTTGTGTTTCATGAGGAGCAAAGTACAATGTTCAGAATCTCACTTACAGAGTGAGTTCGTACAAATGAATCTCATTGGGATGGTAACACTTTCAGCCTGTATATGCATTCGTGTTATTTTTATTCTTATAATAATGAAATGCTATCATTTGGTACCTTACATTTAGTGTTTTGGAAGAGCATTTTGCTACCTTAGATAGATACCAGATTGTACTATTAAAAGGATTAACTTCAGCGGCGTCGCCGTATGCAGTTCAAAAGAGCACGTGAACTACCTAGTATTATCCGTTGTTCATTGTTCTTTAATATATTTAGTAATATTCAGAATATTGTATTATTGTATCGTTTCTTTCTTTTATTTTCTTCCCTGAAACATAGTAGCTGCTTGCTTTCCCCTTTGCGTATGCGCATTCCATCATCACACCACGTTCACAACAGCGTTGCGAGCGTGGTTAGCTTCTCTGTATAGTACAGAAGGGTAAGCAGGGACAGTGGGGCGAAGGAACTGCGGTCTCTCGATGTTCAGAACAAGGTTTGAACGTGCAGTGTTACCTGTTACTGACTATTTTCTTGAATTAATATGACACTTTAAACAGAATCAAAGAAAAAACGTTTGCAGTTGAAAATAGAAAAATATAGTAGTATATAACTCATTCTAGTGGCGTATTTAGGATTTTGTTTCGGGGAGGGCTATACACAATAAGGGGTAGAAGGGGAAGAATTGCCCACCTGAGTTTGAGAATTAATATTTTAATCAATTGTCTACTAATTCTGTACTAGGAAAAAACGTGAAACTCGTATGTCGGTGGAGGATCTTACCTCCCAGGCAAATCCGAAATTAAGCTGCTACAAACTAGTGTTGTAAATAGAAAAAAACGGTTCGTATTTTTTCAGAAATGTACGTTTTTTTTAAGAAAAAAACATTGCCTCTCGTTTTTTTTCTAAATTTCGTTTTTTTTCAAATAGTCATTTGTAATGCATCTTGCGTCTATTTAAGTATGAAATATTTTTATGTAGGTGTAATCACCGTAAAATGCAACATAAATTAAACGCTAGATACTGATACGCTACAAATATTTTACAATTTACATGAATACCATACCTATTAACAATTCGGGTTTCAGCAGTTTTCATCAATATCAACTAAGAAATAAAAGTAGAAATGAAATTTTGTTTTTTCGTGAAAGCAGGCCTTTAATAAGTACGAAAATAATGTCACGAACAGTATAAAATTCCAATAACTTGTCTAAAGGTAAAAAATAATACTAATTTGCCTAATAGTATTTTTCTAAATGTCATATATAAATAATTTGTCGACTAGATATATATGATATGCAGAGCCGGCTCTACCATATATGCAGTGGCGTATTTACGAATTTGTTTCGGGAGGGGCTTTCCTAACTTCGGGGGGGGGCTTTGCCTGAAAATGTGAACATTCTGCAAGATATTTCATATACTTTACTATAGTAAGTAAGATTTCGGAGGGGCTTAAGCCCGGAAGCCCCCCTAAATACGCCACTGTATATATGCAACACGTGCATTTGCGTGGAACGGCAAGCTTGGATGGTCCGGCAAAATCTGTCATAAGTATATTATTTAAATTAAATATTTCTTGTTGGAAACAGACTTCATGATGATGGTAGTTACATTCACTAAGCTGACCTTCTATTTGAATACTACATTCATAAATTATGTTTAGGTTGCATTAGTTTAAGGCCACATGGACAATGCTAAAGCAAATGGTCGAATAAATCCGTGCACAAATTGCTTGATTGTTGTCAAATGCAAGAATTCAATTCTCGAATAGTAGTGAATATCTGTTCCATTTAGTAAGTTATCACAGTTTTGATATGAAAGTAGTCTTGTTTTTGTAAGAAGCAAGTTCCTTATCATTGAAGATAGAAACAAGTTTTTTTTAAAAAAAAATGTTAGAAGATGTAGAAGAAAAATCAAGAAATAAAGATAAAAGAGCTAGTTGCACTGGAATTGCAAACTGATACATTGAGATTGAAGCTCGATAGTGAATTCTATAAAAAGGATTAGCATCTTTCTTCTGCAGTTGTGTTTGCTTTATCTTTTACTATCATAATTGATTAACATTTAAAGAAAAAAAAACAGGCACAACGGAATTGCATTTTTAGTAAGTATTTAAGCCTTTCTGAGTGCGACTGCACTTACCCTCACCTTTCTTGTTCATGCTTGAGTAGCATACTTAAAATCATGACTTTTAAGATTTGTTCTTTCTGGAGAAAGGGGGAGGCGGCAAATTATGCCATTGCACGAGGCGACAAATTGACTAGGACCGGCCCTGATGATATGTATATAAAAGACATGAATATAGGATGACACAATTTGAAGTAATGCAGGGTGTTTCAAAATTAATATTAGGGTTTTGAAACTTTGTAGTACGGTATCTATTACAATTAACTTACAATTATAAATATTATATCAAATGAAAGAGCAACTCAAACAGTTCTGTACACACGCATGTACATGCATTGTTTCTTCTGTCTGCCGTTAGAAAGGGCAAGTAGCAAAGATGGAGACTAGAGAGCAGAAAGCTTTTTTTTTTGTTTTAATAAAGACAACTTGTACAATGCAACCGTCTGTGTGAAGAATATTAAGGAGACGCTTGCAACTACGTCTTTATTGTTTGCAGTTGCTACAGGTTTAAAGCCTACAGACTACGGTTTACGTGCCAATTTCGCAAGTGAAATATTCCTGCATAACAATGAAGATTTTCTGGATCGTGTCGTCTTCAGTGATAAATCGGCTTTTCGCCTAAGAGCTAATGTGAACACTCATAATGTTTGCATCTGGCTGTCAGCAAATCCCAAGGAGATGGTACAGTTGAAACGAGACCCCCTAAATTGAATGTGTTTTGTGCCATATGGCGGAAAGTTTTGTGCCATATGTGCCTTTCTCGCCTATCGACTAGATGTGTACCGTGTGACGAATGAATCTCACATCGAACACTTGTAGCAAAGACTGTTTGAGGTGCTCTTTTACTTGATGCATTGCTTATAACTGTACGTAAAATGTAATAATTACTACGAAGACTTAATGCCCCAAAATTTATTTTGAAACACCCTGCATTTCTCACCAACAGTGTTGGAACAAAGATGTAAAAAGGAGGGAAAATTTTCCTTTAAAGTTATTGTTTACAACAACGATATTATTATTAGTCGAGACTATAACTACAACAACAACACGGTTTAGTAGTCAAAAAAATGTAATCAAATGTATACTCGGTGGCCCAGGTGGCCAAATGGCACACACAGGTGTGTCACTTGTTTAATCCGCTCCAGTGTGGACACTAATTAAGATATCGGGATATTATTCTTGCAAAATGTGGTTGGACCATAGTTTATCATATTAATTTCTTTTTCTTCTGGTGTCGAATTTCCTTCTCAAATTTCACCCCAGTCAAAAATTCGAGAAATTTTCTAATTTCGAATTTCCTTTACTTTTCCCCCCCTGTAGCTTCCTTCGTTGTAGAAAGACATCCTTAAGACTTGCCAGGTAGATACCTCGGATGGACACTTAACTGTTGACATCATTTGGACGTGCCTGCGCGCAGTGTTGCCAATTAGGGAAATTAAAATTCTCCTATATTTGGGCAAAAAATTAGAAATTTTTGTTTATAAATCCGTACCTATACGTCCGAGTGCAAGTCAACTTACACCAATCGAAACATTTGTCCTTACTTAACAAACGAAAGTACAGATCGTTACAATGGAGTAATTAGGGGGTGCACGTAAAATTCGTATTTAGGTTCTAGCCCTTGATTTGTCTAGTTTTTCCTTACTTTTCTGTATACCGCAATATATTTTTGGTAATTAGAAGCTATGTTCCTTAAATATCGCCATAACACTTGTAGGATATATTAATGGTGTACCATTGTTTAATTTAAGATAGTTTGCGTCTGTCTGGTAGCAGTGTTGCCAGCTACAAAAAATTAATTCCAGATTTTAGGGGGAAATTTTGGAAAAATTATTTGTTTTCTCTATTATTTCACACTTGTTCACTACATCGGAACAAACGTATCACTAACTGAAATTCTCGTCTTTGCCCTACAAAACGCACTATAGAAAGTTTCAATAGGATAATTAGGAGAAGTACAGTTGAGGTTTACAGTGGACCTTGTTCTCTAGTTGGAAAGATAACTGTGATTTTTTAAAGGTACAAAAAATGAGGTATTTTTTATTGATATGCTTACTTTATTAGATATCGTCACAATACTTGTAGGATATATTAGAGGGATACCAAAGCTTATTTTAAGATAGTTTGTGTGTGTCTGATAGTAGTGTTGCTAGCCACAAAAAATTTTAATTCCAGATTTTAGGGGCAAATTTTGGGAAAAAATCCCTTTTTTATTTCTATTATTTCCTTCTTGTTGGCTACATTTGAACAAATGTACCAGTGTCTAACAGCCTCATCCTTAGCCTACACAGCGCACCATAAAAAGTTTCACTAGAATAATTAGGGGAAGTATAGTTGAGGTTTATAATAAACCATGTTCTGGAAATGGTAAGAAAATAGTGAATTTCTGAGGTAGAATGAGATTTTTTTTTAATTTCATGCTTACTTTTTATATATCGCCATGATACTTGTAGGATATATTCTTGGAGTACTACGGTTTATTTTCAGATAGTTTTCGTCTGTCTGATGGCAGCATTTCCAGCCAAAACAATTAATTCCCGCTATTAGGTGAAAAATTGGGAAAATTTCCCTTTTCCCCTTTATTATTACCCTCTTACTGGATACATTGAAACAAACGTACCACTACCTGAAAGCTTCCTCTTTGCCCTACAGAACGAACCATAAAAAGTTTCAATAGGATAATTAGAGAAGCTGTACCCTGGCATATTTGATTTTTGCTTCTGAGGCGTAAAAAGTGTCAAAATTTCATGTGTATGACAGAATTTTTTTCTCTCTTTGAATGGAAGCCAGCGACTTCAGGATTTCACTGTACCTTGTCAACACACCAAAGATTTGTTTAGGTGACTTGAACCCATATAGCAGCAGTGGTGCTAGATATAAAAATTTTTGAAATTCGGTTAGGGAATTTTTTATAAATTTTCACCCCTGCATTTCCCTCAATAATTTCTCACCCATTGGCAACACTGCAATGCAACTTACACCAAAAAATAGCCACATCCATTTTCTTAAAAACAAGGCCTTAACCATATCAATCGAATGAATAGTTTTTGAGCAATAAGTCACTAACTGGAAATGTAGGAAAACGCCAAAAATGACCTGGGGCCGAAAGGAATAATCACACAATTTTGCTCGTATAGGTTCAAAGAAACAAACGATTTGTAAGTTACGAGGGCTTCGACTCAAGTTCTGTTGATTATTTCAATAATCTGCAACATAAATCAATAAATAATAGTTGCCAGAAAAAAAAACAGACTTTTGAAAAAAAAACATGAAAAAGAACGATGTTTTTTATTGAAAAAAAAACTTCACACAAAAAAAACGTTTTTTTACAACACTACTACAAACACACGTTGAATGTTTGTAATTTCATTTCAACCTAACTGATTTCAATTTAGAAAAAATGGAAATATTCAGTTTTTACCTGAAAGAAAATGTTGAGACAAGTTGA